>NC_039363.1:37707539-38907539 GCF_003573695.1 Papaver somniferum
CCCCCCCCTATATTGTTAAATTCTTTGACAAAATGGAAATTCCATAAAATGTAATGAAGCTAATTATGACAAGTAGCTCGTAAAGGGTTAGTATATGAAGATGAAAGAAGTTTTCCTCTGGTGATTCAATTAGGGATTAGTTGGTTCAAAGCAGCTAATTTTGACTTTCCATCTCCTCTACCCACCAATTAAATCACACATTGAGTAAGCTCCATGTTAGTTTCAATTCTATGATGTACAGAACTTATTAATATCTAGATTTTTTTGCAGGATACAATCTAACAAAAAAAAAGTAATGGTTCATGGAAACGTATTAGGCTTATGTTGATGCATTCTCTGATGAAGCAGTGCATCAAAGTTATATCGCAGTGCATGAATCTTTCATATGCAATTAGGCATCTCCCACTGACATCTGAAAATGTAATATGTATGACCCTGACGAGTTTTTTCTATTTTAGCATGGAGCGATTGCTCATTACATGGAGCTTAAAAATGTAGTTTATAGAAATCGCAGGCTTAAAACGTGGTTTGTAGAAATCGCTGTGAATCTGTGAATTATCCATCATAACAATTTCCATGTTTATATTTATCTCCCTTCCCCATATGCCTCTCCATCTAACCGTAGTACAAAGTGTACAAGAATGAATATGGATTTTGTTTTTAACATCACTGCATCAGGTTTTTTTTTGGTACACCTATTTTTATTTGTTTAATCGGTAAAATTGTTATCATGGTAGAGATCTCTTCTCATCATTTTTCTAAACAAACAAGTGATGGACATGCGTTGTGTGGTATGACTTTATACGTTCTCTATGGGTTAGCAACGTCAATTATCCTATGTTTGCCAGATCCTTGGAGACGAATTACGCCAAGAAAATTAGGATTTTCTCTTTTACTCTTTTTTATTATTTATTGTTAGTTTAAGCTTGAGAGCTTAATCCCAAGTTTTTGTTGTTCTTGTTTTGTCGAAATCCCAAGTTGTATTAGTAAAGAAGATGGTAAATGCAGTATGTTTTGTTTATGAACTAAAGTTTTTTCTCAAATGTATGAACTGGTGTAACACTGAGCTAATTCTCAAAAGATAAAGTATGAATCCTTGGTGACGGATTAATTCGTCAATGATCCACGAAGTTTAGTATGAATAGTTCATTTTGGAAATTGTAGCTCCGTAATCATGCCTCAAAAGATACAGTGATTCTTAATAGACGGCACAAATAACTGCCCCTAAAAATCACCTTCTCACATGAGGCGGGTCTCTCGTCTGTTTGGGATTAGTAGGGGGCCATTTTTTGGCATTATTATTTAGGCAGATGAGAGGGGGTTGTTTTTAGCTGGTTTTTTGGACGGTTGTTAGGAATTTCTGTAGGAGAGATTGTCAGCCACGAGGTTATGCCTAGACTGTATAGTTTCATCTATAGATTGTGAAATCTCAGAAATTACCTCGAAGGATGGGTTTGTGCCCAGACAAGCGACAGAGTTTGTCCGTAGGACCGTGACCATGAAGTGATGCAAGGATATGAATCAATAAACCTTGATTCAATGTTGTGCAGACAAATCTAAGTTTTGCTACTCTTTTGAACCACAATGAAAGCACAAAGCAGACGAATTTTTTTTTTAAGCATAAGCAGAAGTTGTTGAAAAAACCGTAATACAAATACGGGATAATAAAAATGAAGAACCAGAGTCCATCCACACAAGTTAGGTGGCGATAATAATTTATTTATCCAAAGATCAATTTTTGATGCACTGTTGATATCAAAGTCGATGATTTTACATCTTCTGCTGTAGCTTTTAGCGGAGGTCTCCAAAAATTAAATGCTAACCGAAAAACGGGTTACCAAACTACGTAGGTTACTACGTACATGTAAAAATTAGTCCACTTATCCGTACATGTATAAATCTACAACCAGTATATTTTGGGAGTCATTGAATAAGTGTGGTTGTACGTACATGTATAACTATTCATCCAGTGTAAGACGAAGAATGAGTTTGTTACAAAATTTGTACCTTCAGAACATCCGTTTAAACAGAAAATTATTACTGCAAAACTTAGATTCATCTAAACACTAATAGAAAATATTCTTAATATGTTAAGAAGCTAATATTCAACGGTAGAAAGTAAGACCAAAGCCCGTGCCGTTACGGCACGGGTAATACCCTAGTTGAGGATAAAATAAAAGGAGACATTTATTGTCAAGAGTGCTGTCTAAGGCGATTTTCAGGCGACGTTGACTCAAGTCAAGAGTTTTATCTTCCTTTTTTTTCTTCTGAATTCGGTCTTCGGTCTTTATTATCAGTTAGTAATCTTTAGTTCTTATGATTGGTATTTGGTTTCCCGATCATTTATACTTTCTATTCTTATGTTCTGGTTATGATTTCGGCTATTTCTCATCCCAATTTTGAAGGTTTTCATTATTCTGAAATTGGTAGCACTAGTAATACTTCTAGGTCTTTTGATGAATTACCTAAGGATTCTTCTGTGGTAGAAGGGTTTTAGGGTCCTTCTATGTTTGGATCAATGGAGTGGTCTACTGCTTTACGCAAACAACAATCAGAAGTTATGGTTGCTGATTCCGTGGAGTTTCATGTCTCTTCTGTTGTCGATGGTGAAAGGGTTATGGTGGTTGAAGATGACGATGTTTCACTTGAACTCAAACGATGTGAAGGCTTGGTTTTTGGCTGTCTTATCGGTAAACATTTGTCGTTTATGCTTTTTCAAAAATCAACTCACGAAGCTTGGAAGCTTAAAGGTAATTTTCAGATGACAATTCATAGTGATTCAGTTCATTTTTTTGAATTTTACAATGAAGATGATACAATTTTTGCTCTTGAGCATGAGACTTGGTATATTGCTCATCAATTATTTCTAGTTAGAGCTTGGACTCCTCTTTTAGAAAGAAATACTGTTGAAATGAAAACATTGCATGTGTGGGTAAAATTGCTTAAAGTTTCTGAAAATGCGGGGGTCTAACAACCACACCCAACAATTCGTTTGGCAATCTGAGAAAACTTACTCCAATACACATTCTAGAGAATCAACTAGACAGTCAGACTCAATCTAGATAAAGTATATCAAAGAGTTTAATATCTCTAACTCTTAATTCAATCCGCAATCAGCAAATAGAAATCTGCGAGCCTGATTGAATATAAGAGGAGTTACTTGAACGGTACCAAAGACCAATGTTCAAGTGTCAATCAATGTAAATCAACAACCAAAGGTTGGATATTCTAATTGATTGATCTTAACGCATAACCTGGGATATTTCAATTATATAACAAAATATAATGCGGAAAAGAAATAACACAGACACCAGAATTTTGTTAACAAGGAAACCGCAAATGCAGATAACCCCGGAACCTAGTCCAGATTGAACACCACACTGTATTAAGCCGCTACAGACACTAGCCTACCACCAATTAACTTCGGACTGGACTGTAGTTGAACCCTAATCAATCTCACACTGATTCAAGGTACAGTTGCGTTCTTACGTCTCTGATACCAACAGGATACTATACACTTGATTCCCTTAGCTGATCTCACCCAGAACTAAGAGTTGCTATGACCCAAAGTCGAAGACTTGATAGACAAATCTGTCTCACACGGAAAAGTCTATAGGATTGAATAAATCTGTCTCCCACAAAAATACCCAAGAGTTTTTGTTCCGTCTTTTGATAAATCAAGGTGAACAGGAACCAATTGATAAACCGGACTTATATTCCCGAAGAACAGCCTTGTAGTATCAATCACCTCACAACAAACTTAATCGACTAGAGAAACAAGTTATTGTGTAATCACAAACGATAAGACGAAGTTTTTTTGTGATTACTTTTCTATGTTGCCTATCGGAGACATAAAATCTCGAACCAATTACTTCAATTGCACTCAACACGATAGAAACAACAGGATCAGATCACGCAACTACAAAGATAATAGTTGGGTCTGGCTTCACAATCCCAATGAAGTCTTCAAGTCGTTAACTTACAGGGTCTCGAGAAGAAACCTAAGTTTAAAGGAGAATCAACTCTAGTTATGACACTAGTAATACACAGGAGGTGTGGGGATTAGTTTTCCCAGTGGCTAGAGTTCTCCTTTATATAGTTTTCAAATCAGGGTTTGCAATCCAAGTTACCTTGGTAACAAAGCATTCAACAATCACCGTTAGATGAAAATCCTGATTCAACCAAGCTAATATCTTTCAACCGGTAGATCGAACTTAGCTTGTTACACACAAATAAAATGTACCCTTATTTAGGTTTATGTAACCGTACTTAAACGTGTACACCATGTTGATTCACAAATAGTTAACCGAGGTTATCCATACGATTACTCTCACATCGACCTTATTCATCTTAACCATAACTAGTTCAAATGACTCAAATGAAACTAGTTAAAGAGTTGTTCAATTGTTTAGAAAACACAATTGAAACCAAATCGGTTTGATTCACTTGAATCAATCATGAACATTATAGCCACGGTTTGCAAAGATTGCATTCCTTATGATTTAAATGTTTAAGTCCATGAACTGACCAATTTAACAAAGTAACCAGCTTAAGTATGCGTACGGGTATGCGTACTGAAGCAACCGGTTTTTAAGTTTGTAAAGTTTCCAAACTCAGCAGAAATTTTCGGTTCGCTTAAGGTGACTAGTTAAGAGTTTGTCAAAAACCAAACTCAGCAGAAATTTTCGGTTCGAAACTTTCGCCAGTATGCGTACGGGTACGCATACTTAACCTGTCTCCTTTACCAATTTCGTATACACACATATGCATACTCTTGGCTTCCGGTTTATGGATTTATACACTAATATGCGAACACACTATATATGCTTATATCCAAAAATGGTTACATCATCAACTCTTTATTTCAATCATTGAAACATTCTTCTATAATGACAATAGCCGTTTTCACACACTATTAGCATCAAAGCAATTTTCAAGATATTGAAATAATCATTATCGAAACATTCTAAGCCTACATCAAATGATTGTATCACACAAACCGTGTAAGATGTTACTCGGCAATTTTCTCATGATATAAGATGAACTTGGTCGAAGCGAAAGCTTACCAACACATATTTTGAGAAATATGTAAGAGAGATATACTCAGCTCGAAATCTCAATTGATTATAGAGAAAACTATATCTTAACACGACTTATGTCTCAATATAGGAGATAGTAGAAATAAAATTTCCAAGTGATAGATGAGTTCAAGTCTACATATACATTTTGTAGAAGAAGTTCCACAAGCTCCCCTTAGTAGTTCTTCGTCTTCAAGAGATGAACGTCGAGAGATCTAAGCTCAACTACACTATCTATGTCCTAGTCCAAGACATCTATAAATAGGCTAGAAATCAAGACTTATAGTTTTGATCACTAACATTGAAAAACATGCTTGAGATAGCAACACATGCGAGTTCGACCGAGCAATGCTCTAACAATCTCCCCCTTTGTAAATTTTAGTGACAAAACTATCAATACATATGGATTACAAAAAAGATAAAAAAATGTAGCTTCTCATCCACATGCTTGATCTCCTTGGCATCTTCAACGCGACTCGAAATCTTACTCACTTCCAAGTACTCCATTATCCTAAAGGTTGTAAGTTCAGCATCACAGTTGTCGAAGATCCGTAGCTATAACAATGAGATTGTTTTTGTACAATCGGTTTAGCAAAGGAACTAAGGTGCTTAGTTGATTTTTGGTTTGCTAAACTTAAGTGGGAAAATCGTTTCGGACAATTGTTTCCTTGGTAACATATCAAAATAAAACTATTTGTAGTTTCGGTTTTTGATATTGGTTATCAGAAAATGGTGTGTGGAACCCTCGTGCTTAACTCTATAGGTTGCAAGTCTATTTTGAGATTTGTAAGATTCTTTTCTGTTTGTCCTTTATTTTTCTGTTTCTTTGTCATTTTGTGACAAAAAGGGGGAGAAATATATGGAGTAAACAAGTGATACTGGCATTGATTTTATATTGATTGGTATCACTAAGGAAAAGAACATTGGTGATTAATCGTTTATTTAACGAAAGAGTGAAAGCATAGACTAAGGGGGAGTAACATATCATATTAATTAGTATAACAAAGACGTGCGGATTGAAAATCTACCTATATTCCTTTAGGGGGGTATTAGCTTTGTTATTAATGTCAACAACGACATTTTTAAGGATTGAATGTATGCAGATTATTGTGTTGTTGAATTCGGGAATCAAGCCTATGTGTAATGAATTCTTGTAATTTGTTTATCCATATGATGTAAGAGTTTTGTCACTAAAATTGACAAAGGGGGAGATTGTTAGAGCATAGCTCGGTTGAACCCACCAAGCGTTGGTATGTCAAGTTTGGTTGTCATATTTTAGTGAATCAAAACTCATGTTAAGAGTCGCTTGATTATGTACTAGAGTCAACTTCGCATAGGTTAGCTTGAAAGTATTAGGATAATGAGACTTTACAAGTATTGCGAAGATTTGAAGATGTGGAGAAGCAAGGATCTACAACGATAACATCATCCTTCCACTTGAGGTTAGTGATATTTGACTTGAACTGTTTCATTCCCTAACGTATCTTTCAAGTCGTGCATATTGAAAACAAAATTGTGAAGCATGATTGAACTCTAGATAGACATAGTATTAAGGAATACAATACGAGGTTTATTGCTTAACCATTAATCTTTATAGATAAGACATCGACATAATTGTTTAAATGCTATTGTGATTATGTATGGGTATGGGGTGAGGATTTCATCATAGGGAACAATGTTTTACATGTGTTCTAAGGAAGTAAACTTGGTTTGTGAATCGAAAAGGAAATCTCCAGGTGTTATTGGTATTGTTATTTATTGCATATCTTATGAACAACCAATATGTGTGATTAGTATAACCGTTCATGACTTGTTTGTGTTCTTGGTAAAACTATTCACAAAGGCCTGACTTATGTATTGGTATGACTTTTATTAGTGAAACTGATCTTAAGTAATCACCTGAGATGGTATGATCGAGTTTGTGATTTTATGTCTGACCAAATCTGGGTAAAGAGGAACCGATCCTAGTAAGAGGTGCAGTACATCACAAAGGGGAATAGATCCTTGTATGAGTTGCAGTAAGTTTATAGCATAAAGGGGAACCGATCCTATGGACATGTGCAACACGTTTTTAGGCAAAGGGGAACTGATCCTATGGACATGTGCAATACATATAAGTTAGATACCATATATATGTGGCGAACCAATCCTAGTACCTAGTCAACCGAATTTTGGAAAGCTAGTGTGACTATGCACAATCCTCACATGGAGGTAGAACCGAAACTTGTTTTGGTAGAAGCGTTACACCCATGTTTTGTGATTGAATGTTCTTTGATCAATCACATAGTTTTTGAAAGTCAGATAAACCAATTCTAAACTTGTTTAGAAGTGTGGAAAATCGGTTTCAAGGTTGTAAGTATGAAAGAGGACTTACAAAGTAAGGATGTCGACATACTTTGAACACGTGTTGTGAATGTTAATCTTTAATTGTTCAAAGTTATTCCTTAAATAGCTAAGGGAAGAGAATCCCAGGATCGAAACATAAATAAGTTAAGAATCTTTTAATTAAGGTTGTTAATTTCATTTTTAGGAAAAATAAGAATTAGTAATGTGCATTTACTAATTAGAGATTTCAATCATTATTTTTGGACAGAGCATTTCTAGGAATTATGGAAACCGAATTTGTGCATTAATGAATATCTTGAGAATATTTTCGGTTTTGGAAATTCCTTGGTGTCCACACTTCCTTGTCTATAAATATTGAAGTTTGCATTTCTAGCAAACTAATCCTTTGTAACAGCAAACTATCTCTTGTTGTGTTGTTACTGGTGAAGCTGCCTATTCGGAGAGGAGAGTAACCTAATTAGGCGAAATATCTTATGGCCGCTCGTTTTAAAGTCTACTTTGGGATTGAGAAGCTCTATTAGTATCGTTGGTGGTAAAGTAGATATTGTGGTTTATCTTTTGTTTTCATTGATTTGATTGACTAACGGTGGTTGAACTTTGATTGCACCTAGTTGTTTATGCTTGATGATCTTCTCTTCTGATATAAGATTCACTCAAACTAGTTCAGAGTTTCGACAGGGATCTTTAGACTGTTTGTAGATCTAAAGACGATCTTGTGATAATCCATTGTTAACAGACTCCGTTCTGTGCGTGATTGATCACAAGATATTCAAGTGATTGTGTGCAGGTGTTTATTGAAGATCTAAGAAGATTTGAAGACAAAGAAGATATTGAAGATTTCTGATTTGTGGTTCATAATCTTTGGTGTGCACAATACTTGTTTCGGCAAAAGAGGATCCAACTATAATCGGTTTTATCCTTGTGATAGAATTAGATTGATTAGTTCAGTAGATCGGCATCAACACAGTTCTTTGGACTAAGAGTGTTTTTTGCAAAATCTTAACGATTACTTTGGTAATTGAACATAAGATAGATCTAAGGACCTGACGAAGGAGTTTATGTTAAGATAAACAGAAGATCCTTTGTCTGATTCACATCTCTTGGTTGAAGAGAGTTGATGCCAAACAGATTTGTTGTTCCTTTACTGTTTGGAATACGAAGCAAAGGAATTGTTCCAAGTACGTGACTTATTCATAAGTTGGAGGCCTGGGAATTGAAACTGCGGGGGTCTAACAAAAACACCCAACAATTCGTTTGGCAATATGATAGGACTTACTCTAATATACTTTCAAGAGAATCAACTAGACAGTTAGACTCTATCTCGAGAAAAGTATAACAAGGAGTTATATCTCTATTTATCAATTCAATCCGTAATCAAACAAATAGAAATTTGCGAACCCGATTGAATATAAGAAATAACTTGGACGGTATCAAAAACCAATATCCAAGTGTGAATCAATTTAATCAACAACCAAAGGTCGGATTCCCAATTGATTGAACTTACGCACAACCTGTGATATTTCAATTATAAATATAAACAATATAATGCGGAAAATAAATAACATAAACACCAGAAATTTTGTTAATGAGGAAACCGCAAATGCATAAAAACCCCGGGACCTAGTCCAGAATAAACACACACTGATTATAAGTTGTTACACCAAATTCCTACTACCTATTCAGACTAGATGTAATACCTTCTTAATCACTAATAAAACTCCTAGCACAACACCGATTGTGTTTAATAATTCTTCTCGTAAATCTTCTAGCAGTTTCCAAGGCTCTCTTTAGAAGATACAACAACATGATTGATACGATTCGATTTTTGTTTGCACAAAACACCGATTTGATTTCCCTTTAGATGTAAATCAAGGTTTTGGAAATCTTGTGTTTATTTTGATAAAAACAATTACTAGGTAAAAGTAATATCAAAACAAAATTGTAGATTAGGGATTATTTCACTCTTCAATAAAGGAAGAGAAACCTAATGATTCTACAACAAGAACAACTAGAATAAATCTAGAGATATCTTGTTTAAAATTTCTTAAGGATTTTTACGAGATACCTTAATCGAAGTTTTCTTTCTAGCTTCCGATTTCGACTAACAGGTGTTGGTATATGATCGGAAACTGAAATCTATCAAAACCTAGGGTTTATGATCAACAACTCTTGAATGGTTTTATATCAAAAGAGAAAACCTTAGAATAGACAAGAGGTGAAAAACCTAGATTACAAGTTGTATAATCAATCACGAAGATTAAATCCAACTCGGCTTTGTGATCCCCAATACAAATACTTTTATCTCAATCTTGTTTACGAAGAACAGAAGACATGGAAAACAACCTTATGAGCTTGCACCAATTTTCCAAAGGGGATGAAAACCGTGTAGTACTCATGAACCTTTTATTTATAGTGAAAGGTAACTTGGAAGCTACGCAAAGCTATTTTCCTTTTTCAAGACTCTCCTAATTTTGGGAGTCCTTCCTAAGTTACAACTCTTGCCAAAATAATTAAATAATTAATTAATTAGCAAATATTGTATTTATGTGAACAAATCACATTTTAACTTAGGCAGGAATTAAAAGTTATCACAAACACTTTAATATGGTAACCAAAAATGTTCGGATTAATAGCCATCTTGCCTAGATAAGGAAACATCACCAACTTGACCAAAAATGACTTTTAGTCACGTAATTGGGCCCAATTCCGCGAACTGTTACAAGCAGTCCATGGATTGTTTCCTACTAACGAACTGTAACAATTACAGCAACTCTTATAATTGTTACTTTAATAAATCACTCATAACTTCATCGTTATAACTCGGAATTGAGTGATTCTTGGCTCGTTGAATTCACAAGCTCATTCACTATAACATGAGACCGTTCCAGGGATAAAGGTTATTGCCACAAAAGTCGTGTCTCAAATAACCTCGAGTATATATACATAAATGTACATTAACCGTCATCGGAATTGTTCCATAGAGTGAGCATTTGTTTCGATAGATTAGAAAGGTAGAATTGAACAAGAATCCAAATGAAATCAATTATCACATAACTTTGTTGATGAAGTACTTGTTGATGTCTTCTTGTAATCTTCAGTCTTCATCCTTAAGAATAATTCTTCTTAGACCTAATATAGTCTGGAACTATCTTTAGTATAATCAAGAATGCATTTTGGCAACTAAAATTGACAACTAACTTGACATACCAACGCTAGTCGGTTCAAACGAGCAATGCTCTAATAATCTCCCCCTTGTCAATTTTAGTGACAAAACCATTTTACATATGGATTATACTTGTTAAAAGCATTCCAGCTCTAAAATCCAACATGCTTGATTTTCTTGGTTCTTCAACAATGCGTGTGCTCATCCTGTACTTGTTGAAGATCCATCATAGTATTATTACACAACATCAAAGTTCAATTGTATCACAACTTTGACAGTAATACTATGGTGATATGTATCACTCCCCCTTAGTCAATACTCCATATCACATGGAAACCACTCCCCTTTACATAATGATTCGAAAACCATATGTATATGTAGTGTGAACTACAAAATAATTCTCCCCCTTTTTGTCAATATAAATTGGCAAAGGTACAAAAACTAGTGGGATCCTGATGAAATTTTCATAGAGGAACTTCTTGACCAAAGGAAAACATATAAACTTTACTTTAGATGATATCACAGAGTCGAAACTTAGTGACTTCAACAAGGAGTTTGTTAAGATACAAGTTAACTCCTACATGTTCCACAACCGCTTCTCCCCTCAAAGATATGGCAATTAAGCACAAGTTCAATTAAGAACTCTCCCCCATAAGATGTCATTCCCGAAAGAACAA
This sequence comes from Papaver somniferum, assembly GCF_003573695.1. Classification (NCBI taxonomy): domain Eukaryota; kingdom Viridiplantae; phylum Streptophyta; class Magnoliopsida; order Ranunculales; family Papaveraceae; genus Papaver; species Papaver somniferum. Next base: position 37,718,804 of record NC_039363.1, read on the forward strand.
CAAGAGTGACCTTACTCCAGAGATAAGAATTTATATATTGGATTTTAGAAACCCCACAAGGAGATACGAACTAAGAACCAATCACTGAAAGTCTCTCATGAGATCATGTTACTAAACAATAGAACTATCTCATGGTAATAATACACAATATGTAATCATGAAGATCAAGTATTGTGATTATCTTTTCTAAGATACAAACTTGTATAAACAAGAATTGATATGCTTAGAAGGAAGAATAACCTTTTCCATAAGTATTTACACCAAGAATGGTTACCATAAGAGTATGAAAAAGATTCTTTGACAATAAAAACCTATATCCAATGGTTTTGATTATTGCTTCTAACATGTTATGCTTAAGAATTTTTAATCAAAAATCAAGTTAGGTAATTAAGAATCATACGCGTGGTATTTACCATATTCATCTTAACCATAACCAGCTCAAATGACTCAAATGAACTAGTTAGAGAGTTGTTTAATTGCTTAGATCTTATAGAAGTATACAAGACACAATCGAAGAAAAAACGATTTGATTCACTCGAATCGGTTCATGAACTTTATAGCCATTGTTTGCAAACTTGCATTCCTTAGTTAATATAAGTATAAGTTCACAAATTAAATAATCGTTTTTAGAAATAGCCAACTTAAGTTCGCGGACTTAAGTACCCGGAATAAGTTTGTAAAAGTTTACAAACTCCAGCAGATTTTCTCGGGTCGAGAACCTCCGACAGTTGGCGGACTAAGTTCGCGGACTGGTTTTCCAGTTTTCCTGATCAACAAAGTAGGCATACTTTGGTTCAAGGAATAAGGACTTATACATATATGTGTTACCACACAATGCTTATATCCAACATTGGTTATATATTCTACACTCTCGTTTCAATCATTGAAACATTCTTAGAGGACGTTATATAGTTGTTATTCACAAACCATTTTTCGTCAAAGCCATTTTCAAGTGATTGAAACATAAATACGACTTTCATCACTAGGTAAAGATGGACTTGGCCAAAGCGAAAGCTTACCAACACATATTTCGAGAAATATGTAAGCGAGTTAGACTCAGCTCGAAACAATAAATTGTTCCTCATTTTCAAAATTACCCAACACAATATGTGCGCCCCAATTCTTTTGCAATCCTCACGGCAGTAACTAGGGCTTCTTGGTGAGGATGCACTTTCAACACAATCAGGTTGTGTTGAGGTGAACAAAATCTTCCTCACCACAAGTATTCGAAATAAAATCATACACGGAATATAGGAATTTAAAAACTTCCTCGAAACTTTCAATAACTGTTTCATACCTTTTTAAGATGTTATCCCTTGTCGAACTCTTGTCTGGGAGATCCTTCTTAGTAGTACTCGTTGATTTATTGATCTTCTTTGGTACCCATTTCTGAGTAGCTTTTGGAGCAACATATTTCTTTTTCTCCCAAAAATAATTATGAAATTTCTTGGAGGAAATACTAGAAGAACTGATATTATGAGACTCAGTTTTTCTACAGTTTGGAACATCAGATCTTGTCATCTTAATAGAATCAGATCTGGTTTTATCTTGTTTAAGATATCTGCAATTCCTCTGCAAGTGACCTGGCTTTCCAAAATAAAAAAAATGTTTAGTAGAATGGAAAAATTTATGTTTAGAGTTACCTGAATGTATATGTGCTTGCTTTGGAGCTTGACAGAATTTCTTATTTTCGTCATCGGCAGTTGGTAGAGATACTTCACTTTTGTCAACCGTGGAAGGTTTTGGTTTAGAAGAATCTTTGGCTTTGACAAATTTTACCTCTTTTCAAATACAAGTAGAGTCTATTCCTTTATAGATGCGTGTTCATTATCAAAGATCTTTAACTTTCCAACAAGAGTATTTCTGGAGAGTGTAAAAAGATCGTTTGCTTCTTCAATGACATGTTTCTTAGACTCGTATCTTGATGGTAGAGACCTGATAATTTTGCACACAATAACTTTCTCTGGAATAGTTTTTCCTAATGAATACGAGGAATTAACTATTTGAGAAAGTCTTTGGTTAAAATCATCAAAGGTTTCATCATCAGACATGCGAAGGTTTTCCCAGTCAGAAGCTAGATTTTGAAGCCTTTCTTCTTTCTCTGCTGCAGTACCTTCGAATACGGTTTCTAAGATATCCCAAGCATCTTTAGACTTATTACATGTAGTAACATGATGCTGTAGATCTGGGGTAATGGCATGGATGATAGAATTTAATCCGTCAGAATTTTTCTTTGCAGCAAGAATCTCAAGTTTATCATAATCACCAATATTATTTGCAACAGTTACACCGCCTACTGTAACTAATAGAGGATCATAGACATTAACAATACGAACCCATGATTGAAAATCTCGCGCTTGTATAAAAGCAGTCATAGCAATTTTCCACCATAAATAGTTTGTGCCAACAAAGACTGGTGGTATGTGCATAGAGATAGCATTTATGTCCATAGAATCATATTTCTACAAACATAGACTTATGAGGTCTTAGCGTGTTTGCCCACTCTGATACCAATAGAAAATGCAGGGGTCTAACAACCACACCCAACAATTCATTTGGAAATCTGATAGGACTTACTCTAATATACTTTCAAGAGAATCAACTAGACAGTCAGACTCAATCTTGAGAAAAGTATAACAAGGAGTTATATCTCTATTTCTCAATTCAATCCGCAGCCAAACAAATAGAAATTTGCGATCCCGATAGAATATAAGAAATAACTTGGACGGTATCAAAAACCAATATCCAAGTTTCAATCAGTTTAATCAACAACCAAAGGTCGGATTCCCAATTGATTGAACTTACACACAACCTGTGATATTTCAATTATAAAGATAAACAATATAATGCGGAAAAGAAATAACACAAACACAAGAAATTTTGTTAATGAGGAAACCGCAAATACAAAAAAACCCCAGGACCTGGTCCAGAATAAATACACACTGATTATAAGTTGTTACACCAAATTCCTACTACCTATTCGGACTAGATGTAATACTTGCTTCAGCACTAATAAAACTCCTAGCACAATACCGATTGTCTTTAGGAATTCTTCTCATAAATCTTCTAGCAGAACCCAAGGCTCTCTTTAGAAGATACAACGACACGATTGATATGATTCGATTTTTGTTTGCACAAAACACCGATTTGATTTCCATTTAGATGTAAATCAAGGTTTTGGAAATCTTGTGTTTATTTTGATAAAAACAATTACTAGGTAAAATTAATATCAAAACAAAATTGTAGATTAGGGATTATTATACTCTTCAATAAAGGAAGAGAAACCTAATGATTCTACAACAAGAAAAACTAGAATAAATCTAGAGATATCTTGTTTAAAACTTCTTAAGGATTTTTACGAGATACCTTAATCGAAGTTTTCTTTCTAGCTTCCGATTTCGACTAACATGTGTTGGTATACGATCGGAAACTGAAATCTATCAAAACCTAGGGTTTATGATCAACAACTCTTGAATGGTTTTATATCAGAAGATAAAACCTTAGAATAGACAAGAGGTGAAAAACCTAGATTGCAAGTTGTATAATCAATCACGAATATTAAATCCAACTTGTCTTTGTGATCCCCAATACAAATACTTTTATCTCACTCTTGTTCACGAAGAACAGAAGACATGGAAAACAACCTTATGAGCTTACACCAATTTTCCAAAGGGGATGAAAAATTTGTAGCACTCATGAACCTTATATTTATAGTGAAAGGTAACTTGGAAGCTACGCAAAGCTATTTTCCTTTTTCAAGACTCTCCTAATTTTGCGAGTCTTTCCTAAGTTACAACTCTTGCCAAAATAATTAAATAAATAATTAATTAGATAATATTGTATTTATGTGAATAAATCACATTTTAACTTAGGCGGAAATTAAAAGTTATCACAAACACTTTAATATGGTAATCAAATATGTTCGGATTAATAGCCATCTTGTCTAGATAAGGAAACACCACCAACTTGACCAAAAATGCCTTTTAATCACGTAATTGGGCCCAAGTCCGTGAACCGTTACAAGAAGTCCAAGGATTGTTTCCTACTAACGAACTGTAACAATTACAGCAACACTTATAATTGTTACTTTAATAAATCACTCATAACTTCATCGTTATAACTCGGAATTGAGTGATTCTTGGTTCGTTGAATTCGCAACCTCATTCACTATAACATGAGAACCTTTACAGGGATATAGGTTATTGCCACAAAAGTCGTAGGTCAAATAACCTCGAGTATATATACATAAATGTACATTAACCGTCATCGGAATTGTTCCATAGAGTGAGCATTTGTTTCGATAGATTAGAAAGGTAGAATTGAAAAGAATTCAAATGAAATCAATTATCACATAACTTTGTTGATGAAGTCCTTGTTGATGTCTTCTTGTAATCTTCAGTCTTCATCCTTAAGAATAATTCTTCTTAGACCTAATCTCGTCCGAAACTATCTTTAGTATAATCAAGAATGTATTTTGGCAACTAACTTGACATACTAACGCTAGTCGGTTCAACCGAGCAATGCTCTAACAATCTCCCCCTTTGTCAATTTTAGTGACGAAACCATTTTACATATCGATTATACTTGTTAAAAGCATTCCAGCTCCAAAATCCAACATGCTTGATTTTCTTGGTTCTTCAACAATGTGTGTGCTCATCCTACATGTTCCACAACCGCTTCTCCCTTCAAAGATATGGCAATTAAGCACAAGTTCAATTAAGAACTCTCCCCCATAAGGTGTCATTCCCGAAAGAAAAACAAGAGTGACCTTACTCCAGAGATAAGGATTTATATATTGGATTTTAGAAATCCCACAAGGAGATACGAACTAAGAACCAATCATTGAAAGTCTCTCATGAGATAATGTTACTAAACAATATAACTATCTCATGGTAATAATACACAATATGTAATCATGAAGATCAAGTATTGTGATTATCTTTTCTAAGATACAAACTTGTATAAACAAGAATTCATATGCTTAGAAGGAAAAATAACCTTTTCCATAAGGATTTACACCAAGAATGGTTACCATAAGAGTATGAAAAAGATTCTTTGACAATAAAAACCAACATCAAATGACTCAAATGAACTAGTTAGAGAGTTGTTCAATTGCTTAGATCTTATAGAAGTATACAAGACACAATCGAAGCAAAAACGATTTGATTCACTCGAATCGATTCATGAACTTTATAGCCACGGTTTGCAAACTTGCATTCCTTAGTTAATATAAGTATAATTTCACAAATAATCGTTTTTAGAAATAACCAACTTAAGTTCGCGGACTGAGTTCGCGGACTTAAGTACCCGGAATAAGTTTGAAAAAGTTTACAAACTCCAGCAGATTTTCTCGGGTCGAGAACCTCCGACAGTTGGCGGACTAAGTTCGCGGACTGGTTTTCCAGTTTTCCTGATCAACAAAGTATGCATACTTTGGTTCAAGAAACAAGGACTTATACATATATGTGTTACCACACAATGCTTATATCCAACATTGGTTATATATTCTAAACTCTCATTTCAATCATTGAAACATTCTTAGAGGACGTTATATAGTTGTTATTCACAAACCATTTTTCGTCAAAGCCATTTTCAATTGATTGAAACATAATATGACTTTCATCACTAGGTAAAGATGGACTTGGCCAAAGCGAAAGCTTAACAACACATATTTCGAGAAATATGTAAGCGAGTTAGACTCAGCTCGAAACAATAAATTGTTCCTCATATTCAAAAATTACCCAACACAATATATGCGCCCAATTCTTTTGCAATCCTCACCGCATTTACTAGGGCTTCTTGGTGAGGATGCACTTTCAATACAATCAGGTTGTGTTGAGGTGAACAAAATCTTCCTCACCACAAGTATTCGAAATAAAATCATACACGGAATATAGGAATTTAAAAACTTCCTCGAAACTTTCAATAACTGTTTCATACCTTTTTAAGATGTTATCCCTTGTCGAACTCTTGTCTGGGAGATCCTTCTTAGTAGTACTCGTTGATTTATTGATCTTCTTTGGTACCCATTTCTGAGTAGCTTTTGGAGCAACATATTTCTTTTTCTCCCAAAAATAATTATGAAATTTCTTGGAGGAAATACTAGAAGAACTGATATTATGAGGCTCAGTTTTTCTCCAGTTTGGAACATCAGAACTTGTCATCTTAACAGAATCATATCTGGTTTTATCTTGTTTAAGATATCTGCAATTCCTCTGCAAGTGACCTGGCTTTCCACAATAAAAAAATGTTTAGTAGAATGGAAAAAGTTATGTTTAGAGTTACCTGAATGTATATGTGCTTGCTTTGGAGCTTGACAGAATTTCCTCTTTTCGTCGTCGGCAGTTGGTAGAGATACTTCACTTTTGTCAACCGTGGAAGGTTTTGGTTTAGAAGAATCTTTAGCTTTCACAAATTTTACCTCTTTGCAAATACCAGGAGCGTCTATTCCTTCATATCCCAATCCTTGTGTATCACGATGAATTTTACATGCTCCCAATATCGAGGTTAATTTTTCTGAGCTGTTATTTCTATACAAACTCTCTTTTAAGCTCGAGTTTTCTTCTTCCAACCTTTTGACATTTTCAAGCGCAATAGATAGATCATTCTTGGATGATTCACATTGAACTTTGAGATCTTCTCGTTCAGAATCAAATAACAAGTTCTCTCAATGATTTCCAAGTTATCTAGCTTTACTTGAAGAGTAATTTCCCAATCTCGACTTTCGGCAATTTCTTCTTTAAGCCTTCGTATTTTGTTGAGATAATCTCTTGCACCACTAGAATCAAGTTGGTCTTGCAAGTCTTTATTCCAACTACGAATTCTGTCATATTTAACTTTCTCACTGAAAATGGTGGTTTCAGCTTCCGAGAGTTTTTGATGATATTCCTTCAGAAGATTATTAGCAACTGTATCCACATGGAACACTTCTTCGTCAGAATCAGAATCAGTATCCGGAAGAATTTTTCCAAAAGCTAATGCAAGTCGCCTGCGTATTCTTGGTGATTATAATATTCGGGTCTATCATCAAGAGTAGGCAAAGCTGCTTCATATGCCGATTGTCTACGGTTCCATCTAGGACATACTGAAGACAAGTGCCCGAAACCACGACAGTAATAATAATGTACATCATCATTAGGATATGTTGTAACTTTAGAAAAACTCGTTTTCCTGTCTCTCAAGAGTTTTATAAATTGTCGTGGAGTAACATCCTTAGTATCTGGCGAACCAGATTTATCCTTAGAGGATTCAAAATTCTTTGCATCTTTAAGAGAAATCACCTCTTTTATAGATGCGTGTTCATTATCAAAGATCTTTAACTTTCCAACAAGAGTATTTCTGGAGAGTGTAGAAAGGTCGTTTGCTTATTCAATGGCATGTTTCTTAGACTCGTATCTTGATGGTAGAGACCTGAGAATTTTGCACACAATAACTTTCTCTGGAACAGTTTTTCTTAATGAATACGAGGAGTTAACTATTTGAGAAAGGCTTTGGTTAAACTCATCAAAGGTTTCATCATCAGACATGCGAAGCTAGATTTTGAAGCCTTGCTTCTTTCTCTGCGGCATTACCTTCGAATACGGTTTCTAAGATATCCCAAGCATCTTTAGACTTATTACATGTAGTAACATGGTGCTGAAGATCTGAGGTAATGGCATGGATGATAGAATTTAATCCGTCATAGTTTTTCTTTGTAGCAAGAATCTCAAGTTTATCATAATCACCAATATTCTTTGCAACAGTTACACCGTCTACTGTAACTAATGGAGGATCATAGCCATTAGCGATACGAATCCGTTGAAAATCTCGCGCATGTATAAAAGCATGCATAGCAATTTTACACCATAAATAGTTCGTTCTATCGAAGAATGGTGGTACGTGCATAGAGATAGAACATTTTTTCATAGAATCAGATTGCTATAAACACAGACGTATGAGGTCTTAGTGTGTTTTCCCGCTCTGATACCAATAGAAAATGGAGGTCTAACAACCACACCCAACAATTCGTTTGGCAATATGATATGACTTACTCTAATATACTTTCAAGAGAATCAACTAGACAGTCAGACTCAATATTGAGAAAAGTATAACAAGGAGTTATATCTCTATTTCTCAATTCAATCCGCAATCAAACAAATAGGAATTTACGAGCCCGATTGAATATAAGAAATAACTTGGACGGTATCGAAAACCAATATCCAAGTGTCAATCAATTTAATCAACAACCAAAGGTCGGATTCCCAATTGATTGAACTTACGCACAACCTGTGATATTTCAATTATAAAGATAAACAATATAATACGGAAAAGAAATAACACAGACACCATAAATTTTTTTAACGAGGAAACCGCAAATGCAGAAAAACCCCGGGACCTGGTCCAGAATAAACACACACTGATTATAAGTTGTTACACCAAATTCCTACTACCTATTCGGACTAGATGTAATATCTGCTTCAGCACTAATAAAACTCCTAGCACAACACCGATTTTCTTTAGAAATTCTTCTCGTAAATCTTCTAGCAGAACCCAAGGCTCTCTTTAGAAGATAAAACAACACGATTGATATGATTCGATTTTTGTTTGCACAAAACACCGATTTGATTTCCTTTTAGATGTAAATCTAGGTTTTGGAAATCTTGTGTTTATTTTGATAAAAACAATTACTAGGTAAAAGTAATAACAAAACAAACTTGTAGATTAGGGATTATTATACTCTTCAATAAAGGAAGAGAAACCTAATGATTCTACAACAAGAACAACTAGAATAAATCTAGAGGTATCTTGTTTAAAACTTCTTAAGGATTTTTACGAGATACCTTAATCGAAGTTTTCTTTCTAGCTTCCGATTTCGACTAACAAGTTGATATACGATCGGAAACTGAAATCTATCAAAACCTAGGGTTTATGATCAACAACTCTTTAATGGTTTTATACCAGAAGATAAAACCTTAGAATAGACAAGAGGTGAAAAACCCAGATGACAAGTTGTATAATCAATCACGAATATTAAATCCAACTCGGCTTTGTGATCCCCAATACAAATACCTTTATCTCACTCTTGTTTACGGAGAATAGAAGACATGGAAAACAACTTTATGAGCTTACACCAATTTTCCAAAGGGGATGAAAAACGTGTAGCACTCATGAACCTTTTATTTATAGTGAAAGATAACTTGGAAGCTACTCAAAGTTATTTTCCTTTTTCAAGACTCTCCTAATTTTGGGAGTCTTTCCTAAGTTACAACTCTTGCCAAAATAATTAAATAAATAATTAATTAGAAAATATTGTATTTATGTGAAGAAATCACATTTTAACTTAGGCAGCAATTAAAAGTTATCACAAACACTTTAATATGGTAATCAAATATGTTTGGATTAATAGTCATCTTGCCTAGATGAGGAAACATCACCAACTTGACCAAAAAGGGTATATTAATTATATGTCCCTAGTTTTAACACCCTACAAATGTATCCTTATACAACAATAAATATATCCCTACTTTATAATAACCTTTTCTATTTAAAATTAGATTACCTTAATACCCTCACCCAGATTCTTCTTTATTTCAAAACGGAACAAATTTCTTTCACTACCACTTTACCACCACCACTACCAACATTCAACTACCACTCCACCACCACCGTTCAACGACCACCACCAGCACTCCCTCACCACCACCATTACACCATTACCAGTCCTCCACCACTACTAGTCCGTCGCCGCCATCACCACTAGTCCACCGCTGCTGCCGCCACCACTGGTTCAGATATTTTTGTATCAACAACAGTAGTTGATCCAAATAAAAATAGAACCAACAGTAGAAGTTGATATAATTTAGGGGATCAACAATGGTAGTTGATCCAAAAAAAAAGGATCAACAGTAGAAGTTTATCCAATTTAGGGGATCAACAATGGTAGTTAATCCCCTAAATTGGATCAACAATGAAAGTTGATCCATGTAAATGGAGTGAACTTGGCCTGATTCGAACACACATCATCTGACATGGAGTCAGTCATGCTACCATTGCACCACAAGTTCAACATTGGAAGAAATTTACATGATTGAAACTACAAGCATGATTATACTTATCCAAGGAAATATTGTCAACAATAGGAGTTGAAAGGATCAACAACAGTAGTTGATCCCATAAAAAATTGGGTCAAAAACAGGAGTTGATACCATAAATGGATCAACAACAGTAGTTGATCCCATAAAAGATTGGGTCAACAATAGCAGTTGATCCCATAAATTAGATCAACAACAGTAGTTGATCCCGTAAAAACTGAAGTAAGTAGGTTTACTGAAAGGACAATTGCTATACCTGGAACACCATCAACAAATGCAACCACCATCACACCCAATCTCCACCACAATCACACTCAAACTCCACCACCAACGTCACCACAAACATCCAGAACCACCAATATTTATTAAAAAACACCACCGCCGCCGAATTTGGAATAACCATAATATTTAATTTGTAGATCATCATAACATCATATCCAAGTTATGCGAGATTCAAATCAAATGGAGATTTTTAGGGTTTTTTATACTAACCCGTTCAAGTCGCTTTATGTCTGTGAGTTCCTATGGTTTTGATTTCTGTATCAACCCAAAATTCCCAAATTCGAAACTTAGAAATCAGATTTGTTAATCTCCGAACATTTAACTGATACTGAAATCATAATAAAGGGAGAAAAAAGGTAAATTGTTGATGATGATTGATAATGAAATATGATTTCAAACGAAAATCTTCATCTCCCTCTCAATCGAGAAAGACATAAATCTGATAGTTGATATCTTCCTCTACCACCGCCACCACATCCACCATCTTTATCAACTTGAGATTTATGAAACACAGTTGAAAAATCATTTACTTTCATTGAATAATATAGATTTATTAACGGCGGCGAAAAAAAGTTGGAGGGACGATGATGGTGATGGTGGTGGCGGCAGTTATATGGAGAGAAGAAGAAGAAAGAAAGTTTAGATCTGGAATAATGAAAATAATAATATAAAAAAACGATTTCCTTCAGAGCCTTATTGAAAGAGAATGGGTAAATATGGAAAGAAGCAAAACCTTAATGGATCCATGATGGGTTTATAGATGGAGAGGGATATATTTATTGTGTGATAAGGATATTTGTGGAGCCCTTCAAAACAAGGGATATTTATTCAATTCCCACGACCAAAAATGCCTTTTAGTCACGTAATTGGGCCCAAGTCCGTGAACCGTTACAAGCAGTCCATGGATTGTTTCCTACTAACGAACTGTAACAATTACAACAATACTTACAATTGTTACTTTAATAAATCACTCATAACTTCATCGTTATAACTCAGAATTGAGTGATTATTGGCTCGTTGAATTCAGAACCTCATTCACTATAACATGAGAACCTTTACAGGGATAAAGGTTATTTTCAAAAAAGTCGTGGCTCAAATAACCTCGAGTATATATACATAAATGTACATTAACCGTCATCGGAATTGTTCCATAGAGTGAGTATTTGTTTCGATAGATTAGGAAGGTAGAATTGAAAAAGAATCCAAATGAAATCAATTATCACATACCTTTGTTGATGAAGTCCTTGTTGATGTCTTCTTGTAATCTTCAGTCTTCATCCTTAAGAATAATTCTTCTTAGACCTAATCTACTCTGAAATTATCTTTAGTATACTAAATCAAGAACGCATTTTGGCAACTAAAATTGACAACTAACTTGACATACCAACGCTAGTGGATTCAACCGAGCAATGCTTTAACAGGAATACAAACAGAACTAGGTGAACTATAGGTTTAGTTGCTTGATCTCAACTATACGAAGTTAGGTTATTTTGTATAGCGGCTTAATCCTGAGTGTATTCAATTCTGGACAAGGTCCCGGGGTTTTTATACATTTGCGGTTTCCTCGTTAACAAAATATTGCTGTGTCATTTACTTTATATTTCCACATTATAATTGTTTTATCATAATTAAAGTAAATTACACAAAACATTAATTCATATTTACTTGATAAGTAATCCTATTGTGTTTGGTTAAGTCCGAACCTTTTTATCAAGTAAACATACTTCATTGTTGTATTGTATCGATCTCATATCCATAGACGATCTCACGAAGTGTGGACCGATTAGTTGCATTGTCTCGACTCAGTCCATAGACAATCACTTTCGAAGAAAGGACTTATAGGTAGGAAAAGTTTTAGATTGAGGTATATTTGGATACCCTCGTATTTTCATCATGCTTTATCTTCTATATGAGATTTTGATGCTTTGGTCACGTCCTAGAAATCTTTAATTGCTATAGTATCTCATGTTGATGTTGGATATAAGGTTGTTTGTCAGTCTCCGGTCTGATGAATGACTAGGGTTCAAGTTGAGTCAAATTTGCTTATTGACCGAGGCAAAGCTTAAGCACTGAAGAGATCTGTAGGGGGTCACTGTTTGACAACGTATGATTTTGGTGAGGCTAAACTTCGTTTTTAACTTAGGTAAAGCTTTTCCTTAGTCGTATCCTTCTTGATCATTCTTTCCTCGGAAAGGATAATTTGACGCTTCATCTCGCCTCAGTAGATAGCTGCGTTATAACTGTGTAGTATAGCTAAGCCTCATCTTCTATGATTAAACTCCCCGCATATTCTTGGATTAAAATTATGGAGACTCTTTACTTTAGGGCGGAACGACAGAGACTCTTCACGTTGGAGCGGAATGACATAGACTTTGCTCTCTGAAGTGATATGATCTTCCTTAGGATGATGATTCAGGATCTCCGCTAGGGCTAGATGTATCTTTTACGTATAGGATAGCTGGGTCGTATTCACGAGAATTAGGTGCACTTTGACTAAATAAACAAGCTCGACAGAATGAATTTTTTCTTCTGCTTCCGTTAGCAGTATGGGGACCCATCAATATTTTTGTGATAAAGCATTTGTCGAGGTCGATCGATCTTATAGAAGGTGATCTGACGAGCTCGAGAGTAATAGATGTGATCTGAGGGTAGCACAACAACGGATATTCTTCAGAGCTAAGAGAGAAGTGGAGGTGCTTTAGAAGCAGATGAACAACATTTGCGCCAACCCTGCTGATGATATTGTTCTCTGTAAATCCTCTATGTAGGTCTACATGCAAGGAAGTGATATCTACACCTAGGGGAGGATGCAAGTGGCTATGTTGCAGTTTTTCTTACGGACTTTAACATAGCACTTGAAGTAGCACATGTGCTTGTCACTCTTAGAGGTGAGGTGTTAACATGCATGAGTAGCATACAGCTTGTCAAGAGCTACATTCTTGAATCTCTCTTGCGTTCTTTAGTCATGCTAGTTAATTTCTATGTAGTGAAGCATATTAGATTACTTTCCGTTAATCTATGACAGATTTCATCCCCGCAAGGTTTGGTTGTATCGAACTGAGCAGGTGCTGAAACATCAAATTTCTTATCATCTTCGCGAAGTTTCGAAAATATTTGGAGACGAGGATTCTACAATATATCTGTAGATATGGAATATGTCGTTAATGAGGATCTTCACTAAGTATCTTTTATTAGAGCACTACTCGGTTGAACTCGCAAGCATTGGTATCTCAAGCTTGTTTGTCAAGTTTAGTTGATCAAAATTATATACTTGATTTCTAGTCTACTTATAGCTATGTCTCGGATTGTGATAGAATGTGAAGTTGAGATTTAGACTTCACGACGTTCACCAATTGAAGACGAAGAGCTATTGAGGAGCTTGGAGGAACTTCATCAACAAAAGGTATGTGGAGACTAAAATTTATCTATCACTCAGAAGTCTATTTTATTATATGTTCTAATGAGACTAAGTCGTATATCTATATAGACTTTTACATTATACACATTTGATATTTCGATCCGAGCTTAACTCGCTTATCTATTTCTCGAAATATTTGTTGGAAGCTTTTTGCTTTATCTATGTTCATCATATTCTTGACGGGTTTAGTTGCAAACAATTTATTTATTGGAAACTAAATATAAGTCAAAAGATGATCATGTGAAAATTACCTTGAACATATTATATGATTTGTATGAGACGGTCATTGATGTTAGCTTGGGAAGTTTCGTATTGATCATTCGATCACTTGAAAATTACTTGAAGGTAATGGTTTGTGTGAGACAACCATTGTCCTCTTCCAAGGATGTTTCAATGATTGAAATGAGAGTTTGGAACTTTTAACCATGTCTGGATACAACAACGTATACGTACCTATATGCGAACTGTATTACCTGAGTTGGGTTCGGGACTGCTGCTTACGAACCGGGTTTGCAACGGCTTGACTAGGCCAAGGTACGGAGCTGCTGTTCACGTACCTGGTCGGCGACCACAATGGTAAATTTCTAGAATCAGTCATGTACTCATGAACTAATACATTTATGATCTATGGAATGCAATCTTTGCAAACTGTGGCGTAATGTTCATGAATTGATTCTTGTATAAGTACTTTTTACGATTACGGATCAAACCGATTTCGACTCAATTTGTTCATATATATTTCTATGAGATTGTGAACAATTGAAAAACTCTATATGAAACACAATTAGATTTATTTGATTATCTTTGATGATTGATTGATCTTCATATTTGATTTAGAAGTGTTAGATGAATACGTCTAAGACAATAGTGTTCATATGTAATGAGCTGAGACAAATCAATATATACGTTTAGGTGCGGTAACCCATATCTAAATGAAGGTATATTTCATTTGTGTGTAACAAGCTAAGATCATCTAACGGTGGAGATTGATTGATTCATTTTTAAGCAGACTTACCTTGAATCTTAAATCAGGTTTTCATCTAACGGTGAATATTGTATGCTTTGTTACTAAGCTATCTTATCTTTGATTGAAAGCAACCCTGATTTGAAAGAATATATAAGGGAGAACATTAGCAATGGTAAAACCTAATCCCCACACTTTTTTGTGTTCCTATTTTCTTATTAGAGTCGATTATCCTTTAACCTAGGTTTTCTCTAAAACCATTATAGGTTAACGAATTGAAAACTTCATTGGGATTCGTGAAGCCAGATCCAATTATTTTCTCAACAGTTGTGTATTATGATCTTACTTGTTCTATCATATTTAGTTTTATCTTCTCTAAGATTTACTCGAGATTTATGTCTGATAGGTAAGATATAAAAAGTAATCACAACAGTTCTTCATCTCAGACTCTTGTAATTCTGCAATAACTTCTTCTCTTAATTTGTTGGGATATCGTGAGGTGATTGATATTTCTAGGATTTTCTTCAGGAGTATAAGAACCGATTATAAATTGGTTCATATTCACCTTGATTTATCAAAAGACGGAACAAAAATCGAATAAAGAATATAGACATATATGTGAGAGACAGATTTGTTTACAAGTCTTCGACTTTGGGTCGTAGCAACTCTTAGTTGTGGATGAGATTAGCTAAGGGAATCAATTGCACAGAATCCAGCATGGTTCTAGAGGCGTAAGGAACGCGATTGTACCTTAAACGGTGTGAGACTTGGTTATGGATAAACTACATTCCAGTCCGAAGTTAACTTGTAGTAGGCTAGAGTCTGTAGAGGATTAATACAGTGTGGTGCTCAATCTAGACTAGGTCCCGGGTTTTTTCTTCATTTGTGGTTTCCTTGTTAACAAAATTTCTGGTGTCTGTGTTATTTCGTTTCCGCATTATAGTTTTATAATTGAAATATCACAGGTTGTGCGTAGTTCTATCAGTTCGTAAATACGACCTTGTTTGTTGGATAAAACTTGATTGACACTTGGGCATTGGTCTTTGGTACCGTCCAAGTTATTTCTCATATCAATCAGGCTCGCATATTTCTATCTGTTTGATTTGCTGATTGTATTGAGAAAGAGATATAAACTCTTTGATTTAATTCTTGATTGAGTCTCGCTTTTAAGTTGGTGCTCTTGGAGTTAAGTTGGAGTTTAATCCATACAGATTTCCGAACGAATTATTGGGTGTGGTTTTTATACACCCGCTTTTTCAATTGGTATCGGAGCAGGCAAACACGCTAAGACCTCATAAGTCTGTGTTTGTAGCAATCTGACTCTATGGACAGAAGTGTTATCTCTATAAACGTACCGCCAATCTTCGACGGATCGAATTACTTATGGTGGAAAATTGTTATACATGCCTTTCTTCAAGCGAGTGATTTTAAATCATGGGTTCGTGTTGTTAATGGCTATAATCCTCCTTTAGTTACAGTAGAAGGTGTAACTGTTGCAAAGGATATTGGTAAATATGATCCTGTCAAGATTCTCGCAGCAAAGAAAAATTCTGACGGATTAATGCTATCATCCATGCCATTACCATAGATATTCAGCACCATGTGACTACATGCACTCGGTCTAAAGATGCTTGAGATATCTTAGAAACCGTATTTGAAGGGAATACCTCTGAGAAATAAGTTAGGCTTCAAAACCTAAATTCTGATTGGGAAAACCTTCGTATGGCTGATGAAGAGTCATTTGACGAGTTTAATCACAAAGTGTCTGAAATTGTTAATACATCTTTTGCATTGGGTAAGACTATTCCTGAAAAGGACATTGTGATGAAAATTCTTAGATCGCTACCAGCTAGATAGGATTCTAATAAACATGTCATCCTTGAGGGAAATAACCTTGAAACTCCAGAAACTCACTTTTTGGAAATATAAAAATACTTGATCATGATCAGAACACGGTCAGAACATCTGCGTTCAATAATGTGACCAATACAAGTGAATCTTTTAACTTGTCTTAGGTTGATAAATGTTGTTCCAATCATGTTGATCTTAAAAGATCATTGATTACACAAAATATCAGGGATATTGTGAAGAGAATCAAAAGATCTGAGAAACATTGCTCTCTCTCTGATGCTTCAGATGATTCAATACAAGAAGTGAAATCATGTCAGTTCGTTGATAACATGCATAATTCTGAAGTTTGCACAAAAAATTCTTCACTCTCAGCAGAAACTTCTATAAGCTCAAAATTCTGATTCAGAATGTGAGTCTGACACTGAGATTTTTGAATTCTTTGATAAAAACGAAGAAATTCACCAAGAAAATCTTCAACTAAAGAACTTGTTGGAGAAACTTGAATCATCATTTCAGGTGAAAAATCTTGAGATTGATAATCTTAATGATAAATTCACCAGAACCCTTTCTCTAAAGGAAAGAGAGATCGATACTCTTAAGTGTGACTTGTAAAAGTTGTCTGGAAGTTCTGCCAAGATCTCTGCAATGTTATTTGGTCAGAAGTATTTTGGAAACACAAATGGTATAGGGTTCAAAAGCAAGACTGTGAGCATAAACAATTCCTTTGTTCCAGCCGGTTCTGGAAAATTAGATGTAGAACAGTGTGATAAACATGAAGTCAATCGCCAGAACAAAGATTCCTCTCTGAGTTGCTCGTTTTGTGGAAACGCGAATCATGTTCAAAGTAAATGTTGGAAATTCAAGAAGAACAACAAAAGAATTACCAATCTTCAGAATGATATGCAAAATATGAATCTGGCATTGAGTTATCAACAGGGATCCTCAGATGCCAAGAAGAAGTCTAGAAGAACCAGAGTCAGGCGAGGAAAGAAGTCTATTTATGCAAAAAATAACTTGGTATGTCACCCTGTGACATAAGAAGTGAGCATTCTACTCATTATGTTGCTACCTAACTATAGCAATGTTTGCATCCTCATTATTAACTTGAGAATAGGAGGATTGCATCAAGGTTGCTCAAGTTTTCTATAATTATATTTCTTTGAATAAGGACATGTTAGATTGGTTTTATGAAGAGATATTTTCTTGTTAAAAATAAATAATGGGTCATGAACTGTGAATCGTGAGGACTTTTTCAAAGTGCCTATTAGGGTTTTGTGGTTCCGGTGGTTTATTTATATTCCTTTGAAATCAAAATGCCATTCACCCTTTTTCTTTGAGAGATATAGAATCATGGCTCCTGTAACAAGAGGTACTACAAAAATGGATGCAGTGGAAGCAGTTAATGTGTATCCGTGTGAAGGAATCCTTTCCCCAAGGAAGAAAAAGGAGAATTCTACAAAAGATGAAACAGGTTCTTCCTCTAACTTTTTTTTATCTATTCGTCAGCATGATAATGACTTTAGGACTATGCTAAAGGATTTCATCAGCAAAAGATTTAAAATATCGAATCATTTCATCTTTGGAAAAGATAGCTCACTATGAACAAATGTTGCCTCTGACAAAGAACACCTTGTGTGAACTAAAAACATAGCTTAGTGAGTTAACTTACATTTTTGAAGATTCGGAAGAATTGAATGATCCTATAATCAATGGATTTTTCAATAATGAAAAGGAATTCTCGGTAGACTCCCTGAAAAAGCTCTATGATGTCTAGGAAACTTCTTATAAGAATTTATTCTTTTGTTTTAGAAGGATAACTAGGGTTTGGAATAGCATTATTTATTTAAATTCTAAAGTTATTTGAAAGATAATTTTTGGAGTATTTAATCTTTTTGATTTCATATTTTGCAATTGCTTATGAGATATATATGTGTTTACGATCGTGAACTGCGCTTATCTCATATATGCTCAAAAGTTAAGTCTATTGTGACATTATGCAAATATTGATGAAAGATAGAATGAACTTTTGAAAATCTTCCGCAGTATTGAACTTTCCCTGATCCACTTTTATGTGAAAGTACTATATGGCCCCGTAAGTTTTCTTATGTTGAGCATTTACGATTAATTTATTCGAGTTTACTGGATACAAGTCCATGTGATTTGTTAATGTCCAAACAAACCCTTATTTTCTTGTAAAAGTAAGGTCGCTCATGTTGTTCTCTTCGGAAAGACATCAAATGGGGGAGTGTTCTTAATTGAACTTGTGCTTAATTGTCATATCTTTGTGGGGAGTGCGGCTGTGGAATAGTGTAGGAGTTATCTTGTATCTTTATAAACTCCTTGATGAATACACTAAGTTTCGAATATGTGAAAAGCAAATTAACTGTGTTATTTCAAGACCTAAAAAATCATCGAAACAAAGTTGATATGTTCTCTTTTAGTCATGAAGTATCTTTTTGAAAATTTCATTATGATCCCGTAGTTTTCGTACCTTTGCCAATTTATATTGACAAAAAGGGAATTATTTGGTAGTCCACACTACATACATATGGTTTACGGATCATTATGTAAGGGGGAGCGGTTTTCACTGTAAGATGAAGTATTGACTAAGGGGGAGTAATACATATCACCATAGTATTATTTCAAAGTTGTGATACAATTGAACTTTGATTATCTATAGTAATACTACGACATTGTATAACAATGATTGGGAACATCTGTTTTCTTATTGTTATGGCTACGGATCTTCAACAACAATGACGCTGAGTAGAAAACGTTCAGAATCGCTGAAGTACTTGGAGTAGCGAAGAATTCAAGGAATGTTGAAAATCCAAAGAAATCAAGAATGATGGATAATAAGCTACAAATTTTATTTATTTTGTAATCATATGTATTGATAGTTTTGTCATTAAAATTGACAAAGGGGGAGATTGTTAGAGCACTGCTCGGCCGAACTCGCAAGCGTTGATATCTCAAGCTCGTTTGTCAAGTTTAGTTGATCAAAACTATATACTTGATTTCTAGTCTACTTATATCTATGTCTCGGAGTAGGATAGAATATGCAGTCGATTTGTGCGAGACAGTCATTTTATGTTAGCTTGGGAAGTTTCGTATTGATCATTCGATCACTTGAAAATTTCTTAAAGCTAATGGTTTGTGTGAAACAACCATTGTTGTCTTCCAAGGATTTTTCAATGATTGAAATGAGAGTTTGGAACATTTACCTATGTCTGGATACAACACGATATGTGTATCTAGTGTGCGAATGGTTTTACCTGAGAAGGTACAGGAACCTTGTTTGCGTACCTAGTATGCAAACGGTTTTACCTGAGTTGGGTCTGGGACGGCTGTTTGCGATCTGGGTTTGAGAACGGCTTGACTATTGTAAAGGTTCGGAGCTGCTGTTCGCATACCTGGTTGGTGAACACAGTGGTAATGTTCTATAATCGGTCATGTACTCATGAACTAATACATTTATGATTTAAGGAATGCAAATTCACTTTGCAAACCGTGGATTTATGTTCATGAATTGATTCTTGTATAAGTACTTTGTACAGTTACGAATCAAACCGATTTCGTTTCAGTTTGTTCATGAATATTTCTGCGAGATAGTGAATAATTTAACAACTCTATTTGAAGCACAATTAGATTTATTTGATTATCTATCATGATTGATTGATCATCATATTTGATCTAAAAGTGTTAGATGTAAATGGCTAAGTCAAAAGTGTCCATATGGCTAACTTTGGTTCATTGTTATTGAGCCAAACTAATATACACGTTTAGGTACGGTTACTCATATCTAAATATAAGTATATTTCATTTGTGTGTAATAAGCTAAGACCATCTAACTGTGGAGATTGATTGCTTAATTTCTAAGCAGACTTAGCTTGAGTCTTAAATCAGGAGTTCATGTAACGGTGAATATTGAATGCTTTGTTACTTTGTTATCTTAACTTTGATTGTAAGCAACCCTGATTAGAAACTCTACATAAGGGAGAACTCTAGCAACTGGAAAACCTAATCCCGACACTTTTCTGTGTCCTAGTTGCAAACTAGAGTCGATTCTCCTTTAACCTAGGTTTTCCAAAACCATTATTAGGTTAACGACTTGAAGACTTCATTTGGGATTCGTGAAGCCATATCCAACTATTTTCTCTGTAGTTGCGTATTCTGATCTTACTTGTTTTATTGTATTGAGTTTTATCTTCTCTAAGATTTACTCGAGATTCATCTCCGATAGGTAAGATATAAAAAGTAATCACCATAGTTCTTCGTCTCAGACTCTTGTGATTCTGCAATAACTTCTTTTGTTGATCAGTTAGGTTATTTTGAGGTGACTAATATTTCTAGGCTGCTCTTCGGGAGTATAAGACCAGATTATTATTTAGTTCCTGTTTACCTTGATCTTTATATCAAAAGACGGAATAAACAGAATAAAGGATAGACATATCCGTGGGAGACAAATTTGTTTATAAGTCTTCGACTTTGGATTGTAGAAACTCTTATTTGTGGGTGAGATCATCTAAGGGAATCAAGTGCGCAGAATCCCGCGTGGTTCTGGAGGCGTAAGGAACGCGACTGTACCTTAATCGGTGTGAGACTTGGTTTGGGCTCAAATACATTCCAGTCCGAAGTTAACTTGTAGTAGGCTAGAGTTTGTAGCGGCTTAATACAGTGTGGTGTTCAAATCTGACTAGGTCCTGGGGTTTTTCTGCATTTGCGGTTTCCTCGTTAACATAATTTCTGGTGTCTGTATTATTTCTTTTCCTCATTATACTTTTATATAATTGAAATATCACAGGTTTTGCGTAGTTCAATCAGTCGATAAATCCGACCTTGTTTGTTAGATAGAACTTGATTGACACTTGGGCATTGGTCTTTGGTACCGTCCAAGTTATTTCTCATATCAATCAGGCTCGCAGATTTCTATCTGTTTGATTTGCTGATTGTATTGAGAAAGATATATAAACTCTTTGATTTAATTCTTGTTTGAGTCTCGTTTTTAAGTTGGTACTCTCGAAATTAAGTTGGAGTTTAGTCCATACGCATTGCCGAACAAATTATTGGGTGTGGTTGTTATATCCCCACTTTTTCATCTTTAGGTTTGGATTTCGCCTTGAGATAAGGCTGAGATATATATTGAGTGAGTCTGAGCTACATCCGGTCGTCTGATGAAATGTGTTTGGTCAGCTGGATGATAACCTTCTAGTCAGCTGAATGGGCTCTGTCAGGTCAGTTGGATGAGCTCTGTATGGTCAGATGGTTGAACTTTTTCAGGTTAGGGTGCTTGTTCCTTGTCTGCTTAGACTAGATGAGCCTCTTATGCTTAGTCTAGACAAATATCTTTTTCTTAGATTTGATGAGCCTCTTTTTCTTAGGCTGGAAAAGTCTCTTCTGCTTAGACCTGCTGAGTCTCTTCTTGAACTTAAGTCGGATCTCGTCTTAGGCTCAAGTCTCGATATGGACCTTATTGTATTCTGGTCGTAATCATCCAAGGATTTAGTTCCTCCAAGAAGAATGATAAACAAAGGTTTTCTAACTTTATCCTGTAGGATATGGAAATACGAGTCCGGTGAAAAAAAAGAAGAGGTCAATCGGATAAATAACGAAATAGTTACAAGTGAAACAGTAAAGTATAGTAAATTCCTCGGGTTTCTCACGAACAGGTCGAGGGCCATTCGACCTATACGAATTTTGGAGAATCTTTTTTATCAAAAACATTTAGTTTCTGATTTCATCTAGTCCCCAAATATGGTGAACTCGTTTGGATTCTTTCTCCTTTGCTTCTCGCGTCCGTCGTGAGCATCATCTTCTCTAGCGAAGGTGCGGCGTCTTACATCTGTGTTATTTTCTAGAGGTTCACTGTGGTGATAAGTCTCATCATGGCCATGGGGTTGAACATGGTAAAGAGGCTCAGCATGGTCTTCCGATGAGTCGGGATGCAGATCTGAGATCTCGTAAGATCATGTTGAGTGTTTCGGAGCCTTTCCTGGTTCTTGGCCAACGTTTCGAAATTCTTCCTTTCACGTAAATTCCAGATTTAGGTTTCTCGGAGCATTTTTGTTATGGTTGGTTGTTGAATCTTCAAAAATGATTGTTACCTGTAATTATGACTGAATGATCAACCATCTCACAATGATCACCAAAATATATAAATCGAAAAATATACGAGGGTAGTCGGGTGATATGATTTTTTCGACTATGAGTACGGGAGGCTGATGGCGAACACTTCTTGTCTAAACCAAGATCATGGTCATTCAAAGATTGTTTCAGTGGCAGATAGAAGGTGGGGTTGGTCTAGGGAGGGAAGCCGAAAGAGATGAGACTAGAGTTTCTCAGTTGAGGAGAGTTGAAGACGAATAAACTCTAAGAGAGAGAGAGAGAGAGAGTTGTAGAGAACTTGTTATTATCCTGTCATGTTTTGTGTTATGTTTAGAATGACCAGTCGTAGGTCTATTTATAGCTATGCAAAACCCCAATCTCTAGTCGGTGGGATAACGATAAGGAGAAAGGATCATCATCTTCTCTTAAACCCCAAAAATAGATAAGGATGGACAACCTAACTATTTTATCCTAATATGACTCCTCACGACCGACTATTCTCTTTCAGTGTGGATGGGCCGATACCCATACGTTGACGTAGACCGCCGGACCAAAAGCCTAAGTTTATACCCCCATTTATGACATGACCATCCTTTGTATGTGATGTGTCGTGTGACGTGTCAGCATTCTCTGAGTTGTCGCAACTTTAGATAGAGGAATATATGTGTTTGCCCGTGGAATCCATTCAGAGTCATCTGAAGAGATCTAAAAGACTTGCTGCCTCCATGTGTGTTGTATGGATAGCACAAGTTTGGCTGAGGTCCGACCTAATCGTGAACGTTGAAGCGATCCGTTTGGCCTCGACTGAGGCGAGTCATTTGGCGCCGACTGAGACGAGCCATTCAACCCTGGCTGGGGTGGTCAATGAAAAGGCGAGGGTACACAAATATACCACAAGCTAAAAAAATTTCCTACCTATAATTCCTTTCTTCGAAAGTGATTGTCTATGGACTGAGTCGAAACAATACAACTAATCGGTTCACACTTCGTGTGATCGTCTATGGATACGAGATCGAGACAATGCAACAACGAAGTATGTTTACTTGATACAAAGGTTCGGACTTAACCAAACATAATAAGATTGCTTATCAAGTAAATAAGAATTAACGTTTGTGTAATTTACTTTAGTTATAATAAAAAAATTATAATGCGGAAATATAAAGTAAATGACACAACAAGATTTTTTTAACGAGGAAACCGCAAATGAAGAAAAACCCTGGGACCTTGTCCAGAATTGAATACTCTCGGGATTAAGCCGCTCCACAAAATTACACCTAACTTCGTATAGTTGAGACCAAGAAACTAAACCTATAGTTCACCTAGTTCCCCCAACTAATAAATAAGTCACGTACTTGGAACAATTCCTTTTGTTCGTATTCTAAACAGTAAAGGAACAACAAATCTGTTTGGTATCAACTTTATTCAACCAAGTGATATGAGTCGGACAAAGGCTCTTCCGTTTATCTTAACATAAACTCCTTCGCCAGGTCCTTAGATCTATCTTATGTTCAATTACCGAATTAATCGTTTAAGATTAAGCCAACAACACTCTTAATCCAAAGAATTATGTTGATGCCGATCTACACAATTAATCAATCCAATCTACCACAAGGATAAACCGATTATTAATTGGATCCTCTTTTACCAAAACAAGTATTGTGCACACCAAAGATTATAAACCCAAGTCAGATCTTCAATATCTTCTTTGTCTTCAAATCTTCTTAAATCTTCAATAAAAACCTGCACACAATCACTTGAATATCTTGTGATCAATCATGCACAGAACGGAGTCTATTAACAACGGATTATCACAAGATCGTCTTTAGAACTAAAAACAGTCTAAAGATCCCTATCGAAACTCTGAACTAGTTGAGTGAATCTTATATCAGAAGAGAAGATCCTCAAGCATAAACAAACTAGGTGCAATCAGATTTCAACCACCGTTAGTCAATCAAATCAATCGAAAACAAAAGATAAACCACAATTATCTAGTTTCCCACCAACGGTACACGCTAGAGCTTCTCAATCCCAAAGAAGACTTTAAAATGAGCGGCCGTAAGAGATTTCTCCTAATTAGGTTACTCTCCTCTCCGAATAGGCGGCTACACTAGCAACAACAACAAAAGAGGAAGTCTGTTGTTACGAAGGATTAGTTTAATAGAAAGACAAACTTCAAGTATTTATAGACAAAGAAGTTTTGACACCAAGGAATTTCCAAAACCGAAAATATTCTCAATATATTCATTAAAGCACAAATTCGGTTTCCATGGAACGTGAATCTTTAATAAACCTTACTTCATCTCTTTTTCAATCAAAACAATCTTCTCCTTGTTAAATTCTTTCAACGCCCTGTGATTTAACGAGTTTTTGGATTTCTTCGTATTTCAACGAAGATTTCCTTCATACTAAATTTTCAGAACTTTTAAAGTTTCAATAGCCACTGGAAAAATTTTGTTTCGTTAAATTATTCCTACCAATCCATCATGTCTATCCCTAGACTATCCAACCTACAACAAAACCAAAAATCCGATATGTTTGATCAGTTTGCAACTCTTCTGAACAAAGAAGCACCAGTGACGAAAATCAGTATTGATATCCCTTTACAAAACCCATCAAAGGACTATCAAAATTATCTAGTTCTCCTGATTCTCTCCCACAGAACTTTCCAAATATCTAATGTTAGAGAACTTCTACACAAGTTATGGAACTCATTCAACCAAAAGTTCTATGTTTCTGAATTCACGTCTGAAACATATCTCATCAATTTCGAATCCCATTCAGACTCTGAATTTATCATGGAAACATCCCCTTGGGTTGCAAGAGATGATTTACTGGCGTTGGAGAGATGCATTCCTAATAAACTACCTCAAGATTACAAGTTTGATAAAATAGAATTTTGGGCACAACTTCATGGATTACCAGTCAATTATCTGGATAGAAAATTTATCCAAGGTTTAATATCACATGCTGGAAGCCATAGAACCATCACCACACAAGAGGCTCGCAATTGGGGTAAATTCGCTAGAGTACGTCTTCCGGTGAATATCAGACTACCACTCAGAGACTCTATTTCTTTTCCAACATAAAATGAACAAGAGATAACAGATGAAATAAGATACGAAATACTCCCAAGATTTTGTTTTTTCTGTGGCATCCTAGGTCATCTAATGAAAATGTGTTCAAAGGTTCACCAACTGAAGGATAAAGTGCACCAGGAATTCCCTCCAGAACTGCAACAACAGGCTTATGACCTAATCATTCCAAAATACAAGAGACCAATAAATGCATCGTTAAAAAATTATGCAACTGCTCTTGAAGAACTTGGAGAATAAATTGGTCAAGATGATGATATAACTGAATGTATGGGTGATCGAAATTTAGCATCGACGGAGATTACAGGGATGATGAGTCACCACTACAGCTCATCAATGACAAGGATTTCTCAACCTACGTCATCAGTTGAACCATCATATAATACTGGGGATAACTTGCAAAAGCAGTTATCAGAAAGAGAATATGTGTTGAAGAATAAAAATCAAACGGTTGCTGAACAGTCCAAATACAAAGAAAAAGCACCCAATCAGGAATCATCTAAGATTACCTCCATAACTGCTCAACATGTTCCAGTCAGTGATTCTCTAGTAAACTCTGACCGAGAAAGATTTTCTTCACCAGAAACTACTTCAATCACTGATCTTCAATACATAAACTCATAACTGGTGAAAGGAAAATCGATTGCTTTTCAACAATACCAAAATTCTTCACAATACAACTATAGAATTTCACAGTCTTTTCAAGTAGCAGAATCTTTTCAATTTGTTACTAAAAAGCTACAGTCTTCATCAACTGAGGTTTCTAGTAATTCTATCAATGAGAATCTTCATCAACTTTTATCCAGGTCAAACTTTAAACCACAGAATAGTGACAGTGGATGGATTTTATGGAATCCCAAACAATCAGCCAAGATTACCAGAAATCGTGAATGGAAATCGATGGCTAGAGAACTTCGCATTGCCACTATGTCGGAATCAACTACCAGCGGAGATTCAAGTAGCACTAGGAGAATTGATAGGTGTCTAAAACACCTAATTTACTATGTAGTAGTTATGCTTTCTTTGCTATTTTTTCTTGTGAATTTTGTATTTTACGTTTGTTTTGAGTGTTTTAGGTATTTTGGAGTCATACGGAGGAAAAGAAGAAGAAATCACCCAATTTGAGCAAAAAGGGTAAGATCGTCATTTCACAGATGAATAATATTAAGATCCCAGTCAAGGTTAAGGGTCAACTCTATTTGGAGGAATATTAAACAAAGACTAGCAGTGGTTAAGGGGATACCAGTTGTGTAGCCCTTATCAAGGTGACCGGACACTGGGTATAACCCTACTCCCATAACCTTAAAGTCGAAAGACTTCTTCCTATCAATCATTTGTTCATTATGAGAAGCAGCCGCATCTATATTTCAGAGAGATCGAAAAGGGGATCTGATGTTGGATTAAAGATTGAAGAAAAAAGCTGCTGCCAAAGATTAGATCGAGATGCATAGAAATTGAGAGATGAAAGAGGAATTAAAGACCAGAAGTTTGTTTGAATCAGTGAGATGATGAAGAGATTAAAAGAAGACGAAGAGGTTGCTGTTGATGAAACACGACGAGGATTTATTCAAGCTGATTGAAGAAATGAAACGAAATTTGGGTACCTGATGGAAGTTAAGATGGGTTTTAGTTAGCAATTGAGTTCGTGAAATAATTGAAAACATGGGTTTTAGATTTGAAATTGAACAGAGAAGAAAGTAATGAATCAGAGATGGATAGTGATGATTGCTGCTATGAACTTCAGATGGAGATGGACTGAAATCAGATCGAAATGGAATTGAATCTCGTTGTTGCTACTTCTAGGAGACGATTTGATGAACAAGAGAAAGGGGATCTGAGAGCTGCTACTGTTGGTTGATTCAGAGAGGATGAAATTGAAATGGGTATGGACTGGAATATGAATCAGGATTCGTTTGAGAAGATAAAGATGATGGTCATCTTGAAGTTCAGATCGAGAAGTGAAGAAATATGTTGCAGTCCATCTCGAGAATTGAGTAGCAGATGCAAATGGGTTTTGAATTGATTCTGCGGAAAAGAGATGGAGGTGTTGATTAGGTTTGTTGTGATGGAGAATTTGAACCAAGAATGATGTTGGTGGTCTCTGATAGAATGTTGAAGTTGTTGCAGTTGCCAGAGTATAGAATGAAAGAATCATAGAATGGGTATGTGGTTTGAAATCAGTTTGATGTTGAAGAAGTGTTCAAGACAAAGAAGCATAGGAACAGGTTGAAATCATGAGTTCTTGGCAGAGATGAATGGTGTTTGTTCAGTTCAGAAATGGAGGAAGAATTGAGCTCAATATTGAGATGATATGGGTTACAAAAGTGGTGTTGTGCTGCTGCAGATGAATCTAATTAGATGTATGCTAGGATTATTACAGGGGAGTGAAGAATGGCCTGAAGAATGGCCGGAAATGCTGTGAAACGAAGGAAACTCTGTCTAAATCTTTCCTCCGGCGAGTCAACTCAGACCGGCGATGACCGATCCATCTTGTGGCTCAGTTGAGTTAGTATCCAGTAAGACCGAGTAAGATGTTGACTCGGTGTCTGACTTCCTCTTCCTTGACCCGGTTGACTAACAGAGACTGTTAGTTTGACAGTTATATGTAACTGTGCCGTGATGGAATATTCCATGGACGGAGAAGAAGATTTCAGCGACCGGCAGGGAGATTTCCGGTGCCATATTCCGGTGGTACCAGTGAAGTTCCGGCGACTCAATTAATGAAGAATTTTCTAGACTCATCTAGACTCATGGGTTTGAAGAATTGGGCTTGGATTTGGAAAGGAAACTTGGAAGATTAGGAGAATTAGACTTGAAATTGGAATTAGGCTCAAATTAGGAAAGTGGTGTTATTACGGAATGAGGATTCCATTCCTAAGAGGATTGTTAGGAAATTAAAGCCTATAAATAGAAAAGTTCTCTACACAACTTTTACACACCTCTACACACACAACACTTTTGTTTTTGCTTTCTTTCAAAATTCTTCTTTTAATTATTTGTGTGAACTTTAAAAATTCTCCCTTTAATTATTTGTGTGAATTTCAAAAACATGAGTAGCTAATTTTCTTATTGATTGAGGATGAATTCCTAGTTCTTAACATGTTTTGAGTTTTGTTTTTAAATCTACTTTGAAGTTTTTCACATGATTATCGTTTGTTTTTACTAATAGGAATGTTTATACATTCATGGTTGATTGATAGATTGTTTAATTGGCCAACTAAATTGATTTGTTAATTGATCTAAAGCTAGTGAAAGTTAGGGGATAAGTAATCGTTTCTTGACTCTTTACATAAGTAGCAAACACGAGACCGTGCGGAGGGATTCCGTGGAGCAATTGTGTGTGGAAACAACGTTAGCAAGTAGACCTTGAGCTAAGAATCTAACTACTAATATCAACCTAATAAGTTCATAAATCTTAATGCGTTTAACTAAATTACATCTTGAGTGAGGTATTATTAGGTGGTTTGGTGAATAGAATCCGGTAGTCGAGAACTTCCGTATCCGGTGATACTAGGGATTTAGGGGTTTAGCACTGAGCTAGCTGCTTTACCTACGGTTGGTGATAATCTGTGACTAATAAAAAGTGGAAAAGAACATAACTTGAATCATTGTTTTGCAACGAAGAAGGATTCCTTGATATAATCTCTCTTATTGATTTCAACATACACTTTTAATTGCTTTGTTTATTTTCTTTTGCTTTTCAAAACCAAACCCCCCCCCCCTTTTTCGTGACAACTTTACAACTAAACATCTCTTGTTCCTCATGGGAACAAACTTGTCTACACTATATTACTTGTTAATTAGGTGGAAAACATTAATTAATTTGTTGTGGTTACGACACGTACCACGAATGCAGGATGGATTATGCAACAATTCAGGAACCATATAATCAGAGTTGGATTCAAGACTCGAGGAGAATTCGTATGATCAATGGGAAGTGGCGGCTATCCCTAATTGGCCGCACGGTCCATGTTAGTGTTTGCATGCAATTGTTGAGGTTAGGGAATGAACCAACAATTCGAACATTACAATCATTCCTTAGAAGTACAAATCCCAGTATTGTATTTCTATCGGAAACCAAACTTTTTGAAGCTGATTCTTTTCCAATTCTTCGCAAAATTGGTTATTATAATTCTTGTGTTATACCTGTTATTGGACGCATTGGAAGCCTTTGGTTGTTATGGAAGGATGATATTCAAGCGAAAATTATCTCTTCATCAAAAAACTTAATCCATCTGGAAGTAACACAAAATGGGGCATTTCGAAGCTTGAATTTGTTATGTGTTTATGGTCCACCGAACAGATTGGATAGAGGAAATTTCTAGCAGAGTCTCTCTTTCTATTCTCAACAAATTCAAGGTCCTAAGCGTTTTATTGGTGATTTCAATGCAATATCATCAGTTAGAGAAAAAATTGGAGGCGATCAATCCTTGAATTCCACAATTACTCATTTCAATAATTTTATCAGAGAAAATCATCTCCTAGATTTGGGTTTCTCTGGCCCAGCTTTTACTTGGACAAATGGGAAACAAATTCAAGGATTAATAAGGCAAAGACTAGACAGGGTCATTGCATCTCCTGATTGGTGTTTAATGTTCGAGAGATCAGGTGTTTTACATCTTCCAAGAATTTCCAGCGATCACTCTCCAATTCTTCTTAATACTTGTAGAAATATAGCACGAAATCCCAAATCTTACAAGTTTGAAGCTTATTGGTGTTCTCACCCGGATTTTCTCAAGGTAGTTCTTGATTGTTGGAACATTAATCTCTCTGGTGATTTAATTAGGAATCTAGCGTCTTTGGGTGGATTTCTTCAAAGCTGGAGTAAGCATAAAATTGGATGCATTAAGACTACCATCAGAAAATTAAAAAATAAGCTAATTCACCTTCAAGGTCTCAACCCAACTGCGGCAACGTTGTAACAAGAGAAGATTAACTCTAATCAACTAAATGAATACATTTTAATGGAATCTACTTACTGGGAACAAAGGATGAGACAAATTTAGTTAAAAACAGGTGATAAAAATACAAAACAATTCCATCTGTCAGTTCAACAAAGAAGAAAGAAGAACAACATTTGTAGCATTCAAACAAATGATGGACAATGGCTTACTAATCCTAGTGCGATAGCATATGAATTAATCTCTTTTTTCGACAACTTGTTTCAAGAAGATTTAAGTATTCATCCTCCGTGTGAATTGCAAGAACCTTCTTTCGTCCTGGGTGAAACTGAGAATATTTTTATTTCATCAATTCCCTCACCTGAATTAATTTGGAAGATAGTCAAAGAAATGAATTCATTTGGTTCACCTGGTCCGGAAGAATTCCCAGTGATCTTCTACAAGAAATGTTGGTCCATAGTGGGAGAAGAGACTACAAAGTTCATTCAAACCATCTTCAGCACTGGTGTTCTACCAAGTAAGCTAAATCATACTTATATCAGCTTAATCCCTGAAGTTAAATCTCCTACAACTGCAATGGAATTTAGACCAATCTCTTTATACAATGTTTTGTATAAATTTGTTGCTAAATAATAGTTGTCAGATTAAGCTCTTATTTGGATAAGTTTATCTCTTGGCACCAAAATGCTTTTGTGAAAAAACGGTAAATTACAGATAATATTGTCATTGAAAAGAAATGTTTCATTCAATGCATAAGTCTCAGTCAAAACAGGGATTCTTTGCTTTAAATTTGGATATGTCAAAGGCATATGATCGAGTTTCTTGGTCGTTTTTAAGTTTCATGTTACATCAAATGGGTATTCATGCACATTCTCATGATCTGATAATGAATTGTGTTACTACTTAAACTTTTTCAATCCTTGTAAATGGAGCTCATTATGGAAATTTCAAAAGTGGTAGAGGTTTGCGACAAGGCTGTCCATTATCCCTAGCATTATTCATTATTTGTTCTCAAGGGTTGTCACTTCTTATGGCTAAATTCGAAGATATGAACTTATATAGTGGATATCGGTGCAATGGTAGAGGACCTTCATTTAGTCATCTTATGTTTGCGGATGATTTGTTTTTCTTTGGAAACAACTCAGAGATGAATATCAACCAACTGAAGCACATCCTAGATACTTATTCTTCCTTCTCAGGTCAGATCATTAATTACTCTAAATCTTCAATTCATTTTAATAAGGGTTGTTCTCCTTATCACAAGTGGAAAACTGTTCAGAAATTTGGAGTAAGAGAAATGGATGTGAGTGAAAAATATCTAGGATCATACCCATTGAAGTCGGATTACAACATTGAAACTCATGAACCTTTAATTTCAAAGTTTGACAACAAACTGGAAGGCTATAGATCATTCTTCGTCAACTCTACTGGGAGAATAGTCTTGTCTAAAAATGTTCTTTCTACTATTTCGATATTCTCAATGGGAACTAGTAATCTTCCAAAAGGTGTTATTAATCATATTTCTCATATCCAGCGGGATTTTTGGTGGGGTCACGATACACATACAAGAAAATGTCATTTTATCAACTGGGATAAAATGGCTAGACCAAGGAAGATGGAGCGTTGGGTCTAAGAAACATGGAACAAGTAAATATCTCTTTAGTTTCAAAACTGGTTTGGAGATTTTTGATAACAACTGATGCTGCATGGGTGCAACTATATAATTCCAAATATCTTCATTCCGTGTCTTTTTGGGACTGTGAACCAAAACCTGGAGATTCAAAGACTTGGAAGGATATGCTTTCAGTAAAGGAGATTTTGATAAATAATTGTTGTTGGTTTATTGGTTCTGGTAAATCGATTCATATTTGGAGTGATCCATGGATTTCAAATATCCGGGGTTTTAGACCAATAAGATTGGAACAGTCAACAATTCAAGTAGCAGTTGTTTCAATTTGTTTATACGGGGCCAAAGAATATGGAATATTGAGTTGTTATCTCAGATTTTCTCGCCGGATCATGTGGAAGAAATAACAGATATTTATATCCCTCAAGATGAATCAATTGAAGACAAAATCGTTTGGTTAGAAACCAAATCGGGTTCTTTCACCGCAAAGTCTTGCTACAAAATACTTGCAGATAATGTACCGACAACTTCAATAATCTCCTCTTTTCTCTGGAAACAATTTTGGAAGAAAATTGATACTCAACCAAAAATTACTACCTTCATCTGGAAGGTTCTGCATAATGGTTTGGCAGTCTACGGAAATTTAACAAGGTTCAATACTCATATTTTAAATGTTTGTCCTCTTTGTCAATGTGAAGAAGAATCTGTTCACCACCTGTTGTTCTCATGTCAGTTCTCAAAGGAAGTGTTCCAAGCTAGCCCTCTACACATCGTCATTCCAGCGGTCTCTACTTCAATGGACATTATACAACTGTGGTTAACCCAATCTGATCAAGGAATAATGTTAAACCTTGGCTCGTGCATATTATGGAATATTTGGAAAACCCGGAATGATAAAGTATTCAACAATCAACAACCGTCAGTGTCTTTTTGTATCCATAAAGCTTTACAGGATTTCAAGAATTTTGATTTACACCATGCTCTAAATCATTGTTCTTTAGTTCAGATTCATCAGCAGGATGTTCATCAACGGAAAGCTCCACCTCCCTGTTTCATAAAAA
The DNA here is from genome assembly GCF_003573695.1 of Papaver somniferum. NCBI lineage: Eukaryota > Viridiplantae > Streptophyta > Magnoliopsida > Ranunculales > Papaveraceae > Papaver > Papaver somniferum. Next base: position 37,752,175 of record NC_039363.1, read on the forward strand.
TTAATGTAGATGCAGCTTATTCAGATGGCGAAGGTGTTGCTGCGTCTATAGCGACATACTCTTCTGGCAGACATTTGGGTAGCGGAGCTTTTTGTTTTGATTCTTTCTCATCGATGGTTGCAGAAGCTAAAGCTTACGGCCTTGGAACTCAATTGGCGAGAAGGATACAAGGAACGAAGATTATTATAGAAGGGGATGCTGAAGACATTCCTAAAGCCATTATAGAGAACAAGAATGATATTCCATGGAGTATCCGTTCCACTGTTCTCTCAATTCAGGATCGCATTAAGGAATTCAGTGAGATTATTTCACAGCTATTCCTAGAGATGCAAATTCAATTGCTCATGACTTAGTTCAGTTTGAAATTTCAAAATTTCAAAACAGATGGTGGGTTCATGATGAACCCCCTTTTTGTATCATGCAACGCCTCAATTTCTTTGAGGATTAATACAAATTAATATATGTTCCTTCAAGAAAAAAATCGGTTTCCATAATTCCTGGAAATGCTCTGTCCAAAAATAATGATCGAAATGTCTCGGAAAATCTAATTAGTAAATGCACATATCTAATTCTTGTATTTCCCTGCAAAATGAAATTAATAACCTTAATTAAAAGATTCTTAACTTACTTATGTTTCGATCCTGGGATTTTCTTCCTTTAGCTATCAAGGAATAACTTTGAACAATCAAAGAAATAAACATTCACAGCACGTGTTCAAAGTATGTCGACATCCTTACTTTGTAAGTTCTCTTTCTCACTTGCAACCTTGAAACCGATTTGCCACACTTCCAAACAAGTTTAGAATTGGTTCATCTGACTTTCAAGAACTATGTGATTGATCAAACAAACATTCAATCACAATTATAAGTTTATGACGATGTGTCAAACTCGCAAAAGTAATATTTCTCTACTTCTCTTTAAACTAACTAGTAGTATACGGATAAGCAGGATCGTCCCAAGGGAGAGTTGAGCTAAAGTTGTCACTTCAATTTCTGAATAAGAATAATGCAACACTAAGTAACAATGCAAATATGAGGATGAGAATGATCAAGGACTATTTCTAAGTCACAAAACGTGAATCTTATTGATATAGCTAGTTTCTACAAAGTATCTTGTTACTAACAACCCTAGAATAATTAGTACGCTCAACTATTCCGTTATTATCTCCTAAGTTCACCGGATACGAAAGCGCTCGACTACCGGATTCTACTTGCCAAGTTTCCTAGAAGTACGCTCTCTAGGTGTGGCTCAAACAAGTGCTTTAGGATTTGTGAGATAAGGTTGCTCCTAGTGATAAATTCAAAATCTTGAATCACCTAGTAGTGTCAATTTCTACATATGGATACTTAACAAATTCTCATCATCAATACCCATATATTGCTACTTATGTTTATAGTTTCTAGACAATTACAGGTCGAAGAAATTTTAAACTAGCAATAAGAATGATCAAACAACCATTCAATTTTCAACTTAAATGATTGAGAAATAAATTCATAAACACTTTTAGCATAGTAGAAAATGAGCAATAGCAATATATTTGCAAGAAATCGGGCGTTTTAAATATCAAATCGAATTCAAGTTTCGGACGTTAAAATCGTCCCTAATCAAATATGCTTAGCTAGTGGAGTTCATGGCACAGAAAATAAAATAATGTATGAAACTGAAACAACAAATCAAAACAGCAACAACAGCAAGTGGTGATGGAATGGTATTGTGGACTGGATGTCACGGTGGCGGCGTAATGGACTGGAACTGTGGAGATAGTACTATTGCACTGTCATTGGTGCGAGTTGGAGTTGTCGCAAACAGATGGAGTGCTGGTGATGGCTGCAAGTTGTTGTGGTGAATGGAGGATGGATCTGAACTCCAGCTGCTACTGTTGATGGTGGTATGAATGGATCTGGTGGTGTATGCAAGTATGTAGGTGATGGCAGGTGGTATGGGTGTATGCATATGATGATGATTGCAGGTGGAGATGCAGATGGTAATGGAATAGACGTATGCTGGTGGATGCAGGTGGATATGCAGATGGTGGTGGTGGTTTGCTCGCTGAAACTAGGGTTGCAGGAGTGGTGAAGGAGGGGGTATGCGATGATCTCTGTAACTTTTAGGTTTAACCCCTTTTATAGCTCTTCAATTCCTGTGAATCCGAATTGGATTGAATCCCAACTCCTCTTTCTTCGCAACTTCAAAATTCTGTCTTTAATCCTCACCCTTTCTTGCTTCAATCAAACGGCAACAACGACATCCCTGAGTTTCCTGTCTTGTCGGCCAGGCAAATACTTGTATCTGTAACTTGAATTCCCTGCTCCGCATTCATCTCAGTATCTGAACCGTATCCAACCTATGAACTACGGCTATGACCGGCCTCAACTCCTCACCCAATCACTTGTTTCTCCTCTCTTTCTCGAGCCAAAGTTGTTAACTCAAAACACCACCAGTACCTAGATTTTCTCCTAAAACAACACCTAATCTATCGAGAGCAACCACTGATCATTGTAACCCCTTGTATAAACACTCACGGCTTAACCAGCAGTAGTGAATCCTGGTGGAACTGAGCTAGTCGCAGCTGAAATTGATGTTGTGAAACTACCATTCGGGTCTTTCTACAAACACCTGGTGTGCAAGAAACTGATAACACAGATTTGAGCTTACTGTTGATGATACTTTTCACATCTTCTTCCCTGCAAGCAATAATAATTCAATCACACAACAACCCATTCTTCCCGATCATTTAAGAACTTAAATACTGCCTTCAATCGTCTACATCCATTCAATCTGTATGGCCACACGAACATGAGGCTTCAACTGATTTTCTTGGCACATGACATCACCCATATTCGTTCACTTCTGCTTCCAAAATCGAATTCACATCAAACCCAACTTTCCTTGTTCATTTCAGTACTCAAATCTCTTCTTCCACTACCAAAATCAATGGCAGCAGCAGCAGGTATTCTTCCCTGTGGGATTTGCTAATTTCTATCTGAAATACAACCCAAAACTCCAGCAAAACCTCCCTGTTCTTCTCAGCTTCTAAAACTCTCATAACCATCGGCAGTCACCCTATGACATGGAACACAGTGAACTTGGTTCAACAGTTTTTGTTCTTCATGGTTCAGTGAAAGAATCCGGACTTGTGTTTTCTCGACCTAGTTTCAGGAGTATAAGCTGTAAATGTGAAAGGGCGCCCCTTAACAAACGTCTGCCTGTATTTAACAGCCTTCATATGACTGCCCTACTATGCTTTGACTCCGCCAATGCCTAAGCTTCTAAGTAATGAATTGAGCCTCTTTTCGCCTTGTTTCTCGTCGCATGACTCCAAAATATCTACAAAATGCAAAACAAAGCGTAATATATAAAAATACAAGAAAAATATCTAAGAAAAGCACAAGAAATTGATACTCATAAGATGTATTTTAGGCACCAAAACAAGTTTCGGTTCTACCTCCATGTGAGTACTGTGCATAGTCACACTAGCTTTCCAAAAATTCGGTTGACTAGGTACTAGGATCGGTTCCCCACATATATATGGTATCTAACTTATATGTATTGCACGTGTCCATAGGATCGGTTCCCCTTTGCCTAAAAACGTGTTGCCCATGTCCATAAGATCGTTTCCCCTTTCTGTTATAAACCTTGCTGCACCTCATACAAGGATCGGTTCCACTTTGTGATGTACTGCACCTCTTACTAGGATCGGTTCCCCTTTCCCAAATTTGGTCAGACATAATACAAACCCAATCATACCATCTCAGGTGATTACTTAATATCGGTTTCACTAATAAAAGTCATACCAATACATAAGTCAGGCCTTTGTGAATAGTTCTACCAAGAACACAAACAAGTTGTGAGCGGTTATACTCAATCACACATATTGGTTGTTCATAAGATATGCAATGAATAACAAAACCAATAACACCTGGCAATTTCCTTTTCGGTTCACAAACAAGTTTATGAACTTACTTCCTTAGAACACATGTAAACATTGTTCCCTAGGATAAAATCCTCACCTCATACCCATACATAATCACAATAGCATTCAAATGATTATGGCGATGTCTTATCTACAAAGTTTAATGGTTAAGCAATAAACCTCGTATTGTATTCCTTAAATCTATGTCTATCTAGAGTTCAAATATGCTTCGTAGTTATTTTCAATATGCACGACTTGAAAGGTACGTTAGGAATGAAACAGTTCAAGTCAAATATCACTAACCTCAAGTGGAAGGATGATTGTTGTCGTTGTATCTCCTTGATTCTTCATATCTTCAAGTCTTCGCAATGCTTGCAATGTCTCATATCCTAATACTTTCAAGCTAACCTATACGAAGTTGACTCTAGTACATAATCTAGCGACTCTTAACATGAGTTTTGATTCATTAAAATATGACAACCAAACTTGACATACCAACGCTTGGTGGGTTCAACCGAGCAATGCTCTAAAAATCTCCTTCTTTGTCAATTTTAGTGACAAAACTCTTACATCATATGTATAAACAAATTACAAGAATTCATTACACATACCCTTGATTCCCGAATTCAACAGCACATTAAACTGCTTACATTCAATCCTTGAAAATGTCGTTGTTGACATTATAATAACGAAGCTATTACTCCCCCTAAGGAAGACAGGTATATATTCAATCATCACGTCTTTGTTATACCAATTCATATGACATGTTACTCCCCCTTAGTCTGTGCTTTCACTCTTTCGTTAGATAAACGTTCAAGCACCACTATTTTTTTCCTTAGCGATACCAATCAATAAAAAATCAATGTCAGTATCACCTGTTTACTGCATATATTTCTCCCCCTTTTTGTCACAAAAAGGACAAAGAAACGAAAAAATAAAGGACAACACGGAAAGAATCTTACAAATCTCAATAGACTTGCAACCTGCAGAGTTAGGCACGAGGGTTCCACATCATGTTCTGATAACCAATATCCAAACTGAAACTACAAGTAGTTTTATTTTGATATGTTACCAAGGAAACAATTGTCCGAAACAATTTTTCCACTTTAGTTTAGCAAAACACAAATCAACTAAGCACCTTAGTCCCTTTGCTAAACCGATTGTTCAAAAACAACCGCTTAATTCGATAAGACAAAAATAAAGATAACTTTATTTTTCTCATCAGGTTCTAATTATCCATAAACTTAGACCTTTAAATTTTAAACAAGATAAGTAGTAGGTTAGTTAACTAGCATTTCTTGTTAAGGCATTCGATTAGACTTGAATAACCGAAACCTCACTTCGATAAGTCTAACTAAGATCAGAATTAACTTAGTTTCTCTTATCCGGAATCGAATTGGACTAAACAACTCATCGCGTACACCTTTTATTTCGTTAAGATATTAATTCATACAAACTATCATAAATCAACTTGCATAATTATTCACCTCAACCAGAAGCAATTGAAACAACATAGACATTAAAAGCACCGCAATTGCACCGAAATTTTGTAAGCCTAAACAATTGATAACATACAAATGCAAGATAACAATAGTTTTTCTTAACCGGAACCAATTGAATCACACACAACATCAATTGTACCGAAATTTTGTAAGCCTAAACAATTGATACCACACAATAAAGCAAGATAACAATAGTTTTTCTTAACCGGAACCAATTGAATCACACACATCCACGCACACATCATGGGATAAACATCAATTGTACCGAAATTTTGTTAACAAAAAGCAATAAATATATATGATATAAACTCAGGCTTTTCTTAAATATAAAAACAATTAACTAATAAGATTGTTACCTCAAATTTCGCATCCACTTCTCCAATATGTTTGCATCTTCGTCCAGGGAGAATTGATATCGAAATATCATCATGTGGTCATCCTTATGTATAAACAAAAGAATAACAACAACCAACCTTTACCAGAGAAAGGTTGAAAATCGGTTTTAACAATTGCAAGCAAAATTTGTAAACCGTCGAAACACATATGCATTTATGCTAAACCAAAACCGATTCAACATATTATGACTTTTTCACATATTGTTTATACCAGAACCCCTCATGATTCTTTGATAAAGCCTACCAACATGGGCTAGAACTTAATCCTGCTAAATCAAAAAGTCACCCAAACCACAAGGGTTCACAATTATATGAGATTGAATATTAAGGTAGTAAAACCGAAATCAATAAGATAAACATACATAGCAATAAGATAAAAGCATTCAAGCACAGGCTATGTAAACCAAAAACTATCACAAGAAAATTACCAATCAAATAATTTTATTCATAATAGACCAATACAATCAATGAAAGAAATCAAAAATTGATGTCTATTATTCTAGATTAAGTAATACAGTAAATAACTTAATCTCTAGTGGTGCTCTCGTTGTTCACTGAGGTCTTTTCAATGTTCAAACTCTTAAAGCATGTCTCAAGAGACTTGTCCGCAACCACTTTATGTTTCATAAGGTCTTCCATCTGAAGCTTTAACTCAGCAAGCTCAGTTTTCGCCTCTTCTAATCTTTCTTCCAGTCCATCTTGATCTTGCATCAAGGAAAAAATATTTCTTATGAGTTCATCAAACCCATGCATAGCTTCATGCATGTCGTCTATGGAGAACCACTTGGTAGAATCTGAATCATCGATCGCAAAGAGACTTATTTCTTCTTTAGATCTATCAGAGTTGTGATCAGACATGAGTCTTGAGATAATCTTCCTGATTCGTCGATATGGGACAAACCCTTGACAGTTTCTTACTTTTCGTGCTTCCCTCACTCCTTGTAACAGTGCGAGTTATAGGAGACATCCTTATCAAGGAAAGACAATAATCCTAAGAGAAGTTTTTTTTTTCTTTGAAACAGGGTTTTTCGAAAATATACACAAATATGTTTTCGAACTTCTTTTTTTATTGAAGAGTAGAATCAAAAGATATTCCATAAATATCTCTTATTACCGAAAATGGGAACTTCCTTTAACATGTTCCCTTGTTTTTATGTGCTTTTCTCATCCAAAATTAAGAGCACAGAGAGAGATGAGAGTGCACAATTTCGATAAAACTAAGTTGCATCGGAGTAAGCTTTTTCCAGCTTACAGTTTATCAGAAACATAGTTCATGTTTCTCTTCGGGAATTTCTGCCCAAAATATTTCTCCCAAGGCTGATCTTTTCTAACTAGAGAGATATGATCATGGGGAGAAAACGTACTAATGTGAGAATTCTCAGAGATAGATAAATCTCTCTTAATTCTTTCAATGAGATTTTCATAAGATTTTCTCATTCTAAGGACTTCCTTATTATTCACATTTGTTTGATCATCTGAAACAACTATCGGAAATTCCTGATTGTTTCTTTTGGAAAATATTCTCTCTTACCCTTCCTTCTGAAGTCGTTCCTTATCAAAACCAGAATTGTTTTGATATGGGTGCGGAGGAACCTTTTTCTATAAGCGATTATCTACTCTGTCATTTGACTCCTTTTAGTTGATCTTATCGGGATGTGGTATAATTTGTCTTTCTATTGAGGAATGATCTTTCAGTTTTTTAAGACAAGAAACTACCTTCAAAATTTTTACCACCGTATGTTGAAGAAGTATAAGTTTCCTGTCAAGTGACTGAAAATTGTATTCCTTTAAATCACCATGGAATCGGTTCAAAGTTTCCTTTGGACAAGATTTCGTTTGATCATCAGTAGATCTAGAAGATGGTTTCTCATCCTCTTCTAACTTGATGTAGTTAGGCAAACTACCATCATCTTGATCTGTTTCAGATATGATTAAACCGGTTTTATCACAATCTGTAAGAGTCGAGCATGGACTTTTAGTTTCCTCATCAGAAGAAATCATAACAACATCATTAGACATAATCATAGGACGTGTCTCTTTATCTGTAAGAAATTTACCACGAGCTTCTAGTTTGACAGTGAGATCCATTTTCTCTTTGGCTAGACAATTCAGTTGAATGTCTTTTTCTCTGATCTCTTGTTTAATAAGATTTGACTCTGTCTTTAAATGAGTACTTTATAAGACAGAGATTGTATAGGATTTAGGAGTTTTATCAACTCTTTATCTGCATCTTCTCTTTCATCAGAGATAGACATAGATGTTTTTGTAACTCCTGGATAATGAGTCAACGAAGTAGTAACATCTTCAACTTTTGAGTATTCATACTCTTGCATAACGTTGACTGAATCGGACATTAGATTCAATTCTTATAGGTTGGATCGCACCAAACACAGATTGTTAGATCTTTTCGTGTGTTCCTGCTCTGATACTAATTGAAAAGGCGAGGGTACCCAAATATACCACAAGCTAAAACTTTTCCTACCTATAAGTCTGAAAGTGATTGTCTATGGAATGAGTCGAGATAATACAACTAATCGGTTCACACTTCGTGTGATCGTCTATGGATACGAGATCGAGACAATGCAACAACGAAGTATGTTTACTTGATACAAAGGTTCGGACTTAAATTAAACACAATAGGATTTCTTATCAAGTAAATAGGAATTAACGTTTGTGTAATTTACTTTAATTATAATAAAACAATTATAATGCGAAAATATAAAGTAAATGACACAGCAAGATTTTGTTAATGAGGAAACCGCAAATGCAGAAAAACCCTGAGACCTTGTCCAGAATTGAATACTCTCAGGATTAAGCCGCTACACAAAATTACACCTAACTTCGTATAGTTTAGACCAAGCAACTAAACCTATAGTTCACCTAGTTCCATCTGTATTCCCACGCCTCCAACTTATAAATAAGTCACGTACTTGGAACAATTCCTTTGGTTCGTATTCCAAACAGTAAAGGAACAACAAATCTGTTTGGTATCAACTCTATTCAACCAAGTGTTATGAGTCGGACAAAGGCTCTTCCGTTTATCTTAACATAAACTCCTTCGTCAGGTCCTTATATATATCTTATGTTCCGAAGTAATCGTTTAAGATTAAGCCAACAACACTCTTAATCCAAAGAATTGTGTTGATGTCGATCTACTCAATTAATCAATCCAATCTACCACAAGGATAAACCGATTATTAATTGGATCCTCTTTTACCAAAACAAGTATTGTGCACACCAAAGATTATAAACCCAAGTCATATTTTCAATATCTTCTTTGTCTTCAAATCTTCTTAAATCTTCAATAAAAACCTGCACACAATCACTTGAATCTCTTGTGATCAATCACGCACAGAACGGAGTTTGTTAACAATGGATTATCACAAGATCGTCTTTAGAACTAACAACAGTCTAAAGATCCCTGTCGAAACTCTGAACTAGTTTGAGTGAATCTTACATCAGAATAGAAGATCCTCAAGCATAAACAAACTAGGTGCAATCAGATTTCAACCACCGTTATTGAATCAAATCAATCGAAAATAAAAGATAAACCGCAATTATCTAGTTTCCCACGAACGGTACACGCTAGAGCTTCTCAATCCAAAAGAAAACTTTAAATTGAGCGGCCGTAAGAGATTTCGCCTAATTAGGTTACTATCCTCTCCGAATAGGCGGCTACACCAGTAACAACAACAAAAGAGGAAGTCTGTTGTTACGAAGGATTAGTTTACTAGAAAGGAAAACTTCAAGTATTTATAGGCAAGGAAATTTGGACACCAAGGAATTTCCAAAACCGAAAATATTCTCAAGATATTCATTAAAGCACAAATTCGGTTTCCATAATTCCTTGAAATGCTCTGTCCAAAAAAAATGATCGAAATCTCTCGGAAAATCTAATTAGTAAATGCACATTACTAATTCTTATATTTTCCTACAAAATGAAATTAATAACCTTAATTAAAAGATTCTTAACTTACTTATGCTTCGATCCTTGGATTTTCTTCCTTTAGCTATTAAGGAATAACTTTGAACAATTAAAGAAATAATCATTCACAGCACGTGTTCAAAGTATGTCGACATCCTTACTTTGTAAGCTCTCTTTCACACTTACAACCTTGAAACCGATTTTCCACACTTCCGAACAAGTTTAGAATTGGTTTATCTGACTTTCAAGAACTATGTGATTGATCAAACAAACATTCAATCACAATCATGGGTTTAACGGTTCTACCAAAACAAGTTTCCGTTCTACCTCCATGTGAGTACTGTGCATAGTCACACTAGCTTTCCAAATATTCGGTTGACTAGGTACTAGGATCGAATCCCCACATACATATGGTATCTAACTTATATGTGTTGCACATGTCCATAGGATCGGTTCCCCTTTGCCTAAAAACGTGTTGCACATGTCCATAGGATCAGTTACCCTTTATGTTATAAACCTTGTTGCACCTTATACAAGGATCGGTTCCCCTTTGTTATGTACTGCACCTCTTATTAGGATCGGTTCCCCTTTCCCAAATTTGGTCAGACATAACACAAACCCAATCATACCATCTCAGGTGATTACTTAAGATCGGTTTCACTAATAAAAGTCATACCAATACATAAGTCAGTCCTTTGTGAATAGTTCTACTAAGAACACAAACAAGTTGTGAGCGGTCATACTCAATCACCCATATTGGTTGTTCATGAGATATGCAATGAATAACAAAACCAATAACACCTGGGAATTTTCTTTTCGGTTCACAAACAAGTTTATGAACTTACTTCCTTAGAACACATGTAAACATTGTTCCCTAGTGTTGATGGTGGTTTTTAGCTTAGGGTTAAAATCGTAAAACCTTGCATCTGATTTGACGTCACTCTACAAGGAAACAGTGCCGTGAGTGCTAATATCTCCACCGGCATATATGTTGAGCCATTCAATATATTTACATAAAATATTATCCAGACTGGCGAATGTAGCAACCATCCCAAACAGTCTATAAATTTCGGCACCTCGCTAATACAAGACTCACTGAGTACTTTCCTGTGCTATGTTCCCCGGCAGAACCCTTAATATCGGTATGGCATGACGGATTTATGTTCACTCGCAGCGGAGTAGCATGAACCTCCAAGTACCAAAGTTAAGGACATCGCACGAAATGCTCAGACGGAAAGCACACTGCATTCTGTAGATAAGGATTTTTGTGGCAGCATACAAAATCCATCCAATTATTGTGATAACTCACAAAAAACTCATAAACCCGACTAATTTGCAAAATCAGGGTTTCGCTCCCCCCGCAATACACTAGACCCCGTTGGTCGAAAAACTATGCTTAGCCAAACTAGGCGATCAAATCAGCCACAGCGCACTGGAAGTGTGGCCACACCCTAGATTGACGACCCCACTTCCCATCGACCAATCAGGTCTCTTTAAATCCGCCACAGCGCACTGGAAGTGTGGCCATGCCCTAGCTTGCCGGCTGATAGGTGTCTAAAATACCTAATTTTATATCTAGTATTTATGATTTCTTTGCTATTATTCTTGTGAACTGCATCTCTTATGTTTAGTTTTGAGTTATTAGGTGTAATGGAGTCTTTGGGAGCAAAAGAAGGAGAAATCATCCATTTGGAGCGAAAAGAGCAAGAAAGAATAGGTTCTCAGTTATCTGGAACTGACAAGCCAAATATCACTTCAGTGGCCCTTATCATCACCCATGGGGTGCCAATAACCGTCCCAACATTTCTAACCCTAAATCGAGAACATTACTTCCTAAATCATTTTCTCTACCTGGGAGTAAATAGGCAGAGACAGAAATGGAGGCAACTTCAAATTGAGAGAGATTGGGAAGGAAATCGAGTTATTGTTGCTCGAGTTGATGAGAGAGGCCAAATCGAAGATAAAATGGGGATGTCTACTGTTCTGTTCAACCGAGAAGAATCGGATTCAGGTGAAGAGAGGGTTTTGAGTTTAATAATTGATGATGTTGCCTGTGAATTAACGGAGGTTATGGAGAAGAAATCTGGTTCTGTAATGATTAAGAGAAGATGGGTTCAACTCAGATTTGAGTTTGAACCGAGATTTGAAGATGGGTTCAAATGATTCAGTGGATGGAGTTGTAATGGCTTCTTGGAATGAAGAAGATGAACAGCATCCGTTGTTGCTGAAATGGAGATATGTCGTTGTTGGCTCAGAATTCAGAGACACGGGAGGGGTGATTAGAGCTGGTGGTTGTGTTGTCTGCTACCAATTGCAGTTGAAGGCACTGCTGTGTTGTGCAGTGAGTTGGAGGTGCTGAAGATGATGGTCTTAAATTCGAGCTGCAAAGGGTTGGTATTGTTGTGCTTTAGATGGTGGTAACTGGGTAATGCTTTGAAGCCAAGAGAATGGAAGAATGAGAAATTGGCAGTAAAGGGTTGTAAGTCTGTTAAGGTCAGAATTTGATTTGAGTATGAGTGTTTGTTGCTGCAGTGCAAAATGGAAGAAGATGGGGGATCTGATGAAGATGATGGCAATTAGAAGGAATGGGTTTGAATTGATTCCGCGAGAAAGAGATGAAAACAGTGACTGCTGCCGTCGATTGTGAGAGAAGAAAATTAGAGTCTGTTATTGATTCAGGAGATGAAGAAGAACAATGGGTTTTGAGATGAATTACAGGTTGTCTCTGGTGGTTGAACTGTGCAGCATGATGGGTAGATGAATGCTTAGCTAGCTGACGTAGACTGGGATCAAGTGTGAACTGATATTGCAGTTACAGATGATGTAATACATGAGAATGCAGGTGATGACTGGTGGCTACTTATGGTGAAATGGGTTGTGCCTGGTGTTGAATGTGCAGAGAATGATTGTTTCAATGAATAATTTCAGTGAAGAATGTTTGAATGAATGTGCAGGGATGGAGCTGTTGCAATGGAAGAAACAGAAAGGGTATTACTTCCATGGTCACAATGGCTGTGTTAGTATGTGTGATGGAGATGTTGCATTGCAGGTGCTGGTGCTGTTGTGCAGTGGAGGTTGAACTAAAATTGGATGGTTGCAGTTGGTTTGTGGCTCGGATTTGAGATTATGTGCTTGCTGCTATGTTGACTTTACAGAGAAGTAGTGATACGAGTAACTGATAATGCTTGGCGTCTATGAATTAATGAGTTGTTTCCGGAATTAAGTATGTAGGGAGAAGTTGGGAATGTCAAAAGGCAATTGCTGGTGCTGGAATTGAATTGCAGATGGAGTTACAAGGAGATGGTGGTTATTCTTTGTAGATGTATGTTAGGACAGGTTCATTACAGGTGTAGCTGGTTAAGCCATGGAGTTTGTTAGTTGCTTGAGAAAGTCTGAATTGCTTGAGTTTGTCAGAAATTAGAGGAGCTGGCAGTTCAGGTCAGGTACTGTGCAGTGGGTATATGGAGCTAATAAGATGAAATGGTGGTGCGAACACTGCAATGAGCTACAGATGATGGAATTGGAGTTGAGGAATTGATGAAATGATGGGTTTGTGGTGAATTGACACAGGTGAACATGAGAAGCAGATGAGAAGTTTCAGGTTATGCTTTGTGCTGAGAAAGGAGGATGTTGGTTTCTGTGGTTGGCAGCTAGAATTCGAAATAGCTCGAGTTTGTGGCTAAAAGGTCAAGCAAACGGTGTTACTGCTAATGAGATGAGCTCTGATTGCAATTGCAGGGAGGAGAAGAACGAGAATGCAACAGTGACAGAGTTGGTGGTGCTGTTATGCTACTACAATGGACTGGCAAGTATATGCAGTTACAGATGGTAAAGGAGATTTGTTGCAGTCGAGATTCAAGTGGAGTTTCAAGACCCTCAATCAATCAAGTAGGGTTTAGGGAAGATGGGTTGCAGCTGAGGACTCAAAGCTTGAGCAGGGGGGATAAGTTGCATCTGAACTAGTGGTGTTGGTTGCTATTGAAGCTGCAGAATGGAACTGGCGGTGAGTTTAGATGAATAGCTGGCAGCTTGGTTGAATTGTAGGTGCAATGGTGCTATGGACTGATGCACTGAAGTGGAGTTGCAGTTGTGGTTCGATGGCTGGAGGATTTGGCTGCAATGGAGATTGAAGACGAGAAGAAAGCATGATGTTGTTGGTTCAGTGACTAAGAAGACATGTACAGAGTTTGGGAGTTGTTCTTGCTGCTGAGGTTTGCGAGCAGCTATTGCAGAAGATGGAAAATAAGAAGAGAAGAATTGAGAGTCTGAAGTGATGGAGCTGTCATGGCAGTGGTGGAATTGGATCTATAGGAAATAGATGGGAATGTGTTGCAATGCAATGAAGGCAAGGATCTGTAGTTGTTGCTGCGAATAGGAGCCTTGCTGCATTAGATATTTGTGTGACTGAATGGGTATGAATGCTAGATGAATGTTAGGTTTGCAGTGAAGAAGAAAATAGCCAGAAATTGGCCTGATAATTGTCTTGAAGCAAAGGAAACTCTGCTGGATTTTTACTGTAGCGAGTTAACTCAGTGACCCGGTTCGACTCAGCTGACTGGTTCGACTCGAATGGACTTGGACCTGCCTTGACTGGGCTTCATTCATGGGCTGCGCCAGAGACTGATTTTTGGGCGTGACAGAAATCAGTGGAGAAAGAAAAAAAGAGATAAAAAGGAACTTCTCTCTCAATTCTTAAAAATCTCTTCTTTTACTTTTTGCCTAGGGTTTAGAAACATGAAACTTATTTTCATTCTTGTGATGAACTCCTTTAACATGAGTACTTAATTTTATCATTGGTTTAAGGAACAAGTTGGATTTCCAAATATGGGTTTTTATGCAATGAATTAGTTTTGTCTCAACATTATCGTTTATGATTCACCATTAATAATGTTACATGATTTGAATGTTTGTTTGGTTGAGTCTAGAATCAATCGAGTTTGTTTTCATCGCTAGATTAGGATTTATTACACGCAAAAGTGATAGATTCATGATTACAAGTAGCATAATTGTGATTATTTCTTGTAGTGATACATCCTAGTAGTCACAAGTGAGTCATAACCTTTGTTAGATCGGATTAGTGCTTTTACACGTTCGATTGCTTTGATTGGCCTGATTTCATAGAACTTAATGCATCTAGGGAAATAAACCTGATTAGTGCTTTTACACGTTAGGTTGTTCTCTAAGATAGAATTCATATTCGCATCTTTTAGTGTGTTTGTTGATGACAAGAGGAGATTTGCGGGATATACTTGCGATCAAGGTATCTTAGGGCCTTTGATAAAAGAGAGATTAAATATCAATTCTAGTTATTGTTAAAAAGCATGTTTGTGAATGAAGATGAATCCTTAACTTATATCTTTACATCTTAATTTGTGTGCTTTATTTGCTTTTATTTTAGTTTACTTTTTAAAAATCAGAAAACCCCCCATTGGTATTTATAGGAAACCGAAACAATTTGACAACCTTAGTCCTTTCTGTGGGAACGATCCTTTCTTTCCCTTGCTATATTTTATATTTTGAGTAGTGAGAAAGTAATTTATTTTTGACGTCTACGACAGTGATCACCGGCCCCACTTCCCATCGACCAATCAGGTCGCTTTAAATCCGCCACAACGCACTGGAAGTGTGGCCACGCCCTAGCTTGCCGTCCCCACTTCCCATCGACCAACCAGGTCGCCTTAAATCCGCCACAGCGCACTGGAAGTGTGGCCACGCCCTAGCTTGCCGGCCCCACTTCCCATCGACCAATCAGGTCGCTTTAAATCCGCCACAGCGCACTGGAAGTGTGGCCACGCCCTAGCTTGCCGGCCCCACTTACCATCGACCAATCAGGTCGCTCTAAACCCTCCACACTCACACAGAAGTGTAGCCATGCCCATGCCTGGCCGGCCCTCTTACATTAACCAATCAGGTTCCTTTAAACTCGCCACAGTGTTGAAAAGAAAGAAACCGCGCCAGGTGGCTGCAAAGCCAATTGGCTTCCCAAAAACGCGCCAAGATGCCAAACGCATGCCAAACGCGCATGCCGAACGCGCCAAACGCGCACATGCAAAACGCGCATACCAGGCACACATGCCAAACATGGCCACTCACCACATGCGACATGCCATATATACTAATTAGGGTTTCGACAAGCCAAACCCTAATTTAGGCAAGATTTCCACACCAACGTGCCAAAATTTTAGTGGCCATGGCTAGGCAAGGCGCCACCGTGCCAATGGCATGCACGACCCGTGCCAGCCAAGCCGCAATGCCGCTGGCACCCATTAAAGGCGCCACTGCCTACGGAAGGTAGCCATAATCGACGGTTATCCTTCCTCCTGAGTTGCAATCTCAGCCATCCAAGTTTTCCACCAAACTGATAGACTTGTGGAAACTTTTAGGCAACCAGCCGCCTAAATTCAGCGGCCATGGCTACGCCAGGCGCCACTTGAACCACTGCGCCACTAGCATGCATGAGTCATGCTAGCCATGCCGCAAAAACTTTGGTCACGGCACCAAAATCGCAATTTGTCCACGTCGCTAAACCCTAATTTCGGCCACAGTGCCAAACCCTAATTTAGTCACGGCACCAAATCCCAACTTTGGCCATGCCGCCATGCCACAGGCGCGGCTATGCCACTTACACAACCGTGCCAATGGCATGCACGAACCATGCGATCCATGCCGCAACATCGCCAGCGGGCATTAAAGGCGCCACTTCCTACAAAAGGTAGCCGCAATCGACGACTACCCTTCCTCCTGAGATGCAATCTCAACCATCCAAGTTTTCCACCGAACAAATAGACTTGTGGCAACTTTTAGGAGACCGACCGCCTAAATCCAGTTGTCGCGGCTACGCCAGGCGCCACTTGCACCACCGTGCCACTGGCATGCACGAGCCATGCAGCAATGCCACTGGCGTACACCAAAAAGCCACTGCGCCATTTTCAGGCGCCAACACAAGGTAACCACAATCAACGACTACCCTTATTCATAAGATGCGATCTCGGCCATCGAAGTTCGCCACCGAGACGGGAAGCTCGTGGCAAGTTTTAGGCGACCAGCCAATACGAGCCTAATAGCATCACATGCTATTTACCTGCGGAAAGCCTCTCAATTTTAACTTTCCACACGTAGCAAAGTGCTACATGTTTTCCACGAAAACACTCGAGACATCAAAACATATCACAAACTGGGGGATACTCATCAGGGGATTGGTCTGGCGGTTTACAGCGTGCGGCGTGCAATACGCGCGTTACAGGAAAGTGTCATAAAGCGGGGCGGTTGGTAATGGCAAGAAGTAATGGTGTAAACGTATCCTTCATTATGGAAACATAAATTCCAGGTGTTACCCGTTACTCCCTTCTTCCACTACTCAATCGTTTCCACTTCCTACGAGACCAGGGTACGTTTTGTTGCGACTTGTATAAATAGGTTTCCCCTATTTCCACCAAACAACAAGTTTTGGTCAGGAGAACAATACAACATCCAGAAATCATCTGATAGCTTTTCATTCAGCTGGCCAATTCAACTTTATGATACAAGTCATAAAACACCCACACTTCCGGAATCAACTATTCTGATCTCAACACTTTCTTCGCTTCCCTCCCTAAGACCAACTCTTCTCCTTCACTTTGTGACCGAAGCAAGCCTGGTTAGACCATTTCTTGGTTTAGGCCAGGATTGTACAGATTGATCTCTCGAATCAAAAGTACTCTCGTGTAGTACATTGTTTAGGGTTTAGATTTATTTCTCACCCACACACCCAAAATTACCAAAATCAGCAGAAACGGTTTTCACCCACAAACAATTGGCGACCACAGTGGGAGATTAATCTCTCGGTTATAATATCAACTTCCAATTCCAAATTTCATTCTTTAACCCGGATATCAAGATGGTAGAAGCAAACGACGCAAGGTTCAACGACTCAGTTGTCAGTTATTACACGATGAGGAATGACTGGGGACTTATTACAGTCACAACGGCGTCGCCCACAAAACTCATATTTACGCCTGGAAGATCCATTTTGTTGGGAGACCCTAAAAGAGAGTAAGTCTTGTTATACAAAGTACATAATATGCAGCTTCAAGTTTTCACTTTGATAATAGGAACCGATAGCCATGTTATCTCCAAAATTGCATCCCGTACTTTCTACCGTCATACAACATTCGCGGTTCCATGACTCTCCTGGAATATTTGTCCTACTAGCAGTCATGATCAAAACGGCATTATTCTAAAATTCATTGATAGACACATTTTTGTGTCTAATTTGTCCTCGATGTTCTGTATTGTTGGTACTCGATTTCGTACTTATTATGGTATTTTATGTGTTTGTAGGTATTTTTGGGAAATAAACATTTTTGGAAAAAGTTGCTCGAAAAGTGATTTTTGTACCCCAGAGGACACATGTTATTCGGACTCTCAGATTTGGCTAAGGGGCACCCAGTTGCTAAGGGGCACCTACCTGCTATTCACACCCCATAACATCCTTGTTTTAAAGGCACCCGCACAGTCGATAAGGGCACCCCCTTCTTCTTCACATTCAAACAGTTTTTGGCGGGAAGAAATTCTTTTAAACCTGCGAAATTTTCAGGTAGTAATTTGGGAGATATTCTCGTGGGGATTCTCTAAGATTTGATTGGTACTGATCTGTAACGATGTAACAGGGTCGGTAATGCTGTTAGTTTTGAGAAATAAGGAAAGCTACGTGGAATTGGAGAAAACAGGGGGCATGCATTTTTCTCGGGTTCTCTGTGGATTAATTATGGAAGATACGTGAAGATTTGTAGCTGCATGAGTGTGACCCAATCGTATATGGTTTACAGCATGTTTAGAGCGTGTATGCTGAAGATTATCGCGTGCAGGAGAAGAAACAGGAAAGAAGATATTCTCGTGAACTGGCAGGGAGCAAATGAAGATTTCGGGAGTTATTACACAATATTATTGACCCTGTGAAGAGTATAAATAGGTGGTGTGAGTATCAGAAGAGGAGGGGAGAGTTTGGGATAGTTTAGAACTCTACAGAGACGTAAATAATCGAATTTCAGGAAACTGCTATTTCAGCTGTTGAAGCTGAAGAACACGAAGAACATCGACCCACGGAGGCAGTCATTTTGCTACAGTGACAACGATAGTTAGGTTCTATCGTTCCCTGTAACAGTTCGGTTTGTAACACTTATAACTGTTACAAACCCGGTTTTAATTGATTTCTCTCCCATTTCATCATTTATACACCACCTTTGAGCAATAAAAATGAATTTTGAGCGCGTTTCCATGATGAAGAGCTAAACCCAATCCTTGGGGCGATGGAGGAAGTTTTTGTTTCGATAAAAGTGATATATCTTTATTTTAAATTAATTATAGCAATTCTATTATGATTTTTGCATTGAACTAAAAATGGATTATACGATTTTGGTTAGTTAGGTGTATTTTCTCTTGATAGAATATGCTTGCTTTAGAGTTTTGATATTCTATGCTTGGATTAACATCTATTCTTATAAAAATCTACTTGTCTAGGCAATACTATTAGAATCAATTTGAATGTTGAGTTGCGAAATTATTGTTTTATTAAATCACTAATATCGACCAATGGTGGAATCCTAGCCCCAGTCTCTCCACAATAATCACATCACCTTTTTATTTGAGTTTATTATTATCATTTATAAAATTTAAGTCTAAAAAAAATCTGCTTTCACAAGTCTTGAACGAACCATTTTACTACAACATCATTGAACATAACCATCAATTTTTGGCGCCGCCGACGCGGACTTTTCTTTAGGCTAGAGTTTTTATATTTTTTTTTTTTAGGTTTTTATTTGTTTTTCATTTTTATTTTATTTGTTCTTCTTTACGTTTTTGGGTTTTTGTCTTTCCCTTACAGATTTTGGAGTTTGGAGCGAAAGAAAAATTTGCCAAAGGTTTTGGTGAATACTTAAAGATTTGGAGTAAAAGCAAAGCGAAGGGAGTGAAAGAAAAGAAGAATAAAAAATTAATTAAAAAAAAAAGATAGAGAGACATTTTTTTTTTAGATTATCTTTTTCTTTTCCACTTTATTTTTGGACTTTGGACTGTGGACTTTGGGACTTTTTTTTTTTTTTTAAAAACTACGGAAGGGTGGTTCAAATATAAACTGTTTGCAGAGAAGGACGGCGATTACGATATCGCCTCGGCCCCTCGGGTTTGTACATGACATAGGAGTCGTGGCACGAGTCGACTTCAACGGTTCATCCCCCGTCTGGTACGGGAGGTAAGTTTGTCGAAACACTCGCGAATCCCCTGTCAGCGAGTTACTCTATTCCTTCGTTTGCATATATGTTGAGGATTTGAAAACGACTTCTTTAATTTCCTAGTAAAGAGCAAGGACTGGCCATACAAGATAAGGGTTCAGATTTCATCACCGTTCCCTTCTTGCCCGCCTTAGGAAAACGAAACCAAACGCGAACCTAAGCCTAAAATTTGACTAGAACGAGACCTATAGGGTAACGAGCTTAAGAGGAAAGTCATTCGAAAAATATTGGTTACTCTTTAAAGCATGCTTCAAAGTTCATGATGGTTTCTGTGAGTTGAATACGCCGCCTTGTAACGCCGGTGAGGCCTTGGATATCAAAGCTCCACTGAGCTTCCCTCGTCTCGATTCAACTTACTTAAACTCGGATTGATTCCAGAGGGGTTGGATTAAATTGTAACGAATTCCCTTTCGAAGGATTATAAGCTGGTCTAGAAACAATCAAAGTGGAGCCATCATGCTTTTTGTTTTCTAGAAATCAGTAGGTTTGCCGTGGTGGAGTCAGCCTTGTTTGTGTTTGCATAGAACTTCCCTTCCTTTTAGGATTTCTTTTTTTTTCTTTTGTTTTTCTAGTGTATGCCTAAGGTTATTAAAGAGCGGGCTTGGAAAAGGAACACTCTAGGTCGTTTGATTAGTGATAAACCTAGTAGTTCTTCTTGTGAAGGCGAGGAGCTCGAAGACTCTTCTTTTGAGATCCCTGTCTTTGGAAATTTCAGCTATGAAAACTTGACAATTAGTGAAGAAAGTACTCCTAGTCCTTTGGTAGTGCTAGAAACGGCAACTTTGAAAGCTTTGTTAAACCCAACTAGGACCTCTCGTCCGTCTTGTATCAAGTTAGCTGAAACCGAGGCAAATTATGAACTCAAACCTGGGACTTTACAGATGCTCCCAATCTTTTTAGGAAAAGAGAATGAGAACCCCTATTTTCATGTTAGGGAATTTGAGGAAGTTTGTAGTACTCTGAAAATTAAAAACCTTAGTGATGATGCGTTGAAACTTAGGTTATTCCCCTTTTACTTAAAAGATAAAGCCAAATCTTGGTTGTATAGTTTGGCTTCTGAGTCAATTGAAACCTATGACCAACTTACATCTACCTTTATACAGAAGTTTTTCCCAAGGCACAAAACATTGTCTATTAGGACACAAATCTGTACATTTGCTCAACAAAAGGGAAAATCTTTATATAGGTATTTAGAAAGGTTCAATGACTTAATATCTCAATGTCCTCATCATGGTTTAGAGATGGTTATGTTAGTTCATATCCTCTACGAGGGTTTACATTATTCAACAACAACCATGGTTGAGTCTTTATGCACAGGTGGGTTTGAGAATAAAATTGTTGATGAGGCGATGACATTTTTGAATGAAATCGCCGATAAGACCCAACAATGGGAAAATAGTAGGGAACCAAATAAAACAATTCTTCTAAGTAGAGGAAATATCAATAGGGTAGAATGATCTTATGAGTCGGATACTAAAATAGCATCCATAGCCAAAAGGTTAGAATCCTTAGAATTAGGTCATTCTAGTGGTAATAATGGTAGAACAGAGCCTTTTTGGGAAGGCCATACTGTTGATGAGCAAGCCAATACTCTTTATAACAACATTATATTCGATAACCATCATAAGTTTGACCCATATTCAGAAACCTATAACCCTGGATGGAGAAACCATCCCAACCTTTCTTGGTCTAAGGGCCAGAATCAAGGTCAGTCTAGTAACTCTCAGGTTCCCCCAGGTCTTGGATATACTAAGAATCCTTCAGCTCCGGCACAGTTTAAGAACCCTTCGAAAAAGAAGATTATCAGTTTAGAAGAGTCTCTTGCTTTGTTAACTCGTAACATTGTGCAGTTTCAGCAATCTGTTGCTCAAGGTTTAGAATAAAATAAGAGAATAGGTCAGGCTAACTCTCAGGCTATTTCCGAGTTGAAAATCTAGGTTAGTCAGATAAATAAGACATTGAGAGAAAAAGGAAAGTTTCCTAGTCAACCACAACCCAACCCTAGGGGAGTCCATCAAATATCTTTAGCTGGTGAGAAATCATCAAACCATGTGAACTCGATAACAACCCTTAG
Source organism: Papaver somniferum (assembly GCF_003573695.1). NCBI lineage: Eukaryota > Viridiplantae > Streptophyta > Magnoliopsida > Ranunculales > Papaveraceae > Papaver > Papaver somniferum. The sequence continues at coordinate 37,774,252 of NC_039363.1, forward strand.
GAGTGGTAAAAGGGTAGACAATAAGGTAGCCATGCCTAGTGTACATATTGTAGTTCCACCTTCTACTTCTCAAGAGGAGCCCGTAGACGAGGAAACTGAAACAGTCTCTAAGGATTCCCAAGAAAATTCCTGATAGGACTACCTTTGTTCCTAGAGCCCCATATCCACATTTATTAGCCCCAACAAATAAAGAGTCGACTTTCAACGAGATAATGGAAACATTTAAGCAGGTGAACATCAACATTCCGTTATTAGAAGCAATCAGGAAGATGCCTGCTTATGCCAAGTTCCTTAAAGATCTTTGTACACGAAAGCGTAAGCTTAATGTCCATAAGAAAGCCTTTTTAGCTGGTCAGGTAAGTTCCATTCTTCTGAACCAAACACCCCCTAAGTATAAGGACCCTGGATGCCCCACCATATCTTGTGAGATTGGTAATCACATGGTCGATAAAGCTTTACTTGACTTAGGAGCTAGTGTTAACTTACTCCTGTATCATGTATACACCCAGCTAGGTCTTGGTAAGTTGAAACCGACTAAAATGACACTACAATTAGCTGATAGGTCTGTCAAAGTCCCTCGTGGTGTCATAGAGGATATTATGATTGAGGTTGATAAGTTTATTTATCCCGTGGATTTCGTTGTTCTAGACACCCAGCCTGTTCAGGACCCAAGTCGTCAAATCCCAGTAATTTTAGGTCGCCCATTTTTAGCCACATCTAACGTTGTCATCAACTGTATGACTGGGCTTATGCACATATCCTTTGGTAATATGACCACTGAACTAAATGTCTTTAATGTTACTAGACAACCTTATGAGAACGATGATTTAGAAGAAGTGAATATGATTAGCACTTTAGTTCAGGATTTGGTTCAGGATAATTGGATTGACACTTTACTGGTAGATTCTTTAGATGATTTTGAGGAGACCATTCTCTTAGATCAGATATGTGATCAATCTTTAGAAGAATCTCTTGAGTACTTTAAAGATTCCATGGACCCAGAAATTCAGGCAATAGTTTTAGGTTTTTCTGAGAATAATGATGACCCTAAGTTTGGGGGTAGAGAACTGAAGAATCTCTTGAGTATTTTAAGGACTCTGAAGATCCGGAAATTCAAGCAATAGTTTGAGGTTTGTGTGTGAACCCTAAGTTTGGGGGTAGTGATGGTTCTTGTGATTGTATCATATCCCTAATTAGAGTACCTAACTTGGGACTCGAGCCTTGTGCATCTGAAATATTACTTGAGTCTTTTTAGACTCCGCAACCCGATCCTCCTGATACTGTCCAGGAGGTAACCCAGGTATTAGAGAGCCGTTTTTCGGATGAATCTATTTTTTGAGACACACATATGAAGTTCAATTACGCGTCGCAGATAAACCCAGTTGTCTTGACAGAAATCTTAGATGAGGACGTGCTCCTTCTTTTCATTTTTCCGAATCAGTGCAGTTGTCTCATACTGGTGTCAGCTCTATTTGGTCTTATGGACCCACAATTGTTTCGACTATTGATATATGACTTTGGAAAGTGACAATCCTTTTTGAGGTATTTGATGTCTAGATAAAGACTTTAAATTTAGCATTTCCTGGGAGGTACCCATGCTCATGCTTACGGTAATATCCTTCCTTATTTCTTTTTCCATCCATCAAGTGGTAACAGTTTCTTCTTGTTCATGCTTTTAATTTCATCTTTAGAACATTGAAGACAATGTTAGATTTAAGTTTGGGGGTGGGGAAGAAACTTTTTGTTAGATCTTAGCTGCAACAAATAAACTCCAGAGCCTAGAAATTTATGCTTATTAAGGTTGGCACTAACCAATTTAAGTGGATGGGAATATCTTGGCTATAGGAGTTGAGGAACCAATCTGATTAGATGGAAACATCTAAAGAGTCTATTCATAAAAGCACAGAGCTCAGGTGTTAGAATTAAAAAACAAACATGGTAGTTTCGCCATATCTCGTTGAATCCTAATCCTTTTTGTTTTTATTTTTTTTATGTGATTTGGTGGGGCACACGATTCAAGTTGTTACCTTTGCTAGGGTGAAATAGAGTGATTGAGATACCATAAAAAAAAATAACCAGACCATCAGACCAACCGGAATAAATTCAATAAAGTCGACCACTGGTGCCCTTGTATATGCCAGTTGTGTTGACCTAGAGTTAGGTTTATCGACCACTGGTCCCTTGTATATGCCAGTGTGTTGATACTAGTCATACTGGTATCTCAGTCCATTAGGATAGGTTCATCTTGGCAGAGGCCTTCAGACAGATATTGGAAACACCGTTCACTTTGAACCATCTACTTTTATTTTTATCCATCTTCTTAATCTTTCTATGTGATTGGTTGACTCCGGTTATGATGTCCAGAAACTATCTGAGTAGAGCTCTGTCACTTATATATGAATTTTAGTATGCTGAGTGTAAACACGTGTACATCAATTAGAATTTCGCATCAGGGTACTTCCTCCTATAGTCAATGAGAGTATGCCAACCAAGGATATTCTTTAGTGCCTTCCAAGGTTTTGCGTAGATAGCTAGGGTCTGGAGTAAAGGTTTTGTGGGTACACCTCTGGTAAACCCTCCCGAGATTAACTCGGTCGCTAGGGCCACCTAGCGAGTTAGGGTTTTATTTTTCTAGATTAGTTTTGCTCGAGGACTAGCAAATAATAAGTTTGGGGGTATTTGATAGACACATTTTTGTGTCTAATTTGTCCTTAATGTTCTATATTGTTGGTACTCAATTTCATACTTATTATGGTATTTTATGTGTTTGTAGGTATTTTTGGGAAATAAACATTTTTGGAAAAAGTTGCTCGAAAAGTGGTTTTTGTACCCCGGAGGACACATGTTATTCGGACTCTCAGATATGGCTAAGGGGCACCCAGATGCTAAGGGGCACCCAATTTCTAAGGGGCGCCTACCTGCTATTCACACCCCATAGCATCCTTGTTTTAAAGGCACCCGCACAGTCGATAAGGGCACCCCCTTCTTCTTCACGTTCAAACAGTTTTTGGCGGGAAGAAATTCTTTTAAACCTGCGAAATTTTCAGGCAGTAATTTGGGAGATATTCTCGTGGGGATTCTCTAAGATTTGATTGGTACTGATCTGTAACGATGTAACAGGGTCGGTAACGCTGTTAGTTTTGAGAAATAAGGAAAGCTACGTGGAATTGGAGAAAACAGAGGGCATGCATTTTTCTCGGGTTCTCTGTGGATTAATTATGGAAGATACGTGAAGATTTGTTGTTGCATGAGTGTGGACGAATCGTATATGGTTTACAACATGTTTGGAGCGTATCTGCTGAAGATTATCGCGTGCAGGAGAAGAAACAGGAAAGAAGATATTCTCGTGAACTGGCAGGGAGCAAATGAAGATTTCGGGAGTTATTACATAATATTCTTGACCCTGTGAAGAGTATACATAGGTGGTGTGAGTATCAGAAGAGGATGGGAGAGTTTGGGATAGTTTAGAACTCTACAAAGACGTAAACTGCTATTTCTGCTGCTGAAGCTGAAGAACACGAAGAACATCGACCCACAGAGGCAGTCGTTTTGCTACAGTGACAACGATAGTTAGGTTCTATCGTTCCCTGTAACAGTTCGGTTTGTAACACTTATAACTGTTACAAACCCGGTTTTAATTGATTTCTCTCCCATTTCATCATTTGTACACCACCTTTGGGCAATAAAAATGAATTTTGAGCATGTTTCCATGATGAAGATCTAAACCCAATCCTTGGGGCGATGGAGGAAGCTGTTGTTTCGGTAAAAGTGATATATCTTTATTTTAAATTAATTATAGCAATTCTATTATGATTTTTGCATTGAACTAAAAATGGATTATACGATTTTGATTAGTTAGGTGTATTTTCTCTTGATAGAATATGCTTGCTTTAGAGTTTTGATATTCTATGCTTGGATTAACATCTATATGATGGATTTCAAATAGTGATTGTAATGGTGGTAAAAAGAGTCTTTTCAAACTTGTGAAGAAAATATTTTTTTTAGATTTAATTTAAAAAGGAAAATAAATAAAATAATTCAAGTTTAGAGAAAATTACCAAGACTAGGATTCCACCATTGACCAAATAAATAGTAAACTCTAAATAGTTTTTATGCAATTCTATTTAAAATCAATTCTAATATTTGCTTCAAATATGTTTTTGAAGTAATAATTGTAATCAAAAAGTATAAAACATCAAAAGTTATTAAAACCCAGCATGCTTCATCAAGTTAATTCACAATTATTCAATAAAAACTAATAATTAAAATTCAATTAATCCAAATAATTAAATAATAATATTGCACATAAATAGAAAAATTAGAATTATACCAATAAATTTTGTGCCAATGGCTTCCTCCGTCGTCTCGGCTAATGAGTTTAGCTCCTCATCCCAAAAACACACTCACAAGATAAATTCATGGCTAAATTAGGTGTTTTTATTGATGAATATAAGATGAAACAGGAATTTGCAACGCTGTAAAAGTGTTACATCGTCACTGTTACAAAGTGGAAAAGGCTGAAAATAAACGATACAAGCCAAGTTCTGTAAAACAACGACACTGGGTATTGAAATTAAGACTGTTGAAGAACGACGGACTCTGCAAGTCTGTTCTTCGTGTTCTTCAGGATCTTCAATGGCAGCAGCAGCAACAACACTGTCTTCTCTGTAATCGCTTCTCCTCGGCTCTCCTGGAATCTAAGCTCTCTCCTAAGGGTTTCTAACCCTTCTATGATGAAAACACAGCTATTTATAGCTATCCAACTCCCTAGAAACTCGATCAAATCCGAGAATAATCTCATTATTCTTCTCGGGCAGTTTGGAGAAAAATCACTTTCCTGTTGATTCACGTGGTTCTGTTGGCTATTCTCTCGTATCCAAACTATTCTATGACTTGGAATGAACTGAATTGTATATATCCACGCAAGAATATCCCATAAATCTCTCTGACCAATCCCAAACCCTAAACAGAGAAGCCGTATCCTTTTGGGACTTTGATCAATTATTCCGACTTATCCAGCCCAATTGGATGGGTCTAGACGATTGCATTAGGCCTGTTATGTCTTCTAGAGTCCGTAGGTACCAAATACACCCGTTTAATCTCCTCAGAACTCGCTAAGAATTCAACTCCAAAACTATTGTCGCTGCAGCCAATTCTTCCCGCCAATTTCTGTTTTGAATTTTGAAGATGACCTCCCCCTATCCAGTTCCGGTGTCCCTTTAGTGCATGCCCTGAAATGGGGTGCCCCTTATCCAAATTAGGGGTGCCTTTAGCAATTCTTCTGGGATGTTTTCTGCACTTTTTCAGGGTTCCTCCGGGGTATTTCCGGTACACTATCAACGGCAATCCAAGGGCCACATTTTTAGCCAATTTTGCCGCAAAGCCTTATTTATCCAAAAACACCTACAAAAGCATAAAAGACCATAATAAGTACAAAATCGAGCACTAATAATATATACAAATGAGATATATTAGACACATAAATGTGTCTATCAAATACCCCCAAACTTATTATTTGCTAGTCCCGAGCAAATCAAAACTACAAATAAAATCCTAACTCACTGTCGCAGGCATCGTCGATTGCATTTAGCGTATGCAATAAGCCTTTAAACCCCTAGGTGGCCCTAGTGGCCGAGTTATAGTCTCGGGAGGGCTTACCAGAGATATACCCAAAAATCTTTACTCCAGACCCTAGCTATCTACGCAGAACCTCGGAAAGCACTAAAGAACCTCCTTGGTTGGCATACTTATTGATTATTGGAGGAAGTACCCTGATGCGAAATTCCAATTGTTGTACACGAGTTTGCACTCAAGCATACTAAAATTCATATAAAGTGACAGAGCTCTACTCAGATAGTTTCTGGACATCATAAACCGGAGTCAACCAATCACATGGATAGATTAAGAAGGTGGATGTACATGGATGATGTTGACTAAGGTGAACCTATCCTAATGGACTGAGATATTGGTCTTGACTAATATCAACACACTGGCATATACAAGGGAACCAGTGGTCGATAATCCTAACTCTAGGTCAACTCAGCTGGCATATACAAGGGTACCAGTGGTCGACTTTATTGTATTTATTCCGGTTGGTCTGGTGGTCTGGCCTCAATTTTTCAATTTTTTTTTTTTTTTTTGGAATCTCAGTCACTCTATTTCACCCTAGTAATGGTAAAAATAAAACAAAAAGAAGTGATCAGGATTCTTTCGATGTTTCCATCACGAGGATATGGCGAAACTACCATGTTTTTTTTTCTAACACCTGAGCTCTGTGCTTTTATGAATAGACTCTATAGATGTTTCCATCTAGTCAGATTGGTTCCTCAACTCCTAAAACCAAAATGCTTCCATCCACTTAGATTGGATAGTGCCCTCCTTAATAACGATAAATTTCTAGGCTCTGGAGTTTATTTATTACAACTTAAAACTAACAAAAAGTTTCTTCCCACCCCCAAACTTAAATCTAACATTGTCCTCAATGTTTCTAATGAAAGAGCAATACCAAAAGAATAATAACACGAGGCAAAGGTAAAGAGTGAAGTTGGAAAGATAGTACCTGGGTAAAGCGTAACAATCCTTCTACAGAGACTAAGGAAGAAAGTAATAAACAACATACAAACCGCCTCGATGGTCAATCAAGGGTAAACAGGGTCCTCCAGAGGGACCTCCACAACATCACCTGTAGGCAAGGGCTCCAAAAAGGGTTTCAATCTCTGACCGTTAACCTTCGAAGAACTACTACCATCCGGTGACTCAATTTCCACAGCTCCATGAGGAAAAACAGTGCGAACAATAAAAGGACCCGTCCACCGAGAACGCAACTTCCCAGGGAAAAGATGTAAGCGGGTATCATACAGAAGAACTTTTTGACCTGGAGAAAATGTCTTTCTTAGGATATTCCTATCATGCACAAGTTTCATTTTGTTCTTATACTCCTTCGCACTATCATACGCATCTCTACGAATCTCTTCCAACTCATTGAGCTGGAGTTTCCTATGGGCTCCTGCCTTGTCAAGTGAAAAATTTAACTGCTTAATAGCCCAATAGGCTCTATGCTCTAACTCAACAGGCAGGTGACATGCCTTTCCAAATACTAAACGATAAGGTGACATTCCAATGGGTGTTTTAAACGCAGTACGGTAAGCCCATAAGGCATCAGTAAGCCTCGACGACCAGTCTTTCCTATTAGGATTAACTGTTTTCTCTAAAATATGTTTAATTTCCCTATTGGAAACCTCTACCTGACCACTAGTTTGTGGATGATACGGGGTAGCTACCTTATGTGTAATACCATATTTCTTCATCAAGAGCCTAAAAGGTCCATTACAAAAGTGCGACCCTCCATCACTAATTATAGCTCGCGGTGTACCAAAACGTGTAAGTATGTTTTCTTTCAAGAACTCTATCACAACCCTATGGTCATTGTTTTTACACGCAACCGCCTCAATCCACTTAGAGACATAGTCTACAGCGACAAGGATGTATATTACCAAAAGAATTAGGAACGGACCCATAAAGTCAATACCCCACACATCAAAGACCTCAACTATTAAAATCGGGTTCAAGGGCATCATGTTCCTGCGGGAAATGGTTCCTAATTTCTGGCAACGTGCACAAGTGGCACAATAATTGTGGGAGTCTTTAAACAATGACGGCCAATAGAATCCACACTGCAATATCTTAGCAGCAGTCTTCTTAGCACTAAAGTGACCCCCACAAGCATGATCATGACAAAAGGAAATAATACTGGACTGGTCACTCTCGGTATACATCTCCTAATAATCTGTCTGGCAATACTTAAACAAATAAGGATCATCCCAAAAGAAGTGCTTAACCTCAGCTAAAAACCTAGAACGATCTTGTTTACCCCAATGTTGGGGCATTCGACCAGTAACAAGATAGTTCACTATATTCGCATACCAAGGTGATTGGGTGACAAGGAACATTGTTCATCAGGAAAGCTATCCTTATAGGAAGGGAATCATTGGGGAACTAACAACTAGCCTAGACAAGTGATCTGCTACTACATTTTCTGCGCCCTTTTTGTCTCTAATGTCTGGAGAAAATTCTTGCAACAATAGGATCCATCTAATCAATCTAGGTTTGGTATCCTTCTTAGACAAAAGTATTTCAAAGCAGCATGATCAGTATATATACGATCTTAGAACCTAAGAGATAGGGTCTAAACTTGTCTAGAGCAAACACGATGGCTAAAAGTTCTTCTCAGTAGTGGTATAGTTCAACTGGGCTTCATTCAGAGTTTTGCTAGCATAGTAAATCACATGAAGTAATTTGTTTTCTCGTTGACCTAACACAACACCAATAGCATAATCTGAAGCATCACACATGATCTCAAAGGGTAGGTTCCAGTTGGGTGCCTGGACTATGGGGGCAGTAGTGAGTAAGTCTTAAGCTTCTCAAAAGCCTCTAAACAAGCATCATCAAAGACAAACTTAACGTCTTTTGCAAGCAAATTGCAAAGAGGTCTAGAAATTAAGCTAAAATCCTTAATGAATCGACGATAAAAACCTGCATGCCCTAAGAATGACCTAATATCTCTTACGGTTTTTGGGACCTGTAAAGTCTTAATAAGATCAACTTTGGCTTATCTACCTCTATACCCTTAGAAGATACGATATGCCCTAAAACAATTCCTGAACGAACCATGAAGTGACATTTCTCCCAATTAAGCACTAAATTTTTCTCCTTACACCTAGTCAAAACTAATGACAAATGATGCAAGCACTCATCGAAAGACGAACCAAACACTGAAAAATCATCCATAAAGACCTCTAAGAACCGTTCTACCATGTCAGAAAATATGCTCATCATGCAACGCTGAAAAGTCGCAGGGGCATTACATAGCCCGAAAGGCATGCGTCTATACGCAAAGGTACCAAAGGGACAGGTAAAAGTGGTTTTCTCCTGGTCTTCTGGGGCAATAACGATCTGATTATATCCAGAGTAGCCATCTAAAAGCAATAGTGACTATGTCCAGCTAATCTCTCTAGCATCTGGTCGATGAAGGGAAGGGGAAAGTGGTCCTTCCTAGTGACCTTGTTCAATTTCCTATAGTCAATACAAACACGCCAACCCGTGGTCACTCGGGTCGGGATTAACTCATTGTTATCATTCTGGACTACAGTAATACCAGATTTCTTGGGAACAACCTGAACGGGGCTGACCCACTTACTGTCTGAAATAGGGTAGATAATGCCTGCATCTAATAGCTTAAGAACCTCAGTTCGAACTACTTCTTTCATATTGGGGTTTAGTCGACGTTGCATCTCCCTAGAAGGTTTGGTGTCTTCCTCTAAATAGATCTGATGCATACAAACAGTAGGACTTATACCCTTAATGTCTGCTATGGTCCACCCTAAAGCTTCCTTGTTGTTTTGAAGGACGGTTACTAGCCTACTTTCCTGATCTCTATCCAAGTCGGAAGAAACAATCACAGGTAAAGTCTCAGACGGGCCTAAAAACACATACTTCAGGGTATCTGGCAATGGTTTTAGGTCCAACTTAGGAGGCTCTTCTAAAGAAGGAACTAGGGTAGACTTAGAAACTGGTAGTGGTTCGAACTTAGGTTTCCATCCATTACTAGTATCTAACAAAGGGGTTGAATCTAACAAAGCATTCACCTCATTAATCATTATCATCATCAAAATCAATCCCAAAGTGAGCTAGGCATTTCTCTAATGGATCTTCTAACAAAGTGTTTGGTAATGACTCCTCGACTAATGTTCCTATCATGTTCACCTCTTCTATATTCGAGTCATCTAGTTCAGAGGGTAGCTTACTAATATTAAAAATGTTCAGCTCAATAGTCATATTACCAAAAGACAAATTCATAATACCATTTCGACAGTTAATGATCGCATTGGATGTAGCTAAAAACGGGCGACCTAAAATCACTGGTATTTGGTTCTCTGGGTCAGGGACAGGTTGGGTATCTAGGATAACAAAATCCACTGGATAAATAAACTTGTCAACCTCTATGAGAACATCCTCGATCACACCACGAGGAATTTTAACGGACCTATCAGCTAACTGAAGTGTCATCTGGGTAGGTTTCATCTCACCAAGTCCTAGCTTAAGGTACACATGATATGGAAGTAAATTCACACTGGCTCCTAAGTCAAGCAAAGCTTTCTCAACACGGTACTTACCTATTGTACAAGCAATGGTAGGGGACCCTGGGTCTTTATACTTAGGAGTAGTGGTATTCTGAATAATAGAACTCACATGACTAGCTATGAAGGCTTTCTTCTGGACACTGAGCTTACGCTTTCGCGTACACAAGTCCTTAAGGAACTTGGCATAAGAGGGAATCTTCCTAATTGCATCTAATAATGGAAGGTTGATATTAACCTGCTTAAAAACCTCCAATATATCATTAAAGTTGGACTCCCTCTTAGTCGGAACTAGCAGCTGTAGGAATGGGGCTCTGGGAACAAAGCCGGGCTCAACAGGACCCTCATTGGTCTCTTTAGAGACTCTATCAGTCTCTTCATTCTCTGGCTCAGCAGGGTGAACTACAACATGTTCACTATCAGGCATGGCAACCTTGTTGTCAACCTTATTTCCACTCCTCAGGGTTGTGACAGCATTCACATGATTGTACGATTTCTCTCCTTTGGGGTTAGGATCAGTATGACTAGGGAACCTTCCATTTTCTCTCTCACTTATAAACTTAGTTATTTGTCCTACTTGAAGTTCTAATTTGGCAAGACTCTGGAATTATTCTTCAACTCTTGCCTAGTTTCTTGTTGAAAGCTAAGGTGGTTTTTTGATAGCATGTCATGGTTATTTGCTAACATAGTGAGAGTTTCTTCTAAGGTAGAGATCTTTTTCTCAGAAGTTTTCTGAAACTGGGTTTGACCTGAAGAGTTCTTAAAAGCAAAACCTGGGGTGGATGAGAATTGCTAGACTGGCCTTGACTCTGGCCCTTAGACCAAGAGAAATTAGGATGGTTTCTCTAACCAGGGTTGTAGGTTTCTGAGTATGGGTCAAACTTCTGACGGTTCTCAAAACTAGCGTTGTTATAGACAACATGGGCTTGTTCTTCACTAACCTGACCTTCCCAAAATGAATTATCTGGCTATATTCCACAACTAGAGACTTGAGAGGCTCTATTAGGTTCAACAAGGGACCTATTTTTAGACTGACCCATTTCCAAAGCTTCTAACCTTCTGGACAAAGCACCAAACTTAGCATCTGACGCAAAACTCGTATCTACCATATTGGTGCTACTTCTATTGACCAAGAGTCTTTCAGGGGGTTCAACACAAGATTCCCACTGTTGGGATTTTTCAGCGATAGCTCCTAAGAAGGTAAAAGCATCATCAGCATTTTTACTAGTTAACTCACCAGCGCACATAGACTCAACCATGGCTTTGGTCAAATAGTCTAAACCATCATAAATAATCTGTACGAGTTTCATATTATCAAATCCATGGTGAGGACACTGAGATAGGAGATCATTGAATCGCTCTAAAAACCTATAAAGAGACTCTCCCTCTTGTTTCACACTAGCACTAATTTTCTGCCTAACAGTTGCAGTTTTATGCTTAGGGTAGAATTTCATATAGAAAGCAGCAATAAGTTACTGTCGTGTTTCAATGGATTCAGATGGTAGGTTGTTCAGCCAGGTCTTGGCTTTATCTCTCAAGGAAAAGGGAAACATCTTAAGTTTCAAGACTTCATCAGTAAGGTCTTTTATTCTAATTGTCCCACAGATTTCCTCAAAGTCCCTAATATGAAAATAAGGGTTCTCATCATCCTTTCCTAAGAATATAGGGATCATCTGGAGAATACTAGGTTTTATCTCGAAATTAGCCGTAGTGGCTGGCAATTTAATGCACGAAGCTCGGTTGGACCTAGTTGGGAACATGTAATCTTTCAAAGTTGCCATAGCTGGCACAACATAAGTACTAGGGGTACTTTCCTCACAAAGAGACAGATTCTCAAAATTGAAGTTTCCAAAAACACGGCTCTCAAAAGAAGAATCTTCGAGCTCCCTGCTTAAATCAGAAGAACTACTAGGTTTTTCGCTAATCAATCGACCTAGAGTATCTCTTTTCCAAGCCCTAACAAAATCGGGCATACACTAAAAATATCAAAAAGAAATAAAAATCCTAACAAGAAGGTTCTAGCAATCACACAGCAGGCTGACTCGACTCTACCACAACAAACCTAAAGATTTCTAGCAAACAACAAGCATGATGGCTCCACTTAGATTGTTTCTAGACTAGCTTCTATCTCTCGAAGGGGAATTCGTTACAGTTTAAGCAAACCCCTCTGGAATCAATCCGAGTTAAAGTAAGTTGAATCAAGGCGAGGGAAGCTCGGTGGAGCTTTGATACCCAAGGCCTCACCGGTATAAGGCGGCGCAGTCACGCATTCAACTCACAGAAACCATCAAGAACTTCGAAATATGCTTAAAAGGTGACCAATATCTTTCGAAAATTTTTCCTAACAAGATCGATACCCTATAGGTCTCTTTCTAATCAGATTTTAAAGCTTGGGTTCGCGTTAGGTTTTGTTTTCCTAAGGCGGGCAAGAAGGGAGCGGTGATGAAATCCACACCCTTATCTTGTCTAGGCCAGGCCTTTCCCTTTACTAGGAATATATAAAAAAAAACAGTCCGGTTCGTCCTCAAACAATTATCACCTTAAGGAATACAGTAACCCGCTTGCAGGAGATTCGCGAGTGTTTCGATTGGACTTACCTCCAGTACCAGACGGGGGATGAACCGTTGCAGTCGACTCGGGCCACGACTCCTATGTCATGTGCGAACCCGAGGGGCCGAGGTGATATTGTAATCACCGTCCTTCCCTGCACACAGTTTAAATATTTTTTTTTATTAATTAATTAACCCTTCCGTAGGGTTTTAAAAAAATAAATAAATACAGTCCCAATATTCAAAAATAAATAAAGTGCAAAAATAAAAATGAAAGCCTAGAAAAAAAATAATAAAACAGAAATCTGTCTTCTTTTTTTTCCTGTTTTTTACAAAATAAAGAAAATCTTCTTCTTTCGCTCCTTTAGCTTTGCTTTTCACTCCCAGACTTTAAGTAAATCACCACAAGCTTTGGCAAAATTGTCTTTCGCTCCAATCTTCAAAAATCTGCAAGGAAACAAAAAACCCAAAAACGTAAAGAAGAACAAAAATAATAATAAAAATAAAAATAAAATAAATCTAAAAAAATGCTACCTAAACAGAAATCCGCGTCGGCGGCGCCAAAAATTTGATGGATTTCAAATAGTGATTGTAATAGTGGTAAAAAAGGGTTTTTTCAGACTTGTGAAGAAAACAATTTTTTTTAGATTTAATTTAAAAAGGAAAATAAATAAAATAATTCAAGTTTAGAGAAAATTACCAAGACTAGGATTCCACCATTGACCAAATAAATAGTAAACTCTAAATAGTTTTTATGCAATTCTATCTTTAAAATCAATTTTAATATTTGCTTCAAATATGTTTTTGAAGTAATAATTGTAATCAAAAAGTATAAAACATCAAAAGTTATTAAAATCCAGCATGCTTCATCAAGTTAATTCACAATTATTCAATAAAAACTAATAATTCAAATTCAATTCATGCAAATAATTAAATAATAATATTGCACATAAATAGAAAAGTTAGAATTATACCAATAAATTTTGTGCCAATGGCTTCCTCCGTCGTCTCGGCTAATGAGTTTAGCTCCTCATCCCAAAAACACACTCACAAGATAAATTCATGGCTAAATTAGGTGTTTTTATTGATGAATATAAGATGAAACAGGAATTTGCAACGCTGTAAAAGTGTTACAGCGTCACTATTACAAAGTGGAAAAGGCTGAAAATAAACGATACAAGCCAAGTGATGTAAAACAACGACACTGGGTATTGAAATTAAGACTGTTGAAGAACGACGGACTCTGCGAGTCTGTTCTTCGTGTTCTTCAGGATCTTCAATGGCAGCAGCAGCAGCAACACTGTCTTCTCTGTAATCGCTTCTCCTCGGCTCTCCTGGAATCTAAGCTCTCTACTAAGGGTTTCTGACCCTTCTATGATGAAAACACAGCTATTTATATCTATCCAACTCCCTAGAAACTCGATCAAATCCGAGAATAATCTCATTATTCTTCTCGGGCAGTTTGGAGAAAAATCACTTTCCTGTTGATTCACGTGGTTCTGTTAGCTATTCTCTCGTATCCAAACTATTCTCTGACTTGGAATGAACTGAATTGGTATATATCCACGCAAGAATATCCCATAAATCTCTCTGACCAATCCCAAACCCTAAACAGAGAAGCCGTATCCTGTTGGGACTTTGATCAATTATTACGACTTATCCAGCCCAATTGGATGGGTCTAGACGATTGCATTAGGCATGTTATGTCTTCTAGAGTCCGTAGGTACCAAATACACCCGTTTAATCTCCTCAGAACTCGCTAAGAATTCAACTCCAAAACTGTTGTCGTTGCAGCCAATTCTTCCCGCCAATTTCTGTTTTGAATTTTGAAGATGACCTCCCCCTATCCAGTTCTGGTGTCCCTTTAGTACATGCCCTGAAATGGGGTGCCCCTTATCAAAATTAGGGGTGCCTTTAGCAATTCTTCTGGTTTGAGTCTCGCTTTTAAAATGGTGCTCTCGGAATTATATTCGAGTTTAGTCCATACAGATTTCTGAACGAATTATTAGGTGTGGTTGTTATACCCCCGCTTTTTCAATTGGTGTCAGAGCAGGGAAACATGCTAAGACCTCATAAGTCTATGTTTGTAGCAATCTGACTCTATGGACAGAAGTGCTATCTCTATAATCGTACCACCAGTCTTTGATGGCTCGAATTACTTATGGTGGAAAATTGCTACGCGTGCCTTTCTACAAGCACGTGATTTTCAATCATGGGTTCGTGTTGTAAATGGCTATAATTCTCCATTAGTTATGGTAGACGGTGTAATTGTTGCAAAGGATATTGGTGAGTATGATCCTGTCGAGATTCTTGCTATAATTCATGCCATTACTCTAGATCTTCAGCATCGTGTGACTACGTGCATCGGTCTAAATATGCTTGGGATATCTTTGAAACCGTTTTTGAAGGGAATACCTCTGAGAAAGAAGCTAGGCTTCAAAACCTAAATTCTGATTGGGAAAACCCTCGTATGGATGATGAAGAGTCATTTGATGAGTTTAATCACAAAGTGTCTGATTTTTAATGCATCTTTTGCATTGGGTAAAACTATTCCTGAAAAGGACATTGTGATGAAAATTCTACCATCTAGATACGATTCACGGAAACATGCCATCATAGAAGGAAATAACCTTGAAATACTTTCCAGAAATTCACTTGTTAGAAAGTTAAAAATACTTGATCATGATCAGAACACAGTCAGAACATTTGCTTTCAATGCTGTGACCAATACAAGTGAATCTTCTAACTTGTCTTGGGCTGATGAATTTTGTCCAAATCATGTTGATCTTAACAGATCATTGAATACGCAAAAGATCAAGGATATCGTGAAGAGAAGCAAAATATTTGAGAAACGATATTCTCTTTCTGATGCTTTAGATGATTCAATACAAGACGTAAAATCATGTCAGTTTTTCAATAACATGCATACTTCTGAAGTTTTCACAGAAAATCTGCTATCTCAGCAGAAACTTCCATTAACTCAAATTCTGATTCAGAATATGAGTCTGACACAGAAATCTTGGAATTCTTGGATAAAAATGAAGAAATTTACCAAGAAAATCTTCAACTAAATAATTTTTTGGAGAAACTTGAATCATCGCTTCAGGTAAAAATTCTTGAGATTGATAACCTTAATGATGAATCCACCAGAACCCTATCTCTAAAGGAAAGAGAGATTGATACTCTTAAATGTGACTTGCAAGAGCTGTCTGGAAGTTATGACAAGATCTCAGCAATGTTATTTGGTCAGAAGTCCTTTGGAAACACAAATGGTATAGGGTTCAAAGGCAAGACTGTGAGCACAAACAATTCCTTTGTTCCAGACAGTTCTGGAAAGATGGATGTAGAATGTTGTGATTAACAGGAAGCCAATCGCCTGAACAAAAATTCCTTTCTGAAATGCTTTTTTTTTTGTGAAAACGCGAATCATGTTCAAAGTAAGTGTTGGAAATTCAAGAAGAACAACAAAAGAATTGCCAAGCTTCAGAATAATATGCAAAGGATGAATCTGGCATCGAGTAACCAACATGGGTCCTCAGATGCCAAGAAGAAGTCTCAAAGAACCAGAGTCAGACGAGGTAAGAAATTTGTTTATACAATAAACCTTGGTATGTCACCCTGTGACATAAGAAGTGAGCATTCTTCTCATTCTGTTGCTACCTAATTGTAGTGATGTTTGCATCCTCGTTATTAACTTGATAATATGAGGACGGCATCAAGGTTTCTCAAGTCTTGTATAATTATTTTTTATAATTTACATAAGGACATGTTAGATTAGTCTTGTAGAGTGAATAATTTCTTATCAAAAATAGATAATGGATCGTGGACCGTGAGGAATTTTTCAACTGCCCTTGGAAAACTCTTTAAGGTTTTATGTTTCCGGTGTTGCATTTATATTCCTTTGAGATAAAAATGCCCTTCGCGCTCTTTTTTTTGAAAGATACAGAATCATGGTTCCTGCAACCAGAGATACCGCAACAAGGGATGCAGCAATTAATATGTATATATGTGAAGGAATCCATTCCTCAAGAAAGAAAAAGCAGAAGTATGATGAAAAAGGTTTTTCCTCTAACTGTTTCTTATATGTTTGTCAGCATGATAATAACTTTAGGGCTATGGTGAAGGATTTCATCAGCAAAAGAAATGATTTAAAATCTCAAATCATTTTATCTTTGGAAAAGATAGCTCACTATGAAAAATGTTGTCTCTAACAAAGAATACCTTGTGTGAACTAAAAACAGAGCTTAGTGAGTTAACTGACATTTCTGAAGATTTGGAAGAATTGAATGATCCCATAATCAATGGATTTTTCAATAATGAAAAAGAATTCTCGGTAGACGCCCTGAGAAAGCTCTATGATGTCTAGGAAACTTCTTATGAGAAATTATTCTTATGTTTAAGAAGGAGAACTAGGGTTTGGAATAACAATTATTGTGATTACACATATCTATTTCAACGATTTTCATCTTGCAATGTTTTTAGATTTATTTATTTAAATTCTAAAGTTATTTAGAAGATAATTTTTGCAGTATTTAATCTTTTGTTTTATATATTACAAATGTCTTATGAGATATATATATATGTGTTTACGTTCGTGAAATGTGCTTATCTCATATATGCTCAAAAGTTAAGTCTATTATGTCTTTATACAACTATTGATAAAAGACAGAATGAACTTTTGAAAAATTCTGTAGTATTAATCTTTCCCTGATCCACTTTTATGTGAAAGTACTGTATGGGTCCGTAATTTTTCTTATATTGAGTGTTTCCAATTAAATTAACCAATAAGGTTTTCTTGTGGTTAATTTATTCGAGTTTGCTGGATACAAATACATGTGATTTGTTAATGTACAAAGAAATCCTTCTTTTCTCGTAAAAGTAAGGTCGCTCATGTTGTTCTCTTGGGAATGACATCAAATGGGGGAGAGTTCTTAATTGAACTTGTGCTTAATTTCCATATCTTTGTGAGGAGTGCGGTTGTGGAATATTGTAGGAGTTATATTGTAGCTTTATAAGCTCCTTGATGAATACACTAAGTTTCGACTATGTGAAATCATCGAAACAAAGTTGATATGTTCTCTTTTAGTCATGAAATTGTCTTTTTGGAAATTTCATTATGATCCCGTAGTTTTCGTACCTTTGCCAATTTATATTGACAAAAAGGGGGAGAATTATTTGGTAGTTCACACTGCATACATATGGTTTACGGATCATTATGTAGGGGGGGGGTTTCATTGTAAGATGGAAGTATTGACTGAGGGGGAGTGATACATATCACCATAGTACTATTTCAAAGTTGTGATACAATTGGACTTTGATTCTCTATAATAATACTATGAAACTATATAACAATGATCGAGAACATATATTTTCTTATTATTGTGGCTATGCATCTTCAACAACAATGATGTTGAGTTGAACACGTTTAGAATCACTGGAGTACTTGGAGTAACGAAGAATTCAAGGAAAGTTGAAGAGCCAAGGAAATCAAGCATGATGGATGAGAAGCTACAAAGTTTATTTATTTTGTAATCCATATGTATTGATAGTTTTGTCACTAGAATTGGGGGAGATTGTTAGAGCATTGTTCGGTCGAACTCGCAATCGTTTCTATATCAAGCTTGTTTGTCAAGTTTAGTTGATCAAAACTATATACTTGATTTCTAGTCTACTTGTAGCTATGACTCGGATTAGGGTAAAATGTGTAGTTGAGCTTTAGACTTCACGGAGTTCACCAATTGAAGAAGAAGATCTACTGAGGAGATTGGAGAAACTTCATCAATAAAAGGTATGCGGAGACTAAAACTTATTTATCACTCAGAAGTTTATTCTATTTTATCTTCTAATGAGACTAAGTCGTATAGCTATATAGACTTTTTCATTATACACATCTGATACTTCGAGCCGAGTTTATCTCGCTTATCTATTTCTCGAAATATGTGTTGGAAGCTTTTTGTTTTAGCTATGTTCATCGAGTTTAGTAGGAAACAATTTATTTGTTGGAAACAAAATATTATGTCAAAACATTATCATGTGAAAATTACCTTGAGCATCTTATATGATTTGTGTGAGACAGTCATTTGATGTTAGCTCGGGAAGTTTCGTATTGATCATTTGATCACTTGAAAATTACTTGAATCTAATGGTATGTGAAAAAGCGGGGGTACAACAACTACACCCAATATTTCGATTAGCAATCTGTATGGACTAACTCCAATATACTTTCAAGAGAATCAACTAGACTCAATCTTAATAAAGTATATCAAAGAGTTATATCTCTCTTTCTTGATTCAATTCTTACTCAAGCAAATAGAAATTTGCGAGTCTAATTGAATACAAGAGAAATCACTTGAACGGTACCAAAGACCAATGTTCAAGTATCAATCAATTTCAATCAACAACCAAAAGTCGGATTTCCAATTGATTGATTCTAACGCACAACCTATGATATTTCAATTATATAATAAAATATAATGTGAAAAAGAAATAACACAGGTAGCAGAATTTTGTTAACGAGGAAACCGCAAATGCAGAAAAACCCCGGGACCTAGTCCAGATTGAACACACACTGTATTAAGCCGCTACAGACACTAGCCTACTATAAACTAACTTCGGTCTGGACTGTAGTTGAACCCCAATCAATCTCACACTGATCCAAGGTACAGTTGCACTCCTTACGTCTCTGATCCAAGCAGGATACTACGCACTTGATTCGCTGATCTCACCCACAACTTAGACTTGCTACGACCCAAACTTTAATAAACAAATATGTATCACACAGAAAAGTCTACGGTAATAGATAAATCTGTCTCCCACAGAAATACCTACAAGTTTTTGTTCCGTCTTTTGATAAACCAAGGTGAACATGAACCAACTGATAACCCAGACTTATATTCCCGAAGAACATCCTAGTAGTATCAATCACCTCACAATAATCTTAATCGACGCGGCGAAAGAAGATATTGTGGAATCACAAACGATGAGAAGAATATGTTCGTGACTACTTTTATATCTTGCCTATCGGAGATATTAATCTCAAGCCAATCGTTGCGATTTTACTCAACACGATAGAATATGCAAGATCAGATCACACAACTACGAGAAAGTAGTATCGGTCTAGCTTCACAATCCCAATGAAGTCTTTAAGTCGTTGATCTGGTTTACAAGAAGAAACCTAAGGTTAAAGGAAAATCGACTCTAGATAATACAACTAGTATCACACAAGAGGTGTGTGGATTAGGTTTCCCAGTTGCTAGAGTTCTCCCTTATATAGTGTTTCAAATCAGGGTTTCAAATCAATGTTAACTTGGTAACAAAGCATTCAATATTCACCGTTAGATGAAAACCTGATTACATTCAAGCTAATATTTTTCAACCGTTAGATCGAAAACTTAGCTTGTTACACACAAATGAAATGCACGATTTTAGGTTTGTGTAACCGTACCCAAACATGTACATTTGTTGGTTCAACAGTATTTAACCAAATGGTTAGCCATATGAGCACTTTCATATCAACCATATTCTTCTTCACCCTAACTAGTTCAAATGACTCAAATGAACTAGTTAGAGAGTTGTTCAATTGTATAAATCTTATATAACTATACAAGACACAATCGAAGCAAAAACGATTTGATTCACTCGAATCGATTCATGAACTTTATAGCCACCGTTTGCAATTTGCATTCCTTAGAGCGTCCACAGTGGTGCGAGCATAACTAAAGACCAAAGACTGAAAAAAAAGATCAAATTTGGGTTTAGTCCCTCCTGTGGCGTAGCGGGTGACGAGTAAATTTGGTCGCGCGTTGATATAAAGTCCGCTTCATCGTCCAGCGTAGATAAAGATTACGCCTGGCATGGGGCGTTGATAAAGATAACGCCTGGTATGGGGCGTTGATAAAGATAACGCCTGTATGGGGCGTGAACTATAGAAACGCCTGGTGTGTGGGACGGAGATTATACGTTCGCCCGGGTTCAAAAAAAAAAAAAAAAATGGGGCGTTGATAAAGACAACGCCCCAAGGAAAGTTTTCAAAACTTTTCAAAATTGGGATCATGACTATATCAACGCCTGGGTGTCCGGCGTTAACTTTACGTACGCCCCATCCAGGCGGACATTATACCAACGCCCCATGTCAGGCGTTGATTATACCAACGCCCCATTCAGGCGGACATTATACCAACGCCCCATCCAGGCGGAAATTATACCAACGCCCTGCATCAGGCGTCAACTTTACGAACGCGCGACTACAGGCGGACATTATACCAACGCCCGTCGGGTAGGCGGACATTATATAAACGCCCGACTATATTTGGATTTGGTCTTAATCGCCGACCAAATTTGGTCCGAGTTTTACTCTTTGATCAAATTTTGATCGATGGTCCGTCCCACTAAGCCAGCCCACTCGACACCAAATTTGGGTTTAGTCGTCCACTGCAGTTGCTCTTAGTTTATATAAATATAAGTTCACAAATAATCGTCTTTAGATATAACCAACTCAAGTTCGGGGACTTAGTTCGCGGACTTAAGTTCCCGGAAGGAGTTCACAAACTCCAGCAGATATTCTCAGGATGAGAACCTCCGCCAGTTCGCGGACTGAGCTCGCAGCTCTTGTTCCGGTTTTTCTGATAACAAAGTACGCATACTTTGGTTCAAGGAATAAGGACTTATACATATATGTTGCCACACAATGCTTATATCCAACATTGGTTATATAATCTAAACTCTCATTTCAATCATTGAAACATTCTTAGAGGACGTTATATAGTTGTTATTCACAAACCATTTTTCGTCGAAGCCATTTTCAAAGTGATTCAAACATAACATGACTTTCGTCACTAGGTAAAGATGAACTTGGCCAAAGAAAAGCTTACCAACACATATTTCGAGAAATAGATAGGCGAGATAAACTCGGCTCGAAATAGCAAATTTGTATAATCAAAGTCTATACAGCAAAATGACAGATAGAGTAGATAGACTTTTGAGTGATAGATAAGTTCAAGTCTCCACATACCTTTTGGTCGATGAAGTTCCACCAGTTCCTTGAATAGTCCTTCGTCTTGTATGATGATCGCCATGGAGTCCTTCGCATACTTTTTGCAACAGCTCCTGAACCGTTGCAAAATATTTTTCGCAACGGTTTTCGGTCAGTCAACTGTTTATTTTCTTTCTTTGAACGGTTTCGGCCCTTGCGAACAGGTTTAGCAACATGTTTGTTGTTGCTATATTCTTGTCGCAACAGCCTTGAGCAGTTGCGAAATGGACGATTCGCAACTGCTACTTGGCAGTAGCGAAATTTAGTACCAAAAAAACTTAGAACGGCTAATCTTAGCCGGGCCGGTTCTATTATTCTGGTTCTAAATTTAGCAACAGTCTTGGCAGTTGCTAAAGTTTTGCAACATAAAAAATATGTCAAGTCAATTTGTCGTTGACCTAGTCAAGAGTTCCCTACAACTAATTCAGGCTAAATCCAGGCCAAATCCAGCATTGAGTGCCACACTGAACAACAAAGCCTCCCATTTGAAAACTATATTTAGGCCAATAACATACAATCAATACCCAATGAAGTTCAGTTTCTAAATAATGAAAAACTTTCAGGAGACATTTCTTAAGTTCCTGAAGAATGATATGAACAGCCAAAAGATAGAAAATTTCAGTCTATTTCTCTAGTTCAGTTATGAGTTCAAGTTATAGAGAATGACAGAGAGGATATAAGCTAGCATATAGAGGAAAATTAGAACCTCTAAGATAACCACTAACTACTACTCTAGAATCATATTACATAGGTTGTAGCAGTTTTGTTTTCGGTTTTTCCTGATGTGTTAATAGTGGTATATAGGTTCTAAGTTCTCACCAGTACCAGCACAAGGATGAAAGGTGGTGCCTTCTCCACCTTCATAACAGACACCATGGGATGAATATCATCTTGAAGAAGCCCGACAATGGAAAGAGCCTGATTAGAAAGAACACAATTAAATTTTGAGTAATATTTCAGAGTGTAATAAACTTTTCAGGAGTCAATA
This sequence comes from Papaver somniferum, assembly GCF_003573695.1. Classification (NCBI taxonomy): domain Eukaryota; kingdom Viridiplantae; phylum Streptophyta; class Magnoliopsida; order Ranunculales; family Papaveraceae; genus Papaver; species Papaver somniferum. Next base: position 37,796,956 of record NC_039363.1, read on the forward strand.
ACTAATGATGGACAAAAGAGAACTACGCAATAGATATTAAGAACGTAAAATAGAGTGAGTTTCAACAGCAAGGTGACAAACGTTAAATAGCATCTACATCTCGACGGTATATAGAATCCACAGACAACAGTTACAGGCTTCAATGACTATCGCTTGTTGTGAATCACCTTAATAATAATGCATTAAAACAGATAACTCTGTAAGGTTTGCTAATGCTCAAATCATAAAATCAGCTTAACCAAGCGCATCGCATACTAGTATACTAAGGATCAAAAAAGGTTTCTACAGGAGGAATACTTAAATTCTCACTGCTCTTACTTACCTACTCACTCACTGAACCCTTTCAAAAAGAACATTGTCAACACATTCAATATGCAGATGAGACCAATTCACAAGAAAAAAAACTACAGCAACTGACAGATGGGTAATACTAGAGAAGGCATCATAGTTCATAGAACTTGCACATTGTTATCCAATATCAACATTTTAGCAAAGCCATGCACTATTTTAGAGGTCTAGCAACACTTGCGCGACAAGCCACTAATGTCTCATTATTCAATAATCATATATGCAGATGGAATATAAAAATTCGCAGGAAAATGAGAAAATTAGAACTTACAAGTCATGAAAGCATTTAAACTGCAATTTAGTTTATTGCAAATTGGAGTTATACAAAAGGATTCCATTCGAGCAATTTATTATTGCAATTACCTGAACAGGGTTCTCAAGCTTCGACCTCAATGTGGATGAATCTCTTCCTTCACCCTCCTCCAGCAGCTAGTCCAAGTAATAGAACATTTTCAGTCAGATTAAGACTACCACAATAAGAAAGCAACCAAAAACTTAAACCAGAAAAACACCAAAAGCAAGGGATAAGAATCCCTTGTCGTATCAATGAAAAAACCAAATAGAATACTTACAATGTTTTAGTAATATCGATTACCACACAACATAAATGAAAAATAATAGAAATGATATAATAGAAGTAGTAGCAACACACCGATCCTTACCTCCTAGTCCACTTCCATTAAACAAATGTTTCGACGACTTTAATATTTGAGCAAAATGTACGCAATCCAGGTTCCAGGTGCCTTTCGAATTTAGATCTAAAACACTGAACATGCGTGCAAAAAATCACAATTACCACTTGCACTTTACTTTGGAATCCTCCCCATTTCTAATCTGACCTGGCCATCATGAGTAAAGAAATAACCAGCACTAGTAACAATTCTTACTTCCCACAAAGGCCTAATACCCTCCTTGAAAAGATGCAAGTCAGTCGGACTTGGCAAGGAGAAGGACGAGCTAAATGTCAATAGAAACCCAACATTCTTCAACCTACATAAACATCACATTTCAAATGCATTAGGCACCTTATTTCAGAGAACAGATGAAACTCCCATGGAAACAACACAATTTATAGTAGCAAGCTAAGGTTCACAGTGATATTGTTATTTCAAGAAGCATACCGTACTGAATTCTCACCTCCATTTTTTAGTAATTTACATAAACATCACATTTCAAATGCATTAGGCACCTTATTTCAGAGAACAGATGAAACTCCCATGGAAACAACACAATTTATAGTAGCAAGCTAAGGTTCACAGTAATATTGTTATTTCAAGAAGCACACCGTACTGAATTCTCACCTCCATTTTTTAGTAATTTACAACACTAAAGAAATTTAAGAAAACAAATAGCAATTACCTGAGGACAGCACTAGTAAGAACCTCCATCATATCCACCTTATGAACCTCCTCGTCCACTTCCATTAAACAAATGCAGGTGCCTTTCGAATTTAGATCTAAAACACTAAACATGCGTGCAAAAAATCAAAATTACCACTTGCACTTTACTTTGGAATCCTCCCCATTTCTAATCTGACCTGGCCATCATGAGTAAAGCATTCTAGCATACATATTTTTCATTTTCAAGTTAGGATTAAAAAGAAATAACCAACCAAACTCTCATACTGTATTCTTTACTAGCCACACTACCATTTAAGGCCAGGTCACTCTAAGTCAAAATCACAATTGATCGGTTTAGATACATTTTCCAAAGGGACATCAATTTTAGACAAACAAGTGAAACATGCCAAGTAAGCTAGAATCTAGGTGACTCACCTGGCGCCAGTTACTCGCCGTCGCCTTGTTTCCATAATCCTGTGGCCGATTAAGCTTTTATTCACATGGGTTCCCTTCAAAATCTTCTATCATGTTCATCAAGTGCAATTAAGAGATTTGTTAAGAAGTATTTTTGACATGATCACTGAGTGTATTTGTTTACTCTTTCTATATAAAAATAAGTGTATTTACTCTTTGGATATATACCCTCTTATGCCATGAATTCAAATCATTCAAAGAACAACTTTTAATTCCCGTTATGCCATGAATTCAAATCATTAAAAGAACAACTTTAATTCCTGATATGCCAAGAATTCAAATCATTAAAGCAACAGCCTTTTTAATTGAACCACGTTGATACTGATAGCATTAATTAACAAAATTAGGCCCAAAATAAAAACCCCGTTTTACCTCTTGTAGCACATACATCTGTATTTTACCCTAAGTGGCTCTGCAACAACAACAACAAAACAAACATAAATCTCAATTTTTTGAATCAAATTTAATAAATCAAAACTCTTTTTCAATTACAAAATCATACACAAAACCCCCAATAAAATTACCATATGAATAAAAGAAGGAAGAAGATATTGATGTCAGTCGTGCCATATGCATCAATCTAAGAACCCATATCTCGAATTAGGTCAAAGCGCAAGGGATTTTTTTTTTTTTTTTTTTTTTTTGCAAACCCTAACTTTTCTGTAGAAAATCAATCACGAGAAAGATTGAAGAGAAAATAGTGGTGGGATTCAACAGGACAAATATTTCTCTTGAAGGGTTTAAGGGTGGTGGGTTTTCAAGAGAAAGATTGAAGTGAAAATGGTTTTCTGAGAATGATTGAAGAGAAGATGGTTTGTGTTAATATTTTTCTGTCAAGCTTAGCTCATGGTGATGGTGTTTTGGTGCAGAAGTGAGTGATTTTTTTTCTTAAGTAGAGAGTGAAATGGAGTGATAGCAGAGGCGAAGGAGAAGGAGAAGGAGAAAGAGAGACAAGAGTGATAGCAGAGGCGGAGAGGATGATGGCATGTGTTTTCTCCATCTCCTTGAGGATAAATGATAGGGTTGAAGTGAGATCTTTGATCCAATCGTTCAATTTTTTTAAAGCAAATCCTAACGATAGAAAGTAGTGTTGCCATCCACTCAAACTCGTCGCACATGTGGAGTGTTGGTGTTACCTTGCACACAAGCAGGTACCACATGTGGTATTCTCAGCTGTTGTGATTCGCAACAGCTGATGAGCAGTTACAAAATTCACAACTGCAGCAAGCTATTGCGAATTTTAGAGCCGTTGCAAATTCTGATGCAACTTCGCAACTGCGTAAGAGCTGTTGCAAAATTTAGTTGCTAATCGGGAAAAATGGTATAGTGGCAACTAAACTTTCTATCCTAGTCCGAGACTTAGCTATAGTAGACTAGAAATCAAGATTTATAGTTTTGAACACTAACATTGACAAACATGCTTGAGATAGCAACGCATGCGAGATCGACCGAGCAGTGCTCTAAAAATCTCCCCCTTTGTCAATTTTAGTGACAAAACTATCAATACATATGGAATAAAAAAATAAAAAAATAAACTTTTGTAGCTCCTATTCCACATGCCTAATCTTCAACATTACTCGAAATCTTCGTCACTTCCAAGTACTCCAATGATCCCAAAGGTTGTAAGTTCAGCATCATCGTTGTTGAAAATCCGTAGCTATAACAATGAGAAAACATAATTCTAAATCATTGTTATACAGTGTCATAGTATCATTATGCAGCATCAAAATTCAATTATATCACAACTTCGACAACAATACTGTGGTGATATGTATCACTCCCCCTTAGTCAATACTCCATCTCACATGGAAACCACTCCCCTTTACATAATGATCCGAAAAACATATGTATTTGTAGTGTGAACTACGTATTAATTCTCCCCCTTTTTGTCAATAAAATTGGCAAAGGTACGAAAACGGGATCCTAATGAAATTTCCAAAAGAGACATTTCATGACCAAAGGAAAGCATATATCAACTTGTTTAGATTCAATCATAAAGATGGAGCTAAATGCATTCATCAAGGAGTTTATAAAGATACAAGATAACCCCTATAATATTCCACATCCGCACTCCCCACAAAGATTTGGCAATTAAGAACTCTCCCTCATATAATGTCATTCCCGAAAGAACAACAAGAGCGGCCTTGATTTCAAAAGAAAAGAAGTATTTCTTTGGACACAACACACTAAAAAGAACCTGACAGAAAATCAACCTACGAAAACAACTGCAAAATTGAAGTAAACACTTACTGGAGTTCCAAACTCAATTGCCCAAAAGATCGAGATAAGCACAGGGGCAAGAGTCATGGAAAAAACTCATGAACCAAAACAACACCAACAGACTGTCGTAAGTGTTTAAATGTAGCAGTGTCTAAAGGTTTGGTGAGAATGTCAGCCAACTGTTGTTCGGAAGGCACAAATTCCATATTTATGATACCATTTTCATAGAGATCTCGAATAAAATGGTACCTTATATCAATGTGCTTTGTTCTTGAGTGCTCAACGAGATTCTCTGTGATTCGAATCGCCTTAGAGTTATCACAAAAGATCTTCATTATTCCGGTATCAATTCCATAATCATCCAGCATTTGTTTCATCCATAGAAGTTGAGTGCAACATGACCCAGCAGCAATATACTCTACTTCGCATGTGGACAGGGATTGTGAATTATATTTCTTGCTATGCGAAGCCACAAGATTCAGTCCTACATAGTAGAATCCCCATGATGTACTTTTTCTGTCTTCTACACATCCTGCCCAATCAGCATCTGAATAAGCAGAAAGGTCAGTGTTAGTATCAAAAGTGTAAGATAGACCATACCCGACAGTGTGATTGACATATCGTATGATCCTTTTTGCAGCTGCAAGATGAGATTCCTTTGGATTAGCCTGAAATCTAGCACAAAACCAACACTAAAAGAAATATCAGGTCTAGTGGTTGTAAGATATAAAAGGCTACCAATAATAGATCGATATAATTTTTGATCCACTTTTACTCCTTTCTCATCTATGTGCAGTTTACCAATAGTGGGCATAGGTGTCAGTTTTGGAATTGACTTATCCAGACCGAATCGTGAGACAAGGTCCTTTGCATATTTTTCTTGGGATAAGTAAATTCCATCCTTATATTGTTGAATTTGTAATCCTAAGAAGAACTTTAATTCACTAACATTGCTCATTTCAAATTCTTTGGCAAGTGAAACTTGGAAATCCTTTGCAATTTTCTCAGAAGTTGAACCATAGATGATATCATCTACATAGACTTGAGCAATGACAACATCTTTCCCACTCCACTTGGTAAACAAAGTTTTATCAGCTCCGCCTCTTGAAAACCTTTCATAATAAGAGAAGTGGTAAGTTTTTAAAACCAGGCTGTAGGTGCTTGTTTCAACCCATATAATGCCTTTTTTTATCTTAAGAACATGATCTGGGAAATCAAGGTTTTCAAATCCTTTAGGTTGAGCGACATAGACTTCCTCCTTTAAAATTCCGTTTAGGAATGCGGATTTTATATCCATTTGGAAAAGCTTAACCTTAAGAAAACAAGCATGAGCTAATAAAAGTTTAATGGGCTCAAGGCGTGCCACATGAGCAAAGGTTTCATCAAAGTCGATACCTTCAATCTGTGAATATCCTTGAGGGACAAGTATAAATTTGTTTCTGATAATTGTACCAAATTCATCAGACTTATTCTTGAATATCCATTTCGTACCAAAAATATTAATGTTGGAGGGACAAGGTACAAGTTCCCACACGTCTTGTCTCTGAAATTGATTTATCTCTTCATGCATTGCATTCACCTAAAATGGATCGCTAAGAGCCTCATCAGTGTTTCTTGGTTCTACTTGTGACAGATAACAATCAAAATTGCAAATATTTTGAAGTGGTCCTCTAGTCTTAGTTGTAGAATCTATTCCTCCAATAATACTGTTGGGATCATGATTCCTTTGAACCCAGAGGTGTCGTGGAGGGACACGTTCTTGTTCGTCAGGAGTAGCCTTATTAGTGCTCTTCTCCTCGTCACCAGAATATCAGGATCAGTAACAGTTGGAATGACTTCAAATGATTCTGGTATTTCTTTGACTTTCTCAATTATCTCAGTTGGAGGCAATTCAGCAGGAGGATTATCGTGATGAAAATTACTAATATCATCGATGATAACATTGGCAGATTCCATTATGACCTGGGTTCTGAGATTAAACACTCGAAAACCACGACTATCATAATCATAGCCAAGGAAGATACCTTCATCACTTTTGGTATCAAATTTCCCTCTCTGTTCTCGATCCTTTAGAATGTAGCACTTACTACCGAACACTCTGAGATAGTGCAAGTTGGGTTTTCTACCATACCACAACTCATAAGGAGTGTTTAGGGTTTTATACCGTAGGTAGACACGGTTGATCAAGTAGCATGCTGTGAAAACAGCTTCTCCCCTAAACCTTAAAGGTAAGTTTTTGTTATGGAGCATTACCCTGGTCATTTCCTGATTGTTTCTGTTTTTTGTTTATGAAACTCCATTAACTTGAGGAGTAACGGGTGGAGAATATTGTTGAATAATTCCCAGTTCGTCACAAAATTCAAACACCTTAGTGTCCTTGAATTCAGTTCCACGGTAACTTCTAATTTTCTTTAGTTTGCGACCTTGTTTGTTATGGATTCTCTTAACAATAATCTTGAATTCATCAAGGGTTTCATTCTTATGAATAGAAATGCAACCCAAGTGAACCTGGTGTAATCATCTACCATAACCAAAGAATACTTCTTACCAGCAACAGTAGGTTGTTGAATTGGTCCGAAGAGATCCATATGAATTAAATCAAGTGGAGATACGACTTCTTGTCTCAAAGAGTAGGACATAGAGTAGATAGACGTTTGAGTGATAGATAAGTTCAAGTCTTCACATACCTTTTTGTCGAGAAGTTCCACCGGTTCCTTGAGTAGTTCTTATACTTGTATGATGAATCGCCATGAAGTCCTTAAGCTCAACTGCACTTTCTATCCTAGTCTGAGACTTAGCTATTATATACTAGAAATCAAGACTTATAGTTTTGATCACTAACATTGATAAACATGCTTGAGATAGAAATGCATGCGAGTTCGACCGAGCAATTCTCTAACAATCTCCCCCTTTGTCAATTTTAGTGACAAAACTATCAACACAATGGAATACAAAAAAGATAAAGAAACTTTAGTAGCTCCTATTCCACATGTCTAATCTTCAACATTCCTCTAAATCTTCGTCACTTCCAAGTACTCCAATGATCCCAAAGGTTGTAAGTTTAGCATCACCGCTGTTTGATCGGTTGTCAATCGACAAATATAATTTCACTTCCTTACTCAACTACAATAATGTAGAAAGTGGTAGGAAAGAGTTCGTATCCACAGGGATGCCTTTGTTGTTATGCAATTTTCGGTTTATAAGATAACCAAGGGGGGTTTTTGTTTTAGCAAATCAAATAAAATAAAGTAAAGCAAAGTAAATAGTTGGAATAATCAATAAGGAGAAGATATTGGTCATGGGATAGTATCATTCACAAGCATGTATTTTTCATCATTGAATATAATTGATAATTTAATCTCTTATTTATTAAAAGTCCTAGAATACCTTGATCGCAAGAGTATCCCGCTAATTCCCTATTTTCATCACAACCACATTAAAAGATGTGTATGTGAATTATTCCTAGAAAGCAACCCAAAGTATAAAAGCACAATTAAGTTTAACTCCCTAAAAGCTTTAAGATTTATGGAATAAGACTAATAAAAGCAAACAAACGTGTAAGAGCACTCATTTGTTTTAACCAAGGTTATGATTCATATGTGACTAGTAGGATCTATCACTACAAGCACTAACCACAATTATGCTACTTAAAATCAGGGACAAACAACTTTTACGTATTGAAAACCCTAATATAGCTCTAGAGATGAAAGAAAATCAGATTGATTCCGGACTCAACCAATCAAACAATCAAATCCTAAAACACTATAAACCATGAATCATAAACAATAAAGTTGAGACAAAACTAATCCATAGAATCAAATAACATGCATTGAGAAATCAACTTTTATCCCATAACCAACAAGTGTATTTAGTTCCTCATAATAATGGAGTTCATCATCATCATGATCAATAAAATAATAAATAAGATGAAAGCAAAGCAAACCCTAGAAATAGTTTTCTCCAAAGCTCCAAAAAGAATAATAAAACTAATAATCCCAAAAGTTGTAGAAGTCTTCCTTTTATATCCCTTTGCTTCCCAAAATTAGGTCAAAATTTCAAAGCCCATTAGATGAAAATCCGCGTGGCCCAAAAGTCATAAAAACCCGTGTAGAAACTCTGTCGAAAAGTCGCCGAAAGTTAGCCGGAGAGTCGCCGGAAAAGTGCTCAGGTGACCGGCAAATCGGCTTGACTGCAATCTCTGTCATTCCTCATTAGCTTTCAGCCGTGACTGCACCAGCAGGACCATCTGCATCTCTCTGTACAACTTCATGAATCACCACCACTTCCTTCACTGCCATTTCTGTCTCTTTGTTGACTGCAATTGCTACAGGTCCTACCAACAACTGCATCTCCAATTCTAAATCATGCCTTGCCTGTATCAGCATTGAGTCGAGACATTGCAGAAGCAAAACTCTGCTCTTCCAATTTCTTTCTTTCTCTGTTTCCTGCACTATGAACCCTAGGTACTCAACTGCATAACCCAAAGGACCCAAATACTCTTCATTCATCCATTTAACTGCTGCAACATCTAATTCAGGATAAACCCATCCTTCTCATCACATCAAACATTCATAACCTCCACCAATTATTCTTCATCTCAGCTCAAATGAGCTTTCAATCTTCATTCCCTGTCATAAACCCATTCTGACTCATATTAGAACCAGACCAACTCCAACAGCAACACCATCATATTCACCCCCTTGATTTCTTCATTTCAAGCACAATTCACCAGGATTGGCAGCAACACATAGCTTGAACCTTCTCCTTACACAACTACAAGACCACCTGCACTTCAACATCTCAAACTCGCAAGAATCCATCACCTGCTCCATCTCTATCTCTTTATGCAGTACTGCACACTTCAACAATGCAATACCAGCTGCAACTCAGCCACCGCTTGCACTGTCCTCATGCTGGCACCAACTATAGCTTCATTACCAGCTCATAGTTCAATCAACAACTGCATACATCCTTGACCCATACCATTTCAGCTCATTATCCACAACAGTTTCCTACTGACTTCCATTCTTGGTCCTATTTCAGCTCGGCTTGACTGCAAAGCAACTCATCTCCTTATTCTTCTTGCCATCTCAGTTGCAACCACCAACTCAGCCTTTTCTCTTTGAACTGCACTGTTGCATCCAGCACATTCTCCTTTCTTGCTGGTTAACAACCATTCCAGCCAACAACTACTTGCTTGCAGTCCCAATCTTTCACAACCATACAAACCACTGTTTCACCCTTGAAAACACACTCACACAGTACCCATTGCATACCAATCCCCATTTACTCACCATCATTATAGCTTCACCATCTGAGACAACAACAGCAGCCCCTCCTGCAATTGCTAACCACTGCCAATTCCATCTCCCAACTGGAATTGCACTTGCACCTGCAACTCATCTTCCTTGCATCACCATCTTCTCTCAGTTTCATTATCTCAGTCCATGACCAACTGCAACACCATTTACATCTGAGCTGCAACAGCATCCTCAACTGCGACGCAACATTCTCTACCTGCAATATCTCAGCTAACCACAGAGTCACCAATCTCATTATATTACTGCCTGCATCTTCCATTTCAACTTCTACTCTCACTAGCAGCAACATCAATCTGTAGCATACCCATCCATCTAATTCCTCCAGTCTAGCTACCATTTCTGCAACATTAACTCAGACAAAACCAAACCCTGATTCATTCTTATCTCACAAATTCATCAGTTGTAGCTCTTTCTTCATCTGCTATTGTAGTGACAACACAATCGACTCGGCACCGAGCTGCATCAGCTACACTTCATACCTCCCCTGCATCTGGTGGCTTCACCATTCCACATTTTTTACAGCAACAACGCCATTGTGACCATGGCAGTAACACCCATCTCCCATTGTTGCATCCTCTCCCTGTAACTTGAATGCAACACATACCCATGACCATCAGCATTTTCAGCTCAGGCCTAATTTCAGGAACCCTAAATTCAATTTCAACAGCAATCCACCATTACATGTTCTCTGTAAAAGACTCAAACTCAAATTCTAACCAAAACCAAGATTCTAGTTCTTCATTTGGGATTCAAATCACTCACAAAACTCGATTTTAAGTGAACCCATGTTGATTCATTCTCTGCAGTGTTTCTCTCAGATTAAATCTCTGAATTTCCCTCTGTGTCATTGATGAACAACACTTTCCACTCTCTGAGATCGACGACAATTAATCATTTTCTTCTTGATCTTGTAATGACAGCAACAGCAACGAGATTACTCTTAATTTCAGGTGATAAAACAGTGGTAGCTGCTGCTTCTTTCTCTTCTCAGTTTTAGGAACAAATGATTGACCGAGAGAAAGAGAACTCTCGATTTAGGGTTGATGGGGATTGAGCTAATGATACCCGGTTGCCTCTGATAAGGGATAACCATTTCATCTGTGGCATGTCAGTTTTGCAGAACTGACTGCCTACACTCTTCCTTGCTCAGTTTTCAGTTGCGGGGAATTGACCGTTCGTTCTTCGCCTACTTTGCGCAACCTTAGTCCGCTCCAAGTATAACTCGCCAGTGAATCGACTTGTTTCCTTTACGCTCCAAATGGACGTTTTCTCCTTCTTTTGCTCCAAAGGACTCCAAAATACCTAATAACTCAAATTCAAAATAAGATACATAATTTACAAGAAAAATAAGAAAGAAAGCATAAATACTAGATATAAAATTAGGTGTTTTAGACACCTATCAAATTCCCCCACACTTAGACTTTGCTAGTCCTCGAGCAAATCAAACAAAACTAATTCTAAAATACATACAACTTCGTGTTGTCGAGGCTACGGTCACTTTTAGCATAAATAACAAGCCTTTAAACCCCTAGGTGTCCCTAGTGGACGAGTTATAGTCTCGTGAAGGTTTACAAGAGGTATGCCTACAAAACCTACTTTTCCAACTTACTAGTTCTCCGAAAAGATAGTATCCAACGCGCTAAGAAGACATAGAAATTCTGCACACTAGCAATAAGAAGTTAGACACATAAATGAACACAATCTCATCCTTAAAAGTTGAGAGAGAAATAACCATCCCTTCTCGAAAGAAAATCGGGTTCGGAGTGATCAAAAGTCTCGACTCTGCCTCACAAAAAAGGGTTTTATGATATTGCTCTCAATAATAAATAACTCTTTATGGGTCACACATGTGTCCAGGTAGGAATGAAGAGAAAATCCTGCGACACCTTGAATAGTAGGAAGGTAAAAACTCTCCGAAGTATTTTGAAAACCCACATCTTTTATCATTTTGAAAACCATTTTTTTTCTGACGATCTCTTAGAAAGGAAATCAACCACTTAACGAAGGTGGGAATATGCTTACTTACCTTGTTATCCGTTCGGCGTGCAGTTAGCACCACTCTCACAGCATCCATAGAAACGTCTTCGGTTTCAATACTTTTCTTCATCTTCGTCTTCGGTCTTCAACACTTGATGATAACTCTTAAACTTCGTTGAATCTTGACAATGTGATTCTTTCCTCTAATTCCTTGTTGCTTGAAACTTCATTATGGATATTTCTTCTTCCATTGGCTTTATTGAATGAATACAAAACCAAAAATGAACTAAACAAACCAAAATATAATACAATGGATTTTTTTTTTTTTTGAGAAAATAAAATACAAACTAACAAATGAAAATGCAAAGGCCATGGTATGAGTAATTTACCACTCAATTCTTCACAACTTGTATGTCTTGATATCATAAACTTCTTGAATTCTCATCTTGATAATCTTCACTCTTGTACAATAGTCTTCGACTTGTAAAAATTTCTCCTTGTCTTGTTGCTTTACTTGAATCTGAAATCTGCTCATTTTGTACCGTTGCTCATAAACCTTGAACGTCTTCAACTTTCCTTCGAATTTGTGATGCTCTTCTTGTTGATGATGATGGTGTTTCTATGGACCCGTTGGTGTAGAGAGAGATAAAGTGGAAGGTGCTAACTGCGAACAAGATTACAAGTGGTATGTAAGTTAGCAATTCGATGTCACCATTCATGATTGATAAAAATAGCACTCAAGAGATCAAAATAGTGCTTCTATGGTGGGAGGTTGGGTAGCTCACCATTCTACCCGGAGTTTACGTACGGTGACACACATCTAAAAGCACATATTTAGACAGGTACAAAGAATTGAAGGTCGGTGCCTCTCATAATGTAATATGGGTAGTCTCCACTATAGGGGATCATAAATCTAATACCGAATTCAATCTGCACCTCATTTGCCACTGGGATGGTTAAATCCAACTTTAACTCTCATACAAGTAAGAAACCCGATCACGTTCTCTGTCATCTCTAAGTTCAGTCACTCTTATGAGATTCTCGATGTAATCTTAGCGACATGTATACTATGTGACTCTAAACTAACTACAAGTTGGAGTTTCTTATTCACTAATTTACAAAAAAGTTGAAAAAAAATGCATGAAAAAGGTACAAAGCAAAAGCTTAACCACTCCCCACACTTAAACTTTACATTGTCCTCAATGTAAATTGAATCATCCAAAGTAAGTCAAGGTGGGAAATTCAAGACAATAAAAAAAAAATAAAAAACAAGACAAGAATACTGAAAAAAAAAATAAAGGTAAAGATACAAAACCGGTGGGTTGCCTCCCACTTAGCGCTTGGTTTAAAGTCGTCAGCCCGACTCTCTCCTTGCTTTCTATGACTCCTCCAGAGGGAGTGCATCCACAAAATTAACTCCTTCCACCACTTCGGAAGAGAAGTTCTCATAGTATGGTTTCAACCGGTGCCCATTAACTTTAAACTCCTTGCCTGTAGCAATACTACGAATTTCGACTGCACCATGAGAAAACACATTAGTAACAATAAAAGGTCCAATCCATCGTGACCTTAATTTACCCGGAAATAATTGCAAGCGAGAATTAAACAAAAGCACTTTCTGCCCAACACAAAATTGTTTTCTAGAAATCATATTATCATGAAATGCCTTAGTTTTCTCCTTGTAAATGCGTGAGCTTTCAAATGCATCATTGCGAAGCTCCTCTAGCTCTTGGAGTTGTAACTTCCTTTGCTTTCCAGCCCCATCCATCTCCATATTGCATTGCTTGATAGCCCAAAACGCTTTATGCTCAATCTCCACGGGTAAGTGACAAGGTTTACCATACACAAGCCTAAAAGGAGACATCCCAATAGGTGTCTTGTATGCGGTTCTATAAGCCCACAAAGCATCATTAAGTCGCATGCTCCAATCCTTCCTTGTTGGATTCACCGTCTTTTCAAGTATGGACTTCACCTCTCGGTTGGAAACTTCGGCTTGTCCATTCGTTTGTGGATGATAAGGTGTTGCAATCTTATGCGACACATTGTACTTCCTTAACAAGCTTTGCAAGAACCTGTTTTTGAAGTGAGAACCTCCATCGCTAATTACGGCCCTTGGAATTCCAAACCTTGCAAAAATATTTGCTTGCACAAAATCTGAAACCACTTTAGAATCATTAGTTGGGGTGGCCTTAGCTTCCACCCATTTCGACACATAATCAACAACAAGTAAGATGTAAAAATTCCCATGAGAGTTGACAAAAGGACCCATAAAATCAATACCCCATACATCAAAAACTTCAATAAATTGAATAAAAGTTTGTGGCATTTGATTTCGAGCACCTAGATTGCCTGTTCTTTGGCACCTATCACAAGTTGTGCAAAATTTATGTGCATCCTTAAACAAGGTTGGCCAATAGAAACCGCTTTCAAGCACCTTGTGAGCGGTTTTTTACTCCCAAAATGTCCTCCGCAAGCATAAGAGTGACAAAAAGACAATATAGAGTTAAATTCATATTCGGGAATGCACCTACGTAATACTTGGTCACTACCTTGTTTCCACAAATAAGGGTCATCCCATATGTATTGGTTACCTAACCTTTTAAGTTTGTCCCTCTCAGCACGAGACAAGTCCTTTGGGATTTGTTTAGAAACTAAGTAATTAACAATATCCGCATACCATGGTTCTCCAAGGGCAATTGAGAATAGTTGCTCATCCGGGAAGCTTTCACGCAATGGGATAACTTCCTTGTCCACAGCAAGTCGGCTCAAATGATCCGCAACGGTGTTCTCAATTCCTTTCTTGTCTTTGATTTCAAGATCAAACTCTTGCAAGAGCAAAATCCATCGTATGAGCCTCGGTTTCGCCTCTTTCTTTGTAAGCAAGTATCTAAGTGCTGCATGATCAGAAAAGACAACAACTTTTGTACCAATTAGATAAGAGCGAAACTTTTCTAAAGCAAAAACAATGGCTAATAACTCTTTTTCAGTGGTTGTGTAGTTTTGTTGGGCCTCATTTAACGTTCTAGAAGCATAATAAATAGCATGAGGAAACTTACCCACACTCTGCCCAAGCACCGCACCAACCGCATAGTCACTTGCATCATACATGAGCTCAAAAGGCTTGCTCCAATCTGGTGATTTAATGATAGGGGATGAAATCAAAAGCTCTTTCAAGCGATTGAATGCCTCCATGCACTTTTCATCAAAGTTAAAAACCATATCCTTTTGCAATAAGTTACAAAGTGGTGATGCTATCTTGGAAAAGTCCTTGATGAACCTACGATAAAAACCTGCGTGTCCAAGAAAAGAACGTATCTCCCTCACCGTAGTGGGTGGGGTTAGAGCACGAATAAGGTCAATCTTAGATTTATCAACTTCCAAGCCTTTAGAAGATATTACATGGCCTAAAACTATGCCATGAGTTACCATAAAATGGCACTTCTCCCAATTTAGCACAAGGTTTGTTTCAACACATCGTTCAAGGATTAAAGACAAGTTGTCCAAGCAAAGGTCAAATGAATCACCAAAGACACTAAAATCGTCCATGAACACTTCGATTATGTTTTCAACATATTCTGAAAAGATACTCACCATACACCTTTGGAAAGTAGCTGGAGCATTGCACAAGCCAAAATGCATCCTTCTATAAGCAAAAGTACCGAAAGGACAAGTGAAAGTGGTTTTCTCTTGGTCCTCCGGTGCTATCACAATCTGATTATAACCTGAATATCCATCAAGGAAGCAATAGTAAGAGTGTCCAGCTAAACGTTCAATCATTTGATCAATAAAAGGTAAAGGAAAGTGATCTTTTCTAGTAGTGGCATTCAATTTCCTATGATCAATACAAACCCTCCAACCGGTTTGCACACGAGTTGGGACAAGTTCATTCTTATCATTCTCCACTACCGTCACACCTGATTTCTTTGGTACTAGTTGTACCGGGCTTACCCACTTGCTGTCGGATATGGGGTATATAACACCCACTTCCAAAAGCTTGAGTATCTCCTTTTTCACAACTTCCATCATGGGAGTGTTTAAACGACGTTGCGTTTCCCTTTTAGGCTTTGCATCATCCTCCAAACGAATCTTATGCATACAAACGGCAGGGATTATACCCTTGACATCAGCGATTGTCCATCCAATGGCCGTCTTGTACTTACTTAGCACCCTTAGAAGTTGTTGCTCCTGTAATTCACTAAGATCGTTAGAAACAATCACGGGTAACTCTTCCTTGTCACCCAAGTACAAGTACTTTAAGTGACTTGGAAGAGGTTTCAATTCTAATTTTGGAGATTTAACAATAGATGGTAAAAGTTTTTCATCACTGCATGGTAAAGAAATAAAAGAGATATTATGAGTTTCCGGGCATCCTTGTAGTGAACTAAGATCACCAAGGGCTTCCTTGACTTCATTACCACACTCTACACCATTATCCATGGATGTAGTTAAAACGGTTTCCAAAGCATCGCCACCATTCAATTCAAACACTTGTTGTGCTAATGTATCCATAACATCAATAGAGAAACAAGAGTGGACGTTACTAGGATATCTCATCGTCTCAAAAATGTTGAAACGTATTATTTCTCCATCAAACTCCATAGTTAGCGTTCCCTTATCCACATCAATAATGGTTTTTGCCGTTTTCATGAAGGGACGCCCAAGTAGCAATGGAAGAGATGAGTCCGGTGAACCTTCATTCATCTCTAACACACAAAAGTCAGCTGGAAATACAAGTTGATTAACCTGCACAAGAACATCCTCAACAATACCCATTGGGTAAACATTAGAGCGATCGGCTAATTGCAAAACAATTGCAGACTTTTTAAGAAGACCAAGATCAAGTGAATTATATATGAACGCAGGCATAACATTAACGGATGCACCTAAATCTAACATTCCTTTGTTAAATGTAGTGTTACCAATAGTGACGGGAATGTCAAAGCTACCCGTATCCTTCCATTTCAGTGGGAGTTTATGTTGTAAGATTGTCGAAGCATTCTCTCCCACACTTAGCACTTCATTACCTTGGAGCTTTTTCTTATTGGTACACAAGTCCTTTAACACCTTTGCATACTTTGGCATTTTCTTTATAGCATCTATGAGGGGTATGTTCACATGAATCTTCCTTAACACGTCCAAGATCTCCTTTTCTATTTCCTCCATTTTGGACTTTGCAAATCTGCGAGGGAAAGGTAAAGGAGGAACATAAGTAGGAATAGGAGTTTTAGAGTTAGGAATCGGTACCTCGGTTATTTGGGGAATTTCATCCCTCTTTTCCTCCAACACCGGCTCCTTGGGTGTTTCCACCTTGCCCGAATCAGTAACTTCGGGTTGAACAAGTTGTGTACCGCTTCTCAACGTAATTGCATTGACACCCTCTGTTGGGTTAATAGGTTGAGAAGGGAGTTTCCCACTATTTTGTGCTTTCAATTTGTTTATCTCAATCGCCATGGATCCCATTTGTGTCTGCAACTCCTTAATAGCGCTCTTAGTCTCTTGTTGGCTCTCTTGAAACATGGTACCAATGCCTTGCATCATCTCTTGAAGTTTTGCATCAATATCCGAACCTTGACCTTGCATTGATTGTTGTGGTTGCTGAAATTGTTGTTGTGGTGGTTGAAATCCACTTGGACGGTTGAAAGTAGGTTGTTGAACCGCTCCTTGCTTGTTGGCATAGCTAAAATTGGGGTGGTCTCTCCATCCCGGGTTGTAAGTGTTGGAGTAGGGATCATACCGTCTTTGCTGATTTGGGAAGATCACATTGGCTTGTTCATTGGAGTCTTCGTACCCTTGAGAAGAACTTGGTATCACCGCGGCTGCAACTTGTTGCAACATTGCTGTCACGTTACCCATTTGTTGACGAAGTTCCTCTACCTCGCTCACTTCATTTATTCTCCTTAAGAGCACGTCTGAACCACGACTCAAGAATTG
The DNA here is from genome assembly GCF_003573695.1 of Papaver somniferum. Classification (NCBI taxonomy): domain Eukaryota; kingdom Viridiplantae; phylum Streptophyta; class Magnoliopsida; order Ranunculales; family Papaveraceae; genus Papaver; species Papaver somniferum. The sequence goes on from NC_039363.1 coordinate 37,814,567, forward strand.
TTGGGAGTTTGCTGCCATGTTCTCAATCAACTCTCTAGCTTGTGCCACCGTTTTGTTCACTAGTGCACCACCACCCGCAGCGTCAAGAAGATTCCTATCACTTGAATTGAGTTCTTCATAGAAGTATTGGATGATCATTACATCGCTGAATTGATGGTGAGGACAGCTTGCCACCAATCTCTTGTATCGTTCCCAACATTCATATAAGGATTCTCCCACATTTTACTTCATCCCGCAAATCTCTTTGCGAATTTGAGTAGCCTTGGATGCTGGAAAATACCTCTCTAGAAAAAGTTTCTTCAACCCATTCCATGTTGTGATACTCCCTGGAGGTAAATAACACAACCAATCCTTACCATTATCCATCAAAGAGAATCGAAAAACTTTCAACATTGCACCATCCGCTGGAAGCATGGCCGTGAAAATGGTGTGGAAGTCCATAAGATGCTTGTTTGGGTCTTCATTCACCATGCCATGGAACTTTGGTAATTCTCTAAGCAACCCGGCTTGATCTCAAAAGTAGAATTTGATTGAATACACCCTTGTTGTGTATCCAACTTGTGAGAAGCCAAGTCCTTGAGTGTACGATTTGCATCACCCATTGCTTCTTCTTCTTCTTCAAAAGGTGGTTCTTGTTCAACCGGTACCTCTTGTTGTAACTCTTCTTCCACTTCTAGCTCTTGTTCTTCCGTTGTACCTTGACTTGGTTGGAGTATTATGCCTCTTCGAGTGGCTATTCCGCACCTTGGATAGTTCCAATCTTTAGAAGCCATGGATTAGGTACCTGAAAACAATTCTCACAAACAAGTAAGAAACAAGACAAGAAACAAAAAGCAAATATGGAAGCAAAAATACTGAAAAGAAAATAAAAACTTAATAACAAGCCGATGCCTCCCCGGCAGCGGCGCCAAAATTTGATCGGTTGTCAATCGACAAATATAATTTCACTTCCTTACTCAACTACAATAATGTAGAAAGTGGTAGGAAAGAGTTCGTATCCACAGGGAGGCCTTTGTTGTTATGCAATTTTCGGTTTATAAGATAACCAAGGGGGTTTTTGTTTTAGCAAATCAAATAAAATAAAGTAAAGCAAAGTAAATAGTTGGAATAATCAATAAGGAGAAGATATTGGTCATGGAATAGTATCATTCACAAGCATGTATTTTTCATCATTGAATAAAATTGATAATTTAATCTCTTATTTATTAAAAGTCCTAGAATACCTTGATCGCAAGAGTATCCCCCTAATTCCCTATTTCCATCACAACCACATTAAAAGATGCATATGTGAATTCTTACTAGAAAGCAACCCAAAGAGTAAAAGCACAATTAAGTTTAACTCCCTAAAATCTTTAAGATTTATGGAATAAGACTAATCAAAGCAAACAAACGTGTAAGAGCACTAATTTGTTTTAACCAAGGTTATGATTCATATGTGACTCGTAGGATCTATCACTACAAGCACTAACCACAATTATGCTACTTAAAATCAGGGACAAACAACCTTTACGTATTGAAAACCCTAATATAGCTCTAGAGATGAAAGAAAATCGGATTGATTCCGGACTCAACCAATCAAACAATCAAATCCTAAAACACTATAAACCATGAATCATAAACAATAAAGTTGAGACAAAACTAATCCATAGAATCAAATAATATGCATTGAGAAATCAACTTTTATCCAATAACCAACAAGTGTATTTAGTTACTCATAATAATGGAGTTCATCATCATCATGATTAATAAAATAATAAAGAAGATGAAAGCAAAGAAAACCCTAGAAGTAGTTTTCTCCAAATCTCCAAAAAGAATAATAAAACTAATAATCCCAAAAGTTGTAGAAGTCTTCCTTTTATATCCCTTTGCTTCCAAAAATTAGGTCAAAATTTCAAAGCCCATTAGATGAAAATCCGCGTGGCCCAAAAGTCATAAAAACCAGTGTAGAAACTCTGCCGAAAAGTCGTTGAAAGTTAGCCGGAGAGTCGCCGGAAAAGTGCTCAGGTGACCGGCAAAGTCTGCCCGATCACCGATCGACGACCTGAATCGGTCGGGTCAACGAATCGATTCGGGAAGTTAAACCGAATCAGAGACTCAACTCAGTGATGTCAGATGCTGAGCCTAGTCAGACCTGAGTAAGAAGCTAACTCAGATGACTTGGTTCAAGCTACAGTTGCATGCCACTTTGCACAGGCCAGAGCTGTGCTGCACAATGATTGTGCATCACTGCTTCACTTTCAGTTCCACCTGCAATTCAGTTCAGGCCATAATACACAGCAACATACTTGAGCCAGTCTCAATCTCGAGCTGCACTTACTCAAATCAACCTGCACTTCTGCAATACAGCCAAGCTGCCAGCCTTCCCTTATGCTCATAAATTCAACACACATTCCATTTCCAACTCATCTTACCAACTCATACTTGCAGTCTTCCATGGCCTCACTGCAACTTCATACCTTCTCGGCTCAACCACACTTTCACAACAACTTAAGCTCACCTACAATCATTTCCGCTTGACTGCAATCTCTGCCATTCCTCATTAGCTTTCAGCCGTGACTGCACCAGCAGGACCATCTGCATCTCTCTGTACAACTTCATGAATCACCACCACTTCCTTCACTGCCATTTCTGTCTCTTTGTTGACTGCAATTGCTACAGGTCCTACCAACAACTGCATCTCCAATTCTAAATCATGCCTTGCATGTATCAGCATTGAGTCGAGACATTGCAGAAGCAAAACTCTGCTCGTCCAATTTCTTTCTTTCTCTGTTTCCTGCACTATGAACCCTTGGTACTCAACTGCATAACCCAAAGGACCCAAATACTCTTCATTCATCCATTTAACTGATGCAACATCTAATTCAGGCTAAACACATCCTTCTCATCACATCAAACATTCATAACCTCCACCAATTCTTCTTCATCTCAGCTCAAATGAGCTTTCAATCTTCATTCCCTGTCATAAACCCATTCTAACTCATATTAGAACCAGAACAACTCCAGCAGCAACACCATCAGATTCACTCCCTTGATTTCTGCATTTCAAGCACAATTCACCAGCATTGGCAGCAACACATAGCTTGAACCTTCTCCTTGCACAGCTACAAGACCACCTGCACTTCAACATCTCAAAATCGCAAGAATCCACCACCTGCTCCATCTCTATCTCTTTATGCAGCACTGCACACTTCAGAAATGCAATACCAGCTGCAACTCAGCCACCGCTTGCACTGTCCTCATGCTGGCACCAACTATAGCTTCATTACCAGCTCATAGTTCAATCAACCACTGCATACATCCTTGACCCATACCATTTCAACTCATTATCCACAACAGTTTACTACTGACTTCCATTATTGGTCCTATTTCAGCTCGGCTTGACTGCAAAGAAACTCATCTCCTTATTCTTCTTTCCATCTCAGTTGCAACCACCAACTCAGCCTTTCCTCTTTGAACTGCACTGTTGCATCCATCACATTCTCCTTTTTTGCTGGTTAACAACCATTCCAGCCAACAACTACTTGCTTGCAGTCCCAATCTTTCACAACCATACAAACCACTGTTTCACCCTTGAAAACACACTCACACAGTACCCATTGCATACCAATCCCCATTTACTCACCATCATTATAGCTTCACCATCTGAGACAACAGCAGCAGCTCCTCCTGCAATTGCTAACCACTGCCAATTCCATCTCCCAACTGGAATTGCACTTGCACCTGCAACTCATCTTCCTTGCATCACCATCTTCTCTCAGATTCATTAACTCAGTCCATGACCAACTGCAGCACCAGTTCCATCTGAGCTGCAACAGCATCCTCAACTGCGACGCAGCATTCTCTACCTGCAATATCTCAGCTAACCACAGAGTCACTAATCTCATTTTATTACTGCCTGCATCTTCCATTTCAACTTCTACTCTCACTAGCAGCAACATCAATTTGTAGCATACCCATCCATCTAATTCCTCCAGTCTAGCTACAATTTCTGCAACATTAACTCAGACAAAACCAAACCCTGATTCATTCTTATCTCACAAATTCATCAGCTGTAGCTCTTTCTTCATCTGCTATTGTAGTGACAACACAATCGACTCGGCACCGAGCTGCATAAGCTACACTTCATACCTCCCCTCCATCAGGAGGCTTCACCATTCCACATTCTTTACAGCAACAACGCCATTGTGACCATGGCAGTAACACCCATCTCTCACTGTTGCATCCTCTCCCTGTAACTTGAATCCAACACATACCCATGACCATCAGCATTTTCAGCTCAGGCCTAATTTCAGGAACCCTAAATTCAATTTCAACAGCAATCCACCATTACCTGTTCTCTGTAAAAGACTCAAATTCAAATTCTAACCAAAACCAAGATTCTAGTTCTTCATTTGGGATTCAAATCACTCAAAAAACTCGATTTTAAGTGAACCCATGTTGATTCATTCTCTGCAGTGTTTCTCTCAGATTAAATCTCTGAATTTCCCTTTGTGTCATTGATGAACAACACTTTCCACTCTCTGAGATCGACAACAATTAATCATTTTCTTCTTGATCTTGTAATGACAGCAGCAGCAATGAGATTACTCTTAATTTCAGGTGATAAAACAGCGGTAGCTGCTGCTTCTTTCTCTTCTCAGTTTTAGGAACAAATGATTGACCGAGAGAAAGAGAACTCTCGATTTAGGGTTGATGGGGATTGAGTTAATGACACCCGGTTGCCTCTGATAGGAGATAACCATTTCATCTGTGGCATGTCAGTTTCGCAGAACTGACTGCCTACAGTCTTCCTTGCTCAGTTGTCAGTTGCGGGAACTGACAGTTCGTTCTTCGCCTACTTTGCGCAACCTTAGTCCGCTCCAAGTATAACTCGCCAGTGAATTGAATTTGTTTCCTTTACGCTCCAAATGGACATTTTCTCCTTCTTTTGCTCCAAACGACTCCAAAATACCTAATAACTCAAATTCAAAATAAGATACATAATTTACAAGAAAAATAACAAAGAAAGCATAAATACTAGATATAAAATTAGGTGTTTTAGACACCTATCACTGTTGAAGATCCGTAACTATAACAATGAGAAAACATAGTTCTCGATTATTGTTATACAGTGTCATAGTATTATTACATAGCGTCAAAGTTCAATTGTATCACAACTTCAACAATAATACTATGGTGATATGTATCACTCCTCCTTAGACAATACTCCATCTCACATGGAAAACACTCCCCCTTACACAATGATCCGAAAACCATATGTATTTGTAGTATGAACTACATATTAATTCTCCTCCTTTTTGTCAATAAAATTGGCAAAGGTACAAGAACGGGATCATAATAAAATTTCTGAGAGAGACATTTCATGACAAAAGGAAAAAAAATACATACCAACTAATTTAGATGCAATCATAAATCCAAAGCTAATGCATTCATCAAGGAGTTTAAAGATACAAGATAACCCCTCTAAAATTCCACAGCCACACACCCCTCAAGATATGGCCATTAAGCACAAGTTCAAAAGAACTCTCCCCCATTTGATGTCATTCCCGAAAGAACAACAAGAGCGACCTTAATTTCGAAAGAAAAGAAGGATTTTTATTGGACACCAAAAACCATAAGAATGATTTCCTATATCCAAAAACTCAATAAAATTAATCACAAGTAAAACCATGATTAGTTTAATCGGAATACTCAACTAAATTAAACACAAAAAGTGAGTAACTCAATTGATTGTGCTCAACATAAGAGAACTTATGGAGATACGAAAATACTCAACTAGATTAATTAAAAGAGAACCCATAATTAATCTAATTGGAATACACAACCAAACTAATTACAAAAGTAATCAATTTAATTGTCATTTTGCTCGACATAAGAAAACTTACGGAGCAATAACTAAATAACCAAACAAGATGATTCATTTAGTTCAATATGCTCGACATAACATACCTCACGGAACACCAACTAAGCTAAAAAATCAACTTGGTTGTATAGTGCTCAACATAAGATACATTACGTAGCCTCACAATAATACATAAAATATGGATCAGGGATGATCAATACTGCGGAATATACAAGGATTCATTCTATTTTCCATCATCATTTGCATAACGATATTAATAGACATAATCCTTGAAAACAAAAGATTTTAACCTATCTTCCATCAAATATTTGACAATATAGGATTAATTTTTGTATTTGTCAAAAGTCCATTCATTCTTTTACCAGTACGTGAATACCAACCACGAACGACTTTACTTTTGACAAAGTATTAGACAAACATAGTTCACGGACGTAAACACCAATCCCATAAAAAATTGCAATATAACAAATCATAAAGATTGAATACCGCAAAACATCATCCTCCAAATATTTTTAGAATTTAATACCAATAAACCTAAAAAAAGAACAAGAAGATGAAAAATAATAGCTATGTGTAGTCACAATCATTGTTATTCAAAGCGCTAATGATTCTTCCAACTAAGCCAAAAAGAAGACATACTGGGCAACAAAATGAACACGAATTACTCATCTTCTTCCTCATCGGAGATACTCCAAGATGCTTGAATTGCGTTCAAATCTTCCTTGAGCTCGGAAAACTTTGTTGCAACCAAAGACAATTGTTCTTGGACACACTTCACCCTTGAATCAACCTTACACACACCTTTATGAATTTTTTGAAGAAGGCTCATGGTGGTGGGGTCACAGAAATCAAGAGAAGCGATTCTTTGTCGATTACAAGCATTTTCCCTTATGCGCCTGAAGGTACACAGACGAACTGGTTTGGGAACCCCAAGAGAGTTTCCAATTGAATCAAACCCACGGTCACGACAGATTTGACTAATCAAGCAAGGGTAACCTAACGTATTGACGGGTGAAGTCATCGAAATCATTTGAAAGATAATGAAACCACAAATATCGAGACTTGGAATACCCGATTCAAGGAAATAGACCAATTCCGCAAACTCATGACTCCACCACGAATTTTCAATTGTGGAGGGGCAAAGATTGGGGATACCAAGTTTTCCAAAATCCAATAACGCAATACTAAGATCATTAGTAGGGAACTTTCTTTGACTCCAAACAACCTTCTTGCCACAAAGTCCAATTGAGATATCATCACACGACGGACGTTCATGACTTGGTCTAGGAATCCGTACGTTCCCCAACGGTATTTTGGTAATCCTTGAAATTAATTCTCTATCAACAAGAAACCTTTCTCTACCAATCATGGATTTGAATTCCATCTTGTTGTAATCAACAACATGAATGTTGGCATAGAAAATCTTTATGAGAGAATCAAATCCTTCACCAAGACATCAAAAATACTTTCAAGCTTGAATTTTTTAAAGCAAACCAAATCCTTTGCATGCCCACTAGATAAATCCAATCTCTTTTCTAGAATGAACCATTTTTAGGAAATCTTATCAAACACCCTATCACAAGACTCAGTCACAAATCTAATTTTAGGAGAATTCAATCTAGGGAAATTTGAGCTTTTTGGAACACCTTTTTGAGCTTCTAGAATTCATCATAGATCTAAAAATAAGCAAGGATCAAGAGGAAAATACTTACTTGAAGTGAGCCTTGAAAACCCTTCCTTTTGATTTCTCCAAAGAAGATTTAATGGAAGAAAATAATAAAACCCTAGAGGTTCACGTACGCGGACTGTTTGAGAAGATGAAGACGTCCGCGAACTTCTTTTATATTCCGTACATGGGATTTGACCCGTGCAAGAACCGTGACCCATTTGAGGACTAGGATTTTTTAAAGGTACAGACAACAAAAGAAAAAGTACCTACTGAAAAGATCTTATCACAAAAACATAATAAAAGAGAGATTAAAACAAAAATTAACCTGTTACTTGCCCCATTTCAAGTTATATACAAATGGGGTAGAGCCAATCCTGAAATCAGGTGCTGGAAACTGCACAGAATTTCTCATGCAATTTTTCTGGTTGATATTTGTACCCAGAGTCAGGAGTATAATCGTAATGATAATACTTAGAGTCGTGTGGGTTCCTTTTCTTATAACAAAGAGATGACCTTTTCTGACAAATGGTTCATCTGCCTAAGTCATACGAATCCTTTTTATCGGCTTCACATGAATCGGTGTTGAGAACAGTTTGTGCATCATTAGAAAATGATTTGACAGGCACAAAACTCTTGTCAGAACAATTCAAATTCTCTATGGAATTAAGATTTTCTAAGAATTGCAAAACACTTTCAAACGCTCTAAACAACTCCTTGTCAATGGAATCTTTATGGTAGTATTCCTAAAAGAGATTAAGAGTAATTCTTGTGAGAGTCCATACCCTTGAGCGTTGACCATATTTTCTTCGACAATTCTTTTTATTATTTTCCTTAGATCGTTTCTTCACATCTAGATTTTCTGACATGCTAGATGGTATAGGATTATCACGTGCTTCCATAAGAATGAAGTGTGATAATCTCTGAACAATTTTTAAGGAACTCTGGTGTGCGTTACAGATGCCACGATCAAGCCTCCCAAAAAGATTTCCCATAGGAATATACTTTTAAGGATCGAACAAACACAAACTTATAAGTTTTGAGGTGTTTGCCCGCTCTGATACCAATTGAAAAAGTGGGGGTCTAACAACACCATCCAATATTTCGCTTAGCAATCTGTATGGACTAACTCCGAAATACTTTCTAGAGAATCAACTAGACAGTCAGACTCAATCTAGGTAAAAGTATCTCAAGGAGTTAATTCTCTCTCTCTCTTGTTTTGATTTACTCAAGCTAATAGAAATCAGCGAGTCTTTAATCAAACACAAGTAATAACTTGGATGGTACCAAAGACCAATATCCAAAGATAAATCAATGACAATCAACAACCAAAGGTTGGATTACTCTAATTGATGATCTAACGCACAACCTGTATTATTTCAATTATAAAGATAAAACAATATAATGCGGAAATAAAAATAACACAGACACCAGAAATTTTGTTAACGAGGAAACCGCAAATACAGAAAAACCCCGGGACCTAGTCCAGATTGAACACACACTGTATTAAGCTGCACAGACACTAGCCTACTCCAAGCTAACTTTGGACTGGACTGTAGTTGAACCCCAATCAGTCTCCCACCGATCCAAGGTACAGTTGTACTCCCTACGCCTCTGATCCCAGCAGGATATTGCGCACTTGATTCCCTTATCTTATCTCACCCACAACTAAGAGTTGCTACGACCCAAAATCGCAGGCTTTGACAATAAACAAATTTGTCTCACACAGACAAGTCTATAAAAGGATCAATCTATCTCCCACAGATAAACCCTAAAGGTTTTGTTCCGTCTTTTGATAATAATCAAGGTGAACAGAAACCAATTGATAATCCGGTCTTATATTCCCGAAGAACAGCCTAGAGTTGTCAATCACCTCACAACAATCTTAATCGTACGGTATCGAAACAAGATGTTGCGGAATCACAAACAATGAGACGAAGATGTTTGTGACTACTTTTTATATCTTTCCTATCGGAGATATCAATATCAAGCCAATCAATCTGATTGTACTCGTATGATAGAAGATGCAAGATCAGATCACACAACTACGATAAAAGTAGTATCGGTTTGGCTTCACAATCCCAATGAAGTCTTTAAGTCGTTAACCTGGTTTTAGAAGAAGAAAACCAAAGGTTAAAGGAGAATCCACTCTAGCACGCAAACTAATATCACACGTAAGGTGTGGGGATTATTTTTGCACAATAATAGATGTCTCTTTTATATAGTCTTTCAAATCAGGGTTTGCAATTAAGTTACCTTGGTAACAAAGCAATCAATATCCATCGTTAGATGAAAACCTGATTTAGATTCAAGCTAATATTTCTCAACCTTTAGATCGAAAACTTAGCTTGTTACACACATTTGACAATGCACGTTTCTAGGTTTGTTAACCGTACCCCAAACGTATGCACTTTGTTGGTTCAACAATAGTTAACCAAAAGGTTAGCCATGTGAGCATTTTATATCAACCATGTTTTTCTTCACCATAACTAGTTCAAATGACTTCAAATGAACTAGTTAGAGAGTTGTTCAATTGCAAGGAAATCTTGTGTACTACACAAGACACAATTGAAGCAAAGATGATTTGATGCACTTGAATCGGTTCATGAACTTTTATAGCCACGGTCTGCAAACTGCATTTCTTAGTCTTTTTAAGTTTAAGTTCAGAAATCATCTTCGATTATATAATCTTCCCAAGTTCGCAGACTAGGTTCGCGGACTTAAGTTACCGGGCAGAGTTTACAAACTCCAGCAGAAATTCTAGGGTATGAGAACTTCGCCGGTTCGCGGACTTAGCTTCACGCAAGTAGTTTGTTAACTCCAGCAGAAATTCTCGGGCTTGAGAACTTTGGCAGTTCGTGGACTTGGGTCACGCCATTCTTCCGATTCTCTTGATCAACAAAGTTCGAAAACTTTGGTTCAAGGAATAGGACTTATACATAAATGTGTTTCCACAACAAAGATTATGTCCACCATTGGTTATGTAATCTAAACTCTTATTTCAATCATTGAAACATTCTTAGAGGAGGTTATATAGTTGTTACACCATTTCTCGTCAAAGCAATTTTCAAGATGATTGAAACATATCATGACTTTCGTCAATAGGTAAAGATAAACTTGATCGAAGCGAAAAGCTTACAAACACATATTTTGAGATATATATAAGCGAGGTATACTCGGCTCGAAATACCAACTGTGTATAATCAAAGTCTATATATATAGCATACAACTTCTTGTCTCAAAGAGTAGGAGATAGAGTAGATATACTTTTGAGTGATAGATAAGTTCAAGGCTTCACATACATTTTTGTCTAGAAGTTCCACCGGTTCCTTGAGTAGTTATTCTACTTGTATGATAAATCGCCGTGAAGTCCTTGAGCTCAACTACACTTTTTATCCTAGTCTGAGACTTAGCTATAATAGACTAGAAATCAAGACTTATAGTTTTGATCACTAACATTGGCAAACATGCTTGAGATAGCAACGCATGCGAGTTCGACCGAGCAATGCTCTAACACATACACCTTCAATATTTACATTGATTTTGGGAACGCCTCTAACAAGTTCTTTGTTAATGATCTTAGTTAGAAGACGATAGTTGATGTGACCAAAACGCTCATACCAAAGATGTGTAGATTCCACCTTAGTCAAATTGCAACAATTGCTGAACTGAGTATCCATAAGATAACAGTTGTTTTTACTACGAGTTCCCTAAAAAATAACTTTTCCGGTTTTGTCTACATTGTCACATCAATTTGCATTGAAGACAAATCGATGGCCTTTGTCACAAATTTGACCAATAGAAAGAAGATTTGCAGTCATACCTTTAGCGTATAATACATCATGGATTTCAGGTACGCCGGGTAGTTTGATCGTCCCCTTCTTGCTTATGTAGCAACAACTTCTATCTACAAATGTTACTGGTCCTATTTCATAGTCGTTTGAAGAAACAAACCACGTGAGATCACTTGTCATATGTCTACTACATCCACTGTCAAGAAACCATTGAAAGGGTGATGTTGATTTTAAAGCAAAAGCTCCCATACTACTAGTACTTTCCTGTTTAGGGGTTCCTGATAGTTTTGTACATCCTTTTAGAGAAGCAAAAAGTTTCTCAGTTTTCTTATGAAGATTACTTGCAACTTTTAGGCTCTTTTGAAAGGACATACAAGTATGTTGAAAGTGATTGGAGGAATCACAAAACAAACATGGGCCAACACCTCTAAGTTCATATGAGAAGTTCTGAGTCATATCAGTTTTTACAACATCTGAACGTTGTTTATCCTCTGACTTACGACAGTTTTTCAGAGAGGAATAAGTGGAGTTATTCAGATCCATCAAAGGTAATTTGATAGATTTCAAATCCTTAAGTATTGCAATTTATGCAACAAGATCAGAGTTGATCCGGATTTGTTCATCCAACCTTTTCTGGAGAATAACCAGTTTATTAGAACTTCTTCTACGATTGGTTTTTAAACCTGGTGAAGCGTTTCTAGAGACTTTACTGTCCATAGAGTAAAATCGCTACAAACACATACTTGTAAGGTCTTTACGTGTTTTCCTGCTCTGATACCAATTGAAAAAGCAGGGGTACAACAACCACACCCAATATTTCGATTAACAATCTGTATGGACTAAATCCAATATACTTTCAAGAGAATCAACTAGACTCAATCTTAATAAAGTATATCAAAGAGTTATATCTCTGTTTCTCGATTCAATTCTTACTCAAGTAAATAGAAATCTGCGAGTCTAATTGAATATAAGAGAAATCACTTGAACGGTACCAAAGACCAATGTTCAAGTATCAATCAGTTTCAATCAACAATCAAAGGTCGGATTTCCAATTGATTAATTCTAACGCACAACCTGTGATATTTCAATTATATAAAAAAATATAATGCGGAAAAGAAATAACACAGATACCAGAATTTTGTTTACGAGGAAACTGCAAATGCAGAAAAACCCCAGGACCTAGTCCAGATTGAAAACACATTGTATTAAGCCGCTATAGACACTAGCCTACTACAAACTAACTTCGGTCTGTACTGTAGTTGAACCCAATCAATCTCACACTGATCCAAGGTACAGTTGCGCTCCTTACATATATGATCCCAGCAGGATACTACGCACTTGATTCCCTTAGATGATTTCACCACAACTAAGAGTTGCAACGACCGAAATTCGAAGACTTTAATAAACAAATTTGTATCACACAGAAAAGTCTACGGTAATAGATAAATCTGTCTCCCACAGAAATACCTACGAGTTTTTGTTCCGTCTTTTGATAAATCAAGGTAAACAGGAACCAATTGATAACCCGGACTTATATTCCCGGAGAATAACCTAGAATTATCAATAACCTCACAATAGTCTTAATTGACTTGCGAAAGAAGATATTACAGAATCACAAACGATGAGACGAAGGTGTTTGTGACTTCTTTTATATCTTGTCTATCAGAGAAATCAATCTCAAGCCAACCTTACAATTGTACTCAAATACGATAGAAACAGCAAGATCAGATCATGCAACTACAAAGAGAATAGTTGGGTTTGGCTTCACAATCCCAATGAAGTCTTCAAGTCGTTAACCTACAAGGTCTCGAGAAGAAACCTAAGGTTAAAGGATAATCGACTCTAGATAATACAACTAGTATCACACATGAGATGTGGGGATTAGGTTTCCCAGTTGCTAGAGTTCTCCCAGGGTTTGCAATCAATGTTATCTTGGTAACAAAGCATTCAATATTCATTGTTAGATGAAAACCTGATTAGATTCAAGCTAATATTTTTCAACTGTTAGATCAAAAACTTAGCTCGTTACACACAAATGAAATGCACGATTTTAGGTTTGTGTAACCGTACCCAAACATGTACATTTTTTGGTTCAACAGTAGTTAACCAAATGGTTAGCCATATGAGCACTTTCATATCAACCATATTCTTCTTCACCATAACTAGTTCAAATGACTCAAATGAACTAGTTAGAGAGTTGTTCAATTGTATAAATCTTATATAAATATACAAGACACAATCGAAGCAAAAACAATTTGATTCACTCGAATCGATTCATGAACTTTATGGACACGTTTTGCAATCTGCATTCCTTAGTTTATATAAATATAAGTTCACAAAAAAACGTCTTTAGATATAACCAACTCAAGTTCACGGACTTAGTTCACGGACTTAAGTTCCCAGAAGGAGTTCAAAAACTCCAGCATATATTCTCGGGATGAGAACCTCTGCCAGTTCGCGGACTGAGCTCGCAGCTCATGTTCCGTTTTTCCTGATCAACAAAGTACGCATACTTTGGTTCAAGGAATAAGGACTTATATATATATATATATATGTGTTGCCACACAATGCTTATATCCAACATTGGTTATATAATCTAAACTCTCATTTCAATCATTGAAAACATTCTTAGAGGACGTTATATAGTTGTTATTCACAAACCATTTTTCGTCAAAGCCATTTTAAAAGTGATTGAAACATAACATAACTTTCGTCACTAGGTAAAGATGAACTTGGCCAAAGCGAAAGCTTGCCAACACATATTTCGAGAAGTAAATAGGTGAGATAAACTCGGCTCGAAATAGAAAATGTGTATAATCAAAGTCTATACATCAAAACGACTTTTATCTCAAGATGGGAGATAGAGTAGATAGACTTTTAAGTGATAGATATGTTCAAGTCTCCACATACCTTTTAGTCGATGAAGTTCCACCAGTTCCTTGAATAGTCCTTCGTCTTGTATGATGATCCCCATGGAGTTCTTGAGCTCAACTACACTTTCTATCATAGTCTGAGACTTTGCTATAGTAGACTAGAAATCAAGACTTATAGTTTTGATCACTAACATTAACAAACATGCTTGAGATAGCAACGCATGCGAGTTCGACCGAGCAGTGCCCTAAAAGTATGTGTGAGATTACCATTTTCGTATTCTAATGATGTTTTAATGATTGAAATAAGAGTTTAGAACGATTACCCATGTCTGGATACAACATGTATGCATACCCAGCATGCAAACTGTATTGTGATGATTCAGGTCTGAAACTCTTGTTTGCGTACTAATATGCGAACGGGTTTACCTGAGTTGGGTCCAGAACGGTTGTTCGCTAACCGAGTTTACAAAGGGCTTGACTAGGACAAGGTACGGATCTGTTTTTCGCGTATCCAATTTGCGAACACAATGGTTAAGTTCTAAAATGGGGAATGTATGATTATCATAATCATGAAGTAAAACATTTATGATGTAAAGAATGCAAATTAACTTTGCAAGCCGTGGTTTAATGTTCATGAATTGATTCTTGTATAAGTACTTTGTGTTAGAGCACTGCTCGGTCGAACTTTCATGCGTTGCTATCTCAAGCATGTTTGTCAATGTTATTGATCAAAACTATAAGTCTTGATTTCTAGAATACTTATAACTAAGTCTAGGACTAGGATAGAAAGTGTAGTTGAGCTCAAAACTTCATGGTGATCATCATACAAAGACGAAGAACTACTCAAGGAAAAGGTGGAACTTCATCGACTAAAAGGTATGTGGAGACTTGAACTTGTCTATCACTCAAAAGTCTATCTACTATATCTCCTATCTTGAGACAAAATTCGTATTGCTATATAGACTTTGATTATACACATATGCTATTTCGAGCAGAGTTTATCTCGCTTATCTATTTCTCAAAATATGTGTTGGCTAAGTTCATCTTTACTAGTGACGAAAGTCATATTAGTTTCAATTATTTGAAAATTGATTTGACGAAAAATAGCTTGTGAACAACAACTATATAACGTCCTCTAAGAATGTTTCAATGGTTGAAATGAGAGTTTAGAATATATAACCTTGGAAGGATATAAACATTGTGTGGTAACCTTATTTCTTGAACCGAAGTATGCGTACTTTGCTGCTCAGGAAAACCGGAACTAAAGTCCGCGTACCAGTACGCGTACTGTCGGAAGTTCACGTCCCGAGAATTTCTGCTGGAGTTTGTGAACTGAAAACAAACTTATTCCGGGTACTTAAGTCCGCGTACCAGTATGCGTACTTAAGTTGGTTATTTTCTAAAAACAGTTATTCGTGAACGTAAACTTATATAAACTAAGGAATTCATACTTGCAAACCGTGGCTATAAAGTTCATGAATTGATTCGAGTGAATCAAATCGTTTTTTGCTTCGATCTTGTCTTCTATACTTCTATAAGATCTAAGCAATTGAACAACTTTCTAACTAGTTTATTTGAGTCATTTGAACTAGTTGTGGTAAAGAAGAATATGGTTGATATGAAAGTGCTCATATGGCTAACCATTTGGTTTACTACTGTTGAACCAAAAAATGTACATGTTTGGGTACGGTTACACAAACCTAAAATCGTGCATTTCATTTGTGTGTAACGAGCTAAGTTTTTGATCTAACAGTTGAAAAATATTAGCTTGAATCTAATCAGGTTTTCATCTAACGGTGAATATTCAATGCTTTGCTACCAAGCTAACATTGATTACAAACCCTGATTTGAAAGTCTATATAAAGGAGAACTATAGCAACTGAGAAACCTGATTCCCACACCTCCTGTGTGATATTAGTTGTATTAGCTAGAGTCGATTCTCCTTTAACTTTAGGTTTCTTCTCGAGACCCTGTAGGTTAATTACTTGAAGAATTCATTGGGATTGTGAAGCCAGACCCAACTATTCTCTTTGTAGTTGCGTGATCTAATCTTACTGTTTCTATCGTATTTGAGCACAATCGTAAGGTTAGCTTGAGATTGATTTCTCCGATAGGAAAGATATAGAAGAAGTCACAAACACCTTCCTCTCATCGTTTGTGACTCCGCAATATCTTATTTCTCTAGTCGATTAAGATTATTGTGAGGTGATTAATAATACTAGGTTGTTCTTCGGGAATATAAGTCTGGTTTATCAATTGGTTCCTGTTCACCTTGATTTATCAAAAGACGGAACAAAACTCGTAGGTATTTCTGTGGGATACATATTTATCTATTACCGTAGACATTTCTATGTGATACAGATTTGTTTATTAAAGTCTTCTACTTTGGGTCGTAGCATCTCTTAGTTGTGGGTGAGATCAGCTAAGGGAATCAAGAGCGTAGTATCCTGCTGGGATCAGAGACGCAAAGAGCGCAACTGCACCTTGGATCAGTGTGAGATTGATTGGGGTTCAACTACAGTCCAGACCGAAGTTAGTTTATAGTAGGCTAGTGTCTGTAGCGGCTTAATACAGTGCTTGTTCAATTTGTACTAGGTCCCGGGGGTTTTCTACATTTGCGGTTTCCTCGTTAACAAAACTTCTGGTGTCTGCGTTATTTCTTTTCCGCATTATATTTTGTTATATAATTGAAATATCACAAGTTGTGCGTTGAATCGATAAATTGGGAAATCCAACCTTTGGTTGTTGATTGAAATTGATTGATTCTTGAACATTGGTCTTTGGTACCGTTCAAGTAGTTTGTCTTGTATTCAATTAGACTCGCTGATTTATATTTGCTTGAGTAAGTATTGAATCGACAAAGAGAGATATAACTCTTTGATATACTTTTATTAAGATTGTGTCTAACTTTCTAGTTGATTCTCTTAAAAGTATATTGGAGTTTGTCCATACAAATTGCTAAGCGAAATATTGGGTGTGGTTTTTAGACCCCCGTTTTTTCAATTGGTATCAAAGAAGGCAAACACGTTTAAAGACCTCACAAGTCTGTGTTTGTAGCGATATGACTCTATGGACAAGAGTAATATCTCTGATAAACGCATCACCAGAAATAAAAGTTATGTCTCAACTGTATTTCGTCAATCTCAAATATAGACGAACCTAGCGTTCTGACGAGACAGACATACACTGACATGTGTTATTTCGAATACCCTTCAAAAGAGTCCATCTCTATTAATGAAAGGGAAAGAGCCGAAGAGAGTGAACTGATTCTGAATCTTGTTAGAATCTAATCTGATAGGTTTAATCGGTTGAAAAATCATGTCAACGTTCTTCTTGGTGTAATAAGAGACTGTAAATCCAAAGAAAATACTGAAGATCATTCTTCATGTATGTTACTCGAGGCGAGCCTCAAAAAGTATGCTTTGGAAATTGAACATCGCTTGAGTAAACTCTCAATTCTAGGATGCTCTAAGCAGTCTAATATACCATGTACTTCTACCTCAACTGAAGGAGTTCCAGTTTTAGAAGTAAAACCATAATCCCTTCCTATTGGAAAAGATGTGTTAGTCACCTCCTATAATCAAGGTTGTTCCACATCACATGGAAGGAAGAAATCTCCAAACGAGATTGTTAATACTGCACTATCTAATCACTCTGGTGATCAGAAAGTATGTTTCTTTTGCAAGGCAAAAGGTTCTGTTAAACAAAAGGAAATATCTAGGTTGAATAAAAATTCCTTTGTTCAACTTCAATACACCTTAGATTTAATTCTCAAAGGTGTAACTGACATTCGTATGTCTAAACTAATTGGTTTTCGTAATTACCATGTGTATGCTATCAGGAAAGTCAGTTCAATGAGTTCCTCGAATGTTCAGAAGCAGAACATATATCTTAACAAAAATCGTTTAAGGAAAGATCAATTTTTTTCTTCTGTTAGAAGAGGAGATAGCATTATCTTTGATGTGAACAAAATTCTAAGAGAAAGGAACAAAAATGATGATATGAGAAATAACCTAAAGGAGATAATTGAAGGTTATAAAGAAATTGTAAACAGGTTGTCAACCGCCTCAAATCAAAATTCTTCTGTTAAGAACTCAAACCTTGTCTCGTACTATGATGACAATAAGTTTTATGATAATTTCTCACATCAAAAAGAACTCTTTCCTAGATTTGAAAGGAAAAAGAGACCCAACCGTAAACACAGTTCATTTAATGATCTTAGAGCTCATACTTGTGTCAATTAATCCCAAGGATTGAAAACTTACTCATAAAAATCATGTTGAGTAACATGTGTTAATAATCAGGTATACTATTGGCAAAATTGTTGTCTTTTTAGTTAAGCTATTTTCTTATCGTCCATAGCTAAACTATTGTGTGTACATAACTTTGCTTAAATTTATGGTTGTGTCTGATGTTGTTCTTCTTTTGTTTTTGTTGCAACTATGTTGTGTGCTCTAAATTAATTCTCTATGGAGATATAAAATTTACCGAGCCAAAAATCTTGTGATATTTTTCACATAACAGAAATTTTGTCTTGTCGTAAAAATAATACGACCGATTGTGTACCTTTGTTGTTGGCTCAAGATTGTGTTCGTACGAGTACCCGTGTTACTATCACGAATCAATTTTTAGAAACCCTAAAAATTACCTTCTCTAAGAAACCATTTAAATACCTAAACCCTTGAGTCTCGTACGCATACTCTGGGATTTTTTTGTGGTATGTCAAAAATGTTTTCTTATAACTCTAGCGGTTTTGCAAAAGGGTTTCTTGACAAAGGTATTGGTTTCGAATCCAAGGGAAGGAAGAAAAGAACCCTGGTATAAGATAATCATCATAATGCCTCATGTTACTATGCCTATACACATCAGGATGTTGAGAATGAGGATATTTTTTTTTTTTTGAAGCATGTGGATATGGCTTCTGCTGAAGTGGTTCATGATTTTCTTAAATATTTTGAGGAAACAAAGCTACAGCTCGTTGATACCTTGAAGAGTCTTGATGTGTTAAGAACTGAGTTGAAAAAGGTTAAGTCTGATCTTGGTCTCATAAAGACACATGTTAAAGGTCTTCTCAATGAGGATATCTTCTCTGAAGAAGCAATAAATGTTGTTAATCACAAGCTCAAAGACCTCAAGTGATAGACACATTTTTGTGTCTAATTTGTCCTCAATGTTCTGTATTGTTGGTACTCGATTTCGTACTTATTATGGTATTTTATGTGTTTGTAGGTATTTTTGGGAAATAAACATTTTTGGAAAATTCGACTGAAAAGTTGCTCGGGGCACCCCCGGATAAGTACTAAAGGCACCCTCATTTTGGATAAGGGCCACCCCAGGGCACCCCTGCAGTTAAAGGCGCCCATACTCTGGATACGGGGCACCCCCTTCTTTTTCATTTGAAAATCATTTTCGGCGGGAAATATTTCATTACCACTGCACGAGATTTTGGGAAAGATTTCTGGGAGATTTTCATGGATATTATGCTGCGATTATGTTGTCACTTAATCAATAGGTCGCAGAACGTGTTTTTGGAAGGAAAACAAGGAATAAAATCTGCCCATGAATGGTTGTTGTGTTAAACAGGGTAACAAATATTCTCGGATTACGCTTGATTTATAAGAGCATATTACGTGGGATTTAAGAGGATATATTCTCTGAAAATTTGTTTCTATCCAATCCAGAGAGAGTTTGAAAAGTTTCAGACAACTCAGACGTGTATAATAGAGGAAAGGAGAATAAAATCTCCTAAACTTTAATACAATATTTTATGGTATTTACTCGAGAGTTTGATGGTCCTGTGGTGTATTTATAGCTGAGTTTGGAGTCAGATAAGGGGATGTAGCGTTAAGGGGAAGAACAGAATGGAGAGAAATCAAGTTTGAGAAACCTGCTGATGCCATTGATGAACAAGAAGAAAATAAGACGCCTGTAGACAGTCTTTCATGCTACAGTGACAGTGACACATTAGTTGTATCGTTCTTTATAACAGTTAGTTTGTAACAGGCATAATTGTTACAAACCCGGTTTTTCATCATTTCTCCCATTTTCATCATTTGTAAACCATTTTTGAGCATAAATAAATTCTTTGAGAGGGTCTTCAACAGGATGAGCTAGACCTCATCGCTGGGACGACGGACGAAGTTGAATTTCATCATGTGGTAAATTTAATTAATTCCTTATTTACTTTTTGCACCGATTATAAATGATTTATGATTTCTATTAATCAATTGTTATCTTGTTTGATAGTGTATGCTTATTCTTAGGTGCTTTTGATACACTATGCTTGTAATTTACAATTGATGTTTTACGAAATCTATTTTGGCAAAGAATAGAGTTAATATTTCTTGTGTTTGGATCTATAATTGCCTAGGATTAATTTCTGAACCACTTGAATATGAAAAACAATGAAATCCCGAGTCCCAGTGAATTCTTCATCCCGTGACATATTTTTTATATAATTTCTTATTTTTAGTATTTTTATATTTAATCCTAGAATCAATTCAACAAAGTCCGAGTGAACGACAACCTTATTTACCACTATCTAAAATTCGATCAATTTTTGGCGCCGCCGACGCGGACTTGTGTATAGATTTGTTTTTAGGTTTTATTTTTATTTTTATTATTTTTTTTCTTTTTTACGCCTTTTGGTATTTCTTGTTTGTTTTCAGATTTGGAGCTGAGCTAAAGAAAAGGGGAGAAAGTGTTGAAAACAAAAGCGAAGCCAAAGAAGGAAAGAAAATAGGAATCCAAAAGGAGTGAAGAAGAAGATTTTTGTATATAGATATTTATTTTATTTTATTTTTAGAAACTGTAATTAGGATTTTATTGATGTATTTTGTTTTCTTCTTTTTAATTTTGGACATTTTTTGGACTTTAGTTTTGGACATTGGGAATTATTATTTTTAAAAACCCTAAGGAAGGGTTCATTTAAATAAAACTGTTGCAGGGAAGGACGACGGTTACGATCCGTCTCGGCCCCTCGGGTTCGTACACTGACATTGGATTCGGTGACCTGAGTCGACTTCAACGGTTCATCGCCCATCTGGTACGAGAGGTAAGGATCTATCCACCCACGAATCCCCTGTCAGTGGGTTTATTTTGTGTTGAGAATGTCGAACTGGTATTAAAATAGCCAATACAATGAATATCCGACTGATTTTCAAAATGGACATTACTTTGACCATAGTGTGAATAATGGTTGGGAACGCCAACCTTTTGAAGATTATGGCTCATACCATGGTGAGCCCAATTACTATTCACATGAATACCGGTCATACGAGAAAAATTCCTATAATTCCTCTTCTCTAGATGAGGCACGTAAGATACTTGAGTCAACGCGTAAGTTACATGAGTCGACACATAAGTCAGCGGACACAGATGACTTAGTTATAGACGAAAGAACTGTAACAATGAGTGAACCTTCTTTAGAAGATAACCTCATGAAGTTATCTGAGTCAACATGTAAGTTAATTGAGTCAACAGGTGAGTTTGCTGAGTTAACACGTAGGCTTGAGTTAGAGACGGAAGAAAGAATTGCTCGAATTACACTGAATTGCCAATACATTGCTTCAAAAATCAACCTTGAAAGTGAGGAAATTTTTTATTTACATAATCAAGATGACAAAGATAGAATTGGAAGCAATACTTTAGATGAGGTTCAACCATTTTCATGTTATTATGATTATGATGAGGATAGTGTTGTTGAAGAATCTGAAATATTTAGGCACAGTGATCAGGAATTTGTTACTCCAACTGAGCTTTATAATGATAATATTATTTCTAGTTCAAATCCAAATAATTTTAATAATTATTCACCTATTCAAAAGGACGAGGATTTGACTAAAGATAAGACTTCCTTAGATGATGTAGTATTTCCTTTTGATTACGAAGGCGATGATAGTTTAGAGGAGCATGTTTATCCTGAGAATATTGTTTTCGAGTCTAGCGATTTAGAAATATTAGCCTTAGAAAAACAAAATGAAATTGTAGATATGAGTGAGGATGTACCTGACTTAGAAGAATCAATTGACCATTTTCAGGAATCTGATGACCTTGAAACTAGGGAAGTTGTGACTAGTCTTTATAGAGACACTGAAAACTCTAAGTTTGGGGGTGATTTTTATTCTCCATGTGTTTTAACTCTTACAAAGGTCCCTCACTTGGAACTTAACATATATGCCTCAACCATTTTACAATATTATCTTCATACACGTTTTCCTGAACCTAATGATGTCTAGAAAGAAGTTCAGTTGTTAGAAACCCATCCTCTCGTTGACGTGGTTAACCCAGGCTACGATACCTTGATTGACTTTGTTTTCCCACCAAAAACTTTTTCTCCAATTGTGGGAACTTACGAAATTCAAATGTGTCAGATATTAAGTTTCGAGACCAAACCTAATTACTTTAGGAGATTAGAGTCGACATATTTGTTTAAGGAAGACCACCACTCTCTTTGTGGTCAGTTGTGTAAGTCAAATTTGATTGACTTTAAGGATCCACAATTATTTAGGTTATTATTATGTGCTTTTAAGTTTTTATTTGAGTATTTCCAGACTCTAGAACCTGAAC
The DNA here is from genome assembly GCF_003573695.1 of Papaver somniferum. Lineage (NCBI taxonomy): Eukaryota > Viridiplantae > Streptophyta > Magnoliopsida > Ranunculales > Papaveraceae > Papaver > Papaver somniferum. Next base: position 37,837,331 of record NC_039363.1, read on the forward strand.
ATTAGGATCTAACTTTTGAGGAAATGCAACCCAGGAAAATATATTATCTAGACCCAGTTATAGAACCTGAACCTGAACCACAACTAGATGTAGTTGTCTTAAACAGGAAACTAAACAAGGGTGTTCTTTATTTGTTAACTTTCTTGGCATGGTGCAGATTCCTTTTACTTTTGATAACTCTATTTGGTTTTGGTGATCCGCAGTTATTCCGGCTATTACTTTATGATTCTATAAGGTGACTAATCCTTTCTTAGTCTGGCTGAAGACTTTAAACTTATCACTTCTTGGGAGGTAACCCAATCTCATGCAACAGGGTAATATCTTGCCTTAACTCTTTTGCTTCGAGTGGTAACAGTTTCTCCTTGTTCATGCTTTTAATTTTATCTTGAGAACATTGAAGAGAATGTTAGATTTAAGTTTGGGGGTATGGGAGAAACTTTTTAGTTGCAATAAATAAACTCCAAAGCCTAGAAATTTATGCTTATTAAGGTTGGCACTAACCAGTCTAAGTGGATGGGAACATCTTGGTTGTAGGAGTTGAGGAACCAATCTTATTAGATGGAAACATCTAAAGAGTCTATTCATAAAAGCACAAAGCTCAGGTGTTAGAATTAAAAAAACAAAAACAAAAAAACATGGTAGTTTCGCCATATCTCGTTGAATCCTAATCCTTCTGTTTTTATTTTTTTTTAAGTGACTTGGTGGGGCACACGATTCAAGTTGTTACCTTTGCTAGGGTGAATTAGGGTGATTGAGATACCAAAAAAAAAAAAAAAAAACCAGAGCATCAGACCAACCGGAATAAATTCAATAAAGTCGACCACTGGTGCCCTTGTATATGCCAGTTATATTGACCTAGAGTTAGGTTAATCGACCACTGGTCCCCTTGTATATGCCAGTTGTGTTGATATTAGTCAGACCGGTATCTCAGTCCATTAGGATAGGTTCATCTTGGCAGAGGCATTCAGACAGATATGGGAAACACCGTTCACTTTAAACCATCTACTTTTCTCTTTATCCATCTTATTAATCTTTCCATGTGATTGGTTGACTTCGGTTATGATGTCCAGAAACTATCTGAGTAGAGCTCTGTCCCTTATATATGAATTTTAGTATGCTGAGTGCAAACTCGTGTACAGCAATTGGAATTTCGCATCAGGGTACTTCCTCCTATAGTCAATGAGAGTATGCCAACCAAGGAGATTCTTTAGTGCCTTCCAAGGTTTTGCGTAGATAGCCAGGTTCTGGAGTAAAGGTTTTGTGGGTACACCTCTGGTAAACCCTCCCGAGATTAACTCGGTCGCTAGGGCCACCTAGCGAGTTAGGGTTTTATTTTTCTAGATTAGTTTTGCTCGAGGACTAGCAAATAATAAGTTTGGGGGTATTTGATAGACACATTTTTGTGTCAAATTTTTCCTCAATGTTCTGTATTGTTGGTACTCGATTTCGTACTTATTATGGTATTTTATGTGTTTGTAGGTATTTTTGGGAAATAATCATTTTTGGAAAATTCGGATCGAAAAGTTGCTCGGGGAACCCTTCCCGGAAAAGTACTAAAGGCACCCTCATTTTGGATAAGGGCCACCCAGGGCACCCCTGCAGTTAAAGGCGCCCCTACTCTAGATATGGGGCACCCCATTCTTCTTCATTTGAAAATCATTTTCGGCGGGAAATATTTCATCACCACTGCACGAGATTTTGGGAAAGATTTCTGGGAGATTTTCATGGATATTAGGCTGCGATTATGTTGTCACTTAATCAATAGGTCGCAGGACGTGTTTTTGGAAGGAAAACAAGGAATAAAATCTGCCCATGAATGGTTTTTGCGTTAAACAGGGTAACAAATATTCTCGGATTACGCTTGAGTTATAAGAGCATATTACATGGGATTTAAGAGGATATATTCTCTGAAAATTTGTTTCTATCCAATCCAGAGAGAGTTTGAAAAGTTTCGGACAAATCAGACGTGTATAATAGAGGAAAGGAGAATAAAATATCCTAAACTTTAATACGATATTTTATGGTATTTACTCGAGAGATTGATGGTCCTGTGGTGTATTAATAGCTGAGTTTGGAGTCAGATAAGGGGATGGAGCGTTAGGGGGAAGAACAGAATGGAGAGAAATCAAGTTTGAGAAACCTGTTGCTGCTGCTGCCATTGATGAACACGAAGAACATAAGACGCTTGTAGACAGTCGTTCATGCTACAGTGACAGTGACACATAAGTTGTATCATTCTTTGTAACAATTAGTTTGTAACATGCATAATTGTTACAAACCCGGTTTTTCATCATTTCTCCCCTTTTCATCATTTGTAAACCATTTTTGAGCATAAATAAATTCTTTGAGAGGGTTTTCAACACGATGAGCTAGACCCCGTCGTTGGGACGACGGACGAAGTTGAATTTCATCATGTGGTAAATTTAATTAATTCCTTATTTACTTTTTGCACCGATTATAAATGATTTATGATTTCTATTAATCAATTGTTATCTTGTTTGATAGTGTATGCTTTGTCTTAGGTGCTTTTGATACACTATGCTTGTAATTTACAATTGATGTTTTATAAAATCTATTTTGGCAAAGAATAGAGTCAATATTTCTTGTGTATGGAGCTATAATTTCCTAGGAATAATTTCTGAACCACTTGAATATGAAAAACAATGAAATCCCGAGTCCCAGTGAATTCTTCATCCCGTGACATATTTTGTATATAATTTTTTTTTTAGTATTTTTATATTTAAGCCTAGAATCAATTCAAAAAAGTCCGAGTGAACGAAAACCTTATTTACCACTATCTAAAATTCGGTCATCAAGGCTCGTGAGGATTCCTAAACGTCAATTTGATTTCAGTTCGTGTTCGGTTTTGATGGTTTAAGTGTTTGTCCTTGTTCTTTAGCTTGTTGATTTTGTTTTTTCTAGGAAATATTCTTATGAGAATTTTATTCTTGTGTTTTTAGGAAGAATAACTAGCATTTGGAATAACCATTATTGCGATTACACATAGCTATGTCCAATGTTTTCATCTTCATTGTTTTTAGGTTTATTTGGTTAAATTCTAGATGATTTTTGAATATTGCAATTTGTTAATGGATATGTGTGTTTGCGTCCGTGAACTTTGAGTGTCCCATACCTTGTCAAAAGTTATGTCTTTCACATGTCGATATGCATGTTTTGATAAAAGAATGGTTGAACTTTTGACATTACAAAAGTTAAAAGACTTTTATGTCATATTTTGATGGAAGAAAGGATAAAACTTTTGTTTACGAGGATTATGTATATTGTATGTCATTGTGCAAATAGTGATGGAAAGTAGAATGAATCCTTGTCTATTCCACAATATTGATCTTCCCTGATCCATATTCTTATGTATATACTGTGTGGCTCCGTAAGTTCTTTTATATTGAACATTTTCGATTAAATTAATCATGGATTTTATTGTGGTTAATTTGATTGAGTATTTTTGGATTCAAATTCATATTCATATGTGATTTGTTATGTCCAAAGAAATCCTTCTTTTCTTGTGAAAATAAGGTCGCTCTTGTTGTTCTTTCGAGAATGACATTTTATGGGGGAGAGTTCTTAATTGAACTTGTGCTTAATTGCCAAATCTTTGTGGGGATTGCGGCTGTGGAATATTATAGGGGTTATCTTGTATGTTTATAAACTCCTTGATGAAAGCATCTAGCTTCGGTTATATGATTGCATCTAAAAAGTTGATATGTGCTTTCTTTTGATCATGAAATGTTTCGATGGAAATTTAATTAGGATCCCACTAGTTTTCGTACCTTTGCCAATTTTATTGACAAAAAGGGGGATAATTAATGTGTAGTTCACACTACAAATACATATGGTTTTCGGATCATTATGTAAGGGTGAGTGATATATATCACCATAGTATTGTTGTCGAAGTTGTGATACAATTGAACTTTGATGTCGTGTAATAATACTATGACACTGTGTAACAATGATTGAGAATTCTTGTTTTCTCATTGTTATAGCTACGGATTTTGAACAACGATGATACTAAACTTACAACCTTTGGGATCATTGGAGTACTTGGAAGTGACAAAGATTTCGACTAATGTTGAAGAACCAAGGAGATCAGGCATGTGGAAGAGAAGCTACAAAAGTTTATTTATCTATTTTTGTATTCCATATGTATTGATAGTTTTGTCACTAAAATTTGCAAAGGGGGAGATCGTTAGAGCACTGCTCGGTCGAACTCGCACGCGTTGCTATCTCAAGCATGTTTGTCAATGTTAGTGATCAAAACTATAAGTCTTGGTTTCTAGTCTACTTATATCTAAGTCTCGGACTAGGATAAAAAGTGTAGTTATGCTCAAGACTCCATGGTGATCATCATACAAAGACGAACAACTACTCAAGGAACTGGTGGAACTTCATCAACTAAAAGGTATGTGGAGACTTGAACTTATCTATCACTCAAAAGTCTATATACTCTATCTCCTATCTTGAGACAAAAGTCGTATTTCTATATAGACTTTGTGTTAGAGCATTGCTCGGTCGAACTCGCATGCATTGCTATCTCAAGCATGTTTGTCAATGTTAGTGATAAAAACTATAAGTCTTGATTTCTAGTCTACTATAGCTAATTCTCTTACTAGGATACAAAGCGTAGTTGAGCTCAAGGACTTCATGGCGATTCATCATTCGAGAAGAAGAACTACTCAAGGAACCGGTGGAACTTCTCGACAAAAAGGTATGTGAAGACTTGAACTTATCTGTCACTCAAAAGTCTATCTACTCTATCTCTTCTTGAGACAAAAAGTCATATGCTATATATAGACTTACATTATACACATTTGGTATTTCGAGCCGAGTATACCTCGCCTATCTATTTCTCGAAATATGTGTTGGTAAGCGTTTCGCTTCGACCATGTTTATCTTTACCTAGTAACGAAAGTCATGATATGTTTCAATCACTTTGAAAATTGCTTTGACGATAAATAGTGTAACAATTATATAACATCCTCTAAGAATGTTTCAATGGTTGGAATGAGAGTTTAGATTACATAACCAACGATGGACATAAGTATTGTTGTGGAAACACATATGTGTATAAGTCCTATCCCTTGAACCAAAGTTTGCGAACTTTGTTGATCAATAGAAACCAGAAGAATGGCTTGTTGCCAAGTCCGCGAACTGCCGAGCTTCTCATCCCGAGAAATTCTGCTGGAATTGACAAACTTGTTGCGTGAGTACCAGTCCGCGAACCGGCGGAAAGTCTTTGCCGAGATTTTCTGCTGGAGTTTGTAAACTCTGCCCGGTTGCTTAAGTCCACGAACCTAGTGTGCGAACTTAAGAAGGTTATATATCTTAAGATGATTTCTGACATTAAACTTATAAATACTAAGGAATGCAATTTGCAAACCGTGGCTATAAAGCTCATGAATCGATTTGAGTGAATCAAATCATCTTTGCTTCAATTGTGTCTTGTGTAGTACATAAGATTTCCTTGCAATTGAACAACTCTCTAACTAGTTCATTTGAGTCATTTGAACTAGTTATGGTGAAGAAGAATATGGTTGGTACGAAATGCTCATATGGCTAACCTTTTGGTTAATTATTGTTGAACCAACAATGTACACGTTTGGGTACAATTAAAAAACCTAGAAGTGTGCAGTTCATTTGTGTATAACAAGCTAAGTTTTCGACCTAACAGTTGAGAAATATTAGCTTGAATCTAAATCAGGTTTTCATCTAATAGTGGACATTTTTTGCTTTGTAACCAAGGCGAAACCCTGATTTGAAAGACTATATAAGGGGACATCTAGCAACTCTGCAAAACTAATCCCCACACCTCACGTGTGATACTAGTTTGCGTGCTAGAGTCGTTTCTCCTTTAACCTTTGGTTTTCTTCTTCTAAAACCAGGTTAACGACTTAAAGACTTTATTGGGATTGTGAAGCCAGGCCGATACTACTTTTATCGTAGTTGTGTGATCTGATCTTGCATATTCTATCGTACGAGTACAATCAGATTGATTGGCTTGAGATTAATATCTCCGATAGGAAAGATATAAAAAGTAGTCACAAACATCTTCGTCTCATTGTTTGTGATTCTGCAACATCTTGTTTCGCTACCATACGATTAAGATTGTTGTCAGGTGATTGATTTATCTAGGCTGTTCTCCGGAAATATAAGACAGGATTATCAATTGGTTCATGTTCACCTTGATTATCATCAAAAGAGGGAACAAAAACTTTAGGGTTTTTCTGTGGGAGACAGATTGATCCTTTGATAGACTTGTCTATGTGAGACAGATTTGTTTATTGTCAAAGCCTGCAATTTTGGGTCGTAGCACCTCTTAGTTGTGGGTGACATCATCTAAGGGAATCAAGTGCGCAGTATCCTGCTGGGATCAGAGGCGTAGGGAGTACAACTGTACCTTGGATCAGTGGGAGACTGATTGGGGTTCAACTATAGTCCAGTCTGAAGTTATCTTGGAGTAGGCTAGTGTCTGTGTTATTTCAGTTTCCGCATTATATTGTTTTATTTTTATAATTGAAATAATACAGGTTGTGCGTTAGATCATCAATTAGAGTAATCCAACCTTTGGTTGTTGATTTTCATTGATTGATCCTTGGATATTGGTCTTTGGTACCATCCAAGTTATTCCTTGTATTTGATTAGTACTCGCAGTTTCTGTTTGACGAAATCAAATTAAGAGAGAGATATAAACTCGTTGATGTACTTTTAATTGATTGATTCTTGTTGATTCTCTTAAAAGTATATTTGAGTTTGTCCATACAGATTTCTAAGCGAAATATTGGATGGTGTTGTTAGACCCCCGCTTTTTCAATTGGTATCAGAGCAGGCAAACACGTTCAAGACCTTACAAGTATATGTTTGTAGCAATCTGAGTCTGAGGACAAAATCTCTTACGCATACCAAGATGCCTCCTAAAGCTTTCAACTATGTCAGCTGTATCGGGAATACCTCAAAGGATTGTTCCTTAGTTGATTCTTCTGAATTCCGAGGTAGGAAGATTGTCTCATCTTGTGTTGATCACTCTTCCTCCAATGAGACATTGGACACAATGGCGAAAGCTGAAATGGAGCTCACCAGAATCGCAAAAAATTCTACTGAGTTTATTGATCTTCAGAATCATGATCAACTCATCGATGAATTTGAAAAGTCTATTGATCGAGAACGTGTACTCTATAACATTATTGAGTCCTTCTCTAAGGATATTGAGAAACTTCTTCAAGAGAATAATATACAGCGTGAAAAGATTTGTGGTATTGAAAAGGTTATCAAAGAAGGCTCAATTAGAGAAAAATGTTTGATCAAGACGCATTCATCTGATCTTGACGGACTCCGTGTTGAAAAAGAGAAGCTAGATGCATCACTTTCACTAGCCCATGAACAGTGTATAACCTTGGAAAAGGAAAACTCTGTCTTAAGGAAAAATTCTTCTATTCCAACTGTTTGTCTTGACATACGGTACATGAAGAAATATCCTCCAAAAGAAGATTGTGTCGAGAAAATTTTATATAACTTACAATCTTCTCACAGGGCTGTAAAGTTAAAACAGATGTCGTCTGTTGCGTCTTCTCCACGAACCTGTACTTTCTGTGGAAAAGGGAATCACTATGTTATCTGTTGTTTTTCCAGGAAGAAACAAATTTCTAAACTTCGTAATTTTCTTCTTTCCACTGTCAATGGGGTAAATAGTCAGTCGACTACTTCAGTGAATCTCATGCTCACAAAACACCAGACATCTTATAAAAATGATCTCCTTCCTAGGAATCATTACAGGACTTCTGTGCATTCTAGTGGTTTAAAGTCTTATACTTCTGATGAAAGCATGACATGTGCTTATAAGAACAACTCTGATGAACCTAAGTCTAGAGTTTGGAAACCCATCTCGGAAAATCCTCTTGAACCAATCTCTAGAGGTCCTAGACTCAGTAATCAGAAATCTCCTTCTATTGAGCTTTCAGGAAAAGCTATGAGAAATTTCCCTAAAAATGGAAACTACCATGGGAAGACAAGAAATGTTGAGATCAGATATCCTGGTGGAAATCACAACTACTCTCTCAAAACCTATTGTGAGACTATGTCTCCCTATGCTACCTAGTAGCAGAAAGTTTCATTCTTGTATCTAACTTGAGAGATACAAGGATGATGTTTGAGAGATGCTCAAATAATTAGCCGAGTTCCATTAGTTTGTATCTTTGATATCTCTTGATGTGAGTTTTTAGTATTTCCTTCCTTCTTCACTGTGACCTTTCTTTTTGGGCTGAATTTTTTTGAAAGCGACACAGTATTCAGTTTTCCTGGTTGGGTCCATTCTTTGGCGTATGGATTAGTCCACGAACGTCCATATCTCCTCAAGGAACTCTAGGGTCTCCATCTAAGGTGTACACTTGAACATATATATATTTCATATATGTGTTCATTAATCTTCAAGAAAGGAACTCAATGGAAACTGTTCCCAAAGAAGAAGTTAACCCTACTGTAGAGGATGATCTCAAAGGAAGTGATCCTGCTCGAGAGTTTATTCTGAATAAGATGCTTGAAAGGAAAGAGTATAACTCTTGGATTGGAGAATATTTCAAGGATTTAATTCTCGTTCAGAATGATGTAAAGAACGAACTTGCTGACCTTCAACTGCAGATCAACCAGCTTATTGATGGACAGGAAAAAATCCTTAGTACTCAGAATATCTTGATCAGAAATCAGAAGAAAGTTATTCTTGACTGCGCTAAGGCTCGACACTTTGTTCGCGTTGTTGATCGAAAAACTAATGTTCTGACTCATGAACATGGTGTCTCTACGGTCAATAAAATCAAGGATATCAGTGACTCCTATTTCGATGGACCATTCCAGAGGTATGAAATCATCAAGGAAAACTGAGTTTTATTTGTTGCCTAGTATGTCTCATTTTTGGTTTAGTTGGAAGAATAACTAGTGCTTTGAATAGCAATGATTGTGACTACAAATAGCTGTTATCTTTCATCTTCTTGTTTTTTTATGTTTATTGGTTTAAATTCTAAAAATATTTGGAGGATGATGGTTTGCAGTATTTAATCTTTATGATTTGTAACATTATGGGATATTGGTGTTTACGTCCGTGAACTATGTTGTCCCATATTTTGTCAAAAGTAAAGTCGTTCATGATCGGTATTCATGTATTGATTTAAGGATGAATAGACTTTTGAAATATACAAAAGTTAAGCCTATATTTTCAATTATTTGATGGAAGATAGGTTAAAATCTTTTGTGTTCAAGGATTATGTCTATTTAAAATTGTTATGCAAATAGTGGTGGAGGATAGAATGAATCCTTGTGTATTCCATAGCATTGATCTTCACTGATCCATATTTTATGTAATACTGTGAGGCTCCGTAATGTGTCTTATGTTGAGCATGATACAACCAAGTTGATTAATTTTTGATTAGCTTTGTTGGTTGTTCCGTAAGGTACTTTATGTTGAGCATTCTTGAACTAAATTAATCATCTTGTTTGGTTATTTAGTTATTGCTTCATAAGTCTTTTTATGTCGAGCAAAACAAATGACAATTAAATTGATTACTTTTGTAATTAGTTTGGTTGTGTATTCCAATTAGATTAATTATGAGTTCTCTTGTAATTAATCTAGTTGAGTATTTTCATACTCCGTAAGATTCCTCTTATGTTGAGTATATGAACGACTATCCTATTCATTTTCTAATGGTTATGTTAGTCGTTTGCTCTGTAAGTTCTCTTATGCCGAGCATAATCAATTAAGTTGATCACTTTTGTGTTTAATTTGATTGCGTATTCCGATTAAATTAAGGGTTATTTGGTTTTTGGTACTTACATTTTGCCCAGTGTCAGTGTTTGGTCTAACACTGACACTGGGCAAAATGGAAAGGTCAAACATTTGTCCAAGTTAGTGTTTGGTACCTGGACCTCACGTTGACCCACGTTGACTCCGTTGAGTCAAATTTTCAATTAATTATATTTGTAAATACCAAAATATCTTCTACTTTAGTAACAATAGCTAACCAAGTCCTAACCTTTTTATGACGAGTCACACCGGTCCAAAACGAGTCGCACCGATCAAAAGCCAACTTGCCTGTATTGTTTTTCACGAACTCTGAACTCTTTGTCTCTGGAGTTTTCCGTCTGATATCACCTTTCCATTCTCTTTCTTCTCCAATATAAACTTTTTTCTTTCTTTTTGTTGAAACCCATCATATAGACATATCAAGCTTTGCTTTAATTTCATAAAACGATGAAGAACACTATTGTGGCAGAGATTTAGAATCTAGGGTTTGATCTTGGAGATTTTGATTAAAGAAGAAACTAAACAGAGGCTATGTAATCATTTTTCCAGAGATGATTAGGATTTAGTTACGGTATAATTTATGTTCAGTTAGGGGTTCGATTCTTCTTTGGGTTTCAGTTGGTTCATAATAAAATTGATTCAATTCAATAGGGGTTCAATTAGTGGTTTCAGTAGGGATTTTATTAGCGTTTCAATGGCTGATTTTGACCCAAAAGAAGAAGAAATGATTAGTTCTTGTTGCAGATTCACTGATCTAATTTGGGTTCAGAATGGTACAGTTAATCCAGTGAATGTTGTTTTTTATTTTTGTTTCCCCAATTTCAGTATCAAGGAATGTTGATTTTGTTCATGTATTGAATCCTGATGATCAATTATTGATAACCTATTATTAATCTTTTTGTGCTAATTTGTTACGATTTCACTCAATTTCTCAACTTTGGGTTTCTGTTGAATATGTAGTTGTGGTTTGTTAGGGTTGTACTCAATTTCCCTTAATTGTATTGAGTTTTCATTATCAATTACATTAGAGGGTTTATCTTTGTTTCCTCAATTTCGATTTTTGAATGATGATGATGAAGAACCCTATAAGAGTGACAGGGGTCTTAGTAGATATTTTGAATGATGAAAAATATTGAGTGGTGGTGATCTTTATAGCTCGTTGTAGTCTGGTGATGGTGGCGTATATCGGTTAATGGTTGGGTTTCAATTTGCAGAACATCAACTAGGTTCCCCAAGCTAACGGACATGTTAACGCTGTTAGCTAAATAAATTTTATTTATTATTTTTAAATAAATACTAAACAAAAGTCAAGATTTAACGGGTCAACAAAGGTCAACGCCATTTCCAAGTACCAAACACTAAGTTGGACAAAAGTTATACCAAACACTAACATTGGACAAAATGTAAGTACCAAAAACCAAATAACCCTTAAATTAATCATGGGTTTACTTGTGATTAATTTGATTGAGTTTTTGGACATAGAAAATCATTCTCATGGTTTTTGGTGTCCAATAAAAATCCTTCTTTTCTTTTGAAATTAAAGTCGCTCTTGTTGTTCCCTTGGGAATGACATCAAATGAGGGAAAGTTCTTTTGAACTTGTGCTTAATGGTCATATCTTGAGGGGTGTGCGGCTGTGGAATCTTAAAGGGGTTATCTTGTATCTTTAAACTCCTTGATGAATGCTATTAGCTTCGGATATATGATTGCATCTAAATTAGATGGTACGTATTTTCTATTAGTCATGAAATGTCTCTTACGAAAATTTCATTAAGATCCCGTTCTTGTACCTTTGCCAATTTTATTGACAAAAGGGAGAGAATTAATATGTAGTTCACATTAAAAATACATATGGTTTTCGGATCATTGTGTAAGGAGGAGTGGTTTCCATGTGAGATGGAGTATTGACTAAGGGGGAGTGATACATATTGCCATAGTATTATTGTTGAAGTTGTGATACAATTGGACTTTGACACTGTGTAATAATACTATAACACTGTATAACAATGATCGAGACCGATGCTTTCTCATTGTTATAGCTACGGATCGTCAACAACGGTGATGCTAAACTTAAAACCTTTGGGATCATTGGAGTACTTGCAAGTGACGAAGATTTCGAGGAATGTTGAAGATTAGACATGTGGAATAAGAGCTACTAAATTTTCTTTATCTTTTTTGTATTCCATATGTATTGATAGTTTTGTCACTAAAATTGACAAAGAGGGAGATTGTTAGAGCATTGCTCGGTCGAACTCGCCTGCGTTGCTATCCCAAGCATGTTTTTCAATGTTAGTGATCAAAACTATAAGTCTTGATTTCTAGTCTACTATAGCTAAGTCTCGAACTAGGATAGAAAGTGTAGTTGATCTCAAGGACTTCACGGCGATTCATCATACAAGAAGAAAAACTACTTAAGGAACCGGTGGAACTTCTCGACAAAAAGGTATTCGAAGACTTGAACTTATCTGTTACTTAAAAGTCTATCTAATCAATCTCCTACTTCTTGAGACAAAAAGTCATATGCTATATATAGACTTAGATTATACATATTTGGTATTTCGATCCGAGTATACCTCGCCTATCTATATCTCGAAATATGTGTTGGTAAGCGTTTCGCTTCGACCATGTTTATCTTTACCTAGTGACGAAAGTCATAATATGTTTCAATCACTTTAAAAATTGCTTTGACGAGAAATGGTGTAGCAACTATATAACGTCCTCTAAGAATGTTTCAATAGTTGGAATGAGAGTTTAGATTACATAACCAATGATGAACATAAGTATTGTTGTGGAAACACATATGTGCATAAGTCTTATCCCTTGAACCAAAGTTTGCGAACTTTGTTGATCAAGAGAAACTGAAAGAATGGCTTGTTGCCAAGTCCGCGAACTCAGTCCGCGAACTCCCGAACTTCTCATCCCGAGAAATTCTGCTGGAGTTGACAAACTTGTTACGTGAGTACCAGTCCACGAACCCTGTCCGCGAACCGGCGAAAAGTCTTTGCCGAGATTTTCTGCTGGAGTTTGTAAACTCTGCCCGGTTGCTTAAGTCCACGAACCTAGTGTGCGAACTTAAAAAGGTTATATATCTTAAGATGATTTCTGACATTAAACTTATAAAGACTAAGGAATGCAATTTGCAAACCGTGGATATAAAGTTCATGAATCGATTTGAGTGAATCAAATCATCTTTGCTTCAATTGTGTCTTGTGTAGTACATAAGATTTCCTTGCAATTGAACAACTCTCTAACTAGTTCATTTGAGTCATTTGAACTAGTTATGGTGAAGAAGAATATGGTTGGTACGAAATGCTCATATGGCTAACCTTTTGGTTAATTATTGTTGAACCAACAATGTACACGTTTGGGTACAATTAACAAACCTAGAAGTGTGCAGTTCATTTGTGTATAACAAGTTAAGTTTTCGACCTAACAGTTGAGAAATATTAGCTTGAATCTAAATCAGGTTTTCATCTAACAGTGTATATTTTTTGCTTTGTAACCAAGCGAAACCCTGATTTGAAAGACTATATAAGGGGACATCTAGCAACTCTGCAAAACTAATCCCCACACCTCACGTGTGATACTAGTTTGCGTGCTAGAGTCGTTTCTCCTTTAACTTTTGGTTTTCTTCTTCTAAAACCAGGTTAACGACTTAAAGACTTTATTGGGATTGTGAAGCCAGACGGATACTACTTTTATCGTAGTTGTGTGATCTTATCTTGCATCTTCTATCGTACGAGTATAATCAGATTGATTGGCTTGACATTAATATCTCCGATAGGAAAGATATAAAAAGTAGTTACAAACATCTTCGTCTCATTGTTTGTGATTCCGCAACATGTTGTTTTGCTACCATACGATTAAGATTGTTGTGAGGTGATTGATTTATCTAGTCTGTTCTTCGGGAATATAAGACCGGATTATCAATTGGTTTCTGTTCACCTTGATTATTATCAAAAGACGAAATAAAAACTTTAGGGTTTTTCTGTGGAAGACAGATTGATCCTTTGATAGACTTGTCTGTGTGAGACAGATTTGTTTATTGTCAAAGCCTGCGATTTTGGGTCGTAGAAACTCTTAGTTGTGGGTGAGATCATCTAAGGTAATCAAGTGCGCAATATCCTGCTGGGATCATAGGCGTAGGGAGTACAAATGTACCTTGGATCAGTGGGAGACTGATTGGGGTTCAACTACAGTCCAGTCCGAAGTTATCCTGGAGTAGGATAGTGTCTGTAGCGGCTTAATATAGTGTGTGTTCAATCTGGACTAGGTCCCGGGGTTTTTCTGCATTTGCGGTTTCCTCGTTAATAAAATTTCTGGTGTCTGTGTTATTTCAGTTTCCGCATTATATTGTTTTATCTTTATAATTGAAATAATACAGGTTGTGCATTAGATCATCAATTAGAGTAATCCAATCTTTGGTTGTTGACTGATCCTTGGATATTGGTCTTTGGTACCATCCAAGTTATTCCTTGTATTTCATTAGTACTCACAGTTTCTGTTTGAGGAAATCAAATCAAGAGAGAGATATATAAACTCGTTGATGTACTTTTAATTGATTGAGTCTTGTTGATTCTCTTAAAAGTATATTTGAGTTTATCCATACAGATTGCTAAGCGAAATATTGGATGGTGTTGTTAGACCCCCGCTTTTTCACTTTGATTATACGCATTTGCTATTTCGAGCCAAGTTTATCTCGCTTATCTATTTCTCGAAATATGTGTTGGTAAGCTTTCGCTTTGGCCAAGTTCATATTTACTAGTGACGAAAGTCATATTAGTTTCAATTATTTGAAAATTGCTTTGATGAAAAATAGCTTGTGAACAACAATTATATAATGTCCTCTAAGAATGTTTTCAATGGTTGAAATGAGAGTTTAGAATATATAACCTTGAAAGGATATAAACATTGTGTGGTAACACATATGTGTGTAAGTCCTTATTACTTTAACCAAAGTATGCATACTTAACTGATCAGGAAAACCGGAACTAAAGTCTGCGTACCAGTGCGCGCACTGTCGGAAGTTCACGTCCCGAGAATTTCTGCTGGAGTTTTTGAACTGAAAACAAACTTATTCCGGGTATTTAAGTCTGTGTAACATTATGCGTACTTAAGTTGGTTATTTTCTGAAAATGGTTATTCGTGAACTTAAACTTATATAAACTGAGGAATGCGTACTTGCAAACCGTGGCTATAAAGTTCATTAATTTATTCGAGTGAATCAAATCGTTTTTTGCTTTGACTGTGTCTTGTATACTTCTATATGATCTAAGCAATTTAACAACTTTCGAACTAGTTCATTTGGGTCATTTGAACTAGTTATGGTGAAGAAGAATATGGTTGATATGAAAGTGCTCATATGGCTAACCATTTGGTTAACTATTGTTGAACCAACAAATGTACATGTTTGGGTACGGTTACACAAACCTAAAATCGTGCATTTCATTTGTGTGTAACGAGCTAAGTTTTTGATCTAACAGTTGAAAAATATTAGCTTGAATCTAATCAGGTTTTCATCTAACAATGAATATTGAATGCTTTGTTACCAAGCTAACATTGATTGCAAACCCTGATTTGAAAGTCTATATAAAGGAGAACTCTAGCAACTGGGAAACCTGATCCCCACATCTCATGTGTGATACTAGTTGTATTATCTAGAGTCGATTATACTTTAACCTTAGGTTTCTTCTTGAGACCCTGTAGGTTAACGACTTGAAGACTTCATTGGGATTGTGAAGCCAAACCCAACTATTCTCTTTGTAGTTGCATGATCTGACCTTGCTGTTTCTATCGTATTTGAGTACAATCGTAAGGTTGGCTTGAGATTGATTTCTCCTATATGCAAGATATAAAAGAAGTCAAAAACACCTTCGCCTTATCGTTTGTGATTCTGCAATATTTTCTTTTGCAAGTCAATTAAGATTATTGTAAGGTGATTGATAATTCTAGGCTGTTCTTCGGGAATATAAGTTCGGGTTATCAATTGGTTCCTGTTCACCTTGATTTATCAAAAGACGGAACAAAAACTCGTAGGTATTTCTGTGGGAGACAGATTTATCTATTACCGTAGACTTTTCCATGTGATACAGATTTGTTTATTAAAGTCTTCGACTTTGGGTCGTTGCAACTCTTAGTTGTGGGTGAGATCAGCTAAGGGAATCAAGTGCGTAGTATCCTGCTGGGATCAGATATGTAAGGAGCGCAACTGTACCTTGGATCAGTGTGAGATTGATTTGGGTTCAACTACAGTCCAGACTGAAGTTAGTTTGTATTAGGCTAATGTCTGTAGTGGCTTAATACAGTGTGTGTTCAATCTGGACTAGGTTCCGGGGTTCTTCTGCATTTGCGGTTTCCTCGTTAACAAAAATTTTGGTGTATGTGTTATTTCTTTTCCACGTTATATTTTGTTATATAATTGAAATATCTTAGGTTGTGCGTTGAATCGATCAATTGGGAAATCCAACCTTTGGTTGTTGATTGAAATTGATTGATCCTTGAACATTGGTCT
Organism: Papaver somniferum; assembly: GCF_003573695.1. NCBI lineage: Eukaryota > Viridiplantae > Streptophyta > Magnoliopsida > Ranunculales > Papaveraceae > Papaver > Papaver somniferum. Next base: position 37,853,643 of record NC_039363.1, read on the forward strand.
TTGGTATCGTTCAAGTAGTGTCTCATGTATTCAATTAGACTCGTTGATTTCTATTTGCTTGAGTAAGTATTGAATCGATAAAGAGATATATAACTCTTTGATATACTTTTATTAAGATTGAGTCTGACTATCTAGTTGATTCTCTTAAAAGTATATTGGATTTTGTCCATACAGATTATTAAGCGAAATATTGGGTGTGGTTGTTAGACTCCCGTTTTTTCACTTTGTACAATTACGAATCAAACCGATTTCGTTTCAATTTGTTCATGAATATTTCTATGAGATAGTGAACAATTGAAAAACTATATTTGAAACACAATTAAATTCATTTGTTTATCTATCATGATTGATTGATCATCATATTTGATCTAGAAGTGTTAGATTTAAATGGCCAAGTCAAAAGTGTTCATATGGCTAACTTTGGTTAACTTTTATTGAGCCGACCCAATATACACGTTTAGGTACGGTTACTCATATCTAAATATAAGTATATTTCATTTGTGTGTAACAAGTTAAGACCATCTCACGGTGGAGATTAATTGCTTAATTTCTAAGCAGACTTAGCTTGAATCTTAAATCAGGAGTTCATCTAACGGTGAATATTGAATGCTTTGTTACTAATCTATCTTAGGTTTGATTGGAAGCAACCTTAATTTGAAAGTATATATAAGGGAGAACTCTAGCAACTGGAAAACCTAACCCCGACACTTTCGTGTGTCCTAGTTGCAAACTAGAGTCGATTCTCCTTTAACCTTAGGTTTCTTTTCGATACCCTATAGGTTAACGACTTGAAGACTTCATTTGGGATTCGTGAAGCCAGATCCAACCATTTTCTCTGTAGTTGCGTATTCTGATCTTACTTGTTCTATCGTTCTGAGTTTTATCTTCTTTAAAATTTACTCGAGATTCATCTCCAATAGGTACGATATAAAAAGTAATCACAATAGCTTTTCGTCTCAGACTCTTGTGATTCGCAATAACTTCTTCTGTTAATCAGTTAGGTTATTGTGAGGTGACTACTATTTCTAGGATGCTCTTCGGGAGTATTAGACCGGATTATTAATTGGTTCATGTTTACCTTGATCTTTGTATCAAAAGACGGAAAAAATAGAATAAAGTATAGATATATCTGTAGGAGACAGATTTGTTTATAAGTCTTCGACTTTGGGTCGTAGTATACTCTTAGTTGTGGGTGAGATTAGCTAAGTGAATCAAGTGCGCAGAATCCGGCGTGGTTCTAGAGGCGTAAGAAATGTGACTGTACCTTAATCGGTGTGAGACTTGGTTTGGGCTCAACTACATTCCAGTTCGAAGTTAACTTGTAGTACGCTAGAGTCTGTAGCGGCTTAATGCAGTGTGGTGTTCAAATCTGGACTAGATCCCGGGTTTTTTTTTGCATTTGCGGTTTCTTCGTTAACAAAATTTCTTGTGTCTGTGTTATTTCTTTTCCGCATTATATTTGTTTATATAATTGAAATATCACAGGTTGTGCGTAGTTCAATCAGTTGATAAATCTGACCTTGATTGTTGGATAAAACTTGATTGACACTTGGGCATTGGTCTTTGGTATCGTCCAAGTTATTACTCATATAAATCAGTCTCACAGATTTCTATCTAGTTGATTTACTTATTGTATTGAGAAAGAGAAAAACTCTTTGATATATTTCTTGGTTGAGTCTCGCTTTTAAGTTGGTGCTCTTGGAATTATCTTCGAGTTTAGTCCATACAGATTTCCGAATGAATTATTGGGTGTGGTTGTTATACCCCCGTTTTTTTTCCCTGTTGTACAACTTGTTTTTTTAAGGAAATTGATTAAAAAACCGTCCATACTTTATTACAAAGAATACAAGTTGATATATTAATCTTATACGTCCCCTGTAGTGAACCTCTTTAGTACGTTACGATTCTAATCGATGTTTCTGCTAGATGGTCAAAAAATTCTTCTCCTCGAAAAAATCAATCGTCGACTAATAGTGCTCTTGAGGAAACTAGTAAAGAAGGATCTCTCGGAAAATGGATCTCCTGACTAGGAGAATGTATCCAAAGAAATAATGGAATCTCAAAATTAGGAAGCCTTTATAAATTGTGGATGAAATATATAGAAGTTTGGAATCTAAATATAATTATTGTTGACGACATGTTTTTAATTAGTTTATAGTAAATATTAACATTGCCTTGGATGATGATGGTATTGAACCACACTATGTAGAGAAAAGTTGTCAAATGAATGATTAGTTTGAACTGAAAATGGCAATCCAAGCAGAGTTACATTTTCTCTTTAAGCGCAATATTTTAGGTACTACAGTCCGAAAACCTGATAATGAGAGCTTGGTTAGCTGCAAATGGGTGTTTCTGGCGTAAGAAAAATGAGAAAAACGAAGTTGTTCGCTGTAAGCGAGACAAGTGGCAACAGGTTTCTCGAAGAAACCATGGATCGATTATAAGAAAACATATTCTCCTGTAACGGATGAATTCACCTTTCAGTATTTGACTTGTCTTGTAGTCCTTAAAGGAATCAACATGCATATAACGGATGTGGTTATGACGTATCTGTGTGGAAAACTGGATACAAATATTTATATGAAAATCCCTAAAGGTTTTTAGTTATCCGCAAATAAACCATGTCGCATGTATGTATTGAAACTAAATCGAGACTTATATGTTTTGAAACAGTTTGGACTAATGTGACACAATCATCTAAGTGAATACTTGAGTCAGGGATATATGAACAATCATATATACCCATGTATTTTCATTAAAAAAGAAAACATTGGATTTTCAAATTGATGTATATGTATATGACATCAATCTTATTAAACTCTTGAAGAGCTCGCCGAAACAAAAACACACGTAAAGAAGAAGTTTGAGACGAAAGACCTCGATAAAAGATAATAATGTCTTGATCTACAACTTGAGCATTATGAGGGAAGAATTATTTTCTACCAGTCGATGTATACAGAGAAACTTCTCAAACGTTTTAATATGGATATATCATATCTGCTTAGCATCTGGATGATTGTAAGACCTCTTGATCATAAAAAATATCCATTTCTCCCTAAAGAGGAAGGTGAACTTTTTCTTGGTCAATAAGTGCCATAATTGAGTGTCATCGATGGGTTACTGTATTTAGCTCAATGTACAAGACCTACCATTTCTTTTGCAGTAAATATGTTAGCCACATACAATTCTTCACCAACGGAAAAACATCTGGTTGGAGTAAAGTACACTACCCGCAACCTACGCGGCACTACGAATATGGAATTTTCTTACTCGAAAGACTCAGAGGATGCTCGAGATTAACAGTTACATGTATATTGGTTATCTTTCAGATCCACTAAAGCAATTTCTGAGACATGATACGTTTTTAACTAGCGGTGGTACTGCAAATTTCACGGTGATCTTGTAAGTAGGGAACACCAGCTACCTCCTCAAATCACTTTGATAATCGCATTATATGAATCAAGTAGAGAGTGTGTGTGGTTGCGATCATAAGCCGAGCATATCAAGAGATCGTGTAGTCTACCATCCATATACTGGCATGCCAATAAGAATTTTTTGAATACAATTAGGCTTGCATAGTACAAACTAAAAAAGGTTACATCAAAGGTTATACAACGAAGCATAGTTCGCAAAAATTGTTTTATTTTCACCACCACCAGAAGAACAACAAGATTGATATCTAAAAGCAACAATCTTGTGAGAATTATGTTGATCTGTTTACCAAGCCATTACCGACGAAGGTCTTCCGAAAGCTTATTTATGGAATCTGAATATGCCACATATACAAGCAGACTAATTAACTGAGATTTTATTGTGGGGGAGTTTTTGGACTATAACGCGTTGTAATATTTTTCCTTAGTCAAGGTTTTTTCCCACTCGTTTTTTTATGTCAAGGTTTTAACGAGGCAACACAAGCGTGTCCAACATTGATCTAAAAAGATGTCTTTGTTGTATTTTCCCCCTTCCTCAGGATTTTGTCCCATTAAATTTTACCGACAAGATTTTGATGAGACAACGTACTTGGAACGATGATCATCCAAGGGCTAGTGTTATATGAGTGGGCATATTATGTGAATGACACACCAAGCTTAACTTAGTTCATCCGTAAGCCAACACCATGTCTAAATGAAAATGAGTTTTAAATACAAGTAATTAATTTAATGACCACCGACAACTGTCGTTACCATGTTCAAACCGACAATGCATCCATTACCATAAATACAAAATGGGTTCGGAGATATGAAAATGAAGTGCAAGAAATGAAAAGTTCGTTTCCCTTGATAAGTTCCCATGTACACTTAATCTTAAGTATTAAATACTACTACTTGATATTACATGGTATAATCTATTTAACAAAAAAAATGAAAGAATAAATGAAAGTAGCTTGGTGTTTGAACTAAATATAAAAAAATCTCTCGTTTACGGTTCATAATCTTATCCTCGTTCATAAAATACTCTCTTCAATTTTGATCAGATATTATTTTATATACAGAACTAGTCATAAAAACCCAAGGTGACCAAACTTGTGGTACAAAAATCCCATTTAAATGTTGGGATCAGTTAAAGCTCCATCTTAAACAAAATTGATACAAAAACCCCCAAATTTTTAAAAAATGATACAAAAACTCCAAATTTCAAAATTGGTTTCATCAAAATTCTTTGTAGTTTTTGTGTTACTTTTGTTTTGATGAGGTTTTTATGTTATTTTTATTTTGATGGGTTTTTTATGGATGGATAGTGACACCTTTGGGGTTATAACTCGCGGACCGTTTTATATACTAGTATAACATGCACGCGCGATGCGCTTGCAAATCCATTCAAAAACAAATTAACCTTTGCATTCAATAATTTTCTACCAATCAAATATCCATCTATCTACACATAGTTGTATGCATTTCTTCTACATGATATAGCTGCAGACAAATCAAAATACAAAGAATAAATATAAGTTTTCCTCCATAAGGTGGAAATACCCAACAATACCATGAATATAATTCAATGTCCAGAAACCTGCAAAAATAAACCCAGTTCTGGTAGTGGCCTGGGTCATATATGGCAAGAACACCAACAATGTTTTGTCAGCTACATTAACTATGCTGACAGAAGCTTGGAACACATCAGATCTTGGTTCCACAAATGTTAGTAATTCCCTTGTAGGAGAATGTGAACATCTTTGATGAAAAACTTGTGTTGTTCATAATTTCATAGTACCAACTCATCTCAAATTCTGCATTCAATCAACCAACATGTTAAAAATGGACTAAACAGAAGAAAAAAAATCCAGGTAGCATCTTAGCGAGCCTCACCACCACTTATATTACTGTCTCTAAAACTGCCAAAAACATAGATACCTAATCATGGAGCCAGTATAGAATCGAATTGAATAAAACAAACATCACCCATTAAGGAACAAAATTCAAACATCCAAAATTTACTGCAATGTTACAATTTATCAGAAACTCATAGGGCCACGATGCAATGAGGTGCTAATCATTTACAAAGACATTAAAACTTAATGGTGTATGGATTTCAGTAGAAAATTATAATGGAAGCCCTAAAATTAATGTAGTAAGAACTTAAGAAACTGCAAAATTCATCATTCTAAAAGAAATTAGGTTACACAGGTGGCATCGTCTAATTGCTAACTATAATTTGGGCTATATTTACACATTTTACTTGCAGCTTCTTGCGAAAGCAATAATTATAAAAGTCTGGACAGTAACCCACTTCAGTTACCAGTGGCTGCCTTGACTTTGGCATCCTCGCAAATAGTAAGTTTATGATGGTAAGTTCAACCGAATCATATTTAATTTGATCAAGGAATCAGATGTTGAACCCATAAAGAGAGAATTAGAAAGTTAACTGTAAGAGTATGCCAATCACATAATGCAAAATCATTAGCTGAACCACTACTACTATACATATATGTACATGTTTGAAAGATTGTTTACATAGTAATTGATGTCATTAAAATGTGTTACGCCTAAGCTAAAGAATCACCCTAGAGGAATAGTCTCATGATTGTAGATAGTTGAATAGTGCAAAGAAGCAATATTTAGCACTTCTTTGTCTCTTTCAATTGAAAAAAAAAAAATCCACTGAGGCACCATTACTGAAATTAAATAGATTTATAGCACTTAGCATCCAAACCCAGTTATTAAACGATCAAGCCAGGACAAAAAAATTACTTTGGACTTTCAACTCATAAAGAAGCCCTAGAATCAAAAGACTGAAAATGAAGCTCTTACCTTGGAAATTCCAATATCCAACCCATTGTCTAAAGAAGTCTTTGATTTCCTTAAGAAGAAGCAATGAAAAATAAGTAACATCTGATGCAATATTACTGGAGGTTGAGTCAAAATCGTCGTTGGGCTATGATTGGTGCAAACACTCATGAAGAAGTGATTAACAGTCCAATTGAAACGAGGTGGTTGACAATTTTACAAATATTGAAGCTCACAAACTGTTTATCAAGAAGTAATACAATCATATTAAAGTCATACAATAATGAAAGCTTCAAACTTGATTAGGAAATAAAATTTGAACTGCTAGCATGTAAAGGAAGAGAAATTGAAACCAATTTACTAAATCGAATTGATGGTATGTTAAGGAAGAGAAACGAAAACTAATTTACTAACCAATTTAGCAGAAGACTATGAGCATCGTGAAGCACTTTGAAGTGGAGAGAAAAGCTTGGGAAACCCTAACTGAAACGGGAAGCCCTAACCCCAATTGAGATTTCCAGCTTTTCTGTAATCGAAGAAGTAAGTTTCCAAATTGTCTGTAAACTTAATTCAATTAGTTCACCTTATTTCTTAAACTCTCTCAAAATTTTGGGTTTGATTTGAACTTCTGGGGTATTTGTTGTTGTGAGATTTCTGCGAAACAATCTGGAATTAATTCAATCAATTCATTTTAGTGTAGGGAATTGATGACGATGATAAAAATCAAGAACAGAGAAGAGGGAAGAGATTTCAGTCGAGAAGAATGAAACCGAGAAAGAAGAGGTTTCTGACGGAGAGAAAACTCGAAGAGGTAAATGAACTGCCTAATATCGCTGAAATGAAGTCGAGAAAATAGTTCTCAGCGGGATTCGAACCTGGCGTCTCCTAACAACATTAAGGCGCCCAATGACGGATTCACCCTTTGCACTCTTTTATTATTATCTTCTATAGCTTGTCTTTTTAATTTTCAGCTTTTATAATCAAACGTTATATTGGTAATTAGAAAAAAGCTTTCACCAAAAGGAAGGCTTCACCAAAAATATCTCTTTTTTTATATTGGTAAGATATAAGAAAACATAAGCGAAAACATTTTACCAGAAAAATATAACTCTGAGAACAAACTTTACAGAGACCATTACATAGAAAATAATAACAACATAAATTAGAGAGATAAAGTGAGCAACCCAAGATCACTGAGATATTGGAGAAACTAAAGAAAACTTGATAACTAAGAACTCTAAAGATACAAAAAATAAGAAAACCAAGTAGTACAAACAATTAACTCATTTCTTTGTGGTGTTTAGATGATATTATTTGGAAAGAACTAATTTCTTCCAAATCAATTAACAATTCTGCACAAGGCAAAAGGATTGGGATCAAAGAGATACATCCATCTCTCAGGGTTTTGGGCGTGTGGCAATGAACTTCCACAAATATCACTTCGTTCCTGTTCAGAGTATTCAGAACACTCAGATGTATTCGACATAAGTTCCTTTTTTTTACTCTCATGTTACTCAGTCAAGCTTGGGCTGATTAGTAGAGAAAGTACAAGTATTATTAGCATAGAAAGCAAAAAAGCGTGATTCGTCATTAATATGTTTGCTCGCAGTAATTGTGGCCTCTCGGAAGAATTGTTGATTGCATATTTGATGCACTGCTAGTACTAGTACACCCGATAATGGTTGATTGGCTAGTTTTAGATAGCTCCAGAGCTATGAAACAAAGAATTATCTCAGATCTACATCGAGGTATTGACGATGATTCTCAAATATCGCAGAACAAAATGTGATACGATGGGATAAAATGCAATAAAAAAACTAGCCCAGCGGAATCTTCACTTTATGTACTAAGACTCGCTCCTACTCAACCAACCAGTCCAGATCTCATTAAACCAAAACTGTTTCCACATGTCTCAACCGATTCATTTGGCCTAGGAAGCGAAGTACGAACACTTCTTTCATCAAATGAACCACTAAGTACACCAGAAAATGTAGTATAAATAGAGTCACAATAAAGGGCTAATTCTAAACTAGAAAAGCAAAAATTTCCTATACTTCCATGCCTTTCTTCACTACCAACAACCCTGCGGACCAAGAAGCTATGAACAAATCTGGTGATATGATTCTGCTCCCCTAATTTTTCTTAAAAAAAATTGAATTGCAAAGCACGCCCCTGTCTAAAACCCTAATTTAGGGCCAAATACCCTACTGGTCTGAGTTCCGAGTCGATATGAATCGGATCAGAAGGGGTTGATTCTGTGATTCTCTACCCTGACAAACAGAAAGAGGGTTAGGTTTTTGATTGGAAGCGCAGCAAACACTTGTACCGACATAAGGTTCATTTCACCGCTGTTACCATCTGATCTCTTCTCTTTCTTTACCCAAGTAGCAATGGCTGCTACTGCTACTTCTTTTCAAGCACTCATCCAACCCTACAGCAATTACCTCTCTTCCTCTTCATTGTTTCCTTCTTCTACTTCATGCATTGCTTCTCCTTCTTCTTTATTAAAACCTAAAATTATTTGTTCCTCTTCTTCTTCTTCTTCTGCATCTCCTCTTACTGTTGTTAATGGAAACGTTGAGAGAAGCAGTGTCGTTCCAGATAGGAAAGAAATTCGTCTTGGTTTACCAAGTAAAGGTCGCATGGCTTCTGAAACCCTTGATCTTCTTAAGGTAATTCTTTTCATTCTCATTTCCTCTTTTATTTTCCGATTCTTTTGATTTCTTCGCCTAATCTAAACCCTAAAACTTTCTATTTCTCTTTTGGTGAAGGACTGTCAACTCTCTGTCCGTCAAGTAAATCCTCGACAGTATGTAGCTGAAATTCCACTGGTGGGTTTTCTTCTTTTATACTCCAAATTTTGTTTTATACCAAGTTTTCTTATGGCATTGTAAATTTATTCTGGGATTCTTGAAGACAATGAGAACAGTTTGATGTACGTAAATTTTACCATTTTTTTTTAAGGAATTAGAAATATGTTTAACTGGTTAACCTAAAAAAGGAAGTCATGTGAACTCTTTTCCTCTTGTTTGCACGCTATTAACATTTGTCGTTGTAAGTCCTTTTGGCATACTTCATCAGTTCATCTTGAACCTTTATTACTGCTTTACGTCTATGCTAAAAAGTGCCAAGAGTTTGGTCGACTCCTGAACCTTAACAGTCAACCTTGTTTCAGACTCCACAAATTTCCAAATGTTTGTTTGGTTTTGTGGTTATTATTTTTTCTCTTCATGGCCCATCATACATTTTCATATATTTTCTTTGACGCAGCTCTCAAATTTGGAAGTCTGGTTCCAGCGGCAAAAAGATATTGTTCGCAAAATTCTCACAGGAGATCTAGACCTTGGAATTGTAGGTTTGGATACGGTCACGGAATTTGGACAGGTATGCATTCTCGAAGCCATTTAAGTGATTCCTCTTGTTTCCACTTGTTAATTTAGAAAGTTGATTATATTCCTTAATTCTGGGTTAAAATGTAGTCCCTATGCATCCCTGTCCTGATACCATTGTCCATAAATCTTTTTAAGTTGTGCCCTTACTTGTAAGTTAATCTAAGTATAGTTAGTAAGCTATAGAAGAATTAAAAACTTATGTCAGATTGCTGTTACCTGGTAGCTCTAGCTAATAAAAAGATAATGCGCCTTAATTATTTTAGCTGGCAGGATTTCTTCATCCGAAGGATGATGGGTGAGGGAGGAAGTTGGATTTCGTTTTCACTCTATTACAGCTAACCTAGCACAATATATCCTTGATCAATTTCCAAGGAAGGAAAGCGAAAAAAGTTAGTCAATAGAAAAGGTCCCTATTTCTCCATGGCCGAAGTTAAACATTTCTTTCTTTTCAGTAGTGGTGGGAGCAACTGCTTATAAATTAGACTTCATTAAGTCTGTAGCTTTTTATGCTTTCAGAGGAACTCAAAATATGATTCATTCCATATAAATATACCGTTAGTTTACTATGGATTGTGGCCAGCTTACGTGGTCATCGATACCAAATTCTGCGCCTAGACAAACCACCCATCATGGTCATCAATTAGAGTTTCACATTTTAAGGAGTGTCCTACCTTTTGATGAACCAGAGTGACTATTGTTAACCTCATTAACTATGAAGAAGACAAGGATGTCATAGTACTGTTAGTAAGTGTTCCCACATAATATCTGTCGAACACATATGTTTTATACTGTCAGATAATTCTGTTCTTCCTAATTTATATTGGCAATTGGTCCTCTGCAGTTATTCAACTAGAGATTTGTTAATATCCACCACTACATTGCCAGATGCATCCCGGAAATCAATATTGGCATATCCGGGGCATTACTTTTAGAGGAGTTTAGTTGGTCCAGATCAAGTCGTAGCACCAAGCCATTACTCTGAAAACAGCTTGGCATTAGGCTGACTTTGTTTGGTGTAGCACTCAAAGTCAAATTTAGTCTGTCAACTGTCAAGAAGTCCATTACTCTGAAAACAGCTTGGCATTAGGCTGACTTTGTTTGATGTAGCACTCGAAGTGAATTCTTTTTTTTTATCTTTTCTAAACTATATTCCATAAACTTCTTGTTGAGTTCACTTTCATCTGGTACCATCAGTATCCTCTTTGATTTGGTGATCTGGATCTAAACCATTGTGTTTCCAGAAGAGAGTGATTATGAGACATACGTGTTCCGTAATCTTAGCTTTAAATTTGTACTTCTTATATCCTTTATAAAATCATTTTTACAGTTTCTCAACCATTTTATTTTACCAAGTTGTAGCCTTTGATTGACCTAGTTGCGACCCATCTCCTTGTGTTTGGAGGTTCTACATTTTTTTCACACACTTCCAGATTAAAAGCATAAAATAAGAGCCTTCATAAAAGCTTTGCATTGGGTTAGTTTGACGGAATAACCTTAGATGTTAGCCACCAGCTTGAACTGTTCTCCTGGAAAGGCCAGGGTATGTACGTCTTTAGTAACAAAATATTTTAGTTGCAAGCATCTGCGGCTGAGAAGAAGACCATAGGCTGATTTCACTTCATAACCTATTGGTTTTAGTAATTAGTAATTAAGCATAGTGTTGAAAGTGATAATGGTGAAATATCCAGCATCAATATATTCCCCTATTCACTTGTATCATATTTTTTGCTTTCTTTCAGAGCTGTTTATATTCTTTTCAATCAATCAAAACTTGTTAATATGTATATATTCTTGTTACATCCTCAGATTTGATTTAGGTCTTTTGAATACGTCTTATTTATTTGTGGCTTGTGCATTGTGGATGGCTAGATGTGTGTATTTTCAGTCGTTGGTAGTCATTATTATCTTATGCTGGAAGTCTGGGACCACATTCCTTGTATGTGGAGTGATTGATGGTGAAAGCTTAATTACGTTATGCGTTTCTGATTATTTATTTTCTGTTATTTGTGTTTCTGGCAGGGAAATGACGACTTAATCTTAGTTCATGATGCACTTGACTATGGGCAATGTCATTTATCTATTGCAGTATGTTGTTACGGGCTTTCATCTATTGCTTTTTAAAGGATGTTTGCATTTTGTGCGCAACCACCCTTTTTTGCGTTTCTTGCTACTGCTCACTTTTGTTGTATTTCAGATACCTAAATATGGGATTTTTGAGAATATAAATTCACTGGAAGAGCTAGCCCGGATGCCACAATGGACCAAAGAGAAACCTCTACGGGTCGCCACAGGTTTTACCTATGTATGCTCCTAACTCAATGCACCTTAAAAGAGTTTGCTTCCTGCTTCTCATTCCATTCATGAAAACATGCGTGTTTCATCCTTCTCATCCTGTTTGGAAAATGAGCATGATGGAGTTAATTTTGCTTCGCTTTTTCTGCACAGCTAGGCCCGAAATTTATGGAGGAAAAAGGGTTGAAGCATGTGACTTTCTCAACTGCTGATGGAGCACTTGAGGCAGCACCTGCGGTGAGAAATATATATATTTTTTGCTCGAAACTGATGAAAACATTTTGAATAATTAGGATATTGAACATTTTAATCACATTCCTTTTCTTTCAAGTAAAAAGATAACTGTGGGTAGACCTTCTTTTCCTTTGTAACAACTTGTGATCCAGCCTTCAGATAGTATGGACCAACCTGATCCTTCTCTATGCTGATCTATTACTTTGCTAGATTAACCAAGGTGTTTTCTTGTTAATTAGATGGGAATAGCAGATTGCATTTTAGACCTTGTGAGCAGTGGGACAACACTGCGTGAAAATAACTTGAAAGAAATTGACGGTGGAGTTGTCTTGCAAAGCCAGGTAAATCCATCTTCGGTCTAGCCAGCCAATAATACTTACTTGTAAAGGTATCTTTGTACAATTGTACTTCGTAAAACAAATTGGTGACTTTGAATGTTTACCTTAAAAGACGTCTTGATCCTTCGATGTCTTAACCTAGAATAGTGGAGTAGTTTTTCCTCACAGATGAAAATACTTTTGCAGGCTGTCCTTGTTGCAAGCAGAAAATCTCTAATACAGCGTGAGGGTATTTTAGAAACTACTCATGAAATTCTTGAGAGACTAGAAGCACATTTGAAGGCAGCTGGTCAGTTCTGCGTAAGTGTGGTGGTTGCTCCTGTGTGAATTATTTCTTTCAACAACTGCTCTCTTTTTTACACTTTCTTACTGCAGGTTACGGCAAATATGAGGGGTAGTAGCATGGAGGAGGTAGCTGAGAGAATCCTTAGTCAGCCATCATTATCTGGGTTGCAGGTAAATTTCTGTAATTTGCTTTTATCTTTGTTTGATTAAGAAATTGCATAGCACGATAGTCTGCTTTTCTCCCAAGCGATTGGATCTTCTCGGTTGCAAAGGTGTCTGGCTTTCTTTCTAGTGTCTCAGTATTGATTCCGATTTTCTTTCTCGCGATTTAATATCGCTCTCCATGCACAGATCAACTTCGATGTCTAGCTTCCATCGCGTATTTGATCACCGTTCACTTGCATTCAAAATGTCAAAATTCAAATTCTCTACGACAATGCATTACTATATTGTTACTTACCGTTGGCTTTCACTATATGAAAATTCACATAATCTGTAAAAGAAACATCTAACAGTTTTGCTTCCCATCTCGCGTACCACGGTGATCTCTGTGAAGTTAGAATATACTTGGGTTTACCAGGGTGCATGGAACCAAGAACTTCCCCAGTTGCATATTGAAGGGTTTTTCACATATTGGTGCACTTATCTGTGCATGATGGTGTCAAAATATACAATTGTACTTACTCTAATAAGATTAGGGAGCAGCAATTAACTACACCTGGATTTTGACAACTTGTGTTCGAGTGTGAAGCCATGCTCACAAAGTGACCACTATAATCCGAGTTTAGTGGCACCGATACATTTAAGAATAATGTGTCCACGCCCAGTGGTATGCAGATTGTGCCTTCACAGTGGTCCTTGGTGCTCTAAGCTAAGAGATTTAGGGATAAGCCGGAATTAGAAGTAAGCCTGTGACTGGAACTGGACTAAACATCCTATGTTGTTTTAGAGCAATCTAGATATAAGTGTAGCATAACTTCATCAGACGTGACTCTTCCATACATCATGCATTTTGATTTTCTGTAAGATCAGACATGACACAGTTGCTTGCATCTATTCCACAAGATTTAGCTGATATAAATCATATTCACAGTTTTTATTCTTTCTAGGTGAATACTTTAAGCTGGATCAAGTGTGTGATGGTTTCTAGGAAGCGTCGAGTCCTTTGCGGTCATGTATTTGCTAACTTATTTAAATTTAATGTTACACAGGGCCCCACAATAAGTCCAGTTTTTTGCAAACGGGATGGGAAGGTTTCACCTGACTATTATGCAATCGTGATATGTGTTCCCAAGAAAGCACTCTATAAATCTGTTCAGCAGCTTAGAGCGGTGAGATACACTTCTCAGATCTTTTTTGCAGTACTTTCTAAAACTATACCACTCAGATAAACAAATAGCATGTCTAATTCATATCTAGTTGTATGCGACTTTTTAAGTCGTGCATGAGTCAATTAATTGCTTTCGCCTCTTAATTGCTTTGACAATTAATTGCTTTCGCCTCTTGATTCAATTAATTGGATATACTATATACTTGGCTGCAGATCGGAGGAAGTGGAGTTCTGGTTTCTCCTTTGACATACATTTTTGATGAAGAGACTCCAAAGTGGCGTGATCTTCTTCAAAAGCTTGGGCTTTAGATTTCATCACGAGGTAATAGAAATGTAGCCTGGTGCAACTGTGAAGTCGGTCTTCCTTTACCAGATCAAAAATGTACAATCTGTTCAAAGAAGAAAACTTCAAGCCTTCTTCACTGGAGAGAAGTGGCTAGTTAATTGGATGACCAAATATGTACCGAGTGCTTGCAGCAATGCAACATCTATCTGGAGAGACTCCACAGCTCGTGTTTTGTTTTTCTCTTTCTTTTCTTCGCATTGCGTCTTTTGTTTTTAAGTATTCTTGGTTTGGTGTTGCCTGTTATGCTGAAAAATGGTTTTTGCAGTTAAGTGTTGACTTGAATGTTTGGGACATGATTGTTTATTTTTTCCTCCGGAATAAGACTTTATCAAATGATAATCATGTACAATTTGTGGTGAGACAAATTTCGTAGGTCTTCAATTCATAAGCAAAAGCCACTGATCGAATAATTATGATTGATCAAGAGGCCCGTGATTAAATGCCCTAGCAAATTATTGAAGAAAAACAGACAACGGCTGCGTTTTCGTTGAGCTCTTTCGGCCAATATTTTTGTTTTTTTGGTTAAATAAGACGAGCAAAATATTGGGTTTGGGTCTAATATCGAAGAATTTTCGAGATACCTTTTTAATATCCAATTTGGATATTTCACCTAATTATTTTAAGGAACTTATTTTTGGGATAGCTGACGAAAATACCTCTCTTCATTTTTAGTCACAATATATCTTCGATCGAATTGGTTCTTGTTATCAACTGTAATTTGTTAAGCGGAGAGATTCCGCCGTGGATTTGTAATCTTAATAAGCTTGCAATTCTCAGTATATGGAACAATTCATTTGACGGGTGGGTCCAATTCTGGCGGGTTCGTAGATCGTCGGAGATTGCATCCCTTCTAAACAAATTAATACTGGATAGACAAGTTTGTATAATTACAGTCACAAATTTGCACATGGTATTTGACACCATCACAACTAGTCCCCTCCTGTTTGCGTCGGAGTAAAAACCTAACAAACTTTCTTTGAATTTGATGTCACATCCACTACACGGTTTCCTTCAAAGGCAGCACATGTAATCCTTTTTAGCAATTATTTTTCTTACTCTATGTATGGTTTGATGAATTCGAATTTGGATGAAATAGTGGAGCTAAAGAAGCATAAGAAAGTTGGTTCTCAGTTGAATTTGGTGAGGTTGGGACTCAATAGCTTTTTAGAGTTTGAATGGTGGATTTGTGTTGATTTCACGTTTTGCAGGGAAGAAGTTGATTTGTGTTGGCTCCATTATGCAACCAGTACTTGGCCATACTTTGCTAGACACGCGTCAGCTGTTCGACAAGAGTACCAACCAATCTTCCATAGTTTCATGCAATCGTGAGCCATGATTCAATGGGGTTTTCAACTCAGAAGAGAATTCAGTGGATAAGAGAGACACGGCAAATTAAATAGAAATAGATGGTACGTTTTATTTCTTTGTTAGTTAACTTGAAAGCGTGATTTTACATCAAATGTTTCAATTATGTGATACCATGAAGGGCCTTGTTGACAACCTAGAATTTTGTCGTTGTCGTAGAATGAAAGTGATCCCAAAATTTTACTCTTTCTGTCTCAAATTAAATGAGCCAGTTATAGTTTGCAGAAATCTTAAGGCAAGTAGGAAGGGAGAGTATGTTTAATTATATTTTTTTTACAATTATACCTTGTGGATAATAACTAATAAATTTAGAAGTGATTTATTTCTTAAACTATACTACGATTTTTCGTAAATTTTATAGTAATGAAAAACATTTTAAAACATTTACGTAACGAATATAAACATGATTATCAAGATATGCATATTTCTTATAATAACAATAATCAATTAAAAGGGTAGTTTTAGAAATATCCCCTTGATTAGTGAGATAACTTATCTATTTATGGGACAAAATTTAAAACCAACTAGCTCATCTATTGGGACGGAGGGAGTATATGTCAACTACATAAACCAAAGGTAGTGTAGGCTGTGGTTTATTTTTGGTATAAATGCATGAACTGATTTTGTACGTATAACTTAAGTTCGGCATTGTTGTTGGAATGTGATAAAAAGATAAGTGTTCATTTTGGGTATAAAAGCATGAACAGATTTTGAACGGTAAGTGAAATAGTCCAACAGATTGGTCGTCGAGAAAGAGTAGAGTATGGATGTAGTTTGAGTACTTGTTTTTAGACTAAATCATTGGACTTAATAAATTGAGTTTATGTTATGTACCTGAATATGGTAACGAGATTGGGGTGATAATTTGAGGATAAACATCTCTTGATTTGTGAGAATCAAGCCTTTTAATACCGAAGAACTAGCCTAAATCAAATAAAAGATCTTTAGATTAATAATTTGATAAAATTTTATTACAAGACTCTCTGGCTTATATAGCTAGGGTTCTTTCCTAAAATTTAACGATCCTTACTCGCCTACATGCGTACATCTAAACCACACGTTACAATTGGAAACAACAATCATTATCTGGTTAAGGCTACCAACTATAGAAGAGTATACAAAATACTGACATTGGACATGATGCGAGCACCCTTCCCATGGGATAGGTACATGACAATTGCACCTTTCCAGGTTTTTTTTTTTGTAAGTTAAGTTCATTCAAAAGACTAACTTAGGGAGTTAGTAACCCTTACATCAAGATGAGTAGAGACATCGAATGTTGGGCTAATAGATTCAACCCTAACATTTGATTTATCTATTTCTAAAGCACAATTAATACAAGATGGAGATTCATTCCTCCAATTGAGGATGTTTCTAAAAGATTTGGCTTCCTTGGCCAATATATCAGCTACATTGTTTGATGTTCTTGGCAAAAAATAAAAACCTCAAAAGTTATGACATAGATTAAACTCTCTTTTTACTTCATCCATTATAGTCTGGTTCTGCCAAGAAATTTGAGACGCTTTCCCATTCATATAATCAAAAAGGTTCTTGCAATCACCTTCCACAGTAAAGTTGCACAATCCGCTTTCTACAACCCATTTAGCTCCCTGCAACATTCCTAAGGCTTCCGCTTCTTCCGAGGTAGAAGCTGTAGATGGTCTTGCTCTGCCCTGTTCAAAGTCTCCTGCATCATTCCTAAGAATTAAAGAGAAACCTGCAGGCGTATCCACCGAAATCCAAGCAACATCTATATTGAGTTTCAGCTGTGTTCTCCTAAGAGGAGACCATTTATGAATCTCATCTTTGTCAGTTGATAGTTGCCTAATTGAGATATTATCCTTATACCAAAAGTCTAAAAATCTTTGTATTTCTAAACCTAATTGAGCACTAGTTTGTTGTTTTTTTTTCAAAAACTCTGTTACATCTTTCCTTCCATATGAATCAGGCTTTTGTCAAGATTATTACTATGGGTGTAGTTGGGTCTTTCTTCCCTATCCATTCCTTACAGATATCCAAGAAAGTTATGGATCTGTCAAAGTTAAGCTTTACAGGAGATGACTCTGCAACCCAGACAGACTTATCAAAAGGACAAAAAAGCAATATATGTTTTATGGATTCTACTACATTGCAGCCAAAAGAACAGTTATGATGAATATCCTCCATAAATTTAGACAGTTTCAGATTTGTGGAAATAGCATTATGCAAACACTTTCAAGAATTTTTTTTAATTCTTTGAGACACATTTAGATTCCACAAATTGTTCCAAAAGGAATCTGGCTGTCCTAAGTTGTAATGATTCACAGTTCTTTCAGTAAGTTTGTTATACATGGACTTCACAACAAAAACACCATATTTTGTAAGAAGCCATCTAAGAGTATCTGGTTTGTCTCTAGCTATTCTAGTGTTATTGATCTTCCTAGCAATATGTTCAGGAAACATTTCAAAAATTAAGGCTGAGTTCCACTTCTTAGTGATTGGATCAATCAGATCATTCATAAGTGTTAAGTGAGTATTAGTAGTTGTCCTAAAACTACTAAGGTTATTTTCCATTATGGGTATCCATATATCATCCCAAATATTAGTACTGTTACCATCACCTATTTCCCATATGCTGTTTTGTTCAACAAGTTGTATACCCCTACTTATGCATTTCCAAATCCAAGAACTAGTTGTTGGGGTTTTAGCCTTGAAAACAGAGGAGTTTCTGAAGTATTTAGGCTTTAATTGTGACACCCATAAGGCTTTTGGCTCAGTTATGAGCCTCCAGGCTAATTTAGTTATCATTTCTAAATTAAATTTTTGAGCATTTCTGAATCCTAGCCCTCCTTTATTTCTAGGTTTACAAAGACAAGAATAGAATTTAGGGTAATATCCCGTGTAATCAGTTTCCTTGCCCCACCAGAAATCTCTTTGTAAAACATCTATTTTGTTTGTGATTTTCTTTGAAAAAATGAAACAGCTAATTTGATAGCTGGCCATGCTTGCCAAAGTTGCCTTATTAAACACCAATTTACTAGTATGGACTAGGTTTTTGCCCATCCAACCTTGTATTTTGTGTTCCTTCTTTTCAACAAGTCCTTCAAAGAGTTTTATTTTTGCCTTACTAATGAAAAGGAGAGTTCCTAAATAAGAGTCTTGAGGTTTTTTTTTTTCCCCCAGTAATTTGCTTATCATTCTCTGATGTTTTGGTTGAATTTTTTACTAAAGAAAACTCCTGATTTGACAAAGTTTATTAACTGTCCTGA
Organism: Papaver somniferum; assembly: GCF_003573695.1. Lineage (NCBI taxonomy): Eukaryota > Viridiplantae > Streptophyta > Magnoliopsida > Ranunculales > Papaveraceae > Papaver > Papaver somniferum. The sequence continues at coordinate 37,872,697 of NC_039363.1, forward strand.
AGCTTTGCCAAAAGATTCAATTAGAGAAAGAATGTTGTGACATTCTCTGAGATCAGCTCTAATGAAAAGGAGGCAGTCATCAGTAAAAAAAAAAGGTGAGAAATGAGACTATTCTTAGGGGTAATTTTGATACCATTTATTAACCTCTCTTCTTCACTAGTTAAAAGCAATCTGGAGAAAATCTCCATGCAGATGATGAACAAATAAGGGGAGAGAGGATCCCCTTTCCTAAGCCCCCTAAATGGTTTGAAGTACTCCCTGGGATACCATTGAGTAGAACTGCTATGGAAGAAGTTGATATGCATTGATGGATGAATTTGCAAAAACTTTTGTCAAACCCAAAGGCTTTCATTACAGTGATCAAGAACTCCCAATCAACTCTATCAAAAGCCTTGGACATATCAATCTTGATTCCCATTCCAGCATGTTTCACTTTCTTTTTCTTAAAGGAGTGAATTATCTCTTGAGCAATAATGATATTGTCAGAGATTTTCCTTTTACAGAGACCAACTGGTCTAAAACCACTAGAATCTTTAGGATGTCTGCTCAAAGGGATAAGGAAAAGAAAAGTTTTATTGAATTCAGGGTGTAGGACACCTGATTCAAAGAAATGTTGAATGGCAGATACTACCTGTTCTCATACTGTTTCCTAGTTTAATTTGAAAAAATTAGCTGGGAAACCATCTGGTCCTTGGGATTTGTTTGGCTTAAGTTTTTTTTGTTATAACCAAATTTCCTCAGCAGAAGGGACATAGTTTAAGATAATATTTTCTTCAAGAGAGATGCAAGGTTGAATGTTTTGAAAAAGCAAAGGATTGAGAGAGGGAGGAGGAGAAGGAGCTGAAAAGAGTTTCAAGAAATAGTGTGACAGAGTTTCTTGAATCTCAACTCTTTTGAAAGTTATTTCATTATTACTCCTCTTGAGACATTCTATATTATTCCATTTTCTTCTTTTCATAGTTTTAGTATGAAAGAGTTTAGTTTTTTTTTTTCTTCTAGTTGAACCAGGTTATCTCTAGATTGTTGTTTTGCTATGGCTTCTTGAGTAGCATAAAGGTTTTCTAATTGAGAGAGCTTATCCTTAATTTTATCTTCTTTTTTGTACACAAAACTAGAATTATTCAGGTTATCTATTTGGGACAATATTCTTTTAATTTGTTTAGAAGGGAGACCAAAAATGTTTTTCTTCCAAAAATCTAAGTTGGTTTGCAAAGATTGAAGGTTCAAAATCAAAGAATTAGTAGGATTCTCCCTAATAACATGGTCCCAAGACTCTTTAATAGTTTGGACACAAGAGCTTTCCTTTTGCCAAGTATCATAGAATTTAAAAGTGTAAGAAATTTTGGTACAAGTAGTATCTAAGTTTAAGGCTATAGGGTAGTGGTCAGATCCAGCTGCCACAAGATGGGAGAGTTCAGCATTTGGGAAATTAGTATTCCATTCTATGCTAGCTACAACTTTGTCAAGTTTCTCTTGAATATTAGCCACATCCTCTCTGTGATTATTCCAAGTAAAGTCAAAACCTTTAAATCCTAAATCTAAAAGTCCAGCTTTAGACAAAATATTTTGATAATATTCACTATCAGTTTTCTTAAAGAGTGATCCCCCAATTTTGTCTTCCTGACTGAAAATCATGTTAAGGTCCTCTAGTAGAACCCATGGCGTAGATTGTTTATCTACTTGTTCAGAGATGTCAGTATGGAAATCCCATGCTAGATTTCTATTAGAAGGATAAGGGCTACCATAAAAGAAAGTTAACAACCATTTCTTAGATTCAATATTAGTTTGAAAAAGAATGTTAATCATATTTAAGTTCCATTGAGCTATTTCAAAGGAGAATCCATCTACCCATCCTAATGCTAAACCACCAGCTAATCCTATAGGATCTACAATATGTGTATTCGGATAATCTTTTAAGAGATTCTTAACTAATTGTTTCTTAGATTTAGTTTCTGAAATAAATAGGATTTCAAGTTTATCACCATTAATTAATTGATTTAGATGATTTTGGGTAAAGGGGTTTCCACACCCCTGCACATTCCATGCTATAATTTTCATGTTGATTATTAGAACACCAAAACTACATAAATTATGATAAAAAGGTTGAATCTTAGATGTGAGACTAGGTAAGTAATAAAATTATCAAGGAAGATAGAATTGAGCAGTAAATATAACTAATTAAAAAATAGATAAATGCATAAGTATAGAGTTACCTGAATTTCAACCATTTGATCAGATGGGGAATCTAGAATGAAAGGAACTGGTAAATAAATATCTGTTGCCTGATTCTGCTCTTTGAGATTAGAGCTATATTGATCAATATTAAGCAAGTTGTCTGAATCCGTAACCAAGATTCGGAGCCCTTCAGGCGATGAAGAAGATGGAAAATCCGGGACTGACAATTTAAATGCAGACTTAGGTTGAGTTTTGGGAGATGCAGATAATGTACGCAACATATGCAGACTAGGATAAATAGAGCTATCCTGAGATGCAAAAATAGACGATGCAATTGATTCAGAAGAGGTTGGAGAAGTTAGATTTTTCTGTGCATCTTCAAAAGGGGGAGAAGAGAAAGACAATCTTAGATTAACTAAGAAAGGTTCTGGTTCTAGCCCAGGACTATTAGGATTGGCAAGAACATGTTCTAGCTCATTAACTTATTCCGGGTTGTTTTCAATTTGTGCCATTGAGTTGATAACTCGGAGAGTTTCCGAGTTACTCGATCCCACAGACTCAGTACTTAACCGTGCAGAGGTATATAGTTTTCAGGCAGGTTAAAAGGGAATTTTCTATTTCCTAGGATGGAACTTGAAGCTAGCGGCATGTCTTCATCATAAGTTACCGGTCCCAACACCTCGTAATTACGATCGGCAACTGCTGGTATAATATTAGTTTTTTCAACAATGAGACGCTCTTCTCTAAACAACTCATACAATGTTTTTCTATTTCCTAGGATAGCCAAAAACTGTTCAACAGACTCCATTTTTCCATGAGAATCACTGTTGTCTTGAGGGTTCCAGATCTGGATAGGTGTATTATCCAACCAAAAGATGTCTTCTTCCAGACCTGGAGAATACATAGAGATGTCATATATATCCTCTAAAGGCCTATACTGAAGAATGGCACATTGATTGATCTTATGTCCAAAACGATGGCAATGTGTACAGAATTTGGATGAAAGATTATGATAGGTGAAAGTTAGATCTCTTTCAGGGTATTGTTCCACCTTAACTAGAAGCTTCATAACTAGTGGTTTTTCAATGTTAACCCAAACCAAGATTCTTGGTTCGCAATCAAAGCTTCCTTTTTCTACTTGACTAACTGCACCTACCCTACTAGCAATTAAACTGTTAGAGCATTGCTCAGTCGAACTCGCATGCGTTGCTATCTCAAGCATGTTTGTCAATATTAGTGATCAAAACTATAAGTCTTGATTTCTAGTTTACTATAGCTAAGTCTCGGACTAGGATAAAAAGTGTAGTTGAGCTCAAGGGCTTTATGGCGATTCATCATACAAGAAGAAGAACTACTCAAGGAACTGGTGGAACTTCTCGACAAAAAGGTATGTGAAGACTTGAACTTATCTGTTACTCAAAAGTCTATCTACTCTATCTCCCACTTCTTGAGACAAAAAGTCGTACGCTATATATAGAATTAGATTAAACACATTTGGTATTTCAAGCCGAGTATACCTCGCCTATCTATATCTCGAAATATGTGTTGGTAAGCGTTTCGCTTCGATCATGTTTATCTTTACTTAGTGACGAAAGTCATGATATGTTTCAATCACTTTGAAAATTTCTTTGGCGAGAAATGGTGTAGCAACTATATAACGTCCTCTAAGAATGTTTCAATGGTTGGAATGAGAGTTTAGATTACATAACCAATGATAGACATAAGTATTGTTGTGGAAACACATATGTGCATAAGTCCAATCCCTTGAACCAAAGTTTGCGAACTTTGTTGATCAAGAGAAACCAGAAAAATGGCTTGTTGCCAAGTCCGAGAACTCAGTCCGCAAACTACCGAACTTATCATCCCGAGAAATTCTGCTGGAGTTGACAAACTTGTTACGTGAGTACCAGTCCGCGAACCGGCGGAAAGTCTTTGCCGAGATTTTCTGCTGGAGTTTGTAAACTCTGCCCGGTTGATTAAGTCCGTGAACTTAAGAAGGTTATATATCTGAAGATGATTTCTGAACTTAAACTTATAAAGACTAGGGAATGCAATTTGCAAACCGTCGCTATAAATTTCACGAACCGATTCGAGTGAATCAAATCATCTTTGCTTCAATTGTGTCTTGTGTAGTACATAAGATTTCCTTGCAATTGAACAACTCTCTAACTAGTTCATTTGAGTCGTTTGAACTAGTTATGGTGAAGAAGAATATGGTTGGTATGAAATGATCATATGGCTAACCTTTTGGTTAACTATTGTGGAACCAACAATGTACACGTTTGGGTACGGTTAACAAACCTAGAAGCGTGCATTTAATTTGTGTATAACAAGCTAAGTTTTTGATCTAAAGGTTGAGAAATATTAGCTTGAATCTAAATCAGGTTTTCATCTAACGATGGATATTGTTTGCTTTGTGACCAAGGCGAAACCCTGATTTGGAAGACTATATAAGGGTACATCTAGCAACTCTGCAAAACTAATCCCCACACTTCACATGTGATACTAGTTTGCGTGTTAGAGTCGTTTCTCCCTTAACCTTTGGTTTTCTTCTTCTAAAACCAGGTTAACGACTTAAATACTTCATTGGGATTGTGAAGCCAGAGCGATACTACTTTTATTGTAGTTGTATGATCTGATCTTGCATCTTCTATCGTACGAGTACAATCAGATTGATTATCTTGAGATTAATATCTCCGATAGGCAAGATATAAAAAGTAGTCACAAACATCTTCGTCTCATTGTTTGTGATTCCGCAATATCTTGTTTCGCTACCATACGATTAAGATTTTTGTGAGGTAATTGATTTATCTAGGCTATTCTTCGGGAATATAAGACCGGATTATCAATTGGTTCCTGTTCACCTTGATTATTATCAAAAGACGGAACAAAAAATTTAGGGTTTTTCTGTGGAAGACAGATTGATCCTATGATAGACTTATCTGTGTGAGACAGATTTGTTTATTGTCAAAGCCTGCGATTATGGGTCGTAGCAACTTTTAATTGTGGGTGAGATCAGCTAAGGGACTCAAGTGCGCAGTATTCTGCTGGGATCAGAGGCGTACGGAGTACAACTGTACCTTGGATCAGTGGGAGACTGATTGGGATTCAACTACAGTCCAGTCTGAAGTTAGCTTGGAGTAGGCTAGTGTCTGTAGCGACTTAATAAAATGTGTGTTCAATCTGGACTAGGTCCCAGGGTTTTTCCGCATTTGCAGTTTCTTCGTTAACAAAATTCTGGTGTCTGTGTTATTTTATTTCCGCATTATATTGTTTATCTTTGTTATTGAAATAATATAGGTTGTGCGTTATAGATCATCAATTAGAATATCCAACCTTTGGTTGTTGATTTACATTGATTGATCCTTGGTTATTGGTCTTTGGTACCATCCAAGTTATTCCTTGTATTTGATTAAAGACTCGCTGATTTCTATTAGCTTGAGTAAATCAAATCAAGAGAGGGATATTAAATCCTTGATATACTTTAATCTAGATTGAGTCTGAATGTCTAGTTGATTCTCTAGCAAAGTATATTGGAGTTAGTCCATACAAATTGCTAAGCAAAATATTGGGTGGTGTTTGTTAGACCCCCGTCTCTTCAATTGGTATCAGAGCCGGCAAACATGTTAAAGACCTTATAAGTATGTGTTTGTAGTGATCTGATTATGGGCGAGTCTATCTCTAATAACGTACCAGTTCAGAAATTACCAGATGATTCTAAAAGCTTGGATTCACCTGAGAGAACTATCACATCTAAGTCAATATCTAAACATTCTCTTGATGTAAAAATTATTGATTGGGAAACTCTCCTAGAAGAACAGTTGGATGAACTTTCTGATGAAGGTGATTCAGATATTGATAGAGATGTTTATCAGGAAGTCTCAGAGTATGTTCAGTTTTTGGATTCGTGGAAGATGAAGAATATTACAACTCCTCATGTCTCACCTCTTCTGACTCCGCTCTGTCAAGAAAACAAGAAATTGAGAAGATTATACGCAGGTGTTTATTTTTTGAATCGTTCTAACGAATCGATCCCCAAGGATACTGAGGAAAACCTACGTATGAAGTCACTTGAATGTGATAATCTTTATCAAAAGTACTTTTTGTTGGAAGAGAAACTTGCAGAATCTGAAGCAAGGTTTAACTCTTAACAAATTAGTTTTGATGACAGAGAAAGTGCTTATCTCACTCGAGAAAAACGCCTTGAGGCTGATTTAGCTGCTGCTCTTGATAAAATCAAGATGTTGGAAGATGACTTGAAAATTTTCAATACTAGTTCAAGCAAATTAACCATTATGCTAGGAGCAAGTAAAAATCATCGTGATACACGAGGATTGGGATATAAGGGAATAGATGCTCCAAGTATTAGCAAAGAGGTAAAATTTGTCAAGGTTAGTGATTCTTCTCAACAAAAGGTTTTCACTGATGGAAAAAGTGAAATACCTTCACCGGAAATTAAGGTTCGAAAGAGCAAAGAATATCAACCTCCAAAGTAAGCACATACGGATCGAGGTAAGAACATTCCTTATGTTTGCCACTATTGCGGAAATAAAGGTCACCTGGAAAGGAGATGTCGTTTTCGTATAAGGAATAAGAAACTTCATGATGTTCTTGTTTGGGAATCACAAGAAGTTGTGAAACCAAGATCATATGCTAAGGCTAATCCCATTAACATTACAGGTTGTAACTTTCCAACCTTTAGGAAAAGGAATCATTGTTGTGATAAACCTAGATTTGCCTATAAACGTTATAAGAAGCCTTTTCACAATCGTAATGGTTATCAAAAGGATAACTTCGTAAATACAAAGACAAGATCTAATGCTCCCAATTGGAGAAAGACTAACTTGCAAAAGAATAGTCAATCCAATTCTCTTCCGAGAAATCTTGAAGAGAGTAATGGGAAGAAGGTTCTGGTTGTTCATAAACGCACTGAGAAGTGGGTACCAAAAAAAGCTAATGATGCCTTGAATGTGAAAAGGAATGATCTTCCAGAAAATTCTATGACTATGGAGAAGGTAGTATCCATGATGTTGGAACTTAACAAGTTTTTTGGAAAAATGGAATTGGATGTGAAAGGCTCTAAAAGTGATCCCTTTCATGATAATCCAAAGGTAAATTATGGTGAACAAGACATTGTCCACCCCAACACAACTTGATTGTGTTGTAAGTGCATCCTCACCAAGGAATGCCCTGCTATGTATATGGTTAGGGAAGCACAAGAATTGGGGCGCACAGATTATGTTCGGTAAGGCTGTAGAATTCAATTGGATTCTTCTAGAAAGGTATGTCTATAAACTTGAGCAAGTTTTATGTTTTTATTACTTTTTTGAGTACTTATAATGATCCATGTACCTTGATTATCGTTCATTTCTACCTAACTTGATCCGTGTTTAAGGTTCTTAAATGTTTAGGTTCGAAAACATTAGTTCGAGATGTTTGGACTTCATGGTACACATACCAAGTATGCATAACATCATTTAAAACCAAAATCCCGGGGTTTAAGTTCGCAAAACCCGTCTGCATACTGCTCCAGGATACGAAAATTCGTTTCCAAACCCGTATGCATACTTGACGTCGATATTCGGTAAACTTGTTTTGGCCGTAACTTCTTCGTACGAACTCGGATTGACCTCATTCTTTTTGCACTCTCTTAGTTTTTGATTTATATTCAAAATGGAGATGAGAAACCTTGAATTTGGATGAGTTAAGATTGGTATTTGTCCTCTCTCTTATTTTTGAGTATTTTGCTCCGTTTCGTTGCACCTTGTTCCACTTCTCTTAAACTTGGGCACTTGGATTATTGGAGTACTAATCTTCTAAGATAATTTATATCTTTTACAAGAATGTTTTTGGTGAATCACAAAGAAGTAAGTTCATGCATGGAAAGTAGTACGCAGTGCTATGGAATTCTTGAATGTTCACAATCATATGTGAACTATGGTGCATGGTCGTTATTGACTTTGTATGTTATTCTTTTGTTAAGAAAATCTTTTTATACGCCTTTGGTAGCTATTATTGGTCTAAATCCATGCGAAATTCTACCCTGTAAGGACAAATCATCTTGTATGTGCATTACGAGTTTGTCTTGATGCCTAGGAAACTTCTTATGAGAATTTATTCTTTTTTTTGAGAAGGTTTACTAGAGTTTGGAATATCCATTATTGTGATTACACATAGCTATGTCCAACGTTTTCATCTTCATGTTTTTAGGTTTATTTGTTTAAATTCTAAAATTGTTTGGAAGATGACATTTGCAGTATTAATCTTTATATTGCAATATTGTTATGGGATATTGTGTTTGCATCCGTGAACTATGATTGTCCCATAATTTGTCAAAAGTAAAGTCCTTCATAAGTCGATATGCATGTATTGATAAAAGAATGAACTGACTTTTGAAAATTACAAAAGTTAAGCCTATTATGTCAATTTTTGATGGAAGATAGGTTAAAATCTTTTGTGTTCAAGGATTATGTCTCTTGTATGTCATTGTGCAAATAGTGATGGAAAATAGAATGAGTCCTTTCTTATTCCACGGTATTAGGTCGATCTACGATCCAAAATTTGTGTATACTGTGTTGTTCCATAAAGTGTCTTATGTTAAGCTGTATCGACTGAGTTATTCTTTGGCTTAGTTGTTGTTCCGTGAGGTACTTTATGTCGATCATGGTCACCTAAATTAATCATCTTGTTTGGTTATTTAGTTATTGCTCTGTAAATTTTCTTATGTCGAGCAAAACGAATGACAATTAAATTGATTACTTTTGTGATTAGTTTGGTTGTGTATTCCAATTAGATTAATTATGGGTTCTCTTGTAATTAATCTAGTTGAGTATTTTCGTGTCTTCATAAGTACTCTTTTGTTGAGCATAATAGATTGAATTGATCACTTTATGTGTTTAATTTGATTGTGTATTCCGATTAGATTAATCATGGGTTTACTTGTGATTAATTTGATTGAGTTTTTGGATATAGGAAATCATTCTCATGGTTTTTTTGTGTCCAATAAAAATCCTTCTTTTGTTTCGAAATTAAGGTCGCTCTTGTTGTTCCTTCGGGAATAACATCAAATGGGGGAGAGTTCTTTTGAACTTGTACTTAATGGTCATATCTTGAGGGGTGTACGGCTGTGAAATTTTAAAGGGGTTACTTGTATCTTTAAACTCCTTGATGAATGCTATTAGCTTCGGCTATATGATTGCATCTAAATTAGATGGTATGTATTTTCTATTAGCCACGAAATGTCTCTTACGAATATTTCATTATGATCCCGTTCTTATACCTTTGCCAATTTTATTGACAAAAAGAGGGAGAATTAATATGTAGTTCACACTACAAATACATATGGTTTTCGAATCATTGGGGAGTGGTTTCCATGTGAGATGGAGTATTGACTAAGAGGGAGTGATACATATAACCATAGTATTATTGTTGAAGTTTTGATACAATTGGACTTTGACACTGTGTAGTAATACTATGACACTGTATAACAATGATCGAGACCGATGCTTTCTTATTGTTATAGCTACGGATCTTCAAAAACGGTGATGCTAAACTTACAACCTTTGGTATCATTGGAGTACTTGAAAGTGACGAAGATTTAGAGGAATGTTGAAGATTAGACATGTGGAATAGGAGCTACTAAAGTTTCTTTATCTTTTTTGTATTCCATATGTATTGATAGTTTTGTCACGAAAATTGACAAAGGGGGAGATTGTTAGAGCATTGCTCGGTCGAACTCGCATGCGTTGCTATCTCAAGCATGTTTGTCAATGTTAGTGATCAAAACTATAAGTCTTGATTTCTAGTCTACTATAGATAAGTCTCGGACTAGGATAGATAGTGTAGTTGAGATCAAGGACTTCATGGCGATTCATCATACAAGAAGAAGAACTACTCAACGAACCGTGGAACTTCTCGAAAAAAAGGTATGTGAAGACTTGAACTTATCTGTCACTCAAAAGTCTATCTACTCTGTCTCCTACTTCTTGATACAAAAATTCGTATGTTATATATAGACTTAGATTATACACATTTGGTATTTCGAGCCGAGTATACCTCTCCTATCTATATCTCGAAATATGTGTTGGTAAGCGTTTCACTTCGACCATGTTTCTCTTTACCTAGTGACGAAAGTCATGATATGTTTGAATCACTTTGAAAATTGATTTGACGAGAAATGGTGTAACAACTACATAACGTCCTCTAAGAATGTTTCAATGGTTGGAATCAGAGTTTAGATTACATAACCAATGATGGACATAAGTATGGTTGTGGAAACACATATGTGCATAAGTCCTATCCCTTGAACCAAAGTTTGCGAACTTTGTTGATCAAGAGAAACCGGAAGAATGACTTGTTTCCAAGTACGCGAACTCAGTCCACGAACTGCCGAACTTCTCATCCCGAGAAATTCCGCCGGAGTTGGTAAACTTGTTACGTGAGTACCAGTCCGCGAACCGGCAGAAAGTCTTTGCCGAGATTTTCTGCTGGAGTTTGTAAACTCTGCCCGGTTGCTTAAGTCCGTGATTCTAGTGTGCGAACTTAAGAAGGTTATATATCTGAAGATGATTTCTGAACTTAAACTTATAAAGACTAGGGAATGCAACTTGCAAACTGTGGATATAAAGTTCATGAACTGATTCAAGTGAATCAAATCATTTTTGCTTCAACTGTGTCTTATGTAGTACATAAGATTTCCTTGCAATTGAACAACTCTCTAACTAGTTCATTTGAGTCATTTGAAATAGTTATGGTGGAGAAGAATATGGTTGGTACGAAATGCTCATATGGCTAACCTTTTGGTTAAATATTGTTGAACCAACAATGTACACGTTTGGGTACAGTTAACAAACCTAGAAGCGTGCATTTCATTTGTGTATAACAAGCTAAGTTTTCGATCTAACGGTTGAGAAATATTAGCTTGAATCTAAATCAGGTTTTCATCTAACGATGGATATTGTTTGCTTTGTGACCAAGGCGAAACCCTGATTTGGAAGACTATATAAGGGTACATCTAGCAACTCTGCAAAACTAATCCCCACACTTCACATGTGATACTAGTTTGCGTGTTAGAGTCGTTTCTCCCTTAACCTTTGGTTTTCTTCTTCTAAAACCAGGTTAACGACTTAAATACTTCATTGGGATTGTGAAGCCAGAGCGATACTACTTTTATTGTAGTTGTATGATCTGATCTTGCATCTTCTATCGTACGAGTACAATCAGATTGATTATCTTGAGATTAATATCTCCGATAGGCAAGATATAAAAAGTAGTCACAAACATATTCGTCTCATTGTTTGTGATTCCACAACATCTTATTTCGCTACCATACGATTAAGATTGTTGTGAGGTGATTGATTTATCTAGGCTTTTCTTCGGGAACATAAGACTGGATTATCAATTGGTTCCTGTTCACCTTGATTATTATCAAATGACGGAACAAAAACTTTAGGGTTTTTCTGTGGGAGACATATTGATCCTATGATTGACTTGTCTGTGTGAGACAGATTTGTTTATTGTCAAAGCCTGCAATTTTGGGTCCTAGCAACTCTTAGTTGTGGGTGAGATCAGCTAAGGGAATCAAGTGCGTAGTATCCTGCTGGGATCAGAGGCGTAGGGAGTACAACTGTACCTTGGATCAGTGGGAGACTGATTGGGGTTCAACTACAGTCCTTTCTGAAGTTAGCTTGGAGTAGGCTAGTGTCTGTAGCGGCTTAATACAGTGTGTGTTCAATCTGGACTAGGTCGGAGGGGTTTTCTGCATTTGCGGTTTCCTCGTTAACAAAATTCTGGTGTCTGTGTTATTTCTATTTCCGCATATATTGTTTATCTTTACAATTGAAATAATACAGGTTGTGCGTTATATATCATCAATTAGAAAATTCAACCTTTGGTTGTTGATTTACATTGATTGATCCTTGGATATTGGTCTTTGGTACCATCCAAGTTATTCCTTGTATTTGATTAAAGAATCGTTGATTTTTATTAGATTAAGTAAATCAAATCAAGAGAGAGATATTAACTCCTTGATATACTTTAATCTAGATTGAGTCTGACTGTCTAGTTGATTCTCTAGCAAAGTATATTGGAGTTAGTCCATACAGATTACTAAGCAAAATATTGGGTGGTGTTGTTAGACCCCCGATTTTTCATAAACCAATGTGTTCTCCTACTCTGTGTTCAAGTCTTGTGTTCGAGATACTAGCCCAAAGAGGGATTTCCTTAACAGCTTCAATTGATATTTGCATACCTGGGAAAGCAGATCTAGCGGATAGAACATTACCATACGGGTACCATGGAACATTTAAAGCTATCCATTTTATATCTTTAGCCGTACGAAAGTAATGATGAACAAGTTTGGATCAATTTCACGGATTTGAAAACCTATATTAAGACCCCAAAAGTGACGCAATACTCCTTTTATATCTTCAGTTTTGTAAACTTCAGTCGAGAAAATTTTAGCCAGAATGTTGTTGTCTTTAATACCAAATTCTCTCATTAAAGATGGGGGAGTTGGTAGAATACCAATATTCGTGTAATTTGCATATCTCTAAGCTATAGAAAGACCACTGAGGTGCTTGTATAAGTTATAACTACTCATATTGAATAAGAGAGAGGGATCCAAGAATCAACAGAAGATAGTAGAGCAAACCGCAAGAGAGGAGAAAGAAATGATAAATGGGGCATTGAAGAAGAAGGGTATCAACGGAACTATGAATTAAATAGACTTCCTGCTTTATTCCAGCAGCTCTGATTTCTCGAAATACTCATCTTAAAAAAATGAAAAAATCTTCTTTTGATTAAACTTCAGCCACTCAAAGTACGACAACAAAAGGATAGAAGAGTTCAAGTAGATAGGATACATGGTTCATTAAATTCCTAGGATTATACAAAAGAGAGACACACTAATCAGAGACAATGAAATACATGATAAAAATCAAAAGCAGCAGAAATTAAATGCTAATATAGTTTGACTAAATTCATACGCTTACTAAGTTTGAGAAAAATAAAGGCTATAAGGTAGGATAAAGGTACCCTAGAAGAGGTTGTAAATCGTGATGTTCCAAGGCAAGGAGACTAAACAGATAGGAATCTAAATCAATAGGATTGCCATGTATTGTCTAGGTTAGCCTGCATCTTATTAATGCATAAAGACACTAATCAAATATTTTATGAGAGGTTGAAGAACACAAGAATATAAGGCGTCTTAGATTATCTAAGAGAGTTTTAAAGAATTTGAATGCATTGAGAAACCCAAGGGGTGACCAAGGCTACAAAAGTCACAATCCGTTACCGATAAGGACAAAAACAGAGAAGATAGAGAGAGGAGCAAAGGAAAGTCGAAGAAATGGCTTGTAATCACTTTAGAATTCCTTTAGGGGAACCAATTTCATCGACTAAGGTAATACGATGTTAGGAAGGGAAACTACATCAAATGCAGTATTATCGATGTGCAGTCTGTCAACAAGAAGCTTTCTTGTATCCTGTACAAGCACATAGATTGGCATTATGCAATTTAAGCATTGCAGAGAAAGAAAGGTTGGGAAAGCAAGCTATCAAGGACCTTCAGACTAGGTTGGCTATCAGAGTTCCGGTAACTGCCAATTATTTCCTCTCTGAATATCCACCGGGAATGGATTATTCCTATGTGCACGAGAAGTCGGCAATCTATCAGCAAATACGAGGAGGAGGCTTAATAATGGTGGACGAATCAGAAGATGAAGACTGAGAGAGTCGAGAAAGAAAGAAGCACCAAGGGGTAGAAGCCAGAAATCGTTATCGTTTTATATTTCCATGTTTTTATGTTTTTAGAGATTAAGTTGAAGGTCGTTTATGTTTTCTTTTAAATTCCTAGGTATCTTATTTGCTCTATTTGGGTTATTGCTTCCGTGCTATTTCAAGTTGTAAAAGTTAATTAAAGAATTGCTCTTATTCTACTGTCTTCCATCCTCTTGCCAACTACAGTACAATTCCTCTAACTAGATCTAGGAGTCGAATTCAGACATCGAACAAGAAATCCGGCAGAAAAAAAAAAGAACTTGGACAGTATACAAGAAATTCACTAAGTGGAAGAAGAACTGATCAAGATAAAAAGATGCGAAAATAATCGAAAGTATGCAGAATTCTTTATGAATTAAAGGAAAAAGGAACAAGCCTATGTATGCAACCCATGAAACAGATGCAATAGATGCAGAAGATGAATTGAATGACTATTTAGAACTCAGAACCCGGATTCCCTAGCTTTACAATAAGATCAAACAGAACCATGGAAATATTTGATGTTATTTACCTCTTTCCTAGAACCCCATATGGCTTTAGATCGAAATCCAAATGGGAAGATTACTCAGAACTTATAAGAACCGAGAAAGGATAGACAAAGAAGAAAGAACAAATGAAGAAAAAGAGCCATTAAGAGGAGAGAGGGCAGAGCGTTTAGATATTGGCCTTGATGGTTGATTGTCCTTCCAGGTTGTATCTTGAAATACACCAACTGTAGCTGGATGACATATCTATTGACCCAATGCCGCAAAATGACTCTCATGAATGCAAGTTGATGGATATTTTTGAGCTCTAATGGAATCTGCATATATGGTTGTAGTCGCAGGCATATCCTCCCTTCTACTTTAGGCTATCCATTTGTTCTGCTCTTAGTTGTAGATGTATGTTTGTGAGCTGAATGAACCTGAGTGTACAGTTGTAACTTGTGAACACTTGCACTTCCCATATATAAAATAATGACCATCTCTTGGAACACCATTTGTGTCGAATTAAGTAACCCAACAGCTGACTGCAATAACGAAAGCATGTGAGATGCTCAAATCCAATGTGGATCCCGTTCACGCCAACTGAAATATACAAAGCCATGCCTTAGAGAATAATTTCAATTTATTAGCAAATGTAGCTTAATTGACTTTTTTAGGTGTAACTCAGGAAAAATAACGCCACTTAGAAAAAGGACTCCTCCCTGATGTCAAGCCACTTGACATTTCCATAAGTCCCCGACTATCACCAACTTTACCATGACCTGAACACCAAGTTATGCAAGAGTGACACAATCCTGACATTTATAGATACTTCAATTAACGTGTCACCGTTTCATTTGGCAAATGCCGGGTTACCATGTTGAGCTGGTATAACATGCAACTGCCACCCGAGAGCTTGTTGGATCTTGGTTAACTGCCACTCTTGGTCCACCGGTTCTACAACCTGAATGTTATAAATCCAGCTAACGTTATCCAGACTCTTCAACCTCAAATAATCTAGCACGCAAATTGAATTACCGTGAGGTATTTAGACCCAAAGCTAAATAATCCCCTAGTGATACCATTAACTCCTTCAAAACCCAATCCATTAGAAGTACCTCTGGCATCATCTGTTTAAGCGTGTACGCAACCGTAGAATGTAAATTTTCCACTCCTTCTTGAACTTCAAAAAGTTTACTAGGAACTAAATGTTGGTCTCTATGTTGGTTTAGCAACAAAACATGATTTGCATTCCTTAAAATGGATTAGTACTAATCCTAATCAGTGAGGTTAAGTTTGTTTATGTTAATTATGTATGTTTAAGGATACATAAGGATAAGTATCTTTTAAACTATTTAGAATGGCATACTAGTCCTAAAAATGCTATGCGCGGTTGTTTTTCATTTCTTGATGGAAGGTTGGATGACACATGTCTTCCCTAGCATGAGGTGGACTCCATTCTAACTCTTGTTTAAAAAGGAAATTTTCTATCATTAAAGAATAAGAGAAGATAAAATTGGAAGTGTCCACCTGCAAGTTTTCTTTCGAATGTTTTTGATAAATCTAAGGTATCTTATACTTCCTGTCTACTTCATGTTAAGTGTTTTCAGTTGTAGAATATGTGAACCTAGAGCATGCATAAAACTATATATCAACATAAGGTATTAAGCATGTTCACATACAAAATTATTACAGCTAATAAGGAATTGCAAAGCATGATTATAGGCTGATATTCTAACATTGGTATCAGAGCCTTAGGTAGAATATATTCTACATAACTTGATTTATAGATTATGGTGACAGTTATGCAATTTCAACAATTCACATATTAGTTTAGATATGAACTTCTTAGATTCAAATCATGTAAGATATGTATTTTGTTGTCATCATGTTACAAGGTTTATCTGAACAATTATTTGAAACCTTGTAATAGTCTTGATGTAAATTTTATCGTTTCTTTATGTTTCCAAAGTGATACTTTGGGAGCAGATAAAAGCTGCATATTTTCGTTATGAAAGGACTATGTAAAATTGCGTTTCAGATGTCGTTCGTATGACGATACCCAAAGGTTAATCATACTTTTCACATCTGTAATTGAGCAAAGTAATATTTGTGCATAGTAAATGATAGGTCTTTACGACCCAAAGGTTTAAAAGATCCGTTAAGTACTATGTATAAGCTGATTATCCTTGTTTTTTTATTAGACTTTGATACATCACAAGTTTACCCAATGGTGGAGTTGTGGTTGTATCGAGTATGAAATCAGCTTGTCGTTATCATAATGTTTAAGAATGTTTTATGTTTCAATACATACATATCATTCATACATAATACATGCATATTTCAGCTACAATGAATCCTATACAAGTTCAAGGTTATTTGGATGGTATTGAGCCTCTTAATGGCACGAACTAATTCAAATGGAAGTCACACCTTGAAATAGTCCTTGGATATTTGGAATATGACATAGCACTAAGAGAACCTAAACCAGAAATGTTTGTTGATACTTCTATTAGAAATGAAAATCTAGATTTCCATGAATGGGAGAAGGCAAACAGAATGAGTATAATGATCATTCGAGGTGAAATTCCTGATGTCATTCGAGGTAAAATTATAATGAAAGATACTGCTAAAGATCTTATAGATGTTATTCAGTTATAATTTATGAGTGCAGCGAAGTCAATGATTGGTACTCATATGGGTCAGCTGACTTCAATGCGGTATAATGGTGAAGGTAGTATTCGAGATCACATCCTTCAAATGGAAAATCTAGTATACAAATTACGGGATCTGGATATGAATCTAAATGATGATTTTCTAGGGAAACTTGTTGTTAATTCACTCCCTAAACAGTTCGAGACTTTCAAGGTCAACTATAATACTTGTGACAAAAAATAGGATGTAAATGAATTAATCACTTATTGTGTGCAAGGAGAGGAAAGGCAGCGGCGTGAATCTAAAGAGTATGCTCATTTTATTACTGTTGGTCCTAGCAAGAAAGATTTCAAGAAATCAGGAAAGAAAAAGAAACCGCAAGAACAGAAAAAGAAAACACCAAACAATGAGTCAGAAGTTAATAAGGATGGTAAAAAATTCCCATTTAAGTGTCATTTCTGTAAGAATCCAGGACACATGAAGAATGACTGTTTTAAGTATAAAAATTGGCTGAAAAAGAAACAACAAGGTACTGATTTTCATATGATGTGCTTTGAGATTAATATTGTTAGTACTCCTTTGAATACTTGGTGGTTAGACACCGCTGCAACCATTCATTTTGCTAATTCCTTGCAGGCTTTCACAAGCCAGAGGAATCTAAGTAAGGAGGAGTGGTGTCTATACATTCCAAATGCTCAAGGAGTGGAAGTTAAAGCTATTGTAAATGTTCGACTACCTCCGGATTCCGGGAATTTTTTGGATCTTTTTGATGTATTTTTTGTACCTACTGTAAGAAGATGTTTGATATCGGTTGGTAGACTCGACTCTTAAGGGATTTACCTTTTCTATCGATGGTGCTTGTTTCATAACTATAAACTGGTTGGTTTTGGGCCGAATGAAAATAATATTTATAAGATGAATGTTGATATTAAATCTGTGAATTTGATGTCTTATATGAATGTTGACACTTCTAAGGGTGTCAAAATAAGCTTAAATTCAGAGAATTCTTCTATGTTGTCGCACCAGCGTTTAGGGCACATATTTAAAGATCGAATGCAAAGGCTTGTAACGCAAAATATGCTATCGCAGCTAGATTTTTCAGATTTCAGTACATGTGTAGCTTGTATTAAAGGGAAGTTTGTTAAATTAAGAAAGAAAATAACTATTAAAAGTCAAGGCTTACTTCAGATTGTGCACACAAACATTTGTGGTCCATTTACAGTTCCTTCTAGAGGTGGACAGAGATATTTCATCACATTTATATATGATTATTCGCGTTATGGGCATGCTTGTCTCATTTGCGAGAGATCAGATGCTTTAGAAGTCTTCCAAACCTACAAGGCAGAAGTTGAAAACCAACTTGAGAAGAAAATTAAAGTACTGAGATCAGACATGATAGGAGAGTATTATGGGAAAAATGATTTCTATGGAGAATCTCATGGAAATCTACTTGAATTTCTGAGAGAACATGGTATTGTACCTCAGTTTACTACTCCCGGATCACCGGAACAAAATGGGGTTGCTGAAAGATGTAACATAACCTACAAAGATATGATTCACACTATGTTAAGTAACTCTACATTACCTGAATCCTTTTGGGAAGAATCTTTAAGGACATCAGTATACATTCTGAATCGTGTACCCAGTAAATCAGTTACTAAGACTTCTTATGAGCTTTGGACAAGTAGAAAACCTAGTCTAAATGATCTTCATGTTTGGGGTTGTGCAGCGGAACCTAGGCTATTCAATCCTGCTGAAAAATCTCTTGATTCGTGCACTACAAGTTGTTTCTTTGTTGGCTACCCAAACAGATCAAATGGTTATCGGTTTTATTGTCCTTCTAGGCCTTTTGAGATTGCTAAAACCAATAATGCTAAGTTTCTGGAGGATGATCAAATTAGTGGGAGTGAATCTCGCCAAATTGTGTTTGAAGAAGAGAATCCAACTGACCTGATTGTAACTGAAGTTCGAAAAGAATCAGCAACTGACATTCCAAAATCATCTAGAGATGCTGAAAAGGAAGAAATAGTTCTCCATAAATCTACTAGACCAAGAAAAACCTTCATGGTAGAGTCAGACCAAGAAAAAGTCGTCAAACCAGGTTTTAATACCTTCATGGTAGAATCAGATGGAAATGTCGATGATTTTAGAAGAACCATTGACATATTCACAAGCAGTGAATGGAAAGAACCCTCGTATTTGGATTCCTTCCACATATGAAGAACTGGAATCAATAGACGAGAATGGTGAATGGGATATGGTAGATCTGCCTGAAGGTGCAACAACAGTTAGTTGCAAATGGATATCAAAATCAAACGGAATTCCGATGGAAGTATCGAAAGGCACAAGGCTAGGATTGTATCCAAGGTATTTACTCAAGAAGAATGGGTTGATTATGAAGAAACTTTCTCTCCAGTTTCCAATAAAGATTCCTTTAGAATTATCATGGCAATGGTAGCTCATATTGACCTTGAATTGTATCAAATGGATGTGAAAACGCCTTTTTTGAATGGTTATCTTGATAAAAAAGATATACATGGAACAACTAGAAGGTTTTACATCTAAAGGTCAAGAAGGTAAGGTATATATGTTTCTTTAATAAATCTATATATGGATTAAAACAAGCATCCCATCAATGGTATCTGAAATTCGATCAAGTAGTGTCTTCTTATGGTTTTGTTGAGAATGAAGTTGATAGATGTATGTATCTGAAATCTAGTAGGGGAAAGTTTATCATTCTAATTGTTTATGTTGATGATATTCTACTCGCTAGCAACAATATTCATATGTTGCATGACACTAGACACTTTCTTTCAACCAATTTTGAAATGAAAAACTTGGGAGAAGATTCTTATGTTCTTGGTACTCAGATAATCGAGACATAAACATGGGTCGCCGGTTACTCTTCATCTTCTCGAAAATTCTAGCTTGAAATTTGTAAATGGGGAAAAATGAGTCGCCGGTTTTTTGGGAAAGTGGAGAGACGAGCGTGCTGTCGAGACTCCTCAGCCTGGCAAAATGTTAATCCTCACACAGATGCACCGCTGCAAAGGGGGTGCTTAGATTCGGGAAATCAATCTGTATGACTCCGGCCTAAACCAAGACAATGGTCGTTCCAGAGTCAATTCGGTCGCAAAGAGGGACATGGGTTGATCTGTAGGAGGGAAGCTGAGAGTTGTGTAGGATCAGTGATGATCAAGGATTGTGGGTGTGTTGAAGGTTTCTGCAATATTGCTGAACTGCTGAAGTTGAGTTCTGTGAATAAGTTTATATCGAGTTATTGACGGATAATGATGATAATCGATGATTGATGATATTCGATTGATCGTTCCTAATGTCCTCGATTTAGACGTATTTATATTGCAAGAATGATGTACCACTGATCCCTGTAAGTGTGATGGTTTCTTGAGTGAAAGAGTGGGAAAGTGGGAGATCGTGGTAAAGTTAGTTCCATGTCGTGCGGAGACTTGACTGATCGTTCACCCACTACTTTGCTAACTCCTTCCACCGTTTACATGACTTACGCACATTTCTCATTGTGGATGAATCCACGTGCAGTAGACCGCCAGAGAAAAACCCTGAGTGATATCCCCCATTTGTGACGTGATTGAGATTTCACGAATCGTGGAGTCTGCAAGGCAGACGTGTATTAGTTGGTCAGTTGTTGACTGATTTAGACCGTGAGTCTAATTTTTTTGAATCGAGCATAAGTGGTGAATGCTCGGAGATTCATGGATTGAATATGTAGTTCTCTGAGATGTAAATGAATTACTGACTAGAGACTGAGCAAGTATTGCTCAACTTGACGAATTGTCGAATATTGAGAGTTTGTCGAGCAACTGAGCAAGTATTGCTCAATTCGACGAATTTGATAATTTTGGTGTGCAACTGAGCAAGTGTTGCTCAATTAACCAAAACACTGAATATTGATAATTTGACGTGCAATTGAGCAAGTGTTGCTCAATTTGAAAAACTACTGATGAATTACTGAATATTGATGGTTGGATCAATATTCGAGCAACTGAGCAAGTATTGCTCAATTCAAAGAATTATTTACTGGTGTCGTGACCCAATAAAATATTAATCAAAAATATTGGTGAATTACCAAATATTATTAATTTGGATGTTGATTGCTGAATCAACATAATTTTGTGTTTGAATTTGCTCAGAATGGTGATTCGTGGAGCGTTTGTTCGAAACGCTAATTTTTTGATCAATCCTTCAACAATTGGTGAATTGCTGAAAATTGGTCATGAGTAAAGAGGTACCGACCACATGGGATGATGAGCGTCCATGTGATTCCCAGTGCTCGAGTGAGCACGCACCAGGGTCTCAGTTTGAGAGTTGGTGAAAGAACGATGATTAAATGCAGGTTTCATCATTTATTAAAATATTGCTGCATTCAGCGTTAGGTGACAAACCTAGACATGAGAGATGACGACCGATCAAGAGAGCATGGGACCGTCTCTTGGTTCTCACGGGACCAGTTGTTGGTCATTTGAAGGGTTCTCCAGTTGGTTGGAGAGAGTTCGGGCCTAGTATGAGAAATTGAACAAATTAGGTCAGAATTGTGAAAACATGTGGGACCGGCTTTGTGCAAGCCCTAGGAATGACTCTGGTCGGTCATGGAGGCATGCACGTGTTGCCGTGGTGTCCGTGTTTCCATACTGAGAGTTTCAGTATTTTCTGATGCGCGTTCGAGCGACATAGTGAATTTTCAGAAGAGTTTCATCTTGACTGAGAATTCTCGATTTTTGTTGGAATGAGCATGTTTGCTCAATTCATCAATATTTTGAAAATACTAAAATAAAAGTGTTTTAATATTTAAAATTGCCGTGAGAGGCTAGCCAGTCATGCGACTATGTTGGCTTTTGGTTTTTCGTGATTTGAGTAATATTTGAGAAAATATGGAGAAATCATGAATTTTGATCAAACCCAGGAGTTTCATGAATTGAGGAAAATAATAATTACGCAAGATTAGGGATTGCAAGGTGTGGGACCGACCATGGCTAGGGCATGGCCGACAGGCTAGGTTGCCCGATCCCGCACACCTTTCCCTATTTTATTATTTTTCATGAATCCTTGAAGTTATGGAGAATCCACGAGTTTTTGTTGAAATGGAGGAGTTTCGTGAGATTAGGGAATAATAATTATAGAAGGCTAAGGATTGTGAGGTGTGGGACCTGCCACGGCTTAGGCATGGCTGGCCGGTTAGGTTGCGCGGTCCCGCACATCTCTCTTTATTTTATAATAATATTATTTCGTGAATCCACCAAGTTATGGAGAATTCACGAGTTTTGCAAAAACAAGGAAACTTGCTAAAACCAAGGAGTTTTCATGAGTTCACGAAATAACAAAAAATAAGGAAAATAATAGGAGAGGCACATGCCGACCATGTCTAGGGCACGGCCGGCCGGCCGGCTGGTGGGCCCGGCCTTGGGCGCCTCTTATTATTTTATTAATATTCGAAGGATTCCTCATTATTTCATATTTTTTGGACACTCGTTCGTGCATCCGGGTGCTCAGTCGTGCATTATTGTCGAGTACACTCGCACCATTTTTGTGGGGCTTACTCAGTGATGGTCCAGATGCCCGGTTGTTGGGTATTTATTACTGATCAATGAAATTCAGTGGAGAATAATTCATGAAACTGACTAATAAGATGCGTAGTTATTTTATTATCAATCCATAAAATCAACAGCGGATTGGACTATCGATTCAGAATAATAAAATGATAATTTCATCACCATCTCATGGAATCGCAGATTTGACCATGAAATCGGAGTAATAAAATAAGTGGTGATATTACCATTTCATGAGATCAGCCGTGGATTCGACCATGAAATCGGAGTAACATCTATTATCATTTCATGAGATCAGCCGTGGATTCGAACATGAAATCGGAGTAATACATTTATCTATTACCATTTCGATCATGAAATAGGAGTAATGAGATAAGATAGATTATCTTCTATGAATTCAGTGGTGAATATGATCTAGAATTTAATCTCTTGCGTATAGTCAGTAAATCAACGAGTGTTGCTAATGTCCCGAAGACCTCTCAGCATTTCATGTATGGAGGACCGCCTGGGTCTATACACGGGTCTCTCTACATAGTCAGGAACAGTGAGTATCACCGTCCTGAAGACGTTATTGCTCTCAATCTTACGGAGAACCTCCCAATTGTTCTTCTATGTAGAGGAAAATTCCTCTATGTAGTCAGGGAACAGTGAGTGTCACCGTTATCCTGAAGGCGTTAAGCTCTCAATCTTACGGAGAACCGCCCAATTACGTTATTCTACGTAGAGGCTATGATGAAATGCCCGGTGTCGAACACTCCGGAGATGCCTTTCGAGCGACATATGTATCATACTTCGTAAAACACGAATTGTCACATGGATCTCTGAAGCCGTGTCAGAAACATGTAGTATCATGATTTTACGGTTTTGACCTTTGTTGAAAATCCACCATCTATAAAATTCAGGCATGTTATCCATCTTCATGAAAAACAATTCGGTTTCTGTGAACTCTCGTTGATATAGATATTTCGTATCTGCAGCTTGATTTGCAGTGAGATACCTGTCTCTTCCTATGGTGAAACCAATAGAATCAAACGGATCTGATACCAATTGTCATGTACTTGAGTACGATGACAAGATTGGAATGATAATTTGAGAAAACCTCTCTTGATTCGTGAGAATCAAGACTTCTAATTCTGAAGAACTATCCTAAATCGAATAAACGATCTTTAGATTAATAATTTGATAAGATTTCATTACAAGACTTGTTGGCTTATATAGCCAGGGTTCATTCCTAAAATCTAATGACCATACTATCCTACGTGTGTACATCTAAATCACACGTTATAATTGATAATAACAACCATTACTATGAAATATACTAAATACTGACATCGACCATGATACAGGCACCCTTTACCCTGACTAGGTACATGATAATTTAGTTGGATTTTATGAATCAAGTATGTGCTTGAAATTCCTTTGGTTGTGTTTAATAGTGGTGAATTTGATGGTAATGATGGTGGATTTATTGCTGGATATCATGAATTAGTGATCTTTGTTGTATATAATATATTGCAGGCGATACTATGAAATACACAAGATGCACCTGAGTGCATAATGCATATTTTGACAAAAATATATACTTTGGCCAGGTTGCACCTAAGTGCATAATGTATATATTTTTTATTTTTTTGTTTATCTATTTTTTTTTTGTTCTTTAGTACTTATTTTAGGTTGATGTTTTGATGGTCAATGTTATGGTAATGGTAGTGAATTTATTGCTCGAGATCATGAACTAGTGAGTTTGGTTGTGTAAAATATATTGTAGGTGATTAATAGGATAAACCTAGATTTATTCACCAAGTACACAAGATGCACCCGAGTGCATAATGCATTTTTATTTTTTTTGTAGAAAATAGGTTTCGGTCAGGTTCCACCTGGGTGCATAATGTATATAATTTTCCTATTTTTATGGGAAATAGATTTTGGCCAAGTTGCAACGTGCATATGTATTCTCAATGTGGTTTCGGATTTCATATCAACAATGGATCTTGTTTTGTAGATTATTTCGAGTCTTTTCCAAAAATATTAATTTTATTAAAATCCGACTTATATTTGGAAAGTTAAGACCTTACCCGCAATTAATTTTAAATTGGAGAGAGAAAAAATAACAGGAGAAAGAAAAGGATAACATAGAGAATAAAGTTAAAAGTAAAGAACATAAAATATATGACTAAGTGTTTTTATGTCTGTTTCACCCAGATTGATATTTTAGCACTCCAATGCACCCATACTTTATGGCTTTGGGGCATATGATCCATTTTCTGATTTTCAAAAGAATATATTAAAATAAAAAGCATTTTATAGAATATGGTCATGGACCCAAAAAAGGCAGGAAGGTTATTAGTTCATTACCAAATCACTATATCCTCCCAATGACTTAAAACTTGCTACAATAAATAACAATTGAAAGTTGGCTTATTTCATCCATTAGGGAGCGCCATAATTCACCAAAAATCCTCTTTATTAATCGACTAAAACATTAATTTCCACAAATATGATGAATCCAGATCACTGGTATCATCATCACCCAATGACTTTCTATATACATTACAGTGGCACCAGCAATCAGAAAGTACAATATATATTCTTAGCTAACAAGAATGGGACAATATGATCTTCTCATGCAACAACAATGCATCACGGTACGTCCCGGCATTACGGAACATTTCAAGGGGTACCTGGTTATAAAGAATGCTCTCCCCTCTCTCCTCTCTCCCTTTCACCTGATTCCTCCCTCTCTCTTATCCTAACGGCTGTTTCTGGCCGTTTTTCCCTGTATTTTCTCGCCAACGTCTCTCCCAAAGGCTCTTCCTCGCCGCCGTTATCCTGGTTCTTGCCGGTTTCTTCTACCTATGAAATTCTGATGCTATCTTCTAACTCTCTCAAGACCCAATCATGAATACTACTCAAAGGAATCACATTTGCAGCTGTAATTGCATCACACATATCACACAAACAACAAAACTCACTCAACTCACACAAATCACCTATTCCGGCAGCAATAATCAAATCACTATAATTTCATTTGATTTACCATTCCTTTCTACTGGAAATTACATCCTTAACTCTATTATCACGGAAGATCTTCAAACTTTTTGCTGCCTCAAGACAATCTATAAAGTCTCACCATCCAGGTATGTGCGTCCTCTCTGAGACCCTTCCTCATTCTAGTTTACCTCAATCTCAACCTGTCAATATTGGGAAGTTATACTACAAATTGGGTACAATGGAACAACCTACATCAAACATCAAACTAGGCGTCTCAAATTCAAGTTCAAGTTTACATCATCAATCACAATTTGCTAAACGAGCTCAGAAAACTCTCTCTGAAACTCTACACTATGATAATATCTTTGATCTATGGTACTATAGCTATACTCAATCAGTTTCTACTAATTCTATGCAACGGCTATACCATCTCTCAAGGTCTGTTTTATCTACAAAATCTATGCAATTTCTAGCTACCAACGAACATCATAAAAACAATGCAATTGTCACCCTCATTACCCACACACTCAGTTATCACTACAAACAAGTTCTTTTACTTACTATGTAACCAAACATCCATATATTTTTCATAATCCAAAGCAACAACAGAAAGCAAATAGTACCTTCAACATCCAAAAAAAAAGAAAAACAAGTTGTTCTTTATGATTGTGGGAAAGATCATTCACATTCACAACCATGATACCCACCTGTTGATGGTGGTTTTTAACTTAGGGTCAAAATCGTAAAACTGTACATCTGACATGACGTCGCTATGACCATTAGCATATTTATTGAATGAATCAGCATGCCTACGTAAGAATTACCGGGGTACCTTTTTTTTACATGGGTCGTGTTCCACGGAAGAACCCTTAACACTGACTGACATCATCTATGACAAACCCTAATTCTCATGATACCGCGCCAAGGCATGCCAACCATGCAAGCCGCACCACTGTGCAAATGAAAGACCATCCCAACCATACCTCCGCGCCAAGGCATGCAAACCATGCCAGCCGCACCTCCGCGCCAAGGCATGCCAGCCATGCCAGCCGCACCACTGCGCCGATGGCATGCCATGGAAGCCGCACCACCGTGCCAAGGCATGCCAACCATGCCAGTCGCATTACTGCTCCGATGGCATGCCATGCCAGCCGCACCTCCGCGCCAAGGCATGCCAACCATGCCAGCCACACCACATGTGCCAATGGCATGCCAACCACCTTGTCGCGCCATACCATGCCGGCCTTCCCTATGCGGCTACCAAAACGAAGGCGTGCGATGATCAACGACAACCCTTCCATCTTAGATGCAAATCTTAGCCTCCCAAGGTCGCCAAACAACGCATGGTAACCTTTGGCCCAACGCCAAAACCCTAGTTTGGCCGCCCCTAAACCACGCCAAGGCATGCCGACCATGCCACATGTGCCAATGGCATGTCGCGCCTAAGCCATGCCATGCCGGCCTTCCCTATGCGTCTACCAAAATGAAAGCGTGTGATGATCAACGACCACCCTTCCATCTTAGATGCAAATCTTAGCCGTCCAAGGTCGCCAAACAACGCATGGTAACCTTTGGCCCAAACCCTAGTTTTGGCCACGCCAAACCGCGCCAAGGCATGCCATGCCACATGTGCCAATGGCATGCCAACCACCTTGCCGCACCATACCATGCCGGACTTCCCTATGCGGCTACCAAAACGAAGGCGTGCGACAATCAACGGCTACCCTTCCATCTTAGATGCAAATCTCAGCTGTCCAAGGTCACCAACCAACGCATGGTAACCTTTGGCCCAACGCCAAAACCCTAGTTTGGCCGCGCCTAAACCACGCCAAGTCATGCCGACCACGCCACATGTGCCAATGGCATGCCGGGCCATCCACCTTGCCGCGCCTGAGCCATGCCATACCGGCCTTCCCTTCACGGCTACCAAAACGAAGGCATGCGACGATCAACAGCCACCCTTCCATCTTAGATGCAAATCTTAGCCGTCCAAGGTCGCCAAACAACGCATGGTAACCTTTGGCCCAAAACCTTAGTTTTGGCCACGCCAAACCGCGCTAAGGCATGCCATGACACATGTGCCAATGGCATGCCAACCACCTTGTCGCGCCATACCATGCCGGCCTTCCCTATGCGGCTACCAAAACGAAGGCCTGCAACAATCAACGACCACTTTTTCATCTAAGATGCAGATCTTAGCCGTCCAAGGTTACCAGCTAACGCATGGAAACCTTTGGCCCTTGTTTGGTCGTGCCTAAACAAATCCAAAACCCTAACTTTTGGACGCGCCTAAACTAGGCCATATTAAAGCCATACTAATCATGCTTTCATACCACTGGATACCAAACGAAGGGTTACAATAATCAACGACTACCTTTCCTCTTAAGATGCAAAATCTCGACCGTCGAAGGTCACCACCGAGTCGGCAAGTCTCCCAATCTCAACTTGCCAGACAACAACAACATGTTATATGTTTTCCATGAAAACGCTCGAGACATCAACACATGTCACAAACCGGGGGATTCTCATTGGGTATTGGTTTGGCGGTTTACAGTGTGCGGCGTACACTACGCCCGTTATAAGACAGTGTCATAAGGATGAGGCGGTTAGTAAACACAGGGAGTAATGGTGAAACGCTTTCTTTTATGGAACATCAATTCCATGCGTTACCGGTTACCACCTCCTCCTATTTACTCACCCGTTTTCTATTTCTTAATGAGACCAGAGTACGTTTCACTTCGACTTGTATAAATAGGTTTACCTATTTCCACCGAACAACAAGTTCAGGACAGGAGGATACAACACTCATAAAATATTTGCTAGCTTTCCATCTGTTAGCATCCCACTTTCTGATACAAGTCGTGAAACAACTACTCTTCCAGAATCAACTATTCTGGTCTCAACACTCTCTTCGCTTCCCTCCCCAAGACCAACCATTCTCATTCACTTTGTGACCGAAGCAAGTCTGGAACGGACATTTATTGGTTTATGCCGGATTTGTACAGATGGATCTCTCGAATCTAAAGTACTTCCTTGCAGTATATTGTTTAGGGTTTAAACTCATTTCTCACCCACACACCCAAAATTACCAAAATCAGCAGAAACCATTTTCACCCTCAAACAATTGGCGACCACAGTGGGAGGTTGATCTTTCGGTCACGATGTTAATTTTCAATGCTCGATCTCATACCTCGACCCAGACGTCAGGACAGTAAAATCAAATGATCCGTTCAGGAATCGACGACTCATCTACTAGGCGGCTCGATTACCAGTCGTGACACGGCAAGGGACGACTGGGGACTTCTGAGGGGTTAGAAGTGAACGATACGCCCTGAGATCGGCAACATGATAAGGAATGACTGGGGACTTTCCACAGTCACGGTGATGTTTCCCACAAAACTCGGTCTTACATCTGGGAGTTTCTTTTTTCACCAGAAGACCCAAAAACCAAGTAAGTCTTGCCTAGACAAAATACATGGTTTAATACTTCAGGTTTTCACGGGAATGATGAAACCAATAACCATGTTATGTTTCATCTCATGCTATCTGTCGGCAAGCAATGCTCACGATTCAGCGGTTTTCCTGGGATGTTTGCACCATTCGCAATCGTAACCAAAAAGCATCGTTTTTCTAAAAACAGTTCGTTCCAAATAATAATCCAAAACCCTCAAGGTAACATTTTTCTATCAAACCAAAAATCCAGGAAATCAAAACCGTAAACTAGGCGTTTCATTTGCCTTTCAAAAAAAAAACCTAAAATAAGAAGTTCAGAAGACAGAAATGCGTTCAAGGAAAGTTTTTCAACAATGGCTTGCTCTTCTTGGCAAAAGAATCTTTCATGCTTTGGAGAGCCGCCCTCTTCAACTTCAGCTTCCTGGACAACTTTTCGACTTCCGCTTTCTGCTTCTTCACCATATCCGCAGAAGGATCTTTGACTGTTTCGGCCAGCAAATTTTCAACCTCAAAGAAACCTTCAACGAACCAAGGAACATTGAACTCGAAGTTTACACACGTGTCACGATGGAACCTCCAGCTCGAGACTACGTCCTCAGAAACAGTATTACCAGTCACATTGCACATGTCATCAATCGAAGACAAAGCTTCCTCCACACGCTTAACCAACGCAAATCGACTAGTAATTTTCTTGGTCGTTGCGATATGTCTGTAGCTTTCCCAGATCTTGGTGTATGGCATCGCGTGTTTGGCTGGCACGCTAAATCCCCCGATCAACACATGATCCGGATGAGGAACTAGATATGGAGGGTTGAAAGTGGCGCCCGCAACTGCATCAGCAACCGCCAAGGGATTCCTAACGACAATTGCACATGCAGCCACTGGAGTACTCTCCATTGTCTGAGTCATAATGAAGTTTTCATCTCGATCAACATCCATTTCAAGGTCGCCCCGGTGCGGCTGTCACAGTTGGAGACAAAGATCTCCGTCAGTCTTCGTCTCAGGGGCATCTTCAGAAACGGCTTCCTCCTATGATATCACGGATTAGATATTTTTCAAAGAGAAGGGAAGAGAGGAAAGAATAAAAAAACATGCGGGAGACTCACTGATTCGCTTTTAGACCGACTAGAGGAAGATTCAGCACTGCTGTCGGAAGAACTACTCTCGCCATCACTGGACTCTGAACTTTCATCCTTCTCGGGTTCCCCATCACCATGGATAGGATCAGCATCGCCACCCTTCGTCTCGAGAAACGATATTTTCTGACTACTTGCAAGTTTGGTAAAGGCGTTCACGCTGCTAAGACCCTAGGCAAGATACAAAGACGGATACTCAGAAAAGAAACAATGATATACGCGATCCAACTAAAATCAAGAGGAAAAGCATACGTACCCGTATATTAGACGAACTGAAAGTCGGTAGGGCTGTTGAATCTGACTGGGAACCGTCTGCATGGCTTTTAGACCTTCGCTCCTTCACTTGGGGACTATCTGCATTCGGCTAACGGATTTTCGCTTGGTCGAAAAAGGATCCCTCAGCAGTGGGTGCTCCGCTAAAACCGCAGTACAAGACTTGCCGCGACGGTTTTCTACCACATCATTCAAGAATCCATGGATAGCAAGAAACTCATCCTGCCAAAATATGTTATATTTGGAGGTTGTTGATGGATTTCGTTCCGCGAGTGGAAAAGGGAGACTTTTACCTGACACGAGAACACTAGCATCGAGAACAGTTGGCAACGAGTCTTCTGGAACAACCGACTGACGAACGAGTGGGACCCCTTGGTCAAAACCCATATTCCGAGCCGCACTATCGATATTTTAAGAAACTTATTTGTAAGATCCTCGAAAGAAAGACGGCACATGACCGGGCGTGCAGCTTTGCATGAACACCATCTCTCCAACACTCATATCCTCTTTATCAGAAGACAAAGACATGCTCGGAGCAGGAGAAAATGTGTTGATCTGAGTTATGGACGCATGCACCGGAGCCCGTTGACGAAAATTTACCGTGTGCGAGTTGTCAAGGAATCCAACCAGGTTCGAACCAATCTTTGGGCGCCTATTCGACCAGCGCAGTATCCTAGAACCACCCCAAGACTCGGGAAGTACGGACAACGGTTTTGGAGCATACCTTTCGAAGTGCTCCCACAACTACACTTGGAGAAAGGCGGCATGAATATACGAATCCACTTTCATGTAGCCATTTGAAACGCACATTTCCGCGACCAGATGATCCAAGTGTGTGTACATAGAACCAAGAAACAAGCCGCCAATAGGGAGAATGACACCTTTTGCCAAATTTATGGCAAACTTGATAAGTTCCTGTCTTATCTCCTTCTTACCAAGGCCGTCATCGAAAATATCTCTGGATAACCAAAGGGCCAAGAACGTTGCAACATGAAGTGTACTATTTTTCTGATTCGGCTCCAACTCATCAGGAAACCATTGAGACACCCACCAGCCATAGAAGCACCTCGTATCTTTTTATTTCCAAACGAATCCTTTTGATTTCGCAACCAGAGCGGAGCGCATTTCTTCTTCATCTGCAGACAACTTGACATCGAGGTTTCCTATTACAGGAAGGTTCAGCAAGACGGCCACACTCTCTAAAGAGATAGTCATTTCACCCCACCTGCATATGGCCGTGTGAGTGTCTGGACACCATCTGTAAATAAAAGCAACCAAGCCTGGAATATCTTTCCTAATTTGAAGCACTGCCGAAGCCGCGACAACATCAATAATCTGCCCCTTATTCAAACTGGCTTTTACACATTCCTGGCTCATCATGAATCGCATCCATTTCTCAAAGGGACGCAACGGATTCACACAAATTTTAAAGTCAATGGGAGAAGCAGAATACTCTTTCCTCTGAAGACAAAACCTTATTACACCTCCAGGCCGAACTGACCGGGCCTCTCATTCACTTTCCGGACCAGTCAGAAGAATCGACACATACTTGGGATGATTTTTACTAATTGTGGCGGATGTTGTGAAGAACTCATCGTCTATGTTCGGCTTGGAATTTCCAACATCTTTCGGTACGGCAGAACTTTTCTCAAATGACATCCTAACGAAATTCTCTCACGCTACTTTCACATTCGAAATAACTACAATGGAACAATACGAAGAAAAATTATTACGAAAAGTACATGGAAATTATTTTATCAGACACGGGAGATCCATACTGGACACAAACCAATTTTTTGCAAAGTCATAATGCGCATGAGCAAAGAAATGGGGACTGACAGACCCTGCCTCACCACCTCATGCCAAGGACGTACCCTGTCGCAGGAAATTTGCGCCCGGACGAGGAGGCGCGCCCCACCATGGGAACCATACACACGGCCACACCAGGAAAAGGGAGGAAACCCTAGGAGCTAGGTTTTCACGTTAAGGGAATGACAGTTACTAGCTCATGCATGCCTACTTTGCACAGTAATTGAGGCGGCCAACATTACTACGGTATTCACGCCTAAATGTTACTACAAGTTCACGCAAAGCATATTTACGGCTAGGATTCATACCAACACAAAAGAACAATATTTTTACAAGTTCATGAAAAGGTACGCTTACAGCTAGGGTTTGCACTAACACAAGAAAACAAGAAAAACAAGTTAAAGAGGAAGTGCTGGAAGACATACCTGGGATTCGCTCATCCGCTTTACTGTTACCACACGTCCAGAATAAAAAAAAAATTTAAAGGTGTGAAATAAAAGGAAAGGACGGCCCCCTTTTATAGGCGTGGTACTCGGGAGTTTAAATAAGGAAAGGACTTTCTATTTGAGTCAAGTAAGGAAAAGAGGCAATCGGGCCCGCGAAGACAAATCACCATGCCAAGCCGTCTGCGCATGCTTTGCCTCACCAAACCGCGCCATTGCCTTGGCCCCACCATGCCAAGCCGTCCGCACCATGCCTTGGCCCCACCACGCCAAGCTATCCACATGCTTTGCCTCACCAAACCGCGCCTTGCCTTTGCCCCACCATGCCAAGCCGTCCGCGTCATTGCCTTGTCACCACCATGCCAAGCCGTCTGTGCCATTACCTTGGCCCCACCATGCCAAGACGTCCGCGCCATGATGTTCCCTAACCCATCCAAGGTGATACATGGCCAGACTAAGCCGACGATATTCATCTCACCACTTCACGGTATACACCACAAATAGAATCTACGCAAGGCCACCAAACACGAGGATCATGAACTCTCCTTACCTCTTGAATAAGGTTAGTCGGACTTTCCTGACCATCTTTTCACGACATGTCATTAGGATTTTTTTCCTCGCCTGTCACCATCTTATGCTTACCTCGCAACAATGCTCCTGTTACGAGCTAAGCAGGGGACTTAATGTTGATGGTGGTTTTCAGCTTAGGGTCAAAATCGTAAAACTGTACATCTGACATGACGTCATTATGACCATTAGCACATTTATTGAATCAATCAGCATGCCTACGTAAGAATTACCGGGGTACCTTTTTTTTTACATGGGTCATGTTCCACGGCAGAACCCTTAACACTGACTGACATCATCTATGTCAAACCCTAATTCTCATGCTACTGCGCCAAGGCATGCCAACCATGCCATCCGCACCACTGTGCCAATGGCAGACCATGCCAACCAAACCTCCGCGCCAAGGCATGCCAACCATGCAAGCCGCACCACTGCGCCAATTACATGCCATGCCAGCCGCACCTCCGCACCAAGGCATGCCAACCATGCCATCCGCACTACTGCGCCGATGGCATCCCATGCCAGCTGCACCTCCGCGCAAAGGCATGTCAACCATGCCAGCCGCACCACATGTGCCAATGTCATGCCAACCACCTTGCCGCGCCATACCATGCCGGCCTTCCCTATGCGGCTACCAAAACGAAGGCGTGCGATGATCAACGACCACCCTTCCATCTTAGATGCAAATATTAGCCGTCCAAGGTCGCCAAACAACGCATGGTAACCTTTGGCCCAACGCCAAAACCCTAGTTTGGCCGCGCCTAAACCACGCCAAGGCATGCCGACCATGCCACATGTGCCAATGGCATGCCGCGCCAGCCACCGTGCCGCGTCTAAGCCATGCCATGCTGTCCTTCCCTATGCGGCTACCAAAACGAAGGTGTGCGATGATCAACGACCACCCTTCCATATTAGATGCAAATCTTAGCCGTCCAAGGTCGCCAAACAATGCATGGTAACCTTTGTCCCAAACCCTAGTTTTGGCCACGCCAAACCGCGCTAAGGCATGCCATGCCACATGTGCCAATGGCATGCAAAACACCTTGCCGCGCCATACCATGCCGGCCTTCCCTATGCGGCTACCAAAATGAAGGCGTGCGACAATCAACGACCACCCTTCCATCTTAGATGCAAATCTCAGCCGTCCAAGGTCACCAACCAACGCATGGTAACCTTTGGCCCAACGCCAAAACCCTAGTTTGGCCGCGCCTAAACCACGGCAAGGCATGCCGACCATGCCACATGTGCCAATGGCATGCCGCGCCATCCACCTTGTCGCGCCTAAGCCATGCCATGCCGGCCTTCCCTTCACGGCTACCAAAACGAAGGCGTGCGACGATCAACGACCACCCTTCCATCTTAGATGCAAATCTTAGTCGTCCAAGGTCGCCAAACAACGCATGGTAACCTTTGGCCCAAAACCATAATTTTGGCCACGCCAAACTGCGCCAAGGCATGTCATGCCACATGTGCCAATGACATGCCAACCACCTTGCCGCGCCATACCATGCCGACCTTCCCTATGCGGCTAGCAAAACGAAGGGCTGCAACAATCAACGACCACTTTTTCATCGAAGATGCAGATCTTAGCCGTCCAAGGTTACCAGCTAACGCATGGAAACCTTTGGCTCTAGTTTGGTCGCGCCTAAACAAAGCCAAAACCCTAACTTTTGGCCGCGCCTAAACTAAGCCATAATAAAGCCATACTAATCATGCTTTCATGCCAATGGATACCAAACGAAGGGTTACAATAATCAACGGCTACCTTTCCTCTTAAGATGCAAAATCTCGATCGACGAAGGTCACCACCGAGTCGGCAAGGCTCCCAAGCTCAACTTGCCAGACAACAACAACATGCTACATGTTTTTGACGAAAACGCTCGAGACATCAACACATGTCACAAACTGGGGGATGCTCATTGGGTATTGGTTTGGAGGTTTACAGCGTGCGGCGTACACTACGCCCATTATAAGACAGTGTCATAAGGATGAGGCGGTTAGTAAATGCATGGAGTAATTGTGAAACGCTTTCTTTTATGGAACATCAATTCCAGGCGTTATCGGATACCACCTCCTCCCATTTACTCACCCGTTTTCTATTTCTTAATGAGACCAGAGTACGTTTCACTTCGACTTTTATAATTAGGTCTTACCTATTTCCACCGAACAACAAGTTCAGGTCAGGAGGATACAACACTCAGAAAATATTTGCTAGCTTTCCATCTGTTAGCATAACACTTTCTGATACAAGTCATGAAACAACTAATCTTCCAGAATCAACTATTCTGGTCTCAACACTCTCTTCGCCTCCCTCCCCAAGACCAACCCTTCTCCTTCACTTTGTGACCGAAGCAAGTCTGGAACGACCATTTCTTGGTTTAGGCCGGATTTGTACAGATTGATCTCTCGAATCTAAAGTACTCCCTTGCAGTACATTGTTTAGGGTTTAAACTCATTTCTCACCCACACACCCGAAATTACCAAAATCAGCAGAAATCGATTTCACCCTCAAACACCACCACAGAGCCCTAAAACAAAGGATATCAGAAATTCAAGTCACTCACCAACTCATGTTGCTGCTGCCGAGTTTGACTTCGTGTCCCCCTTCTAACACTGCGAGTCTGGCTACGAGTCATTCGCCGAGTTGGCCTGAAAATTTCAGTTCGTCCTGCCACGTCTTCCTCCCCAGCCTGCTCATAAGCTACACCAGCAGAACCCTGAGAAGGAATCTCCTCGTCTTGTGGATTAGTGGCTGCTTGACTAGGTACGTCAAAAATAGCACGACCAATCTGACCAGTTGCAGGACAGCGCGCATCAAGAACAGGGAAATGCATTGTCTCATTCTCACCCCATGGCTTAGCAGTCAATTGGAAAACTATGGCTTGAGCATCAGTTGGCAAAGTGATGGATTGAAATCCAACCCTGCTCAATCCAGACACGAGAAATCGATCAGCAACAACAGCAACTCCTTCATGCACTTCAAATGGGCCAAAACGTGGATGGTATGCATACATGACCCAATCATCATCATCAGATCCATATCGCTTTGGTTTCCTCTCGGGCTCAGTAGTTTCTGCAGCACTGCTTCTTCCTCCATGATGGGTAGCACCAGGCATCCTACAACCACCTTGTTCAACGCTCAGTTCAGGCCTAATAAACGGATTACTGGTACTCTGACTCACCGGAGTATTCTGATTAACCTTGAACAATTATTTCAGTCTTTCCACAGGCGAATCAAGCAGCAACTCATGCACATCTCCGGGAGGACAACATTGTAACAATCTCTCAGTTTCTATCTTCACATCTATGTTATGTTGCATATCTTGCAAATACCAGTCAAATCCTGCTCTGAAATTGGGAGACTCGATTCCTTGAGGAAAGGCAATCTCATGAGGAAAACAATTCACCAAATGCTCATAGGGATACCAGTGAATGCATGACTCCGACTCCACCTCAGACATTTTTTTTGCCTTTTCGATCAACGGGTTTGTTTGCACCAGACATGATTTGGACCTTTCCAGTTTTTTCTCTGATGGAGGTCTTGGTGAGAATGAAGAAGTGGTTCCTCTTCCGCAAATAGAAACTGCCATTTTATATGGGATATCTCAATCAGCTTCGACGGTTTCATCAATAAATTGCGTCTCTCCCCAATGTTATTCTCAGAACACTCAACCGTCTCCTCTCTACTTTAACATTTCTAAACCTTATTTTCCTCTGCTAGGTTATGATGGCCTAACCGGCAGATTATACACTCTCACACGTCTAACCATTTTCTACTGTGTGATGATGGCTCCAACATGTGGCACCATTTGTTTTGAACTCAGCTACCTTCCTTCCTACATCTGTTGGACATGCAACATTATACAGATCTCTAGAACACTTCGGACTCAGAGGATGACTTGTGCTCACTCCACTCAGAAGAAAGGTAATTCGAGTACGGGAGGGGCCGATTTTCTTTTTGGCACGCTTTCAAAGCCCATCATTGGTTGGCAACGGCCCATCAATCTATTAAAACAGGGAAACAGTACACCCTCTTCTACCAGATGGACAGCAAGGACTAGATACAAGCTTCTCACACGTTTGGAGTGCATGTTTCCGTTTCAACAAATAACTCATTGTTCCCAGACTCGACTGCAAACAAAGCTCAATGGGTACGGAAATATGTTCAACAAGACTAAGCCCATCAACAGTAAGCAACAACTAAACAAAATTTCTCAGACAAATATAGTATTGGTTAGCAGATCCAAACCTACGGTCTGTTGGCATACGCTCTACGTGGAAACCATCTTTTACCATAACCAAGGGGTAAAAAACCTACACTCCTTTTTACCCTTAAGACATACTTACTCTCTTAGGACGAGTAATGATTTTCTGTATTTCCTTGCCATGAACAGGTTTTGGCAAACTTTGCTCTTAGTCATGCTAGTCTGAGTCAACAACTCTATTTCAGACTGCCCCAACTGCAAGTACAAGGACGATGTGCTGATCATCTTACACTATTACGACAATAACCACTGCCATCCCGTGCAAAAGTTTCAAATTAAAGTTAGTCACATCACCATCACCTACTTGGATTATAGTAGCTCCATTTGGATTACAGATAATGCTACCAGGCACTTTGAAGTCTATGAAATTCAAATTACTACCAACTACCCCCAACGGAAAAGATAAGGTAAAATGTTTAACAGCTTAGTCAGCAATATAACCCTTTGTTTGTGCAGGAATCCGAGCCAGATCCCATTAGCCATCAACACCAACAACAGTCACCACAAGTCAAAATACGGACACAAGTGCATAAAGGAGAAACAACAAGCCAACCAGGAAAAATTTAATCACTACAATTGTTATACCCCACCTATTGACCAGTACCCATCTAAACCATATAGAATTAACATGAGGACAACCCACAAAATAATCAGACACTTACAGAGCATCTGGTTTGCCGACAAGGTGAAGAATCTTTTTCAAATTAAAGCCTGGTTTGATTCTCTCCATCATTATTGCTGGCTATGTCTCACCAAAAAACACAGTGGTCAATATATTTACTGGAGTATCCTCTTATATTTTCTCATATTCTCTCCACAAATGGAATCCTCTTCAAACTCCTCCACTTCATCCATAGAAAACCTTGTTGCTCAGATGAACAAATCTCTCAATATGCCTGAAGAAGATCTCTATCCCAAATTTTT
This sequence comes from Papaver somniferum, assembly GCF_003573695.1. NCBI lineage: Eukaryota > Viridiplantae > Streptophyta > Magnoliopsida > Ranunculales > Papaveraceae > Papaver > Papaver somniferum. The sequence continues at coordinate 37,911,212 of NC_039363.1, forward strand.
CTTAAACCCAGAGAATGTCAGAACAAAAAAATCACTAGACTGGAAATGGTGTTTCATTGGAAATCTTTGCAGCAATATCTGTTTTGAAATATCCAAAGTTAGCAACTTCATAAACAACAACTGGGAATTCAATGGCAGAGTTGAACTGGATATTTTGAACAGGAGAAGGAACTACTATATTCTCAGACTCACTCATGAAGAAGACTACTCAACTCTTAGGAATGGAGGAACTAGAGGAGTGTTTGATAAGCTTATGGTGTTGGTTGGAGTTCTAGAGGGAGGTCCAGACTTAATTCATGAAGAACAATTCACAAAGGTTGTGATATGGCTCCTCATCAAAAGAATTCCAACCCATATTATACCAGATATCCAAAACATCCTGCAACCTGTTGGAGTCTACCAAACTGCTAAGAGACCCTATGGGAGAGACATATTTGAGAAAAACTTAGAAGTTAAGCTCACCATTGATGTTACTAGGCCTTTAAAGTTTGGAATTGAAGCCTATGAAACACCAACTGTCTCTCATTGGCTAGAATTTGCTTATGCTCTAAATGGTATTAGATTCTGCAAAGTCTGTAGAACTCTAGATCACCCTTCCGCTCCTTGTCCCATACCACCTACACCCTCAAAATCTCACTACAATAACCTGCCAACACCACAACCATTACCACCACCCCAAACTGCACATCAAAAAGCTGTTCAAGAAGGGAGAAATGTCATCCATAGAGGCTACACTGATGCTGATGCTGCAGCAACTTTTGAAATCAAAATGATAAATGCTAAGAAGAAAGAGCTAGAGAAGGCTATTGCAAAGTTTGCTCCCTTATCCTCCAAACATCTCACTTTTGGAGCTTCCTCTAGAGCTGATCCTGACTCACCCCACCCTGATGTCATTGCTTGCCAAATAAGGAACAAAAAACTTGAACTTTCCAAGAAAATCTCTATCAACTACAAGAATCATCAATCAAAGATAAAGCTCAAGGAAGCAGCTAGAGCCAAACACTATCATCCACCTAACACCAATACCTCTCAAGCTCTAGATCCAACTAGTATTTTTCCAGTTGTTCCCTCTCAAACATTACGAACATTGTCTCAAATCAAAGAAAGGATGGATGCTGAAACTGCTAAGCTCAAAAAGAAGGCTAGGAAGACAATTCATGTCTTTGCTGAAATAACCACTCCCACTGACCCTGATACTCCTTCTAAAACTGGCAAGCTCAAAATTATACCTAAGAGGAAACAATCAACACATGCTGAAGTACCTATGGAAACTAATAAAGCTGACAACACCAAAAGATTCAAGGATTATCCTAACAACTATCCTGAACCACTGGACTCAAGCACTCCCCAAATGGCTAATAGTGATTCTGGCACCTCCACATCAAATTCTGAGGTACGTCTCACTACCATCTCTCCATTTAATCATAATTACAAGCACCACTGCCACAATTTTTAGTTTTGTTGCATCCTAACTTGCTATGATCCCATAGTTAGAAGGCCTACCTCAAAATATCCCTATGTATCTTATTTCTGGCAGTTCTTCACTTCAATAGCTTGGAACTGCCAAGGGCTAGGGAAAAAACACACCAAGAAATACCTTAATGACATGTTGACTAAATTCAACCCTGACATCTGTTTCATCTCTGAAACCAAACAGAAGCATGAAAAACTTATAAAAACTATGCAACAGCTTAATATTCAGAATTATTGGCATGTTAATCCTGGAGAGGCTAGTGGTACTTCTGGAGGCCTAGTAATGATATGGAAGAACAATCTAGATGTTGAGATTCTTGATTACTCCATTAACCATATCAATGTTATAATCAAGCCTACTAGTGGCCCTTCTTGGCTCTTTATTGGTTACTATGGCAACCCTTATGACAGTAAGAGTAAAATTAAATCTTGGAAAAATTTAGAGTACAAAGCTTCCAAACACTCCCTTCCTTGGTTGGTCATTAGAGATTTCAATTTCATTTTGCATGATAATGAAGATTACAGTACTCAACCACTTGACATTTTTGAAGCTAATCTCTTTAGTAACAAAATCATTGATTTGGATTTAAATGATCTAGGCAGTATAGGTTGTCCTTTCACTTGGTCTAATAAGATAAGTGGCCCTTCTCTCACTGAGCAGGGATTGGATAGAGTACTTGCCACTGAATCCTGGCTTCTCCTGTATCCAAACTCTACTATCACTAATCTTCTAGCTATTGGTTCTGATCATCACCCTATTCTTCTTAACACTAATCCTTCTTGGTGCACTGGTAAAATTCTTTTCAAATTCTTTGGTCCTTGGTTGGACCATAAGGAATGTAAGGATATTATTGTTGAATGCTGGCAGAGAAACTTGTCTGGTTCTAGTGCTTTCCTCATTGCCAGAAAGCTCAAAAACATTAAGATGAAACTAAAAGTCTGGAACAAAGAAGTGTATGGCAACATCAAAACAAATATTGAAGAAAGTATACAACACCTAAACCGGTTACAAGGAAACTACTTCAGACATGATAGAAGTGAAGCTATAAAAGCTGCAATGCAAGTTCTTAGAGATTGTCAAGACACTGAAGAAAAATTCTGGAAAACCAAAAGCAGAGATCAATTCATCAAGTTGAGGGACAAGAATACTAGTTACTTCCACAGAGCCACCAAATGCAGAATAAGAAGAAATATGATAGACTCTATACAGGATAGTGTTGGAAACTGGACTGAGGACTATCAAGAAATAAAGCAATGCTTCACCAACCACTTCACCAAGATGGCCACTGCTGAAACACCTTTTATGAATCATGATATTATCAACCTCATACCTACTTCTATAACAAACTCTGAAAACAACAATCTCAACAGAATCCCTGACAAACATGAAGTCAAGGCAATCCTTTTCAGTATGGCCAAAGATAAAGCTCCAGGCCCAGATGGATTCCCACCAAACTTCTTTCAAGACAATTGGGATATTGTGGGAGAAGACTTGGTAAAAATGGTCCAGCATTTTTTCTTGTCTGGGCATCTTCTCAGAGAAATGAATTCAACTTTCATATCCCTGATACCCAAAATAGATAACCCATCTTGTCCTAGTCACTTCAGACCCATTAGTCTCTGCAACACCACATACAAAATCATATCCAAACTTTTATCTCAAAAAATGAAACCATACCTAAACAAAATCATTTCTCCTTACCAATCTGCTTTCATTCCTGGAAGACAAATTTCTGACAACTTAGTCATTGCTCATGAAATTATTCACTCCATGAGAACCGGAAGTGGTATAAAGGGTAATAAAGGAAGCATGGGGATCAAGATTGATATGGCAAAAGTCTTTGATAGAGTTGACTGGAAATTTCTTCATACCATTATGACTAAAATTGGCTTCAACTCTGATTGGTGCAAGAAGATCATGCAATGCATCTCTACTACATCTACAGCTGTCCTTATAAATGGTTCTCCAGTTATCTTCTTCAACCTCTCAAGATGGCTCAGACAAGGGGATCCCCTATCCCCATACCTATTCCTTTTCTGTATGGAAGCCATATCTAGAACTCTATCTCATGCTGAAGACTTGGGCATTATTTCTGGAGTAAAAATCTGCAAGAATTCTCCATCAATAAACCACCTTATTTTTGCTGAAGATTATATGGTCTTCTGCAAAGCAAATACAACTAAAGCCCAAAACCTCAAGGACATCCTCAATATTTTTGGGGACACTTCTTGTCAACTTATCAACTTCAATAAATCTGGTGCTTTTTTCAGCAAGGATACTGATCCAGCTCTAATTCCTACAATCTGCAATTTGTTAGGAGTTCAGGTTCTACCATTAAATGACAAGTACTTACGCTCTCCACTATTTACTCATAGAAGCAAGATACAATCTTTCAGACCAGGAGTGGATAAGATGAATATGAGGCTCTCAAGTTGGAAGAATACTCATTTAAACCCTGCTAGAAGAGAAGTTTTAATAAAATCTATCACTTCAACAGCCAGTATCTACCAAATGAACTGTTTCAGAATACCAAAGCAAACCTGTCAATACATGAACAAGTTACAAAGGGATTTCTTCTGGGGTAAGAACCTGGAAAATCCCACTGGATACTACCCTAAGGCTTGGACAACTATATGCAAACCTAAGGAACTTGGTGGATTAGGATTCATGAATATGGAACTTTTCAATAGCTCCATGATAACAAAAATAGGGTGGAGATTGGAACAGGATAAAGATTCTCTATGGTTCCAATTGATGGATGTCAAGTACTTAATAGGAAGAAATGTGCTAAATATGAACACCAAAGCTAAAGATGGAGATTCTTGGATATGGAAAGGGGTTCTTGAAGGTATTCAGAACATCCAGCAACACTGCTTCTGGAGAATAGGCAATGACAACAAAATAAGAGTCTGGGAGGACATATGGATACCTAATTCAACTGACAAACTCACAAAACCTGCAAACTTCCCCAATGGTATTCGGCTTCTAGCTCACTTAATGACAGATCAAAGGAATGGAACATTCAGCTTATTCAACAGATCTTCAGTCCTGATATTGCTCAAGCTATCACTGATCTTGTTATCCAATCCAGGGAAGAGGACAGCATGTAATGGAACCTCAACAATACAGGAAAATTCTCTGTTAAAGCTTTGTACAAAGCCAAAATAGAGAATCTTTACAGAAATGACCATGCAACAAGAGACTGGGGAGCTCTATGGAGTTTGGAAGTTGCACCTGCTATCAAAATATTTCTCTGGAAATGTGCTCATGAAATCCTCCCAACTAATGCTAAAACCGCAAGAAGTCTTCACTATATTGATCTTGTATGCAAAATATGCAAAAGTGGGGAGGAGACAATGACACACATGTTCCTCAATTGCCCAGCTGCTACTGATGTTTGGCATCATATGTTTGGTGAAAGTCATGGTCCGTTTGACCATCAAACACCTTTCATGGATTTGTTCAATGCTTGGTTTCAACATACAAGCAATAGTGAAAATATCAGCACTTATGCTACTACTTGCTGGTTTATTTGGAAGGCTAGATGTGATCTAGTTTTCCAAAACATCACACCCAATTCTAAGAAAATCACTCTTAGTATTCAACAACACTTATGTGACTATAACAGAATCCAGAATTTGGCTCATCATGCGCTGAATACTCAGGGACATATCTCTGAAATTGGTCTTCAAAGAGAAGAAACAGGATTCCACGTTGGGATCCCTCGGCAAAAGCAGGATTATGGTTACATAATCAAAATATGTAATATACAGGATCCTAACAGTTATTAGTTTTTCTCAGTTCTGACTGTTACTGATTTTGCAGGAAAATATGTTGATAGCAGAGGACACACATGCCAATTGGGAGCAAGAGGAGCCGCAGAAGAAGCAGAACTAGCATTTGGCTGGGCTGAGGAAAAGCAGCACATGACTATCGAGATACATGTTGAAACCAATGAAATTTTGGAACATTTCAATGCTCTTTACATCAAAGCCATCAAAGGAAGATTCGACAGGAACTATCACAGGGAAAAGCAGCTTTTGAATGAAGATACCACAATAAAAATTAAACCTGTAAATTTTGTTTTAATGGGTCTTAAACTTCTACATAGACTCCAAAATTTGCAAGCCTTAAATATGGCTATTGTCTGTAAGAACCTTCGCAGTGGGTCAGATGTTTGTCTAAACAATGATACCACTAGCTCTTCTATGTATCACTTTCCTTAGGCTTTGCCTAAGTTTTCCTTTAGAAAAAAGAGGCTAAAATAGTACAGTTAAGCCTCTCAAAAACAAACATTGTAAAACTTTTATCTCATGAGTTCAATCAACACCAGTTCTGAATTTTGTGAAAAGTCGGTCGGCAAGGTCTATGGATGAAGAACATGCCGACTATATCTAGCCGGCAAGGTCTACGGATGAAGAACATGCCGACTATATCTAGCCGGCAAGGTCTACGGATGAAGAATATCCGGTCGGCAAGGTCGGTGAATGAAGAAGATGTCGACTTTATTATTTTTGACACGCAGGAGACTGTTATAAATGTTTCACTAGTCGGCATCTTGTTGATTTTTTACCTTGCCGACTATAGGATTTTTGACATACAGAGAAAGGTGTTACAAATGCATGATTAGTCCGCAAGGTATTAATTTCATAACCTGCCGACTAAAGTATACTCGGCAAGGTATAAGGATGAATACCGTGCCGACCCTGTAAATGCAAATTTCATAGATGAAAAGTCGGCACAATATTCAACCTAAGAAGATGCCGACTAATACAAGTAGGCAAGGACGGCAAAAAGAAACCATGCCGACTGTTGATAAAAATTTGGATCATAAGGATTTGAGATTGGGTATGATTTTGTACCGAATCTCAAAATCCGTATAATCCAAATTTGATTTTTTTTTTTTTTTTTTTTTTGTGATTTGGTTCATAGCTAGAGTTTTGAAAAAAGATTTTGAAATTTTTTTGGATAGGTTTTTGGTCGGCATGGTTTTTTTTGGGCAATTTGGTCTTTTAACACCTTTTAGATACCCCTTAACACACTAGTTTGGATGAGAATAAAATGATTATACTCCAATTAATCTGGGTATACCCTAATGTCGCCAGGATAAATATTCACTTGGAAAAGAGAAAACGTTTATTTTGTTTTCAAAATTACGCAGATTTAAATCGTTTCTCCTTTTATTTGTGACTATTACAGGAAAACAAATACGACCAAAAAAAAAAACTACAGAATAACAAACGGCTTAGATTTCCTCTTTTACCACGTGCATACAAATAGTACGTGTCGTCCTACGATAGAGCCAGACAACTATAAAAACGGAGTAAAGAGTGGGAATTTTAAACATCCTACCCCAACACTGTTAACTCGTTCTTCAAAGAGCAAAGAGCAGAGGAATATCGACTGTAATAATCTCTTCCTGCAAAACCCTGACTGTCGTCTCTTGCACAAAACAAAAATTCATCTTGTTTGTTGGGGTTTAATCTTGCTGGATTCAGTTAAGGCTGAGAATTGCAGTTCCATTTTGTGATCGTATTAGTATAATTGTGGCTAATCTAATACTAGGTTAGGCTGTTTATTTTCATCTAAATTAATAAATATCTATTCAAAACATCTTAATTAACCGAGAAGAAGCTTGAACATAATCCAATCACATAAATGGAGTCAAGAGAACAAAGTAATCGTAGTAATCCTCGATCGAGCGCAGAATCCTTGTCGCGGCCTTCAGCTATCGTCATCGGTGGTGGATTTGCAGGTATTGCGGCTGCTCGGGCACTTCATGATGCCTCGTTTCAGGTATATATATATATAAATTATTTGATTCTTAAAACATGTGCATTTGTCCTAAATTGACATATCTTTAAAATAAATAATTTGGTACTTAAACTTATCTATGCAAACCCTATGTTTAATCATTAGGTTGTTCTGCTGGAGTCGCGAGATAGAATTGGTGGTCGAGTGTGCACCGACTACTCATTTGGTTTTCCAGTTGACATGGGTGCATCATGGTAATTAGAATTCAATTCTTTGTCCCAATGCTTTGGTTTTGCTAGTAACTGTTTAAATCTGAGATATCCATTAATCAGGTTGCACGGTGTATGTGAAGAAAACCCTTTAGCCCCATTAGTCGGAAGACTAGGACTTCCATTGTACCGAACTGGTGGAGACAACTCTGTGTTATATGATCACGATTTAGAAAGGTAATTTACATCATTCATAGTTTCATTTGACATTTTACGAGCCACTGTATAAACTACGTCAGTAACGCGCCTTGACGTGAATCATATGTTTTTTGTTTTTTTCCAATGAGCAGTTATGCACTCTTCGATGCAGATGGAAATCAAGTTCCTCAAAAACTAGTAACAGAGGTTGGCAAGACATTTGGGACCATTTTAAAAGAGGTACATGCTTATTTGTATTTTACCGTCAGTTCCTCAACTGTTACAGGAAAAGATAATAAGGGCACAACTTTGATATGAATATCTTCCACTATTTCCCTCCGTTTTACCACTATTGCTGACTAATTGTTTTTTGACGCTACAGACAGATAAAGTAAGGGAAGAAAACAGTGAGGACATGTCGATACTTAAAGCGTTCTCCATTGTTTTAGAAAGGCGACCTGATTTAAGGTACTGAAAATTTGTATCCTCTTTGGTTTGTTTCACTTTTCATATACCAAGTGTTGTTTCTTGAAACTTGATTCTCGTATACAGGCAACAAGGGACTGCTCACAATGTGCTGCAGTGGTACTTATGCAGAATGGAAGGTTGGTTTGCTGCAGACGCAGATTCCATTTCGCTTAAATATTGGGATGAGGTAAGTTCTATGCTCCAACTATATATTAACTAAAGATTGTTGTTCTTACACTGAAATCCAGTGGAAATTCTTTGTGTTGAAGTTAGTTTAACTGATCTCTGCACATGCTGTACAGAAGAAAGCTGATTCTTATATTTTGCTTATTAACCTGAATACAGGAAGAGCTTCTGTCAGGTGGTCATGGACTAATGGTTCGAGGTTATTATCCAGTTATCAATACTCTTGCCAAGGGTCTTGATATTCGCCTAAATAGCAGGTATGGAGCCTCAGGTTCACTCTTTGATTACACTTTTCTCTCTCTCTCTAGCGTTGTTTAATTCTTGCCCATATATAAATGCTTTTCAGAGTCACGGGTATTTCACGGCGTCATAGTGGAGTCAAAATTAGTGTTGAAGATGGGTCGACGTTCACAGCTGATGCAGCAATTGTGGCTGTTCCTCTTGGTGTTTTGAAGTCCAAGAAAATATCTTTCGAGCCCAAATTACCACAGTGGAAAGAAAAAGCTATTTCTGAACTAGGAATTGGGACGGAGAATAAGATAGCTTTGCATTTTGACAAGGTTTTCTGGCCTAACGTAGAGTTCTTGGGAGTGGTTGCTTCATCTTCTTATGGATGCAGCTACTTCCTCAATCTTCACAAAGCTACATCCTACCCCGTCTTGGTTTACATGCCAGCAGGGAGATTGGCACAAGATATTGAAAAGATGTCCGACAAAGATGCCGCAAATTTTGCCTATATGCAACTAAAGAAAATCCTTCCCGATGCATCTGAGCCGGTAAATTTCCTTGAACCAGTTTTTCGAATAAGCTGTTCATAAACTCCAGAGAGTAGACGGAAACCGCCTGTGTCAGGATTATCTGAAAATCTTGATTACAGAAAGTGTCTTCAACTTTTAGAGAATCTTCAAGTGATTTGTGCCACGTAGTCTTCTTTGTAGTTCACGCAGAATATATTTCAAAGATATTAACGGATCACTGCTTGTGCTTTTGCAGATCAATTACCTTGTTTCCCACTGGGGAACTGATATAAATTCACTCGGTTCCTATAGCTACCATACAGTTGGAAAATCCAATGATCTGTATGAGAGATTAAGGATCCCTGTTGACAATATCTTCTTTGCTGGGGAAGCTACAAGCATGAACTACCCAGGAACTGTGCATGGTGCATTCTCTACGGGAACTATCGCTGCTGAAGAATGCAGAATGAGAGTCTTAGAACGGTACGGGGAGCTGGATTTGCACAATTTAGCCATGGACGGGGAAATGTCTACTTCTCTAGCCGTACCGCTCCTCATTTCTCGTATGTGAAGATTGCATTTTATGTGATGCTGGGGGAAACAAAACAAAAATAACCTTCTTGTTGTTCCCTATCATGTAGTCTAAATATATTCTTCTGTATAGTGTAGGTTACTTACTCGAAGAACATCTAGCGGCACATTTACATTAGAACCTAGATGTGGTATGAATTGTATCAAGTTGTTAATAATTGACCTAAGTTTGAACTTTGGATATTTAAAGGGATGGTATTAGTTTCCCTTCTTGTAAGTAAAAGAATATGTGAAGGTATCATCAGTATCACTGATGTTTGAGCTTTTGATAAACGAATCTTCAAAAGCAGCAACTGCTTTTCTTGTGAACATAATTTTGTGCAGTATTTGGTATTTATTACTTGCAGCATAACTATTGCTACACATTTGTACAATATGCACCTGAACAGTAAGAGCAGCCCTCCTTTTTATTATCACTGAATCAGGAAACCGCCTCTTCCAGTGTTGCCCTGCTCTGTACTTCAGTCACCTCTTGGAAAGCCAAATATTTAGGGAGAAACAAAAGGACTTATTTTCTTTGGATAGTCACAAGACTAATATCTAATCTAATAGATGTAAATAATATCCTAACTTACACAAGGCTAATATCTAATCTAATAGATGTAAATAGTATCCTAACTTACAGTGTGCAGTTTCATATTCAGAGGGGACCGACTTTTCTTGAGTACACCATACAAACACCCCCTTGATCATACATCTCAGTGAAAAAATTGCTACGCAGCGCTATCTGGTAAATGTAAAGTAAACATCATAGATGTGGTAATGCTCCTCCAATTACAGATTTAATACGGAACTCCTTATCTTTCATTACCATAAAATTTAATAATTATCACAGCGAATTTTGTTTGTTGCAGAGAAAAGCCTTTAACATGGTAAAAGCGAACAATTATGTTTAAACACACATAATATATGTACACAAGACACATCGTATCTTACCCTCAAAATATTACAGTAACCTCTGTTCAAGTATGTACGCTTGAAGAAGGGGATCCGGCTTTTCTGGAGAAACTGTCTAGGCATGACGGCGAGCTCTTCTACTGACGAGGCTCGTGCAGATATTAGCCCGATATATTGTTGGGAAAATGTTGCAGTTGATCGTATGAAGTCCAAGATGTGATAACTGGGTTATGTCAATTATGTCACCTGAAGCAGTTACAACCAATCATAAATAATTAAATGTAGCAGACTATATTATTTAAGGTTGGTTCGAACTCCTACGACAACCTGATTTATGTAAAAACGAATAAACATGCGTAACAAAATCAAACAGCTATTCAACACACATTATAGGACAAAGCCGTATTTTTCTTCTCAAACAAGGATCATCTATTACATCATGGATTGTACTATAAAGTACTTGGAAGAATTGTCAGAACGAATGAGCACTATCAGATGCAAATATGAGTTTCTATTAGTGCGGGACATCATCTAACTATTCAATTAGAGTATTCCTATTCCAAAAAAATACTAATTTTTTCTGTATGTAATCTCCCTTGAATGTTTGGTAGCAATATCTAGCTTATTCCTCGCCCTAGTGATGAGCGTGGTTGCATCTTAGGTAAAAAGAACAGAAGGGTGATTTAGCACTAACCAGACGGTATAATTGTAGTAATTTTACAATGACGATTCACGACAAAAGTTAACAATCTATACTGTTGTTGCATTAATGATACTACTGTTCTTATAGCAGAAAGTTTAACTACTTGAACAAAACAAGTACACTTAGTTTGGCAATATAGCACCCAAGTATGAGGATTATCGCTTCAAACATCATATCTTCAGTTTCAAAATCGTAAGATTTAGATTACAGAATGTCGGTGTTACTGTTTAGTAAAAGAAAAAAAACACCAAGGAACAAGTAACCACATTTAGATCAGGTAGCTGAAAATGCTCATAATTACTTAACCAAAGTGAAATACTCTTTACCATTTAAACCTTGATAAAAGATCTAACATTTAGGATTCAGGATCGAATTGCTCCCTCTGTTTCAGAAGATTACAGGAAAAAGAAGTTTTACCCTTTTTTTTTTGCAGATGCACTAATCAACCCTCTTAGCTAGCATTGCTCTTCCTGTTCCAAGATAAGTAGGTTGTGTCCCCATAAGGCCTGGAAGAAAAATTGCAACACCCATTAGCTCCCTCTGTCGCCTCTCACCTAATTACCACCCACATCAAGAGGAAAATAAACTGTGCAGGAGAAAAAAAATTAAAAAAAAAAAAAAGGAGAATAAAGAGAACAGTTGTAACAAATTAAATCAGTCATAATAGGTGGCTTGCCGATAATGCAAAAGATCAAAGGTTCTATAACACCCCACCATCCCAGAATGACGGAGATAAGACAGAGTAATTGTAGTATATAACGGCAAATAAATAAGCTATCAAGTAAAACAGAAAATCCAGCTAGTCTCTCTTTTTTTATGTAAAGCACCAAGAAATGCCATTAAGGAATTTCGTAGCGGACCAAAATATCCTATAATTTGAGATACTAATAGAATTCGTCGTTCTGTATACGCCACAACTAGGAAATGAGTCTAATACAAACTTTTGAGATAAGTCTCTCTTCTCGTGAGGTATACAGGAATTGCAAACTACAAATCCTCCAAAATTTATGACTCAGATGGAGAAATGCACATTCATCTTGCAATTCCTAATGCAGAAAGATAGAAAGTGAACTTCGAGCTAAATATCAAGATGCAGTTATTAAGTTAACACTATATACATAACAATAATATTTGAGGAAGTGAACTTCAAAACTGCATAATTGCAACATTCTTCACATATCTTGCGCCAGCTTTTTATTGCGGCATATTTTATCACGACGCAGATGATCAACACAAATGCGAAGTCACTCTTAATAACCTCTAAAATGCGCTATTAGGTGATCCAAATATATGTAGGTGAAAAGATACTCCACATGAGTGTGTAATGTAGAATTCACCTTGGAGTCTTCACATGAAGCAGCAAAAAAACAATGCAGATGAAGATGCAGCATGATCCGACAGCAATATAGGCAAACCCGAGGAAGTCATTCTTCCCCCCCAACCAGCTTGATGTTGAGAGCACAAGCTTTTTCTTCCCTCCAAAACTGTAAGTGTTGTAATTGTTAACAAGGCGTACTATGATCAGATCGTCTGCATCTAGATCCTGTTCGATTCTCCCATACAACTTTCTGAAGCTAGGGAGAGCAGCAGTACGCATCCATACGATGAGATCCTCCTGATCGCTTAGCTAATTCACACCACAGACCCCACATACAAAACAAAGACAACAATGTAAATTATAGGCAATAGATGTTTGGAGGCAATACAGAAACACTAAAAGATGAATTATGCATCAGCATTGGAGCAGACAGCCTTGCTTAATAGATAATGAGTCAATTCCCAAGCCAAATGCATTTCTGTAGACTATGACACGATAAAATACTATCAGTCTATCACGCAGTCCTGGCATCTAGTATCTTCTACTGATTGACAAATCCCATCACACCTCTCCATTTACTTGACCTATCCATTATTTATATTGCACAACAAGAAACGAATACGGCAACTTTTGATACTTACAGGAACAGTAGGATTTAGCGTCCCACCACCAATCAAGGTCCCATTCTGGAAATTGAAAGGATAAACATCTTTTCCAAACTTATGCTCCCTATCACTCTTCCAAGCAATATTCTTCCGGTTGATTTCCAATTCCTTCGACTGATGATAAAAAGTATATGTATCATTAAACAAACTCCATGCAACTAATCCACAAGGGACAATTGGTTGACCGTTGCTATTCTCTTCTGGTTGGCATGAACTTGTATCTTTGTAGTTCAAACCATCTAACAACTGGCGGTCACTTCTACTTTTGACATACCTGGAATGAGTCCAAACCATTCAGCCAAGGTCGAAACTACCAACGATCACAAAACAGCAAATAAGGCTAGGACAAGAATGACATTGACAGGTGACTCAAAGAAGGAAATGATTAAATTAGCAGAACGCAGACAGGAATACACCCTTACCGCCTATGGTTCTGGTAGTAGTTGTCCAACTGATAGTATATATATATAGGAGCTTTCATATCCTTACGCACCTGGAGATGACAAATTTAATCAGTAGGTTGGAAAACTGTAAAAAGATTAAAAGAAAAGCTTATGAGAATGTGCTAGATATACAGGAATTGAAGTACTAAGACATGATTTTATTGAATCATAAAACAACTCTCTTAACTGTCATACAAAATGTAGACAGCGTTTAGAAAAGAAAATATTAAACATCATGTGCGCCACGAGTTCACTATTCTAAGGATCGCGATGTTAAGGTCTTCAGGATCTGGCATCCAAAAGACCATCCAACATGGTAGATATGGATTATGTGCACTTACTATTTGCTCTCAAAAGATACCAAAACGTAGATGGGAAACAAATCAACATGACAAATGGACCACAGAATTGCAAAGAATCTCAAAGTTTACAGATCTCCACATAATAAAGAATCAACCTGGGTTTAAACTTTAAAGAAGTATCATATGTAATAACTTGTCCATGGAGAATTCTCTTGGAAATCAACTCCCAAATTTAACATGCTATTGAAGTCAATGTGGCAGCTTCTGTTAACGTAAGAGTTCTTCAGGTGTGCCAAAGTACGGACGATGGATGAGAAGGAAATTAGCCTTTGAGAGTACGTAATCAAGGTAAAGAAAATTAAGAAGCATAAATAATGAATATGATTTTTATCGAAGTGAAAAAAGAATGGTGTTGAACTCCATGAAAAGTTGGTTAATACGAAAACGCTTAATAGTGGATCATGTGTAGTAGTGGATAAGAAAGCTGAATAGCAACCATCTATAAGGATTTGTAATTTTTCATTGTGTCCCATAAATGCTGCTAGATACAATAAAAATAACAGTTGAGTAGCAAGGGGACACTGTGCAATCATGTGCCCTATGACTTCCTTTCTTCTTTTTTCCTTGGTGGTTCTTGTAGCTCACCTAGAAGTCATGTAAGCTGCTATTTAGCATGCAAGTTTTGCTGGCCCAAAACGAACCAGAGCATATAATGTGCTAGCCCCTGTCGGTCAACTCACAAATTTCTGTGAACCATCATCCCATCTTTTCACACTTCATTGTAAATTTTTTATTAAAGACCATAAAGATGAATCTTCTAAAGAGATGATACACTAGCATGTTTATATGACTTATGATGTTAGTCTGAAGGAACTTATCACCTTTAATATTCGTGTGCAGTTTTTAACAATGGACTCATCTTGAATGTATGACACCTTGTTATTTTTATGTGTCTCGGGTACACAATCAGTGTCATAGCGATCCACAATTTCTACTACCTGCAAAGAGAATTGAGATTGAAGCTCGGATCCTTTCTATTAGAAAAATTAAAAATGCATAAGATACAAACTTTTAATTAAGTGAGACTAAAAATATTACACTCTGTGAAGCACGGAGAGCTATAAGTCCAAGTGGAATAAAAATTACACCTAACAACATAAATGTAGTAATCACCTGCAAAAGTGATACTTAAAATTTACCAAATTCCATATAGAAATGTACTGTATATAAGTAGATTAAAAAACTGTGCATGCTAGCTTACCCATGCTGGTGTGAGGATGGGTTTACAGGCTGGGAGGTTCTGTTGAGTGAACTGATATAGAGCTGGAAGACCACCAAATTAAATGTCATAAGGGAGCACCGAGCATGTCAAAACCGTCGTTATTATATGAAAAGTGCATTTTCTTAGTTATTATCCAATAAAAGTTTTTTCTAGTTACTATATTTTAGTTGAAGTCTAATAATAAGCACATTAAATTTCTTATGCAAAACATAAGAGCTTAACACAGGTTGTCCGCTCCTCATATCCATTATCACCACCATATTATAGTATAATAACTATAAGTAACGACATCCGTTTAATGAGCTCCTTGCACAAAGTCACTACCTATGCATAGTTTAATAATCGTATTGGACAAGTGAAATTAAAACGATCCAAATAGGTAGAGAAGATCTGCGTACATTGGAACTGCTCTCATCCATATGCATTATTATTGAACAAAGTTTTAACAAGATGCAACTACATTTTATTAGTAAACTTGAAGATTATCCAATCGAAGACATTAGGGTTCTATCCTATTGAAAATTGTGGTAAAAAAAGTAGTCTACCTACCTTTCTGTCGCCTGGAGAGAACTCGAACAGATTGAGCTACTACACCAGCAGTGTCTACTCCTGATGTACTCCCTCCTCCGTCAACATCCATTATATATCCGAAATCAAAACCTCAAGAATACAAAACATAACCTCGGTACAAATTGTTTGCAATATTGACTAGAAATGCAAAACCCTAAAACATGAGGAATGCAGGAAATTTTAAGTTTGATTTTGAAATGTATAAAGAATTGACTAGTAGATAGAAAGGATGTTAAGGGGAGATTGGAGCAGTTGGGGGTTTCTTCTGAGAAATTAAATATTGAAAAAGAATATTGATTCGGTAGAAAGGAAGGAAATGAAGTTGGTTTCTTCTTCTTCGTTTGTGTGTTTGTTTGGGTATACCTTAATTTGCAAACGAAGATACCTCTCGTTGTAGACAAGATTTGGAATTTATGCACTAATCGAGAAAACATAGAGAGTTGAAGGACCGCGTGGAATTGAGTAGTACTGTACTGGTCCTCATTTGTTTTTGTTTTTGTTTTTTTCTATGTTGCACGGACACGCCAAGAAAGGTGTTGTAACCGTGTCGGATATATGAACGGACACGACACGGTTACGACATTTGTCGATACTCGATGGACACGTCACATCACGTGTCGCATAAAAATCGATATTAGATACTTTGCGAATACTAATTGGACACTTTCGGACACATTATAAATAATTAATTGTGGCTTGGAAATCAAAATAAAACAAATATGATGCTAATTTATTCTTATATTAGTCAAATCCAAGCATTATTCATGAAAAACTGTACCACTATTTCATTATTATTAATATTATTTAATTAACAATTAAGTATTTTACAAATAAGAACAATTATTTTATTGAGCAGATTGTTATAAAATCTCACTTTAATGGTGAAGGTAATACATCTAACGTGTCCCCGTAACCGTGTCACGTGTCCGTGCAACATAAGTTTTTTTCTTTTTAATACACGGAAGCCGGACTAAGGCCCCTAACCGGAACCAGTCAGTCGGACTGGCCCCACTCTCAAACCCAACCCGTTATTATCAAACTGTACAACTATGTTATTATAAATCTTTACGATGGGGATTGAACCACCTTTTTGGAGTTGATGGGAAACCTTGAGCTATAAATTTGAACTCATACTAGTATTTGTTTTGTTCTCGGTCCAAAAACTCCAAACTCAAATGTTAAGGCACAAGTACACTTCGAGTGTGTAGGAGTTACCATACAGTCCCAATTCTGTTGGGCTTTGGACGCTATAGTTCAGGCTAGTACTGGTTAGTTCAAATTTACCATATCACGTTCCTTTTGTCAAAAAGAAAAAAACAAAATTTATTATATCATGACCGAGTTTGTCTTTTCTTGACGATTCAGTCCAAAATGGTGTTTTTGATGACAAAGATGCCCTATAAAAAATCGCCTAATTTATTCTTTTATTCATTTCTTCGTTTGTTTTTCGTGGGCAGAGCTCTGCTGCGAAAACAAAAACAAAATCTTTTGGGGTCCTAGTTCTTCGTTTTGTTTCAGCTTAATAACTCATTTTAAATTGTTTTGATTTCATCCTCAATATCTTATTCTTCTATGTTTAGTTTTCCTCTGAAATCTTATAAATTAAGAGACGACATCAGATAAGTGATAAGGTTTATGTATAGATCAGATATGAATGAGGAAATCAGTGGTAAAGTTGTTTTCTCTTATTAGATAATTGGTAGAGCATTGCTCGATTGAACCCATCAACCGTTGGTATGTCAAGTTTGATTTTCATATTTTACTTCCTAAACTCGAGATTGCTGGATTTGATTACTAGAGTCAACTTCGATAGGTTAGACTAAGAATAATAAAAAATTAGAGAAAAGACGTATCGACATCAACGAACACATTATCCTTACATTCGAGGTTAGTAACACATATTTTTCCTTCATATCGAAAACATAACTGAAAAAGCGGGGGTCTAACAACACCACCAATATTTCGCTTAGTAATCTGTATGGACAAACTCGAATATACTTTTAAGAGAATCAACAAGACTCAATCAATTAAAAGTATATCAACGAGTTTATATCTCTCTTCTTGATTTGATTTACTCAAGCAAGAACTGCGAGTTCTAATCAAATACAAGGAATAACTTGGATGGTACCAAAGACCAATATCCAAGTATCAATCAATGATAATCAACAACCAAAGGTTGGATTACTCTAATTGATGATCTAACGCACAACCTGTATTAATTCAATTATATAAACAAATATAATGCGGAAATAGAAATAACATAGACACCGAAAATTTTGTTAACGAGGAAACCGCAAATGCAGACAAATCCCGGGACCTAGTCCAGATTGAACACACACTGTATTAAGTCGCTACAGACACTAGCCTACTCCAAGATAACTTCGGTCTGGACTGTAGTTGAACCCCAATCAGTCTCCCACTGATCCAAGGTACAGTTGTACTCCCTACGCCTCTGATCCCAGCAGGATACTGCGCACTTGATTCCCTTAGATGATCTCACCCACAACTAAGAGTTGCTACGACCCAAAATCGCAGGCTTTGACAATAAACAAATCTGTCTCACACAAATAAGTCTATCAAAGGATCAATCTGTCTCCCATAGATAAACCCTAAAAGGTTTTGTTCTGTCTTTTGATAATAATCAAGGTGAACATGAACCAATTGATAATCTGGTCTTATATTCTCGAAGAACAGCCTAGAGTTATCAATCACCTCACAACAATCTTAATTGTATGGTAGCGAAACAAGATGTTGCGGAATCACAAACAATGAGACGAAGATGTTTGTGATTACTTTTTATATCTTTCCTATCGGAGATATCAATCTCAAGCCAATCAATCTGATTGTACTCGTACGATGGAAGATGCAAAATCAGATCACACAACTACGATAAAAGTAGTATCGTTCTGGCTTCACAATTCCAATGAAGTCTTTAAGTCGTTAACCCGGTTTTAGAAGAAGAAAACCAAAGGTTAAAGGAGAACCGACTCTAGTATGCAAACTAGTATCACACATGAGGTGTGGGGATTAGTTTTGCACAGATTCTAGAGTTCCCCTTATATAGTCTTGAAAATCAGGGTTTGCAATTAAGTTACCTTGGTAACAAAGCAATCAATATCCACCGTTAGATGAAAACCTGATTTAGATTCAAGCTAATATTTCTCAACCGTTAGATCGAAAACTTAGCTTGTTATACACACTTGACAATACACGATTCCAGGTTTGTTAACCGTACCTAAACGTATGCACTTGTTGGTTCAACAATAGTTAACAAAATGGTTAGCCATATGAGGATTCCATATCAACCACGTTCTTCTTCACCATAACTAGTTCAAATGACTTCAAGATAAACTAGTTAGAGAGTTGTTCAATTGCAAGGAAATCTCATGTACAATACAAGATACAATTGAAGCAAAGATGATTTAATTCACTTAAATCGGTTCATGAACTTTTATAGCCACGGTTTGCAAACTGCATTCCTTAGTCTTTTTAAGTTTAAGTTCAGAAATCATCTTCAGATATATAACCTTCTCAAGTTCGCAGACTAGGTTCGCGGACTTAAGTTACCGGGCAAAGTTTACAAACTCCAGCAGAAATTCTCGGGTATAAGAACTTTGCCTGTTCGCGGACTTGGCTCACGTCATTCTTCTGGTTCTCTTGATCAACAAAGTTCACAAACTTTGGTTCAAGGGATATGACTTATACATAAATGTGTTTCCACAATAATGCTTATGTCCACCATTGGTTGTGTAATTTAAACTCTCATTTCAATCATTGAAATATTCTTAGAGGACGTTATATAGTTGTTACACCATTTCTCGTCAAAGCAATTTTCAAGATGATTGAAACATATCATGACTTTCGTCACATGTAAAAATAAACTTGGTTAAAGCGAAAATATTACCAACTCATATTTAGAGATATAGATAGGCGAGGTATACTCGGCTCGAAATACCAAATGTGTATAATCAAAGTCCATATATATAGCATACGACTTCTTGTCTCAAAGAGTATGAGATAGAGTAGATAGACTTTTGAGTGATGGATAAGTTCAAGTCTTCACATACATTTTTGTCGAGAAGTTCCAGCGGTTCTTTAAGTAGTTCTTCTACTTGTATGATGAATCGCCATGAAGTCCTTGAGCTCAACTACATATTCTATCCTAGTCCGAGACTTAGATATAATAGACTATAAATCAAGACTTATAGTTTTGATCACTAACATTGACAAACATGCTTGAGATAACAACGCATGCGAGTTTGACCGAGCAGTGATCTAACAATAACATACATAGTATGTTAATGTGTCTCTGGTATTGGTGACTTGATCATTTCATTATGATCAAAGTTTCAAGGAAAGATATATACTAGTTATATTATACAACCTTGGTATATGGAGTTGCGAAGTATAATTTATCTATTGGATTTCGTAGATTCGACATAACATTATTTGGTAATTCATTAAACTTTTGGGTTGATTCCATACCTGGAAAAGTATGTTTAACTACATGAGTTTAAGGAAGTAAACATACGAAAGTTATTTCATTGTTGAAGGGAATCAGAGGATCTATTCTAGGGACGATCCCTTAAATAGGGATCTTTACTAAGACCGGTCCTAAAGATCTCTAGTAGGACTGTTCCCTTGCGAAGGATCTCTACTAGGACCAATACCATATATCTCTAGTATAATCGATCCTTAGTTTAACCAAGTTTGTGTTTTAGGTTTGTCTATTACTTTAGGATTGGCATAGATGCCACAAATGCATTTTGGTTAAAATGTAAAGTTCACAAGATGTCGACATGATATATTTGGACATGTGCTAAAATATTATTACTTAATGTTCAAGTATTTTTCTTGATATTCAAGGAGAGATCCTATAACTGAAATATTCTAAATATGTTTTAAAAATTCGAATGTATATGTTTTCCATGTCCCAAAGGATATGCATATCTCTCGTAGCGATTTTATTAAAGTATATATATGTTGTATACTAGCTAATATTGGTTGTCATCCAAGAGAGATTTCGGTACATATGTTGGATTACAACTTGGAAGATAACAAAACCGAAAATATACACTTATTTCATATCTTTAGGATTTTCGGTTCAGTAATTTCTTGTTTTCCAAACATGCCTTGGTCATTATAAATAGTAGAGGTTTCTAACGAATTCATCCCTTTGACACACTACTTAACTGTTGGTGTGGAAGCCCACTAGCTATTAGTATTCTTGTAATACTCGTTTGAGAGGAGAGTATCTTAATTAAATGAAGTTTCTTATGTTTGCTTCGTTTAAAAACTTATGTGGTATCAAATAAGCTTTAGTTGTACTGTTGGTGGAAAACTAAGAATGGTATTGTTCTTTTAGTTTTCAATTATTGATTTGATTGACTGATGGTAAAGTTGAACCTTGATAGATCCACTTTGTTTTTTCTGTGATCCTTGTTTTTGACATAAGGTCACTCGAACTAGTTTATGGATCAAAGATTTCAGATCTGCTTTATTACATTTAGATTTGAAGATAGGACTTTTGATCATCCATTGTTAACAGATTTTGTTTTGTGTGTGATCGATCATTAGTGGAATTAAGTTGTTTGTGTAGGTACTTTGAAGATTGAAGACTTGAATATTTTTTTTGGTATTATGATCTTTGTGATAGCTCCGTACACACTTGATAGACTGACATACGAAGCTGTTTATCTCGATTATACTTTTCAAAATCTTGTTGTATAGATCGACGATCTATATAGGTGTATTACTTTGATATCTACTTTGATAGTTTGTAAACTAAGATTGATTATTTCCTTAGTCTTGATCTTAGTTAATCTGACCAAACAAAGGAGTTTATATTGATCAAACAGAATAACCTTTATACTCAACTTATCTCTGATAAACTTGGTTGGTCTTGCATATTGATAGAGAGGTTGCTGGAAAATATTAGTCGTTTACTATTTCGGATTACAATCCAAAGGAGTTGAGTTGCTTAAGTATTCACAACAAGTGAAGAAACTTGATATGGTGGACTCTATTTAGTCCCAACAGGCACTTTATGCTCCATCCACCAATGTGTTAGCATGTTAGGCTCATCACTGAGAAGCATGCTAGACTCACCAATGTGCTAAGACTGACATCAGTCTGACAAAATAAATACACGTCTACAAAATAAATTTATTCGTTCTTGAGACATCAATTATGTGACATGGGGATATACACCAAGATTTTTGGTCTGGCGGCTTATAGTACATGCGGTGTAGTAATACACCCACGATGAGAAAGTAAGTAAGTATTGTTGGTAGTTGAAGGAGTAATTTGAGTAGTGGTCCTATAACCACCAAGTATCCATAACCACCAAGTCTCTATTCTTCCACTTTTCTGTAACATTCACTACTTACGAGATCAGTGTATTAACTACTTTAAGAATATCATACGACTATCTTAGAGGCATCTCAGAAAACTCAAATGTACACATGATAAACTTATTTTCATCAAAACTCAAATGTACACAGGATAATCTTATTTTCATCATCGTAGCAGTTCAACACATTTCATTACTAGCATTCAATTCCATTGATATTAATACCTTTTGTGTTTCCCTCTCTACAAATCGAGTCTTTTCCTCCTATTGTAACTGAAGCAAGGTTACATTCATTTCTTGGTTTAGGCCAGGTGTACAAATTGATCTCTAAAAACACAGAGGGTACCAAGTACACCACTAACTTATTCTCTTTGATAGGAGTGTGAACGTATATAGTAATTTTAACAATCAAAATATGTGGAAAAATAAAAAGCGCGCGCACACATACACAAAAAATTTGTTAACAAGGAAAACTCAACTGCAGAAAAACCCCGCAACTACAGATTTGAACACCAAACTGTATTAAGCTGCTACATACACTAGCCTACTATCAGACTTCAGACTGAATATAACTGAGACCGAACCACCCTCCAAGTGATTCAGTCACAGTCGCGCTTTTTACGTCTCTTGAACCTCGCAAGGCTCTAAGCAATTGATTTCCTTAGCTGACATCCTTTACAGCCTAAGAGTTTCTTCAGCCGAAGTGAAGACTTTTGATATCAATCTGCTTTAACAGATAAGCCTATTTGATTTCTTTTTAGATCAAATATCAAGGATTGGAAATCTGGTTGCAATAGACAAAGCTAACAAACCTCACATCTGGGACATTTATACTCACTTAGATGAGAATCCTGGATTTTTTACCACCTCTTAAGAACAATCTTTAAAATATCACTTAAAATCAATTTCAGATATCTATCATTAGGACCACAAAGTCTAAGACGAAAAGAACTTTACGATTAATATCTATCTTTCCTGAAAGAGATTGCGAATACCTCTATAACAAAAAAGCAAGATTAGGATTCACGAACTATCAAGATAAAGATAGTCGTACCTGGCTTCACGAATCCCTAAAGCG
Source organism: Papaver somniferum (assembly GCF_003573695.1). NCBI lineage: Eukaryota > Viridiplantae > Streptophyta > Magnoliopsida > Ranunculales > Papaveraceae > Papaver > Papaver somniferum. The sequence continues at coordinate 37,934,439 of NC_039363.1, forward strand.
AAGACTTTTAGTCATAAACTTAATTATGTTTCTCAGAGAAAACCAAGGTTAATAGAGGACTACTCTAGAACCAACCTGGAAAAAAAGTGTCAGGGATTGGTTTTCCCAGTTGAAATAGCATCTCTATTTATAGATTTTCAAAACTCTTGTAAACCCTCCCGGGACTATAACTCAGCCACTGTGGCCACCTAGGGGTTCAAAGGCTTGTTGTACATGCTAAATGCAATCACGATGCTTGCGACAGTGAATCCGAATTTTATTCTCTAGATTAGTTTTGCTCGATGACTAGCAAATAATAAGTTCAAGGGTATTTGACACATCTATGTGTCTGATTTGTCTCAATTTTATATATTGTTAGTGCTCATTTTATACTTATTATGGTGTTTTATGTGTATGCAGGTGTTTTAGGAGAAATAAATTCTCGTGGAAAAAGTTACTCGAAAAGTGATATTTGTACTCCCAGAGGAAATTGCTAAAGGCACCCCCAAAATTTACTCAGGGACCCCCGAAAATGCGTTGAAGGCGCCCGGGAAAAGTTATAAAAGCACCCGAAAGAATTGATGAATGCACCCCAAGAATTTTACTATTTATAACCCAAATTACTATTCGCACCCCTCAAGTTTCTAAATACACCCCAATTGCTAAGGGACCCTATATTGGATAGGGGAACACCCATCTTCTTCTTCGTTCAAATACAAATTTGGCGGGAAAATCGGTTTTAAAGAAAACAGAATTAGGGTTTGAGTTTTGGATGAGTCTTAATGAGACTAAATCGCTGAAATCAATTGGGTTTATTCTATTGGGAGAAACGGGGCTGGTAAAGGGTGTTTGATTCGATGAAAATTGGATGGATAATCGGATTTGAAGAAAACAGAGTTCACGGGTTTTTCTCTTCCTTTCACGAGTTATCTGTTGTACTGCGTGTGACTATGGTGTGTTTTTAACGAGTTTGGAGCGAGTTTGACAGCTGCAGAGACGTGAAGAACCTAAACAGGGAAATAATTCCCATAAAACAGAGAACAAAAATATTCCCGAGAAGGAAAGGAGATTATGTGGAGTTATTACCGAGATTTCTTGAGCCTATGATGTATATAATGGCTTGTTGGTGTCAGGAGATGATACACAGGAAGTTACGGAGAGACTGGAGAAATCAGAAGTTGCAGAAATTCTTCTACTACTGCTGATCAAGAACACGAAAAAGATTGTGTTGTCCAGAACTATCGCGGAAAGCAGTCGTTTAATAAACAACATAATTTGCGTATTGCTGTCTATTCGGTTGCGATAGACCTTTAGTAAGTGAGACATTTTGGTAGTTGCAGATCTTTAGCAACTAAAAATTGTTGTAAGCAAGTTAATTATTTTGAATACAATGCTTAATCAATTTTTCTCCAATTTTCGAATCATGAGTAGCTAAGCTTATTTTCTGGGGTTCTGGAAGAAGCTATTTTTCTATGAGTAATTCTTAAAATATTTTTTTTTGCTCAATCAATGTAAATTTTATTTATCTATGATCAAAACAAAAGAGTTACAAAAAACTATTAGTTATTTTAAAAAAAGATAATCTACTAGCAGAATATATAGTAAGCTTGAAATGGGGATTCTAGTCTAATAGAACTACAATCTGTGTAGTATTTTACAATGCCCATACTCAGACCACTCCCTTCTTTTTCCATTTGATCTGCAGAGAAGTTTATTTCTCTGTAACTATGTGCAAACTCTATGCTTCTGATGCTGTCAGTTATTATATTCCATCTAGCAGTAATAAACCATGGCAAGTTATTCTGTTGAAGGAAAAAATAACAGCTTTTGAATCATATTGGAAAACCACCTCCCTGTGAGAATTTTGCAGAGCCCATTCACCTGCACATATAATAGCCATCAGTTCTGCAAAGTAGTTTGTAGCAGTACCAAGACCTTCTGCAACTGCTATCAAGAATTCACCATTCCCTCCATTTCTTGCTACAAAACCATATCCAGCTGACCCTGGATTACCTTTGCTAGCACCATCACAACATATAAGGATTTTGGGAATCTCAGAGAGTGAAATGAAAATTTCTTTAATGTTGCAGTTGTAAGTTTGTCTGTACTTGATACCAAAGAAACTTAGTATTTGAAGATCATATGCTTTATTTTTCATTTTGCCCTTGAATCTGTGTTCACATTCTCTTGTAAGAAAAATGATCTTATTCTTTATCAGTTCATCTCTTTCAGATTCTTCCTCAAACATCAATCTATTCTTTATGAACCAAATTTCTCTGAGAATGACAAAAGCTGCTGATATCCCCAGTTCTTGTATTACTGAGATTTTGTGTTTTGCCATTCTTAGTATATCTTGAAAACAAGTTGGAGTCTTGAACATAAAAAACATCACAAATCCAGCACTATAATTTAAGACTGTAAGAACAATTCTACATGACATGATCTAAGTCTTCTTCTTCTTGTTTGCATAAATAACATCTAGAGGCCAGATTAAAACCTTTTGTTTTGAGTTTTAAGTCAGTTGCATAGATACCTCTAAATATTTTCCACACATTACTGGCAATTATAGGATGTACACATGCTTTCAAAATTTTTTTTATAAATATTGGAAACAGGGTATTTACCTCTAATGCAATTAGGTGCAGAAGCAACTATGAATTTTCCAGAGAATGTGCCACTCCATATTATTCTGTCTTTTATGCCATCTATCATTGGTAGGTCTTGAACATTGAAGTACTTTAGCATCTCAGAAGGAATATTCCATTCATTATTGATGATAAGGGAGATAACTTTCAGTTTTTGGTGAAGCTGTATGTAAGCATCTCCTGGGAAGAGGTTGCACAAAGCTTTGTCTTTGATCCATGTGTCATTCCACACAGAAACATCTTCACCATCTCCCACCACCCATCTTGAATTGGTAGTAACATCATTCATGACCCATTTCAGACCTGGCCATATGGAAGATTGTTTGTTATAAGTGATCCATTCACTATTTTTCATTTCGAACTTTGCTTGAAAAAACAGAGCCCATTCTTCATTTCCATTTTGAATCTTCCAAGCAAGTTTCATTAATAATGCTCTGTTTATTACTTCCATACTTTTAATTCCCATGCCCCCTTCTTCCAATTGCACACAAACTTTTTCCCATTTTAAAGTAACAAGTTTTCTTATATTTGGATCACCTGTCCAAAGGAAATTTCTTATAATTCTTTTACATTCCCTGATCACCCTCTTTGGCCATTTATAAACAGACATGTTGTAGACGGGAACACTTCTAAGTACTGTCTTCACAAATATCAGTCTTTCTTGAAATGCAAGCATTCTCCCCTTCCATCCTGCAAGATAGTCTTGTATTTGCTCCACCACTCCCCATACATGAATTGTTTTCACTCTGCCATGAAATAGCATCACACCTAAGATTTGTTTGGAAATTTTGCTAGTTGCATTTGACAGTCACCAGCTATTGCTTCTTCTCTAGATTGAGATGTCCCTCCCACAAAGCATTTTCTCTTGACCACACTTACTATTTGGAAAGAAGATTGTTGATATTCAGCTAAAGTATGCATTAGTCTTCTGACATTTTTCCTGTCTCCATTGCAGAATAAGAACATGTCATCTGCAAAAAAAATGTGACTAGGACAGATCCCAATTCTGTTTACTATTGGAAGTAATTTTTTCTCTGCCACCATTTGAGATACTGTTCTACTTAAAACATCCTCAGCAATAATGAAGATCATAGGAGATAGTGGGTCTCCCTGCCTTATGATAGGTGTCTAAAACACCTTAATATTTATCTATTGTTTATGCTTTCTTCGCTGAGTTTTCTTGTAAATTATGTATCTTATGTTTTCTTTTGAGTTTTATAGATATTCTGGAGTCGCACGGAGGAAAAGAAAAAGAAATCACCCAATTTGAGAAAAAAGGGAAAATTTGCCATTTCATGGGAGAACACTATCTGGAGCCCAGTTAAGGACAAGGGACAACTCTTTTGGAGGAGTTCTAAAGGACAACCAACTATGGATAAGGGAGGTTTCCATCTGGGTAGCCCTTATCAAGGTGACTGAGGTGTCTAAATCAAATCCTACCCTATAATCGAGATTTGAGAAATCTCTACCTCTCATTCATTTCATAACAGTTACCTGAAATTGAGAAAGAAAAGCAGCAGTTGATGCTAGAGATCAGATGGAGAAGCTAGTAGAGAAACTGAGAGATGGTGAAGAGATTCAGAGAGACACTGTTCGAATTCAGACATGGCAGAGATGATGTTCAAGAAAGAAAGGGTGAATCGGGAAGAAATTGAGATGAAGAAACTTAGGGTTTTGCTGTTGCTCAATCGAATCAAGAAATTAGAGTTGAGAAAGGGGATCTGGTGCGAATTGAAACAAGGGGTTTGTGTTGATTTTCTATTCTGAAGGAAGAACCTGGTAGATTTATATGAAGATTAAATGAGAAAAGGGGGTTCTGAACTGAGAAGGAATTAGGATTCGAAATTGGGGTTCTGAAGATGATGCAGGTGATTTGTGAGATGATGTTTGAGTTTGAGCTAAAGGGAATATGGTTTGCTAGAGAAGCTGAAATTGCAGGTGGTGGTTTGATATGATGTTGCTGGTTAACTGCAAGATGTGATGCAGTTGCAGGTGTTTGCTTGCTGCTTCAAGGAGCTGAGAAGGAGTATGTGCTGAAGTACTGAGCTGTAGAAGGAGCCCGAGATGGAGTTGCAGCTGAAATGGTGAATGGAAGTGACAGACCTGCGTGTTGAGCTGATTGCAGTGGTGGAATTGAGATGCTGTTGTATGAGATTATGTTCTGTGGTTGAATTCTTGAGAATGAGGAAGCAGGTGCAGCTGATATTGTTGCTGCTGCAGTCTGGTGGTAGTTCTGAAGAGTTCGCAGGCAGAGATTGCAGGGAATGAACAAGGCGGAATCAGCTGTAGGCCTGTATGATGCTGATGATGGCAATGCAGTGGTGGAGCGGTCGAAGTTACAAGATAACTGAGCTATGGGGAGCTGAATTACAGGGAGCGAGAATTATGCGGATGTTCACAATGTGCTGAAAGTGATGCCACAATTGTTGTGTTGGGAACTGTAATCTGAATCAGCTGGATGAATGAACGAATATCACAGGGAAGATGGTTATGAAATGGCCTGAATTTGAGCAAGAGTTGCTGCTGGACTTTGCACTGTCAGTTCCACAAAACTGACAGGAATAGCAGTCATGGACCCGATGGGTTCTTGAATCATTGGGCTTGTTCTAATTATTGGGCCAAGATTCAGCCAGAGCAAATAGAATGAAGGGTTGGACGTGCAGAATATACTGGCACGAGTTTGGCAAGTCAGAGGATATAAAAGGGAGAAACCTATACTTTATGGAGGGGCTATATTTTAATTTCTTCTTATACTTTTGTTTTCTAGGGTTTAGAAACACGATTCTTCTCTTTATTCTCTTTATTCTTGTGATGAACTCCATGAATATGTGTAGCTAATTATCTTTTGGTTAAGGAATAAGTTGGATTTCCAAACATGGGTTGTGCTCAATAAATTGGTTCTGTCTCATGTTTTATCGATTATGATTCGCAAGAAATATCGCCATGTATGATTGATTATTAGTTTTGTCAAGTTACAAAATGGTAGAACTCGTAATCATATCTATTGCTAGTTTAGGGTTTATTATACGTAAACGTGATACACCCTGAATACAAGTAGCATAATTGTGATTATTGCTTGTAGTGATACATCCTAGTAGTCACAAGTGAGTCATAACCTTTGTTAAATCGGATTAGTGCTTTTACACGTTCGATTGCTTTGATTGGCCTGATTTCATAGAACTTAATGCATCTAGGGAATTAAACTTGATTAGTGCTTTTACACGTTAGGTTGTTCTCTAAGGTAGAATTCATACTCGCATCTTTCAATGTGTTTGTTGATGAAAATAGGAGATTTGCGGGATATGCTTGCTATCAAGGTATCTTAGGGCCTTTGATAAAAGAGAGATTAAATATCAATTCTAGTTATTGTTAAAAAGCATGTTTGTGAATGAAGATGAATCCTTAACCAATATTTGCTCTATTTTAATTGCTTCTTTATTTCTTTGTTTTGTTTTTATTTTATTTTAGTATATAAAAATCAGAACCCCCCCCCCCCCCCCCCCCCCCCCCCCCCACCCACACACACACACACCACACACACACACACACACATCCCCCCTGGTATTTATATGAAATCGGAACAATTTGACAACCTTAGTCCTTTCTGTGGGAACGATCCTTTCTTGCCCTTGCTATATTTATATTTTGAGTAGTAAGAAAGTGTAATTTATTTTTGACGCATACGACAACGATCACCTTAATCCCCTTTCCACGGAGAAATATCCAGCAGGACCTCCATTAATCATGACAGAAATTCTAGCTGATCTAAATAATTCTTTTATCCAGCAAATACATTTATCAGAAAATCCTAATTTCTGCATCACTGTGAAAAAGAATTCCCAACTATTGGAGTTAAAAGCCTGAGTAATATCAATTTTCATCCCCACGTTTCCACCTCTTCTTTTGATTTCCATTTCATTTACCATCTCAGAAGCTTAGAACAATTTGTTCTTGAATAGATTTACCTTTGATAAAAGCTCCATGTTGAGGTGAAATGATTTTGCTGAACAAACTACTAATCCTCATAGTGAGAATCTTTGTAAAGATTTTGAAAAATAAATTGGAAAGACCAATTGGTCTAAACTGATTTTCTTTTTTAACATTTTGAGTTTTAGGGATTCATACCAAAAAGTTGGAGTTTAGACCATTGGGGATGTAGCATCTCTTCCAGCAGTATTGAATGGCAGCTATTACATCCTTTCCAATAATTTCCTAGCATTTTCTATAAAACCATCCACCAAAACCATCTGGTCCTGGAGCACTGTCCGGATCAAGATCAAAAGTAGCAGCTTTAATCTCACTTGCAGATGGTATTAAATCTATGAAGTCCCTGTCACCTTGTGAAAGAACTTCTGGAACTGCTCTCATTATGTTGCTAGCACTTTGAACATCTTTATGTTGGAAATTTTCTGCACAATGCTTTACTAGAATTTCAGATATTTCTTTCTGAGTGGCAATTCCATTTTTATCTTCAAGCTCAGTGATGGAATTTTGAGATTGCCTTATCTTTATGGAGGTGTGGAAAAATCTTGTATTAGTTGCTCATTCTTTCAACCATTTAGTTCTTGCTTTTTAGAATAGAATTTTATTCTGTTGACTTGTTAAAATTTCTTGTACTCCTCTAGCAGTAACCAGATTATTTAACAGCTTTGTATCCTCTGGATTGTTGTCTGATTTTAAGGTTGCTTGTAATACATCTTTGTCAGCCGGAATGAGCTTAGCATTAACATCTCCAAATACCTCCCAGTTCCATTTCTTTATAATTGAGTTCAGATTTTTAAATTTGTTCATGAAAATGAAAATGGGAGTTCCAAGTATTTCTTTATTCCACCCATCACTGACTACCTTCAAAAAATCTTTATGTGTTAGCCAAACCTTGGGTGCTCTGAATGGAGCATTTTGAGGTTTTTGGGATTGAATTGTGAGCTCCACATAGACGACTGTGATCTGAAGTTCCCCTGGTTCCTACTTTATATTCCCAATTTGGATAGAGGTCCAGCCATTTGTCATTATACACCGCTCTATCTAAATTGCAAAGAATCCTTTTTGCTCCTGCTTTGTTGTTACACCAAGAGAAATCCAAGCGTGATTTGGGAGCATTTATTAGACCACATGAGTTAAGACAATGATTGAAATCTAACATTGAAGTTTTGGGAGGACTCCTGTCATCTTTTTTCTCCTCGATACTAATAATCACATTAAAGTCACCAGTGACAAGCCATGGAAGATTATAAGAGCTCATTAATTCTAATTCTTGCCATAATTCCCTTCTATCTAAAGTTAGATTTGCTCCATGAGTCCTTGTCACTGTTTCTTCACTAACTTTGACTGTAATTGCTTGTTTTGTTGTAGATATCACCTATGGATCAGAGATTGAAGAACTCCAACATAACCAAATATTACATTTTCTCTCATCACTAGTATTATGAATAATCTTGCACTTCATACCAATTAACTTCAACATTTTTGCATATTTTGATGTAGCACTAACTTTTGGTTCAACTAACCAAACTAATGAAGGTCTAAAATTTTTAACTAAATTCTAAAGCTTATCTTTGGCTTTAAGTCACCTTAAGCCTCTGATATTCTATAATAAGACTCTCATTTGGAAGAAAGAGTTGAGGGAGTAGGTCCTCTCTTCCCAGAATCATTTTTACCAACATTTTTTGCAGCTTGTCTTCTTGTAGTGACCACATGCTTGCTTTAATGTGAAACTGCAACTTTTGGAACTTCTATAATGATTTCTTTACTTACTACAGAAGGAATAACATTCACCACAGTAGTTTGAGAAGTAGATCTTATCTCAATCATTTTTACTACATTCAGAGGAGGAAATTCTTCATGAGAGTTTAATAAGTTGTCATCAAAAAATTTTAGAACTTCAAATCTTCCAGATGGAATTTCACCTTCTTCTAATTGCTCTTCAATATGAACTAGAGAAGGAAATGTAAACTTTTCTCCACTTGAGTTGCTATCTAATGCTGACACAGGATTACAAATATCAAACCCAATTACCATATCAATATCTTCTTTATTCTTGTTTTTTCTTCTATATCTATTAACCACAGTTGAGCTAGTTCCCATTTCACCTTCCTTTTGAGTTGTTTCTTTCCTTTTTGCTCTACATTCAGCCACATAATTCCCTACAACCTTTGCAAAGGCGAGGGTACTCAAATATACCTCAAGTTAAAACTTTTCCTACCTATAAGTCCTTTCTCCGAAAGTGATTGTCTATGGACTGAGTCGAGACAATGAAACTAATCGGTCCACACTTCGTGTGATCGTCTATGGATACGAGATCGAGAAAATACAACAATGAAGTATGTTTACTTGATAAAAGGTTCGGACTTAACCAAACACAATAGGATTGCTTATCAAGTAAATAGGAATTAACTTTTGTGTAGTTTACTTTAGTTATAATAAAACAATTATAATGCGGAAAATAAAAGAAAATGACACAGCAAGATTTTTGTTAACGGATGCAGAAAAACCCCGGGACCTTGTCCAGAATTGAATACTCTCAGGATTAAGACGCTACACAAAATTAAACCAACTTCGTATAGTTGAGACCAAGCAACTAAACCTATAGTTCACCTAGTTCCGTCTGTATTCCCACGCCTCCAACTTATAAATAAGTCACATACTTGGAACAATTCATTTGGTTCGTATTCCAAACAGTAAAGGAACAAAAAATCTGTTTGGTATCAACCATCTCCAACCAAGTGATGTGAGTTCGACAAAGGCTCTCCTGTTTATCTCAAATAAACTCCTGCGTCATGTTCTTAAATCTATCTTATGTTCACCTACCAAAGGTACTTCTTAAGATTTTGCAATTAATACTTTTAATCACAAAGAATTGTATTGATGCCGATCTACAAAACTAAACAATCCAATCTACCACAAGGATAAAAAGATTATAGTTGGATCCTCTTATACCGAAACAAGTATTGTGCACACCAAAGATTATGAACCCCAAATGAGAAATCTTCAATATATTCTTTTTCTTCAAATCTTCTTAGATCTTGAATAAACACCTGCACACAAAAACTTGAATCTCTTGTGATCAATCACGCACAGAACGGAGTCTGTTAACAATGGATTATCACAAGATCGTCTTTAGAACTAAAAACAGCCTAAAGATCCCTGTCGAAACTTCGATCTAGTTTGAGTGAATCTTATATCAGAAGATAAGATTCTCAAGCATAAACAAACTAGGTGCAATCAAATTTCAACCACCGTTAGTTAATCAAATCAATCGAAAACACAAGATAAACCGCAATTATCTAGTTTCCCACCAACAGTACTAATAGAGCTTATCAATCCCAAAGAATACTTTAAATTGAGCGGCCGTAAGAGATTTCGCCTAACTAGGTTACTCTCCTCTCCGAATAGGCGGCTACACCAGTAACAACATAACTGAGGAAGTTTGCTGTCACGAAGGATTAGTTTGCTAGAAATGCAAACTTCAAGTATTTATAGACAAGGAAGTTTGGACACCAAGGAATTTACAAAACCGAAAATATTCTCAAGATATGCAATATATTCCAAATTCGGTTTCCATAATTCCTAGAAATGCTCTGTCCAAAATATTAACCGAAAATCTCTTTGAAAAATCTTTAACTAGTAAATGCACATTACTGACTCTCATTTTCCTAAAATAAAATTAACAACCTTAAATAAAAGATTCTTAACTTATTTATCTTTTGATCCTGGGATTTTCTTCCTTTAGCTATTAAGGAATAACTTTGAACAATAAAATATAAATATTATTGTACGTGTTCAAAGTATGTCGACATCCTTACTTTGTAAGTCCTCTTTCATACTTACAACCTTGAAACCGATTTACCACACTTCCAAACAAGTTTAGAATTGGTTCATCTGACTTTCAAGAACTATGTGATTGATCAAGAAAACTCAATCACAAATTATGGGTTTAACGGTTCTACCAAAACAAGTTTCGGTTCTACCTCCATGTGAGTAATGTGCATAGTCACACTAGCTTCCCAAAATTCGGTTGACTAGGTACTAGGATCGGTTCCCCACATATATATGGTATCTAACTTATATGTGTTGCACATGTCCATGGGATCTGTTCCCCTTTGCCTAAAAACGTGTTGCACATGTCCATAGGATCAATTCCGCTTTCTACTAAAAACTTGATGCACCTCATAAAAGGATCGATTCCCCTTTGTGATGTGTTGTACCTATTACTAGGATCGGTTCCCCTTTACCCATATTTGTTCATACAAAAATCACAAACTCGATCATACCATCTCAGGTGATTACTTAAGATCGGTTTCACTAATAAAAGTCATAACAATACATAAGCCAGGCCTATGTGAATAGTTTTACCAACACAAACAAGTCATGAGCGGATATACTAAATCACACATATTGGTTGTTCACAAGATATGCAATGAATAACAATACCAATAACGCCTGGCAATTTCCTCTTCGATTCATAAACAAGTTTATGAACTTACTTCCTTAAAACACATGTTGAACATTGTTTCCTAGGATGAAATCCTCGCCGCATACCCATACATAATCACAATAACATTTAAATGATTATGTCGATGTCTTATCTACAAAGTTTAATTGTTAAGTAATAAACCTCGTATTGTATTCCTTAATACTATGTCTATCTAGAGTGTTCATGCTTCGCAGTTTTGTTTTCAATATGCACGACTTGATAGATACGTTAGGGAATGAAACAGTGCAAGTCAAATATCACCAACCTCAAGTGGAAGGATGGTGTTGTCGTTGTGGATTCTTACTTCTTCACTTCTTCAAGTATTCGCAATACTTGTAATGTCTCATAACCTAATAATTTCAAGCTAACCTATACGAAGTTGACTCTAGTACATAATCAAGCGACTCCTAAAATCAGTTTTGATTCACTAAAATATGACAACAAAACTTGACATACCAACTCTTGGTGGGTTCAACCGAGCTATGCTCTAAAAATCTCCCCTTTTGTCAATTTTAGTGACAAAACTCTTATAATCATATCGATAAACAAATTATAATAATTAATTACACATACGCTTGATTCCCGAATTCAACATCACAATAACCTGTATACATTCAATCCTTAAATGTCGTTGTTGACATTATAATAACAAAGCTAGTACTCCTCATAAAGGTGAGATAAGTTGATATTATCAATCCGCACGTCTTTGTTATACCAATTAATATGATATGCTACTCCCCCTTAGTCTATGCTTTCACTCTTTCGTTAGATAAACGTTTAAGCATAATTATCCTTTTCCTTTAGTGATACCAATCAATATAAAATCAATGCCAGTATCACTTGTTTACTCCATATATTTCTCCCCCTTTTTGTCACAAAATGACAAAGAAACGAAAAAATAAAGGACAAACCGAAAAGAATCTTACAAATCTCAAAATAGACTTGCAAACCTATAGAGTTAAGCACGAGGGTTCCACACACCATTTTTGATAACCAATATCAAAACCGAAACTAAAAAGTAATTAGTTTTGACATGTTTTCAAGGAAATAACTTCCCGAAGCAATTTTCCCAATCTAGTTTAGCAAACCAAAAATCAACTAACCACCTTAGTTCCTTTGCTAAACCGATTGTACAAATACAACCGCTTCGTTCGATAAGACCAAGATAAAGATAACTCTATTTTTCTCATCAGGCTCTAATTATCCATATAATTTAGACCTTTCACTTTTAAACAAGACAAGTACTAGGTTAGTTAACTAGTATTTCTTGTTAAGGCATTCGATTAGACTTGAATAACCGAAACCTCCACTTTGATAAGTCTAACTAAGATAAACTCATTTTCTCTTATCCGGAATCGAATTGGACTAAACAATCCATCCCGTAAAAATTTTCTTTCGTTAAGCCATAAACAATTCATACAAACCGAATAAACTTTCATAATTATTCACCTCAACCGGAAGCAATTGAAACAACATAAACATTAAAGCACCGCAATTGTACCGAAATTTTGTAAGCCTAAACGATTGATACCACACAATAACAATAGTTTTTCTTAACCTGAACCAATCACACACATATCCATACACAATAATGGAATAAAACATCAATTGTACCGAAATTTTGTTATAGCAAAAGCAATAAATATATGAAATAAAAGTCAGGCTTTTCTTAATCAGGAAAACAATTAACTAACAAGATTGTTACCTCAATTTCGCATCCACTTCTCCAATATGTTTGCATCTTCTTCCAGGGAGAATTGATATGGAAATATCATTATGTTGTCATCCTTATGCAAAACAAAAGAATAACAACAACCAACCTTTACCAGAGAAAGGTTGAAAACCGGTTTGCAAGCAAAAGTTGAAAATCAGACACACAAGGTACTAATGTACCTTGACAATCGCTATGTATTTCCTTAGATTTTCCAAAGTTGCTCTATCTAAGGGTTTGGTAAGAATATCAGCTAGTTGACGCTCTGATGGAACATACTCTAATTTGATAACACCATTCTCATATAACTCTCTAATGAAGTGATATTTGATATCTATGTGTTTAGTACGAGAATGTTCAACTGGATTCTCAGTCAATCTAATAGCGCTTGAGTTATGACACAGTATGCTCATAGCTGAAATATTTATTCCATAGTCAATGAGCATTTGTTTCATCCACAAAAGTTGGGTACAACATGTACCGGCAGCAATATACTCTGCTTCACATGTTGATAAGGACTGTGAGTTATGTTTCTTGCTATGCCAAGCTACAAGATTTTGACCAACATAGAAGCAACCACCATAGGTGCTTTTACGATCATCTATACATCCTGCCCAATCAGCATCTGAATAGGAAACACGACTGTTGTTCGTATCCATAGAGTATGAAAGACCATAATCTATTGTACCATTAACGTATCTAATGATTTGTTTTACAGCTTTGAGATGTGATTCTATAGGATCTGCTTGAAATCTAGCACAACAACCCACACTAAAAGCAATGTCTGGTCTTGTTACAGTTAGGTATAGTAATCTCCCTATCATAGATCTGTATAGTTTCTGATCAACTGATTTTTCACCTAGATTTGACTGAAGTTTTCCAGTAGTTGGCATCGGAGTTGCCATAGGTGTTGCACCTTTTAGTTCGAACTTTTCAACTAGATTCCTTGATATTTTTCTTGAGAAAGCGGAATACTGTCTTTTTGTTGTTGTATTTGCAACCCAAGAAAATATGATAATTCTCCAACATTACTCATTTCAAATTCTCCACTCATAAGATTCAGGAATTCATCTGTTAGAGTTTTTGAGGTGGATCCATAGATGATGTCATCTACATATATTTGTGCTACAAGAATATTTTTTCCGCTCCATTTGGTGATAAGTGTCTTATCAGCACCACCTCTATAGAATCCCTTTGGAGTAAGAAGGATGTAAGTTTATCATACCAAGATCTTGTTGTTTTAGACCATACAAGGCCTTCTTAAGTTTAAAGACATAATATGGGAATAATGGATCTTCAAATCCTTTAGGTTGAGCAAAAAAAACTTCTTCTTTTAAATCCCCATTCAAAAATGCAGACTTAATATCCATTTGGAAAAGCTTTATCTTAAGATAACAAGCATAGACAAGTAACAGTATTATTGATTCTAAACGAGCAACATGAGCAAAAGTTTCATCAAAATCAATACCTTAAATTTGAGAATATCCTTGAGCAACGAGTCTAGCTTTATTTCTGACTATCGTCCCGAACTCATCTGATTTGTTCTTGTAGATCCACTTTGTTCCGATAATGTTTATTCCTGGTGGCTTAGGGACAAGTTCCCATACTTCTTGTCTTTTAAACTGATCGAGTTATTCGTGCATTGATTTTAACCAAGCATGTTCACTCAGTGCTTCCTCTACGTTTTTCGGCTCTATTGAAGAAAGAAAACATGAACAGTGATAGACATTCTGAAGTTCTCTTCGAGTCATAACTCTAGCATTGGCATCTCCAATGATGTCTTCAGAAGAGTGTCTTTGATGTACCCATTTAATAGGTTTTTGGACAATATTTTCGGTATCATTGGGTTTTTCAGCAATACTTTCATTATCATCTTTATCATTTGTGTCACTAATTAAAGGGACAACTGATGGTTCAACTTCAGTCAGTTTTTCTTTGATAACGGTTTCAGAGAGAGGAAGCTCTGCTGTTGTGTGATTGTCTTGGAAAAAATCGCTAATGTCATCAATGACCACATTAATTGATTCCATCATAACTTTGGTTCTGAGATTGTATATCCTGAAGGCACGACTGTCAGAAGCATACCCAAGAAAAATTCCTTCACCACTTTTAGTATCAAATTTCCTCTATGTTCTCCATCTTTGAGAATATAACATTTTCTTCTGAAAACCCTTAAATATATTAGATTGGGTTTTCTTCCATACCATAATTCATATGGGGTGTTTAGAGTTTTAGATCTTAAATAGACTCTGTTTATAAGATAACATGCTGTAAATACAACTTCCCCCCAGAAGGTTAATAGTAGGTTTTTATTATGAAGCATTACTCTTGACATTTCTTGGATATTTCTATTCTTTCTCTCAGCTACACCATTTTCCTAAGGTGTAAAAGGAGCAGATAATTGATGACTATTTCCAAGACTATTACATTATTCATATACTTTCGTATACTTGAATTCTGTACCACTATCACTTCTTATCTTCTTAAGCTTGCGACCTTGTTCATTTTGAATTTTATTCATAATAATTTTGAACTCCTCAAGAGTGTCATTTTTGTGCTTCATAAAAGCAACCCATGTGAACCGTGTATAATCATCTACCATTCTAAAGCATACTTATTCCCTCCAACAGATGCTTGTTGGATTGGACCAAATAGATCCATATGAATAAGATGAGAGGAGCACGGGTGGCTATATCTCTAGAAATTTTGTGTGGAATTTTTACTTGCTTACCCTTTTGGAATGCACCACAAACACCTTCTACTTTAGTATTAATTTTTGGAACGCCTTCGACAAGTTCACGGTTAATGAGCTTTCTTAGCATTCGGTAGTTGATATGACCAAAACGTTCATGCTACAAATGAGTTGACTCAACCTTAGTCAAGTTACAATATCATTTTGATTGTATATCAAGGAGATAACAATTATTCATACTTCTTCGTCCTCGAAAAATTACTTTTCCGGACTTATCTTTAATATCACAACCTCTCATATTGAAGATAACTTTGTGACCTTTATCACAAATTTGACTAACAGACAAAAGATTAGCTTTCATTTCTGTAACATAAACAACATCATGTATTTCGGGAATGCCTGGAAGTTCGATAATACCCTTTTTGCTAATAAGATAGATGCTTCCATATCCAAAGGTCACAGATCCTCCTTTGTAGTCTTCAGTTTTTGTGAACCAAGAAAGATCACCTGTCATATGTCTACTACATCCACTATCGAGAAACTATTGGAATGGTGAGGTTGTTTTAAGTGCAAAAGCTCCAAGACATTATTCATCAGATTTAGGATGGTTTGTTAAGTTCTTAAAAAGTTCCTTAACACGGTTAATCAGACATTTTGTAAAACAAATCTTCTGAATTAAAAAATTCCATCCTTTTTGAAACCGATTCATGATCTGACTCTTATTAGAGTGTTTAAGATGTCTGGATGAAAGAATTGAGCATTCTTGAGAATCTCTTGATTTAGACTCTTCAGAGTTTTTCACCAATTTTCTATCAATCATGATATTATTGATCTCATCAGTATATGACCGGTTC
The DNA here is from genome assembly GCF_003573695.1 of Papaver somniferum. NCBI lineage: Eukaryota > Viridiplantae > Streptophyta > Magnoliopsida > Ranunculales > Papaveraceae > Papaver > Papaver somniferum. Next base: position 37,950,793 of record NC_039363.1, read on the forward strand.
TGTTCAATCCTTTTATCTAACATTTTAACAAGAGAAAAGGGATATTCTTCAGAGTCTTCTTTTAGACCTTCTAAAATCTTTAAAACGTTAATCGAATCGTTCATCTGATTCAAATTCTTATAGGTTGGATCGCACCAAACACAGATTGTTAGATCTTTTCGTGTTTGCCTGCTCAGATATCAATTTAAAAGGCGAGGGTACCCAAATATACCTCAAGCTAAAACTTTTCCTACCTATAAGTCCTTTCTCCGAAAGTGTGGACTTAGTCGAGACAATGCAACTAATCGGTTCACACTTAGTGTGATCGTCTATGGATACGAGATCGAGACAATACAACAACGAAGTATGTTTACTTGATAAAAGTTTCGGACTTAACCAAACACAATATGATTGCTAATCAAGTAAATAGGAATTAAAGTTTGTGTAATTTTACTTTAATTATAATAAAACAATTATAATGCGGAAAATAAAAGTAAATGACACAGCAAGATTTTGTTAACGAGGAAACCGCAAATGCAGAAAAACCCCGGGACCTTGTCCAGAATTGAATACTCTCAAGATTAAGCCGCTACACAAAATTAAACCAACTTCGTATAATTGAGATCAAGAAACTAAACCTATAGTTCACATAGTTCCGTCTGTATTCCCACGCCTCCAACTTATGAATAAGTCACGTACTTGGAAAAATTCCTTTGATTCGTATTTCAAACAGTAAAAGGAACAACAAATCTGTTTGGTATACACTCTCTTCAACCAAGTGATGTGAGTTCGGCAAAGGCTCTTCTGTTTATCTCAAATAAACTCCTTCGTCAGGTTATTAGATCTATCTTATGTTCAACTACCAAAGGTAATTGTTAAGATTTTGCAATCAATAATTTTAATCACAGAGAATTGTATTGATGTCGATCTACACAACTAATCAATCCAATCTACCACAAGGATAAAAAGATTATAGTTGGATCCTCTTATACCGAAACAAGTATTGTGCACACCAAAGATTATGAACCCCAAATCAGAAATCTTCAATATATTCTTTGTCTTCAAATCTTCTTAGATATTCAATAAACACCTGCACACAACAACTTGAATCTCTTGTGATCAATCACACATAGAATGGAGTCTGTTAACGGTGGATTATTATAATATCGTCTTTAGAACTAAAAACAGTCTAAAGATCCCTGTCGAAACTTCGATCTAGTTTGAGTGCATCTTATATCAGAAGATAAAATTCTCAAGCATAAACAAACTAGGTGCAATCAAAGTTCAACCACCGTTAGTCAATCAGATCAATTGAAAACACAAGATAAACCGCAATTATCTAGTTTCCCACCAACGGTACTAATAGAGCTTATCAATCCCAAAGAAGACTTTAAACTGAGCGGCCGTAAGAGATTTCGCCTAACTAGGTTACTCTCCTCTCCGAATAGGCGGCTACACCAGTAACAACATAACCGAGGAAGTTTGCTGTCACGAAGGATTAGTTTGCTAGAAATGCAAACTTCAAGTATTTATAGACAAGGAAGTTTGGACACCAAGGAATTTCCAAAACCGAAAATATTCTCAAGATATGCAATATATTCCAAATTCGGTTTCCATAATTCCTGGAAATGCTCTGTCCAAAATATTAACCGAAAATCTCTTTGAAAAATCTTTAACTAGTAAATGCACATTACTAATTCTCATTTTCCTAAAGTAAAATTAACAACCTTAAATAAAAGATTCTTAATTTATTTATCTTTCGATCCTGGGATTTTCTTCCTTTAGCTGTTAAGGAATAACTTTGAACAATAAAAGATAAACATTATTGTATGTGTTCAAAGTATGTCGACATCCTTACTTTGTAAGTCCTCTTTCATACTTACAACCTTGAAACCGATTTGACACACTTCCAAACAAGTTTAGAATTGGTTCATCTGACTTTCAAGAACTATGTGATTGATCAAGAATATCAATCACAAATCATGGGTTTAACGGTTCTACCAAAACAAGTTTCGGTTCTACCTCTATGTGAGTAATGTGCATAGTCACACTAGATTCCCAAAATCCGGTTGACTAGGTACTGGGATCGGTTCCTCACATATATATGGTATCTAACTTATATGTATTGCACATGTCCATAGGATCGGTTCCCCTTTGCCTAAAAATGTGTTGCACATGTCCATAGGATTGGTTCCCTTTTCTCCTAAAAACTTGCCGCACCTCATATAAGGATCGATTCCCCTTTGTGATGTGTTGCACATCTTACTAGGATCGGTTCCCGTTTACTCAGATTTGGTCATACACAAATCACAAACTCGATCACACCATCTCAGGTGATTAATTAAGATCGATTTCACTAATAAAAGTCATACCAATACATAAGTCAAGCCTCTGCCTAAACCACCAATACAACCTGCATATACCCAAGTAATCTCATTGAGAATATATGCATACTATAAGACGGATGCAGTGCGAAACAAAAAATGTTGATTTAAACTTCATTATCCACAAGAGGGTTGCTGGAAGCAACAACATAGATAGCCACATAATTAAGCATGAAACACTGGGTTCAATGTAAAGGTCTAAAAAGGAATCCGACTAATCCAGTATGCACTTATTGTTCAAGCAGGTTAGATAACTATATTTCTAGCCCTGTGAAAGTATACTATGCTTCTTCTAAGAGCAAGTCTTATGGTGGAATCCATCCATCTTCTATCTTCCGCGCCGGCTCAGCACTTGAAATTGTGGATGTGCGCAAGTGTAATGGTGGAATAGTAGAAACGCTATTCTTAATGGAGCTAAAAAAATGCAATTAACAATGGAGTTTTTTTTTCATCCATTAGATTTCAACAACTCATTTTAAATCTACGGATAAAAAAAACACAATTCTTAATTGCGTTTTTTTAGCTCCATTCTTAATTGCGTTTAACGATATTCTTATTGGCGTTCATATGGATTCCACGAAACTGTGGAACCTTGCTTGGATTTTCTGTGGAAGACCCCAACTTGGAAGCCACTAGACTTGACATTCCATGGTTTTTCCATACTTGTAATAGTTTGGATTCCACCATAATACTTGCTCTAATGAGACCTTCAACAGTCATATCTTCAACTCTACAGATTGAGCCGAAAGGGGGAAAAGTAGTAGTGAAGTTAGCTTTTCAATTTCAGAGAAAACAAATTTGAGTGCTGGCTAGCCTATAAGTCTATAACTAATACAAAAGCACGATAATTGTAATGATCAAATGTTACAAAACGAGAAAGAAAAGAAAGCAGAAGTGTGCATATAGGCTTCATACATGGATGTTATAAAACAATGACGGAATTAGATATTTTGTTTCTATCTTTTCTTCTTCTTTTTTTTCCATGTAAGTTCAGCAAACCTTATCAGTGAATTCCCAAATTTCGTTAGAGTGAATAATAGAGGATTCCTTAGGTAAAAAATGGTTTAGTATGGCCATTTGAAAGGAGAAAATGGTTGAACTACCTCTGTCAGAACACCTTAAGAACTACAACTTTATTAGCCTCAACAACCATAGCTCCTTCATCCTGCATATGAAGTTGGAAAATGATGAAGCAGAAATTGACCGTGAGAGATTGCCTTTCACATATAAAAAGAATAAACCTCATTATGAACTAAGATTTCCGACTGATCATGTCTGCTTAAAATGTTAATAGCAACTCTTACACCGACACCGTCACCCCAACCACTACCCATCAGATGTATGTCATCAACATACACAAGCAGAATTAAAATTTGAGACCTTCCTTGTGAACAAACAGAGAAGTATCGGCATGAGAGATAATGAACCCAAGGGGAGAGAAAAACTTCAACAAGTTGCTCATATCAATCCCTTGGGGCTTCTTTCACGTCATAAATAGATTTATGTAACTTGCATACATAATCTGGATAAACAAGGTCTTGAAAACCAGGTGGTTGTACCATTTAAACTTTCTCATCTAGATCACTATGGAGGAAAAAATTACTTACGTCAAGTTGGTTGACTTTCAAATCAAATTGCACAACAAGTGATAAGACAAACTTAATAGTTGTAGGTCTTGCTACTGGGTTGAATGTTTCTGAAAAATCAATTCTCACTTTTTTATGAAAGTCCTTTGTGAAAAAGAGGAGGTCTAACAACACCACCCAGTATTTCGTTTAGGCAATCTGTATGGATTAACTCCAATATAATTCTGAGAGCACCAACTAATAAAGCGATCTCAATCAAGAAATATATCCAAGATTTATATCTCTACTTCTTAATGTAATTAGCAAATCAAACAGATAGAAATCCGTGAGCCTGATTAATATAAGAAACAAATTGAACGGTACGAAAGACCAATGTTCAAGTGTCAATCAATTTATATCAACAACCAAAGGTTGGATTATCTAATTGATTGAACTACGCACAACCTATGATATTTCAATTATATAAACAAATATAATGCGGAAAAGAAATAACACAGACACCAGAAGTTTTGTTAACGAGGAAACAACAAATGCAGAAAAACCCCGGGACCTAGTCCATATTTGAACACCACAATGTATTCAGCCGCTACAGACACTAGCCTACTCCAAGTTAACTTCAGACTGGAATGTAGTTGAGACCTAACCAATCTCACACTGATCAAGGTACAGTCGCGTTCCTTACGCCTCTGAATCCCAGTAGGACTCTGCGCACTTGATTCCCTTAGCTGATCTCACCCACAACTAAGAGTTTCTACGAACCAAAGTCGAAGACTTGATAAACCAATCTGTCTCACACAAGAAAGTTTATTGAATAAATAAATATCTCCCACAGAAATGCCTAAAAGTTTTGTTACGTCTTTTGATAAATCAAGGTGAACAAGAACCAATTGAAACACCAGACTTATATTCCCGAAGAACAGCCTAGTAATATCAATCACCTCACAATAATCTTAATCTTATGGTAGCGAAACAAGATATTGTGGAATGACAAACGATGAGACGAAGATGTTTGTGACTACTTTTTATCTTTCCTATCGTACATTAAATTTCGAGTAAATCTTAGAGAAGATAGTACTCAATACGATATAATAAATCAAGATCAAACATGCAGCTACAGAGAAAATAGTTGGGTCTGGCTTCACAATCCCAATGAAGTCTTCAATTCGTTAACCTACAGGGTTTTGGAAAAAATTTAAGGTTAACGGAGAATCGACTCTAGTCGCAACTAGTATCACACAGGAGGTATGGGGATTAGGTTTCCCAGTTGCTAGAGTTCTCCCTTATATAGTCTTCAGATCAGGGTTTGCAATCAATGTTAACAAAGCATTTAATACTCACCGTTAGATGCAAACTTGATTAGGCTCAAGCTAATATATTTCAATCGTTAGATAGAACTTAGCTTTTTACACACAAATGAAAAGTGACTTCATTTAGATATGAGTAACCGTACCTAAATGTGTACACCTTGTTGGCTCAACAATAGTTAACCGAAGTTAGCCATATGAACACTTTCATATCAACCTTACTCATCTTAACCATAACTAGTTCAAATGACTCAAATGAAACTAGTTCTAGAGTTTTTCAATTGTTTATATTCTCATAGAAGTATACAAGACACAATAGAAACAAAATCGATTTTGATTCAGTCGAATCAATTCATGAACATTATAGCCACGGTTTGCAAAATATTGCATTTCTTAATATATAAATGTATTAGTTCACGAACAAACCAATTTTAGAACATAACCTACTCAAGTATGCAAACGGGTACGCATACCTAAGTGGTCGGACTTAGTTTGGGTTTGCCAGTATGCGAACGGGTACGTATTAGAGCACTTTTCGGTCGAACTCGCATGCGTTGATATCTAAATCATGTTTGTCAATGTTAGTGATCAAAACTATAAGTCTTGATTTCTAGTCTACTATAGCTAAGTCTCGGACTAGGATAGAAAGTGTAGTTGAGCTCAAGAACTCCACGACGATCATCATACAAGACGAAGAACTACTCAAGGAACTGGTGGAACTTCATCGACTAAAAGGTATGTAGAGACTTGAACTTATCTGTCACTCAAAAGTATATCTACTCTATCTCCTATCTTGAGACAAAAGTCGTTTTGCTATATAGACTTTGATTATACACATTTGCTATTTCGAGCCGAGTTTATCTCGCTTATCAATTTATCGAAATATGTGTTGGTAAGATTTAGATTTGACCAAGTTCATCTTTACCTAGTGATGAAAGTCATGCTATGTTTCAATCACTTTGAAAATGGCTTTAACGAAAAATGATTTATGAATGACAACTATATAACGTCCTCTAAGAATGTTTCAGTGATTGAAAAGAGACTTTAGAATATATAACCAATATTGGATATAAGCATTGTGTGGTAATACATATATGTATAAGTACTTATTCCTTGAACCAAAGTATGCGTATTTTGTTGATCAGGAAAACCGGAACAAGAGCCGTGAACTCAGTCCGCGAACTGGCGGAGGTTCTCATCCCGAGAAAATCTGCTGGAGTTTGTGAACTCCTTCTGGGAACTTAAGTCCGCGTACTTGAGTTGGTTATTTCTAAAGACGATTATTTGTGAACTTACATTTATATAAACTAAGGAATGCAAGTTTGCAAACCGTGAATATAAAGTTCATGAATCGATTCAAGTGAATCAAATCTTTTTTGATACAATTGTGTCTTGTATACTTCTATAAGATCTAAGCAATTGAACAACTCTCTAACTAGTTCATTTGAGTCATTTGAACTAGTTATAGTGAAGAAGAATATGGTTGATATGAAAGTGCTCATATGGATAACCATTTGGTTAACTACTGTTGAACCAACAAATGTACACGTTTGGGAACGGTTACACAAACCTAAAATCGTGCATTTCATTTGTGTGTAACAAGCTAAGTTTTCGACCCAATGGTTGAAAGATATTAGCTTGAATCTAATTAGGTTTTCATTTAATGGTGAATATTGAATGCTTTGTTACCAAGCTAACATTGATTTCAAATCCTAATTTGAAAGATTATATAAGGGAGAACTCTAGCAATATTGAATTCTTTGTTACCAAGCTAACATTGATTTCAAATCCTAATTTGAAAGATTATATAAGGGAGAACTCTAGCAACTGGGAAACCTAATCCCCACACCTCCTGTGTGATACTAGTTGTATTATCTAGAGTCGATTCTCCTTTAACCTTAGGTTTCTTCTTGAAAACCAGGTTAACGACTTAAAGACTTCATTGGGATTGTGAAGCCAGATCGATACTACTTTCTCGTAGTTGTGTGATCTGATCTTGCATCTTCTATCGTACGAGTACAATCAGATTGATTGGTTTGATATTGATATCTCCGGTAGGAAATATATAAAAAGTAATCACAAACATATTCGTCTCATTGTTTGTGATTCCGCAACATCTTGTTTCGCTACCATACGATTAAGATTGTTATGAGGTGACTGATAATACTGAGTTGTTCTTCGGGAATATAAGTCTGGTTTATCAATTGGTTCCTGTTCACCTTGATTTATCAAAAGACAGAACAAAACTCGTAGGTATTTTTGTGGGAGACAGATTTATCTATTACAGTAGACTTTTCTGTGTGATACATAATTTTTTATTAAAGTCTTCGACTTTGGGTTGTAGCAACTCTTAGTTGTGGGTGAGATCTGCTAAGGGAATCAAGTGCTTAGTATCCTGCTGGGATCAGAGACGTAAGGAGCATAACTGTACCTTGGATCAGTGTGAGATTGATTGGGATTCAACTACAGTCCAGACCGAAGTTAGTTTGTAGTAGGCTAGTGTCTGTAATGGCTTAATACAATGTGTGTTCAATCTGGACTAGGTCCCGGGGTTTTTCTGCATTTTCGGTTTCCTCGTTAACAAAATTCTGGTGTTTGTGTTATTTCTTTTCCACATTATATTTTTTTATACAATTGAAATATCACATGTTGTGCGTTAGTTCAATCAATTAGAATATCCGACCTCTGGTTGTTGATTTACATTGATTGACACTTGGATATTGGTCTTCGGTACCATCCAAGTTATCTCTCTAGTATTTAATTAGACTCGCAGATTTCTATTTGCTTGAGTAAGGATTAAATCAAGAGATCGAGATAATATAACTCTTTGATATACTTTGTAAGAGCATTGCTCGGTCGAACTCGCATGCGTTGATATCTCAAGCATGTTTTTCAATGTTAATGATCAAAACTATAAATCTTGATTTCTAGTCTATTATAGATAAGTGTAGTTGAGCTCAAGGACTTCATGGCGATTCATCATACAAGTAGAAGAACTACTCAAGGAACCGGTGGAACTTCTCGACAAAAAGGTATGTGAAGACTTGAACTTATCTGTCACTCAAAAGTCTATCTACTCTATCTCCTACTCTTTGAGACAAGAAGTCGTATGCTATATATATAGACTTGGATTATACACATTTGGTATTTCGAAATATGTGTTGGTAAGCTTTTCGCTTCAAAATATATGTTGGTAAGCTTTTCGCTTCTATCAAGTTTATCTTTACCATGTGACGAAAGTCATGATATGTTTCAATCATCTTGAAAATTGCTTTGACGAGAAATGGTGTAACAACTATATAACGTCCTCTAAGAATGTTTCAATGATTAGAATGAGATTTTAGATTACATAACCAATGGTGGACATAATTATTATTGTGGAACATAGTTATGTATAAGTCATATTCCTTGAACCAAAGTTTGCGAACTTTGTTGATCAAGAGAACCGGAAGAATGACGTGAGCCAAGTCCACGAACTGCCGAAGTTCTCAAACCCGAGAATTTCTGCTGGAGTTGACAAACTACTTGCGTGAAGCTAATTCCGAGAACTGATAAGCACGCAAATGCTACATTTTATACCCATATTTATATTAGCTAGGACTCGAAATTTTGACTAATACCACTATTTTAGTGCTTTTGTAGAAAGTACGAGTGAATTCAACCATCCTGAAAATAAATGGCTTAACTAGAAGCTAAATCGGTGTTTGCCGGAATATTGCCAAAACTACTGCTTGCACCTCCGAAGGCACTTAATTTTTGGCTGGCCTGGTATATATATATCAGCAGCATGGATGTCATTTCACGTCCAGAGAACGAAATAAGGAGGCATGGGGACGTGGCTTCATTTCAACCACAATCTTATGTGGTATTTCTTAAGTACTGAACAACATACTCTTCTGTTTGTCAAAACAAGACGAGAATATCATTTCCATGTTAAGCATAGAAGAGATACAAGTGGTAAACGAACTGGAGTATGGATCGTGAATTGCAGTTGGTAGTTCTCTTGCATTTCATCGCAACACCAACAAATTGAGTTAGAGGATGTGATGGGTTTTAGCCAAATATTTGCATGAGTTAATAGTGCACAATGATTTTTGGGACTGTGAAGACAGAAGAATGAGATGGTCCGAGATGAAAGAGAATTTCTAGCAGCAGCTTGTGTTCTTGGCGTGGATTGAACAGGGACTTATTTGGAGATTTAAACCAGCTGGAAGAACTGACGTTACTGCCATTGTTCATGTCTGTCTATCAAAGAATGCGGAGATGGGTATGTTGGATGGATGAATCAGGAATGGAGGCATCGATTGTTTTCAAGGAGCTGGTAATTGTCGGAACAGCTACAGGCGAAAGAATTAATTGGCAGCGACTGAAATGGGTTGAACCTGTTAATGGTTTGCTGCTCTGAAGAAGACCATGAATCTTCCAGTAATGACAGGATGTTGTCGAACTTGGTTGAACTATTTTACAACTAGTGGGTGGCCAAGAATTGAAGCTGGTGCAATTGTCGGAGTTAAGAAGATGATGCTTTTGTCCGTGGACATAAGCGGAAGTTCTGTGAAAAACTAAGGTGATGTGCTCGAGCTGTTGCTGCTTTATGTCATTGGTTCAGTATCTGCACGAAGTTGGGTTCGATTGGTGGTTGTGTAGATCGCAGACGGGAATGAGGATGGAATCAAGTTTCTACTCTAACTGAAGCAGCAACGTCGCTGGATTCATGGGGCTCATTTGTGAATTGCGAGAAGAGGACTGCACCAAATCAAGTTGCGATGGAGATGACAGAAGTGGTTGTTTCAATTGGAGGCAGTGGTGAAAGTGATTGGCTGAGCGCATGGAGCAAATCAATGGAGTTTTCGTGGTTTCGTATTGCAGACTAGTCTGATGCTGCTGGTTTTCCATGGGATCGATAGTATAGAATCTTGGTGGAACTGATGTTGTAGTCAAACGGAGAATGTATGTGGAGTTGTGGCAGCGAGACAAGGAGTTGTTCGTTGACAGAGACTGAGAAGTGGGAGAATGCGTATCGGAGTTGGATAGTGACCCGATTTTGGAGTTGGGTTCTGCTAATGGAATGGGCCTTGCAATTTGCTGGGTCACATCTTAGTCTTCGCAGCAGAAGATATAAAAAGGCTTCAGTAGAGACAGAAAGCAGAGACCGGTTTTGGGGAGTTTTCCGTCTGGAAACGAAGACGGCTGCAACTGCTGGTATTGGAGGAGGAGAATACAAGAGAAGAGGAAGACGACTTAGCACCGAGTGACGACGGTGACAGCTTTTGCTTTTTCTTTCTCTTGTCAATTTATTTTTATGGATTTTGAGAATCATATTTACATGTTTTACTAAGCTTTGTAGCTAGGGTTTTTGGTGAAAACGAATTAGATTATGTAGATTCAAAAGATAATTCTCCGAATGATGATTTAAATGATTAGTAATTTTTCTTCAATATGCTTGGTTAATAATTGCATAAATAGTTGAATTGATCAAATATGCTTTTCATTTGATACGCCTTGCTTGGGTTTGGTTCTTTGACGACGTATGCTATAGGATTGATATTTGATTCTTTGAGACTAAATTTTGGTTAGGTGGATCTATCGTTTATTTATGCTTTTAAATTGATGTGCCATGCTTAGTAATGTTTGATGGGACATGCTTTGCGATTGATAAATAAATCCCTAGAATTGTCAACTTAGAAGTGAAGGAAATTACAACGGTGAAACAATTTTATGGAGTATACGTATTAGAAATGAAATATGAGTTTTGCATCATTAGGTTGGTGGAAACCATATTCCCTAGTTACCGTCTTTCACATTAATTTTAGTTCATTCTTTTAATTTTTGTTCTTCGTAAACTCAATTCTAAAAATCCCAAAAACTTTATCACATTCAATTAGAGATATTGATTATAGTATTTCCACCGTTCCTCGTGGGAATTACGCGTACTTGCCATTGTCTACATTGTAGACACCGTGCGATTGCGGTTATCACATATAGGCATCTCCGGATCCTATCACGAACCGACGAAGTTCTCATACCCCGAGAATTTCTGCTGGAGTTTGTAAACTCTGCCCGGTAACTTAAGTCCGTGAACCTAGTCTGCGAACTTGAGAAGGTTATATATCTGAAGATGATTTCTGAACTTCAACTTAAAAAGACTAAGGAATGCAGTTTGCAAACCGTGGCTATAAAAGTTCATGAACCGATTCAAGTGAATCAGATCATCTTTACTTCAATTGTGTCTTGTGTAGTACATGAAATTTCCTTTCAATTGAACAACTCCCTAACTAGTTCATCTTGAAGTCATTTGGACTAGTTATGGTGAAGAAGAACGTGGTTGATATGAAATGATCATATGTTGTTGAACCAACAAGTGCATACGTTTGGGTACGATTAACAAACCTAGAAGCGTGCATTGTCAATTGTGTATAACAAGCTAAGTTTTCGATCTAACGATTGAGAAATATTAGCTTGAATCTAAATAAGGTTTTCATCTAATGGTGGATATTGATTGCTTTGTTACCAAGGTAACCTAATTGCAAACCTTGATTTGAAAGACTATATAAAGGAGACATCTAGTATTGTGCAAAACTAATCCCCACACCTCAAGTGTGATACTAGTTTGCATACTACATTCGGTTCTCCTTTAGCCTTTGGTTTTCTTCTTCTAAAACTGGGTTAACGACTTAAAGACTTCATTGGGATTGTGAAGCCAGACCGATACTACTTTTATCGTAGTTGTGTGATCTGATCTTGCATCTTCTATCGTACGAGTACAATCAGATTGATTGGATTGAGATTGATATCTCCGATAGGAAAGATATGAAAATTAATCACAAACATCTTCGTCTCATTGTTTGTGATTCCGCAACATCTTGTTTCGCTACCATACGATTAATATTGTTGTGAGGTGATTGATAACTCTAGGATGTTTTTCAGGAATATAAGACCGGATTATCAATTGGTTCCTGTTCACCTTGATTATTATCAAAAGACGGAACAAAACCTTTAGGGTTTATCTGTGGGAGACAGATTGATCCTTTGATAGACTTGTCTGTGGGAGACAGATTTGTTTATTGTCAAAGCCTGCGATTTTGGGTCGTAGCAACTCTTAGTTGTGGGTGAGATCATCTAAGGGAATTAAGTGCACAATAGTCCAGGTGGGATCAGAGGCGTAGGAGCATAACTATACCTTGGATCAATGGAGATTGATTGGGGTTCAACTATGACCAGTCCGAAGTTAGCTTGGAGTAGGCTAGTGTCTGTAGCGGCTTAATACAGTGTGTGTTCAATCTGGACTAGGTCCCGGGGTTTTCTGCATTTGCGGTTTCCTCGTTAACAAAATTTCTGGTGTCTGTGTTATTTCAATTTTCGCATTATATTGTTTTATCTTTATAATGAAATAATACAGGTTGTGCGTTAGATCATCAATTAGAGTAATCCAACCTTTGGTTGTTGATTGTCGTTGATTGATCCTTGGATATTGGTTTTTGGTACCATCCAAGTTATTCTTTGTGTTTGATTAAATACTCACTGATTTCTATTAGCTCGAGTAAATCAAAACAAGAGAGAGATATTAACTCCTTGAGATACTTTTACCTAGATTGAGTCTGACTGTCTAGTTGATTATCTAGAAAGTATTTCGGAGTTTGTCCATACAGATTGCTAAGCGAAATATTGGGTGTTGTTGTTAGACCCCCGCTTTTTCAATTGGTATCAGAGGAGGCAAACACGTTTAAGACCTTACAAGTATGTGTTTGTAGCGATCTGATTCTATGGACAGTTGTGATATCTCAGTAAACGTACAACCAGTCTTCGATGGCTCACACTACCTATGGTGGAAAATTTCTTCAATCGCGTGATTTCCAATCATGGGTTTATGTTTTTAATGGCTATGAGGTTCCCGTTATTATAGTTGAAAATGCTACCATGCCTAAAAACATCGGTACATATACTGCTGCTGAGTCACTTGATGTAAAGCAAAACTCCGACGGTTTGAATGCCATCATGCATGCCATTACCCCAGATCTTCGACACCATGTGGCTTCATGCTCCACGTCTAAGGATGCTTGGGATACTTTAGAAACTTTTTTTGAAGGCAACACCAACGAAAAGGAAGTTAGGCTTCAAAACCTTAACTCCGATTGGGAAAACCTTCATATGGCAGAAGAAGAATCATTTGATGAACTATGTCACAAAATGTCTAAAATTGTTAATGCATCTTGTGCATTGGGTAGGACTATTCCTGAAAGGGAAATTGTGATGAAGGTTCTCAGATTGCTTCCATCTAAATATGAATCTAAAAAACATGCCATTGTTGAGGGAAATAACCTTGATACTCTTTCGCGAAATACGCTTGTCGGGAAGCTTAAAATTTTCTATCGCGAACTTAAATCAAGAAATAAACATCACTTTTCTAGTAGTCATGTTACTACTCCTGATGGAAAATCTCACCGTCCTAAATTGATTGATAAGGAAAATGAGAATTGCTTTGTTTCTACGTTGTCTCGGTTTATAAAACAACTTAAGAAAATTATTAGACGAAGTAAAAGAAAGTCTCAAAAAGAAGTTCGATCAATCAAAAAGAAGGATAAGAGAGTTCAGAAAAACGGTACTAGAGAAACTGGTCTCGTGAGCTGTAAAAGTGTGCATACTTCCAAAGGTCCAGATACTGAGGTTAATAAGATAAGTAAAGCATGGATGGATACTCTTGATTATTTTCCTGAGGATGAAATCTGTGATTGTTCTCTTAATCTCTTTGCTGAAAATCACAATCGTGATTCTTATACGACATGTCAAATAACTCCGACCGTGTCTCATAAGCAGTGTCAGCAAATGTCACCCAACTATGTATCACTCTCCAATCATCTGGACAACAAGGGTGATACAGAAAAACACAAGATGCTACCAAAACTCTCAGTTTCCCTGTGTAAAAATCATGATCATCGTAGCACAAATGATCAAAAGCAGTCCTGCTCTGCTAAATGTTGTGTGCAGAAGAAGAAGAAGAAATCTCCTGTGAAATCTTTTCCTCAAAAAAATGATTTCTAGAACGGTGTAGGATTTGCACAAATCAACAATCAAGTTATTCAAAACTGTGATTAAAAGGGAAAAGAATGACGTGCATAGTCTTATTTCCCAAAGAATAAGCAAAAACTTGGATTAACAAATAATCCCCCCCCCCTCACGAGATATATCCCAGTCCTATATTAGATTGGAATGATAATGATCTGTAATATTGTTGTTCATGATTCTTACGTCTATCCCTCTTAGGCAAGAATCATAATTTTCGAGAGGGTTGTGTTGGAATGTGTCTGTTGAATCTCTATGAGTATTCGGTTTTTGTTTATTCTCCTCTTGTACTGTTTTTGTTCATGTACAGCTTCTGACTCTTTAAAAGACTTTTTCTGGAGATAACTGAATTCTGTTAGGGTTTGGTAAAAGGTCTTTTTTGGAAATTCTTCATCTTCATTCCTTTAAATGAAGTTTCTCCTCTTCTGGATGATCATTTTATTTATCTTCTCTATCATGTCCTCATCTAGTCTTTCAAGAAAAAAAAGTGATGTATGGACTGTTCTGTTTCCCTCTAAGAAGATTCGTTTTGATTCTTCTAATAACGAGATGTGTTGTGACAAGCGTATCTCATCGTCTGATGAGAATCCTTCAGTCCACAGTTAGATAAGCTCTATTTAACCATGAATCTTGTCTTGGATCAAGTACGTGCCCTGAAAAATGAACTCGAAGCTTCCTCCAAAAGACTTGAAGAAAAGATGGATAATGTTGAATCTAGGATTGATCTAATCGAAGATGAGCTTGATGAATATAGGGAATATGAGAAGAATTCTCAAAGTAAGTGAAATGCATCATAAAAGTTTATTTGTTGCCTAGTATGTCTTCTTTTTGGGTTTAGCTGGAAGAATAACTGGTGCTTGGATAGCAATGATTGTGACTACACATAGCTATTATTTTTCATCTTCTTGTTCTTTTTTTAGGTTTATTGGTTTAAATTCTAAAAATATTTGGAGGATGATTTTTTGCAGTATTTAATATTTATGATTTGTTATATTGGAATTTGTTATGGGATATTGGTTTTTACGTCCCTGAACTATGTTTGTCCCATACTTTGTCAAAAGTAAAGTCGTTTGTGTTTGTTATTCACGTACTGGTAAAAGAATGAATAGACTTTTGACAAATACAAAAGTTAAGCCTATATTGTCAATCTTTGATGGAAGATAGGTTAAAATCTTTTGTTTTCAAGGATTATGTCTATTAATTGTCATTATGAAAATAGTGATCGAAGATAGAATAAATCCTTGTATATTCCGCAGTATTGATCATCCCTGATCCACATTTTATGTATTACTGTGAGGCTCCGTAATGTATCTTATGTTGAGCACTATACAACCAAGTTGATCTTTTAGCTTAGTTGGTGTTCCGTGAGATATGTTATGTCGAGCATATTGAACTAAATTAATCATCTTGTTTGGTTATTTAGTTATTGCTCCGTAAGTATTCTTATGTCGAGCAAAACAAATAAAATTAAATTGATTACTTTTGTAATTAGTTTGGTTGTGTATTCCAACTAGATTAATTATGGGTTCTCTTGTAATTAATCTAGTTGAGTATTTTCGTGACTCCATAAGGTTTTTATTGTGTTGAGTATATGAACGGTTAAGCTAATCATTATCTTACGGTTAACTTAGTCGTAGCTCCGTAAGTTGTCTTATGTTGAGCACAATCAATTTGAATTGATCGCTTTTTGTGTTTAATTTGGTTGCATATTCCGATTAAATTAATCTTGGGTTTACTTGTGATTAATTTGATTGAGTTTTTGGATATAGAAAATTATTCTCATGGTTTTTGGTGTCCAATAAAATCCTTCTTTTCTTTTGAAATTAAGGTCGCTCGTTGTTGTTCTTTCTGGAATGACATAAAATGGGGGAGAGTTCTTTTGAACTTGTGCTTAATGGTCATATCTTGAGGGGTGTGCGGCTGTGGAATTTTAGAGGGGTTATCTTATATCTTTAAACTCCTTGATGAATGCATTTAGCTTCGGCTTTATGATTGCATCTAAATTAGTTGATATGTATTTTTTTTCTTATGATCCCGTTCTTGTACCTTTGCCAATTTTATTGACAAAAAGAGGGAGAATTAATATGTAGTTCACACTACAAATACATATGGTTTTCGGATCATTGTGTAAGGGGGAGTGGTTTCCATGTGAGATGGAGTATTGACTAAGGGGGAGTGATACATATCACCATAGTATTATTGTTGAAGTTGTGATACAATTGGACTTTGACACTGTGTAATAATACTATGACATTGTATAACAATGATCGAGACCGATGCTTTCTCATTGTTATAGCTACAGATCTTCAACAACGGTGATGATAAACTTACAACCTTTGGGATCATTGGAGTACTTGGAAGTGACGAAGATTTTGAGGAATGTTGAAGATTGGACATGTGGAATAGGATCTACTAAAGTTTCTTTATATTTTTTGTATTCCATATGTATTGATAGTTTTGTCACTAAAATTGACAAAGGGGGAGATTGTTAGAGCATTGCTCGGTCGAACTCGCATGTGTTTCTATCTCAAGCATGTTTGTCAATGTTAGTGATCAAAACTATGTCTTGATTTCTAGTCTATTATAGATAAGTCTCGGACTAGGATATAAAGTGTAGTTGAGATCAAGGACTTCATGGCGATTCATCATACAAGTAGAAGAACTACTCAAGGAACCGGTGGAACTTCTCGACAAAAAAGTATGTGAAGACTTCAACTTATCAGTCACTCAAAATTCTATCCACTCTATCTCCTACTCTTTGAGACAAGAAGTCGTATGCTATATATATAGACTTGGATTATACACATTTGGTATTTCGAGCCGAGTATACCTCACCTATCTGTATCTCGAAATATGTGTTGGTAAGCTTTTCGTTTCGATCAAGTTTATCTTTACCATGTGACGAAAGTCATGATATGTTTCAATCATCTTGAAAATTGCTTTGACGACTGTATAACGTCCTCTAAGAATGTTTCAATGATTGGAATGAGAGTTTAGATTACATAACCAATGGTGTACATAAGCATTGTTGTGGAAACACAATTATGTATAAGTCATATTCCTTGAACCAAAGTTTGTTAACTTTGTTGATCAAGAGAACCGGAAGAATGGCGTGAGCCAAGTCCGCGAACTGCCAAAGTTCTCAAACCCGAGAATTTCTGCTGGAGTTGACAAACTACTTGCGTGAATCTAAGTCCGCGAACCCAGTCCGCGAACCGGCGAAGTTCTCATACCCGAGAATTTCTGCTGGAGTTTGTAAACTCTGCCCGGTAACTTAAGTCCGCGAACCTAGTCTGTGAACTTGAGAAGGTTATATATCTGAAGATGATTTCTGAACTTAAACTTAAAAAGACTAAGGAATGCAGTTTGCAAACCGTGGCTATAAAAGTTCATGAACCGATTCAAGTGAATCAAGTCATCTTTGCTTCAATTGTGTCTTGTGTAGTACATGAGATTTCCTTGCAATTGAAAAACTCTCTAACTAGTTCATTTGAAGTCATTTGAAATAGTTATGGTGAAGAAGAACATGGTTGATATGAAATGCTCATATGGCTAACCATTTGGTTAACAATTGTTGAACCAACAAGTGCATACGTTTGGGTATGGTTAACAAACCTAGAAGCGTGCATTGTCAAGTGTGTATAACAAGCTAAGTTTTCGATCTAACGGTTGAGAAATATTAGTTTGAATCTAAATCAGGTTTTTATCTAACGGTGGATATTGATTGCTTTGTTACCAAGGTAACCTAATTGCAAACCCTGATATGAAAGACTATATAAAAGATACATTTATTATTGTGCAAAACTAATCACCACACCTCACGTGTGATACTAGTTTGCATACTAAAGTCGGTTCTCCTTTAACCTTTGGTTTTCTTATTTTAAAACCAGGTTAACGACTTAAAGACTTCATTGGGATTGTTAAGCCAGACCTATACTACTTTTATCGTAGCTGTGTGATCTGATCTTGCATCTTTTATCGTACGAGTACAATCAGATTGATTGGCTTGAGATTGATTCCGCGACATCTTATTTCGCTACCATACGATTAAGATTGTTGTGCGGTGATTGACAACTCTAGGATGTTCTTCGGGAATATAAGACCGGATTATCAATTTGTTCTTGTTCACCTTGATTATTATCAAAATACGGAACAAAACCTTTAGGGTTTATCTGTGGGAGACAGGTTGATCCTTTGATAGACTTGTCTGTGTGAGACAGATTTGTTTATTGTTAAGTCTTCGACTTTGGGTCGCAGCAACTCTTAGTTGTGGGTGAGATCAACTAAGGGAATCAAGTGCGCAATATCCTGCTAGAATCATAGGCGTAGGGAGTACAATTGTACCTTGGATCAGTGGGAGACTGATTGGGGTTCAACTACAGTCCAGTCCGAAGTTAGCTTGGAGTAGGCTAGTGTCTGTAGCGGCTTAATACAGTGTGTGTTCAATATGGACTAGGTACCGGGGTTTTTCTACATTTGTGGTTTCCTCGTTAACAAAATTTGTGGTGTCTGCGTTATTTCAATTTCCGCATTATATTGTTTTATCTTTATAATTGAAATAATACAGGTTGTGCATTAGATCATCAATTAGAGTAGTCCAACCTTTGGTTATTGATTGTCATTGATTGATCCTTGGATATTGGTCTTTGGTACCATCCAAGTTATTCCTTGTGTTTGATTAAAGACTCGATGATTTCTATTAGCTCGAGTAAATCAAAACAATAGAGAGATATTAACTCCTTGAGATAATTTTACCTAGATTGAGTCTGACTGTCTAGTTGATTCTCTAGAAAGTATTTCGGAGTTTGTCTATACAGATTGCTAAGCGAAATATTGGGTGGTGTTGTTAGACCCCCACCTTTTCATACTTTATTAAGATTGAGTCTAGGTTATTCTCTTGTAAGTATATTGGAGTTAGTCCATACAGACTGCTAATCAAAATATTGGGTGTGGTTGTTGTACCCCCGCTTTTTCAATTGGTATCAGAGCATGCAAACACGTTCAAAGACCTTACAAGTCCGTGTTTGTAGCGATCTGACTCTATGGACAAGAGTACTATCTCTGATAAACGCGTCACCAGAAACAAAAGTTCTTCCTTGTCTAATTCTATTAAAGAGAAAGATTCTTCAATCTCGAATATAGACGAACCTTGTGTTCTGACGAGACATACAAATACTGACATGTGTGATTCCGATTACCCTTCAAAAGAGACCATCTCTATTAATGAACGGGAAACAGCTAAAGAGAGTGAAATTATTCTAAATCTTGTTAGAATCCAAGTTGATAGATTTAATCAGTTGAAACACCATGTCAATGTTCTTCTTGGTGTAGTAAGAGACTGCAATTTCAAAGAAAATACTGAAGATCACCCTTCACGTATGTCTCTTGAGGCAGGCCTTGAAAAAGATGTTCTGGAAATTGAACATCGCTTGAATAAACTCTCTATTCAAGGTCTTGTCAAAAAGTCTTTTATACCATCTACTTTTGTTGCAACCAAAGCTGCAGGTTCAGAAGTAAAATTGGAATCCCTTACTATTAAAAAGGATGTGCCTGAAATCCCCATTAATCAAGGATGTTCCACATCACATGGAAGGAAGAAATCTCCCAACGAGGCTGGTAAGACTATATTATCTAATCACCCTTGTGATCAGAAAGTATGCCTCTTTTGCGAAGCAAAAGGTTCTGCTAAACAAAAGAGGAACTCTAGGTTGAATAAAAATTCCCTTGTTTAACTTCAACACAACTTGGACTTAATTCTCAAAGGTGTAACTGACATTCGTATGTATAAACCAATTGGTTTTCGTACTTACCCTGTGTATGCTACTAGGAAAGTCAGTTCAATGAATTCCTCGAATGCTCAGAAGCAGAACAGACGTCTTGACAAAAATCGTCTAAGGAGAAATCAAGCCAGTCCTTCTGTCAAAAAGGGGGAAAACGTTGCCTTTGATGTGTACAAAACACCAGAAGAAAGAAGCAAGAATGATGATATGAGAAATAACTTGAGGGAGATGATGAAATATTATAAAGAAACTATCAACCGGTTATCAATTCCTGCAAGTCAAAAGTCTTCTGGTAAGAAATCAAACTATGTCTCATATTTTGATAACAGTAAGTTTTATGATAATTTCTCACATAAAAATGGATTCTTTCCTAGATTTGAAAGGAAGAAGAGACCCAATCATAAACACTTTTCATTTAATGAGCTAATGGCTCATACTTGTGTTAAGTAATCACAAAGTTGAAATCTCACTTACGAAAACCCTAGGTGAGCAAGAAATGGTTAGGTATACTTATTGGGAAAGTGTCACTGATTATCTAGCTAATTTCTTATCGTTCTTAGATGGATAATCAGGTAGCACTTTTACATGAGTATTTTTTTTTTTGATCCTTATTTGTTTATTGGTTTTTGGGTCTATGTGTTCAAACCTGTTTTTGTAATGAAAAAGGGTGAATGTTTTCGATCAACAAAATGATGTGTAAATCTTCACAAACAACCTTTATGAAAGGAGTTTTGTGGACCCTCTTCTGACGGGTACACGTACGGTTTTGGGATTCTCTCATAAACCAATCTTGTAAACCCTAAGTCTCTCGAAGCTTGTTCATATACCTATCCTATTGGGTTGAATTTTCTCACTCTAGGTTTCATATTATCAATGGCTTCTTCTTCCTGCTCTTGGGATTTACCTAAAGACTTCGTTGATAATGAGATATATTTCGAATTCGATAAAGAGAAGGGAACCTTTGTTGAAGTTGAAGGATCTTTTCCTCAATATCCTGATTCCTACTCGGATATTGAGGAGGTAGAAGAGATTTCGGCTGAAGTGGTTCTCGATTTTCTCAAAAAATTTGAGGATGCAAAGCAACAACTTGTTGATACTATGAAATGTCTTGATATGGTAAGAACTTAGTTAAAAAAGGTTAATTCTGACTTTGTTCTCATGAAAACTCATGTCAAAGAACTTCTCAATAAGGATATCCACTCTGAAGATGTTGTGGATGATTCAATCACAAGCTCAAGACCTCTTGACTCGTGAGGATCCTGAACCGTCTATATGATCTTAGTTCGTGTTCAGGCATACACTGGAGTCTGCCTTTTTGTTTCTTAGCTTGTGAATTTTTCTTTTCCTAGTAAATCTTATTTTCTTGTTTTATTTAGAAGAATAACTAGTGCTTGGAATAGCCATTATGTGATTACACATGGCTATGTCCAACGTTTTCATCTTCATGTTTTTAGGTTTATTTATTTAAATTCTAAAAAAAATTGCTTGGAAGATGATTTTTGCAGTATTAATCTTTATGGTTTTATATATTGCAATTTGTTACGGGATATGTGTGTTTGCGTCCGTGAACTATGATTGTCCCATACCTTGTCAAAAGTTAAGTCTTTCGTAAGTCGATATGCATGTATCGATAAAAGAATGAATGGACTTTTGACATCACAAAATTTTGAAACCTATTATGTCATTATTGATGAAAGATAGGATGAACTTTTGTTTGCGAGGATTATGTCTATTATATGTCATTGTGCAAATGGTGATGGAAAATAGAATGAATCCTTGTCTATTCCGCAGTATTGATCTTCCCCGATCGACATTTTTATGTATATACTGTGAGGCTCCGTAAGTTCTCTTATGTCGAGCATGACCAATTAAATTTATCACTTTTTGTGGTAATTTAGTTGTGTATTCCAATTGAATTAATCATGGGTTTTCCCGTGGTTAATTTAATTGAGTATTATTTGGATTCAAATTCATAATCTTATGTGATTTGTTATGTCCAAAAAAATCCTTCTTTTCTCTTGAAATTTTCATTAGGATCTCGTTCTTATACCGTTGCCAATTTTATTGACAAAAAGGGGGAGAATTAATATGCAGTTCACACTACAAATACATACGGTTTTCGGATCATTATGTAAGGGGGAGTGGTTTCCATGTGAGATGGAGTATTGACTAAGGGGGAGTGATGCATATCACCGTAGTATTGTTGTCGAAGTTGTGATACAATTGAACTTTGATACTGTATAATAATACTACTCCCTCCATACCTATTATATAGGCGGAGAAGTAGTATTCTCTTAGAATAAGAAAATGTTTAGTTTTCATAAATTTCCTTCTACTTTCCAAATTTATTCTTACCTTGTTCCAATACAAATATTATTTTATATATCTCTATCTCACATGTAAAACTAGATTGTATGATACCCATGCATCATTAATAGGGGTGTATGTGGAAAAAACAACTTTGGAAGTGGAGCTCCGCCTATCTAATGGTACTACAAAATTTTTAAACTCCGCCTATATAATAGGTACAGAGGGAGTATGACACCGGATAACAATGATCGAAATTATGTTTTCTCGTTGTTATAGCTATGGATTTTCAATAACGATGATGCTGAACTTACAACCTTTGGAATCATTGGAGTACTTGGAAGTGACGAAGATTTCGAGTAATGTTGAAGATTAGGCATGTGGAATAGGAGCTACAAAAGTTTATTTATTTATTTTGTATTCCATATGTATTAATAGTTTTGTCACCAAAATTGACAAAGGGGGAGATTGTTAGAACACTGCTCGGTCGAACTCGCATGCATTGCTATCTCAAGCATGTTTGTCAATGTTATTCTTGATTTATAGTCTACTATATCTAATTCTCAGACTAGGATAGAAAGTGCAGTTGAGCTCAATAACTCCACGGTGATCATCATACAAGACGAAGAACTACTGAGGAACTGGTGGAACTTCATCGACTAAAAGGTATGTGGAGACTTGAACTTATCTATCACTCAAAAGTCTATCTACTCTATCTCCTATATGGAGACAAAAGTTGTTTTGCTATATAGACTTTGATTATACACATTTGCTATTTCGAGCCGAGTTTATCTCGCTTATCTATTTCTCGAAATATGTGTTGGTAAGATTTCGCTTTGGCCAAGTTCATCTTTACCTAGTGACGAAAGTCATGTTATGTTTCAATCACTTTGAAAATGGCTTTGACGAAAAATGTTCAGTGAATAACAACTATATAACGCCCTCTAAGAATGTTTCAATGATTGAAACGAGAGTTTAGAATATATAACCAGTGTTGGATATAAGCATTGTGTGGTAACACGTATATGTGTAAGTCCTTATTCCTTGAACCAAAGTATGCGTACTTTGTTGATCAGGAAAACCGGAACAAGGGCCGTGAACTCAGTCCGTGAACCCAGTCCGTGAACTGGCGGAGGTTCTCATCCCGGGAAAATCTGTTGGAGTTTGTGAACTCCTTCCGGGAACTTAAGTCCGCGAACTTAGTCCACGTACTTGAGTTGGTTATTTCTAAAGACGATTATTTGTGAACTCATATTTATATAAATTAAGGAATGCAAGTTTGCAAACCATGGATATAAAGTTCATGAACCTGTTCGAGTGAATCAAATTGTTTTTGCTTCGATTGTGTCTTGTGTACTTCTATAAGATCTAAGCAATTGAACAACTCTCTAACTAGTGAATTTGAGTCATTTGAAATAGTTATGGTGAAGAAGAATATGGTTGATATGAAAATGCTCATATGGCTAACCATTTGGTTAACTATTATTGAACCAACAAACGTTTGGGTACGGTTACACGAACCTAAAGTCGTGCATTTCATTTGTGTGTAACAAGCTAAGTTTTCGATCCAACAGTTGAAAAATATTATCTTGAATCTAATCAGGTTTTCATCTAACGGTCAATATTTAATTCTTTGTTACCAAGCTAACATTGATTGCAAACCCTGATTTGAAAGACTATATAAGGGAGAACTCTAGCAACTGGGAAACCTAATCCCCACACCTCCTGTGTGATACTAGTTGTATTATCTAGAGTCGATTCTCCTTTAACCTTAGGTTTCTTCTTGAAAACCATGTTAACGATTTAAGGATTTCATTGGGATTGTGAAGCCAAATCGATACTACTTTCTCGTAGTTGTATAATCTGATCTTGCATATTCTATCGTGCGAGTACAATCACAAAGATTTGCTGAGATTGATATCTCCAATAGGTCAGATATAAAAGTAATTACAAACATCTTCGTCTCATCGTTTTTGATTCCACAATATCTTCTTTCGCCGCGTCGATTAAGATTATTGTGAGGTGATTGATAATACTGAGCTGTTCTTCGGGAATATAAGTCTGGTTTATCAATTGGTTCCTGTTCACCTTGATTTATCAAAAGATAGAACAAAAATCGTTGGTATTTCTGTGGGAGACAGGTTTATCTATTACCGTATACTTTTCTGTGTGATACGGATTTGTTTATTAAAGTCTTCGACTTTGGGTCGTAGCAGCTCTTAGTTGTGGGTGATATCAACCAAGGAAATCAAGTGTGTAGTATCCAGCTGGGATCAGAGGCGTAAGAAGCTAAGCAAAGGAGCCTTAATTCATGGTTAATTGTTCTAAACTCCAATTTCAATCATTGAAACATTCTTAGAAGACGATAGCAGCTAAGCAAAGGAGCCTTAATTCAAAATGGCTTTGTCAGAGGATTTTAAAACAACACATGATTTTCTCAAAAGTTTAGATTGATCAACTAAGCTTTATTAAGAAAGGAAGGACAGAACAGAATTCTTCATAGAAGGAATCAGTTCTGAAAAAGCGGGGGTCTAACAACACCACCCAATATTTCGCTTAGCAATCTGTATGGACTAACTCCGAAATACTTTCTAGAGAATCAACTAGACAGTCAGACTCAATCTAGGTAAAAGTATATCAAGGAGTTAATATATCTCTTTTGTATTGATTTAATCGAGCTAATAAAAATCAGCGAGTAATTAATCAAACACAAGGAATAACTTGGATGGTACCAAAGACCAATATCCAAGGATCAATCAATATCAATCAACAACCAAAGGTCGGATTTTCCAATTGATTGATTCAAACGCACAACCTATATTATTTCAATTATATAAACAAATATAATGCGGAAATATAAATAACACAGACACCAGAAATTTTGTTAGCGAGGAAACCGCAAATGTAGAAAAACCCCGGGACCTAGTCCAGATTGAACACACATTGTATTAAGCCGTTAAAGACACTAGCCTACTCCAAGCTAACTTCGAACTGGACTTTAGTTGAACCCCAATCAGTCTCCCACTGATCCAAGGTACAGTTGTACTCCCTACGCCTATGATCCTAGCAGGATACTGCGCAATTGATTCCCTTAGCTGATCTCACCCACAACTAAGAGTTGCTGCGACCCAAAGTCGAAGACTTAACAATAAAAAAATCTGTCTCACACAGACAAGTCTATCAAAGGATCAACCTGTCTCCCACAGATATACCCTAAAATGTTTTGTTCCGTCTTTTGATAATAATCAAGGTGAACAGGAACCAATTGATAATCCAGTCTTATAATCCCGAAGAACAACCTAGAGTTATCAATCACCTCACAACAATCTTAATTGTATGGTAGCGAAACAAGATGTTATGGAATCACAAACAATGAGAAAAATATATTTGTGATTACTTTTTATATCTTGCCTATCAGAGATATCAATCTCAAGCCAATCAATCTGATTGTACTCGTACGATAGAAGATGCAAGATCAGATCACACAACTACGATAAAAGTAGTATTGATCTGGCTTCACAATCCCAATGAAGTATTTAAGTCGTTAACCTGGTTTTAGAAGAAGAAAACCAAAGGTTAAAGGAGAACCGACTCTAGTATGCAAACTAGTATCACACTGAGGTGTGCGGATTAGTTTTGCACAGATTCTAGAGTTCCCCTTATATAGTCTTTCAAATCAGGGTTTGCAATTAAGTTACTTTGGTAACAAAGCAATCAATATCCACCTTTATATGAAAACCTAATTTAGATTCAAGCTAATATTTCTCAACCGTTAGATCGAAAACTTAGCTTGTTACAAACACTTGACAATGCACGCTTCTAGGTTTGTTAGCCGTACCCAAACGTATGCACTTGTTGGTTCAACAATAGTTAACCAAATGGTTAGCCATATGAGCATTTCATATCAACCATGTTCTTCTTCACCATAACTAGTTCAAATGACTTCAAATGAACTAGTTAGAGAGTTGTTCAATTGCAAGGAAATCTCATGTACTACACACGACATAATTGAAGCAAAGATGACTTGATTCACTTGAACCGGTTCATGAACTTTTACAGCCACGGTTTGCAAACTGCATTCCTTAGTCTTTTTAAGTTTAATTTCAGAAATCATCTTCAGATATATAACCTTCTCAAGTTCGCAGACTAGGTTCGCGGATTTAAGTTACCGGGCAGAGTTTAAAAACTTCTGCATAAATTCTCGGGTATGAGAACTTCGCTAGTTCGCGGACTTAGTTTCACGCAAGTAGTTTGTCAACTCCAGTAGAAATTCTCGGGTTTGTGAACTTCGGCAGTTCGCGGACTTGGCTCACGCCATTCTTCCGGTTCTTTTGATAAACAAAGTTCGCAAACTTTGGTTCAAGGAATAGAACTTATACATAAATGTGTTTCCACAACAATGCTTATGTCCACAATTGGTTATGTAATCTAAACTCTCATTTCAATTATTGAAACATTCTTAAAGGACGTTATACAGTTGTTACACCATTTCTCATCAAAGCAATTTTCAAGATGATTGAAATATATCATGACTTTCGTCACATGGTAAAGATAAACTTGGTTAAAGCGAAACGCTTACCAACTCATATTTCGAGATATAGATGGGCGAGGTATGCTCGGCTCGAAATACCAAATGTGTATAAACAATTCTATATATAGCATACGAATTCTTGTCTCGAAGAGTAAGAGATAGAGTAAATAGACTTTTGAGTGATAGATAAGTTCAAGTCTTCACATACCTTTTTGTCGAGAAGTTCCACCTGTTCCTTGAGTAGTTCTTCTACTTGTATGATGAATCGCCATGAAGTCCTTGAGCTTAATTACACTTTCTATCCTAGTCCGAGACTTAGCTAGACTAGAAATCAAGACTTATAGTTTTGATCACTAACATTGAAAAACATGCTTGAGATAGCAACGCATGCGAGTTCGACCGAGCAATGCTCTAACAATCTCCCCCTTTGTCAATTTTAGTGACAAAACTATCAATACATATGGAATACAAAAAAGATAAAGAAACTTTAGTAGCTCCTATTCCACATGTATAATCTTCAAAATTCCTTGAAATCTTTGTCACTTCCAAGTACTCCAATGATCCAAAAGGTTGTAAGTCTAGCATCACCGTTGTTGAAGATCCGTAGTTATAACAATGAGAAAGCATCGGTCTCGATCATTGTTATACAGTGTCATAGTATTATTACACAACATCAAAGTTCAGTTGTATCATAACTTCAACAATAATACTATGGTGATATGTATCATTCCCCCTTAATCAATACTCCATCTCACATGGAAACCACTCCCCCTTACACAATGATCTGAAAACCATATGTATTTGCAGTGTGAACTACATGTTAATTCTCCCCCTTTTTGTCAATAAAATTGGCAAAGGTACAAGAACGGGATCATAATGAAATTTCCGAGAGAGACATTTCATGACAAAAGGAAAAAAAATTCATACCAACTAATTTAGATGCAATCATAAAGCCGAGGCTAAATGCATTCATCGAGGAGGTTAAAGATACAAGATAACCCCTCTAAAATTCCACAGCCGCACACCCCTCAAGATATGACCATTAAGCACAAGTTCAAAAGAACTCTCCCCCATTTGATGTCATTCCCCAAAGAAAAACAAGAGCGACCTTAATTTCGAAAGAAAATAAGGATTTTTTATTGGACACCAAAAACCATAAGAATGATTTCCTATATCCAAAAACTCGATCAAATTAATCACAAGTAAACCCATGATTAATTTAATCGAAATACGCAATCAAATTAAACACAAAAGTGATCAATTCAATTGATTATGCTCAACATAAGAGAACTTATGGAGACATGAAAATACTCAACTAGATTAATTACAAGAGAACCCATAATTAATCTAATCGGAATACACAACCAAACTAATCACAAAAGTAATCAATTTAATTGTCATTTGTTTTGCTCGACATAAGAAAACTTACGGAGCAATAACTAAATAACCAAACAAGATGATTAATTTAGTTTAATATGCTCAACATAACATATCTCACGGAACACTAACTAAGCTAAAAAATCAACTTGGTTGTATGGTGCTCAACATACGATACATTACGGAGCCTCACAGTAATACATAAAATATGGATCAGGGATGATCAATACTGCGGAATACACAAGGATTCATTCTATTTTCCACCACTATTTGCATAACGATATTAATAGACATAATCCTTGAAAACAAAAGATTTAACCTATCTTCCATCAAAAAACTGACAATATAGGCTTAACTTTTGTATTTTTCAAAAGTCCATTCATTCTTTTATCAATACGTGAATACCGATCACGAACGACTTTACTTTTGACAAAGTATGGGACAAACATAGTTCACGGACGTAAACACCAATATCCTATATCAAATTGCAATATAAAAAATCATAAAGATTAATACTGCAAGACATCATCCTCCAAAAAGTTTTTAGAATTTAAACCAATAAACCTGAAAAAGAACAAGAAGATGAAAACAATAGCTATGTGTAGTCACAATCATTGCTATTCAAAACACTAGTTTTTTTTTCCAACTAAATCAAAAAAAAAAAAAAGACATACTAGGCAACATAAATAAAACAAGCTAAAGAAAAACAGACTCCAGTGCTATCCTGAACACGAACTAAGATCATATGGACGGTTCAGAATCCTCACGAGACAAAGGGTCTTTGAGCTTATGATCAACAACATCGGAGAGGTGATTCTCTTTGCGAAGATCATTGATGTAAGACTTTATGAGACCAAGGTCAACAGTAACCTTTTACAACTCAGTTTTCAATGCATCAAGATTTTTCAGAGTCACAATGAGCTCTTGTTTTGCTTCCCCAAAGTACTTAAGAAAGTCATGAACAACTTCAGCAGAAATCATATCATCCTTTTCAGCATCCTCATGAACATAGGAAAAATAACATGAAGCATTAGGATGATATTCATCTACAAGGGTTCTTTTCTTCTTGGATTCAACAACAAAACCTTTATCAAGGATCCTCTTGCAAAATCACCATAGCAAGATGAAGAAGAAGACATTCTTGACAACCCAGAAACCAACCTAGAGTATCCGTACGTGACTTTTTGTAACTCAATAGGAAATTATTTAAGGGTTTCCTGAGGGAGAGATTTTAGGGTTTAAACAGTTGACTCGTGCCATAACATGGATACCCGTTCGAGTGCAACATTACCCAGAAAAGTAAGGCCCACAAACAAAACTTTTGCTACAACCGAGATTAAAACTCAGTAAACTCAATTAAGGAAGCAATTCAGAGTAGTTGTAGCAAGGACCATAAAAAAAAACTTCCTAACAAAGGGAAACAACATTTTAGAGCAAAACCAATACTTTTAAGTAAACCAGGTCTGTAATAAAAAGTTTATCTATGGACGATAAGAAAATATCTCAACTTAACAGACGCACGAAAAACCAAAAGTATACCTAATTATTAACACATCTTACTCAAGAGGATTTTTATGAGTAAGCTCTTTATACCTTGTGATTAATTAGCACAAGTATGAGCTACATGCTCATCAAGATATTTGTGTTTATGGTCAAGTCTCTTTTTCCTCCTGAATCTAGAGAGGGACTCCTTTTTATGTGAGAAATTATCATAAAACTTATTGTCATCAAAATACGAGACATAGTTTGAGTTCTTACCAGAATAATTTTGGTTTGAGGAGGAAGACAACCTGTTGACGAATTCTTTATATCCTTCAATTATATTTTCAGATTATCTCTCATTTCATCAATTTTTCTTCTTTCTTCTGAACTTCCTTTCTCAACAGGAGCAACGTTATTTCCAGAGACCACGACACAATCTTCCTTTAGACGATGTTTATTAAGACGTCTGTTTTGTTCTTGAGTGTTCGAGGAACTCATTGAACTGACTTTTTTGGTAACATGCACAGGGTAGGTACGAAAACCAATTGGTTTAGTCATACAAATGTCAGTTACATTTTTAAGAATTAAATCTAAGGTGTGTTGAAGTTGAACCAAGGAGTTTTTCTTCAACCTAGAGGTTCCCTTTCGTTTAACATAACTCTTTGTCTCACAGACAAGACATACTTTCTGATCATCAGAATGATTAGATAGTACAGTCTTAATACCATCGTTAGAATATTTCTTCCTTTCATTTGATGTGCAACATCCTTGAGTGATGGTGACTTCAGGCACATCCGTTTTACTAGAAGGGGCTTCCGTTTTTACTTCTGAGCATGAACCATCTTTCTTTGTGTCGGAAGTACTTGGCATATTAGATTACTTTGAGCATCCTTGAATAGAGAGCTTACTCAAGCGATGTTCAATTTCCAAGTCATCTCTTCTAAGTCTAGCTTCAAGAGACATACACGAAGAATGAACTTTAGTATTATCTTTGGGTTTGCAATCTCTTATTACATCAAGTAGAACATTGACGTTGTGCTTCAACCGATTGAATCTATCAGCTTGGATTCTAACAAGATTTAGAATCAATTCACTCTCTTCAGCTGAATCTCGTTAATTAATGTAGAGGCTCACATTTTAAGGGTAATCGGAAGTACACATGTCAGTGTTAGTCTATCTCGTAAGTACAGAAGGTTCATCTATGTTCGAGATTATAGAACCCTTCTATTTAATAGAGTTGGACAAGATAGACCTTTTATTTCTGGTAAAGCATTTATCAGAGATAGTATTCTTGTCCATAGAGTCAGATCACTACAAACACATACTTTTAAGGTCTTAAACGTGTTTGCCTGCTCTGATACCAATTGAAAAAGCGGGGGTCTAACAACACCACCCAATATTTCCCTTAGCAATCTGTATGGACTAACTCTGAAATACTTTCTAAAGAATCAACTAGACATTCAGACTCAATCTAGGTAAAATTATCTCAAGGAGTTAATATATCTCTTTTGTTTTGATTTACTCGATCTAATAGAAATCAGCGAGTCTTTAATAAAACACAAGGAATAACTTGGATGGTACCAAAGACCAATATCCAAGGATCAATCAATATCAATCAACAACCAAAGGTCGGATTTTCCAATTGATTGATTCAAACGCACAACCTGTATTATTTCAATTATATAAACAAATATAATGTGGATATAGAAATAACACAGACACCAGAAATTTTGTTAACAAGGAAACCGCAAATGTAGAAAAACCCCGGGACCTAGTCCAAATTGAACACGCACTGTATTAAGCCGCTACAGACACTAACATACTCCAATCTAACTTCAGACTGGACTGTAATTGAACACCAATCAGTCTCCCACTGATCCAAGGTACAGTTGTACTCCCTACGCCTCTGATCCCAGCAGGATACTGCGCACTTGATTCCCTTAGGTGATCTCACCCACAACTAAGAGTTGGTACAACCCAAATTCGAAGACTTAACAATAAAAAATTTTGTCTCACACAGACAAGTCTATCAAATGACCAATCTGTCTCCCACAGATAAACCCTAAAAGGTTTTGTTCCGTCTTTTGATAATAATCAAGGTGAACAGGAACCAATTGATAATCCGGTCTTATATTCCCGAAGAACAACCTAGAGTTATCAATCACCTCACAACAATCTTAATCGTATGGTAGCGAAACAATATGTTGCGGAATCACAAACAATGAGACGAAGATGTTTGTGATTACTTTTTATATCTTGCCTATCGGAGATATCAATCTCAAGCCAATCAATCTGATTGTACTCGTACGATAGAAGTTGCAAGATCAGATCATACAACTACGATAAAAGTAGTATCAGTATGGCTTCACAATCCCAATGAAGTCTTTAAGTCGTTAACCTGGTTTTAGAAGAAGAAACCCAAATATTAAAGGAGAACCGACTCTAGTATGCAAACTAGTATCACACGTGAGGTGTGCGGACTATTTTTGCACAGATTCTAGAGTTCCCCTTATATAATCTTTCAAATAAGGGTTTGCAATTAGGTTACCTTGGTAACAAAGCAATAAATATCCACCGTTAGATGAAAACCTGATTTAGATTCAAGCTAATATTTCTCAACCGTTAGATCGAAAACTTAGCTTGTTACACACACTTGACAATGCACGATTCTAGATGGGTTAACCGTACCCAAATGTATGCACTTGTTAGTTCAATAATAGTTAACCAAATGGTTAGCCATATGAGCAATTCATAGCAACCATATTCTTCTTCACCATAACTAATTCCAATTACTTCAAATGAACTAGTTAGAGAGTTGTTCAATTGCAAGGAAATCTCATGTACTACACACGACACAAATGAAGCAAAGATGATTTGATTAACTTGAACCGGTTCATGAACTTTTATAGACACGGTTTGCAAACTGCATTCCTTAGTCTTTTTAAGTTTAATTTCAAAAATAATCTTCAGATATATACCTTTCTCTTCGCAGACTAGGTTCCCGGACTTAAGTTACCGGGAAGAGTTTACAAACTCCAGCAGAAATTCTCGAGTATGAGTACTTCGCTAGTTCGCGGAATGGGTTCGCGGACTTAGTTTCACGCAAGTATTTTGTCAACTCCAACAGAAATTCTCGGGTTTGAGAACTTCGGCAGTTCGCGGACTTGGCTCACGCCATTCTTCCGGTTCTCTTGATCAACAAAGTTCGCAAACTTTGGTTCACGGAATAGGACTTATATATAAATGTGTTTCCACAACAATGCTTATGTCAACTATTGGTTATGTAATCTAAACTCTCATTTCAATCATTGAAACATTCTTAGAGGACGTTATATAGTTGTTACACCGTTTCTCGTCAAAGAAATTTTCAACATGATTGAAACATATCATGACTTTCATCACATGGTAAAGATAAACTTGGTCAAAGCGAAAAGCTTACCAACTCATATTTCTAGATATAGATGGGCGAGGTATACTCAGCTCGAAATACCAAATGTGTATAATTAAAGTCTATATATATAGCATACGACTTCTTGTCTCAAAGAGTAGGAGATAGACTAGATAGACTTTTGAGTGATAGATAAGTTCAAGTCTTCACATACCTTTTTGTCAAGAAGTTCCACCGGTTCCTTGAGTAGTTCTTCTACTTGTATGATGAATTGCCATGAAGTTCTTGAGCTCAACTATACTTTATATCCTAGTCTGAGACTTATCTATAATAGACTAGAAATCAAGAATTATATTTTTGATCACTAACATTGACAAACATGCTTGAGATAGCAACGCACGCGAGTTCGACCGAGCAATGCTCTAACAAGTTCTAAAGAATCAGACGAGTATTACAACAACCATTTTCTGTCAAGACAAGTCGTATCTTGAACTCTACGTGCATTCTGCTAAGGTTGATATAGAATGCACACTTAGAAAGTTGGTTAAGTTGTAATATGAGCACGTAGCTCATCATCGTTTTCCTTCTTTGGGATACAAGAAGAAATAACGGAAATATTTTCAAAAGAATTATTACATGGAGGACAAATCATACCTGAAGATGCTTTCTTCCTTAATTTTTTGATTTTTCGCTTGAGATTGTTTATACTGGTCCTTATATCAGATGCATGATTATTGATGTGCAAGTAATCAGAGCCTGATACTTTAGAAGCAGTGTGATCCTTGTCGATGAATGATATTCCTTCCTTGATTGAACCATCCTTCTTCCTTTGGCGTCTTTTTCTCTTTACTGGAACGTCAACCAACTTAGTTGTCCATATGACTTTCTTTCCTCTAAAATTTTAGAAAGAGTTAATATCATTCATATAAATAAGAGATGACTTGTTACAGTGTTCTTTTGAATTCGAGGCACAGATGTTCTCAGTGTGGAGAGAAACAAATTTGATTACTTCTTTCGACATCCATATAAAAATGTTATGAAGTTTTTCATTTCTTATCCGAAAACGACATTTCCTTTCAACATGACCTTTGTTTCCATAATAGTAGCAGTTAACGGTCACGTTTTAACGGTTCTCCTATGACGTGTCTTTGAAGTATGACAATCTTTCTTTGTAGAAGCATCAACTGTAATAGATGAATTTTCACATAGTGAGTTATTACTAGCACATACAAAATTAATCTTTCCAGTGCTTGGAGCGTCTATTCCTTTATAGCCCAGACCACGTGTATCACGATGTTCTTTACATGCTCCTACCATGGAAGATAATTTTGTAGAGCTAGTATTGAATCTTTTCAGATTCTCTTCTAGTGATTTTACCTTGTTGACAGCTGTAGATAGGTCATTCTTCAATTATTTTTCTTTGGCAAGAAAAAGACATTCTCTGTCATTATAGTAAATCTGTTGAGAGTCATACTTTGCCTCAGATTCAGCAAGCTTTTCTTTCAGCACAAATAGACTCTTCTGAAGTTTTTCACATTCAGTAACCTTTGAATGGACTTCTTCAAAACGACCTTTAAGGATTGATTTTAAAAGCTTATAACCACTATCATATCCCTTAAAGAGTTCTTTTAGTTTCCTGTTTTCACAACAGAGAGGAAACATATATTCTGCCAGGTAGGCAGTTGATCCTTTTTTTTCTATGGCATCGTCAAAGAGTATAATTTACTGTGAGACTTCTTCATCAATACTTGGTCCCTCATCTGAGTCAATTTCATCTGAAAGTTCATCCAATTGTTCATCTAGGAGATTTTCCCAGTTAACATCGGTTTCTGACAGAGGGGAAGATATGATAGATTTCTTGGAGGTCTCAGAACTATTATTATTATCTTCAAGAGGATCCTGATCCGGTTTCGCGAAGACAGAGATATCACTACTGTC
The DNA here is from genome assembly GCF_003573695.1 of Papaver somniferum. Taxonomy (NCBI): domain Eukaryota; kingdom Viridiplantae; phylum Streptophyta; class Magnoliopsida; order Ranunculales; family Papaveraceae; genus Papaver; species Papaver somniferum. The sequence goes on from NC_039363.1 coordinate 37,985,909, forward strand.
CATAGATTCAGATCGCTACAAACACGAACTTTTGAGGTCTTGAACGTGTTTGCCTGCTCTGATACCAATTGAAAAGGCGGGGGGTTTAACAACCTCGCCCAATATTTCGATTAGAAATATGTATGGACTAACTCCAATATACTTTCTAGAGAATCAACTAGACAGTCAGACGCAATCTAGATAAAAGTATATCAAAAAGTTAATATCTCAATCTCTCGATTTGATCTTTACTCAAGCAAATGGAAATTTGCGAGTCTTTATCAAATACTAGAGAGATAAACTTGGATGGTACCAAAGACCAATATCCAAGTGTCAATAAATTTAAATCAACAACCAAAGGTTGGATATATTCTAATTTATCGACCTTAACGCACAACCTGTGATATTTCAATTAAATAACAAAATATAATGCGGAATAGAAATAACACATACACCAGAAATTTTGTTAACGAGGAAACCACAAATGCAGAAAAACCCCGGGACCTAGTCCAGATTGAACACCACACTGTATTAAGACGCTACAAATACTAGCCTACTACAAACTAACTTCAGTATGGACTGTAGTTGAACCCTAATCAATATCACACTGATTCAAGGTACAGTTGCTCTCCTTACGTCTCTGATCCCAGCAGGATACTACGCACTTGGTTCCTTAGATGATCTCACCCACAACCAAGAGTTGCTACGACCCAAAGTCGAAGACTTTAATAAACAAATTTGTATCACACAGAAAAGTCTACGATGATAGATAAATGTGTCTCCCACAGATAAACCTAAGATTTTCGTTCCGTCTTTTGATAAAATCAAGGTGAACACAAACCAATTGATAACCCAGACATATATTCCCGAAGAACAGCCTAGAATTATCAATCACCTCACAATAATCTAAATCGTATGGTAGCGAAACTAGATATTACAGAATCACAAACAACGAGACGAAGATGTTTGTGATTTCTTTTTATCTTGACCTATCGGAGATATAATCTCAAGTCAATTATTCAACTGAAATCGTACGATAGAAAATGATAAGATCAGATCGCTCAACTACAAGAGAAGTAGTTTTGTTTGGCTTCACAATCCCAATGAAGTCTTTCAGTCGTTAACCTACAGGGTCTCGAGAAGAAACCTAAGGTTAAAGGAGAATCGACTCTAGAAAAACCAACTAGTATCACGCAGGAGGTGTGGGGATTAGTTTTTCTAGTTTCTAGATGTCTCCTTTATAGTTTTAAAATCAGGGTTTGGAATCCAAGTTACCTTGGTAACAAAGCATTCAATATTCACCGTTAGATGAAAAACCTGATTTAACCAAGCTAATATCTTTCAACCGTTAGATCGAAACTTAGCTTGTCATACACAAATGAAATGTATTTCATTTAGGTTTGTGTAACCGTACATAAACGTGTACACTTAGTTGGTTCACAAATAGTTAACCAGTGGTTAGCCATATGAGTACTTCCATATTAACCATATTCATCTTCTTCACATAACTAGTTCAAATGACTCATAAGAACTAGTTGAAGAGTTGTTCAATTGCTTAGGTCTTTATGAATAGACACAGTTGAAACATATCGGTTTGATTCACTTGAATCAATTCATGAACAATATAGCCACGGTTTGCAAAGATTGCATTCCTTATTGATTTATTGTTTAAGTTCATGAACTTCCGATTTGAGAAATATAACCAGCTTGGGTACGCGTACGGGTACGTGTACGATAGCTACCGTATTTGAGTCTAGAAACTCAGCAGAAATTTTCAGTCGAAAACTTCTGTGAGTACGCGTACGGGTATGCGTACCTAAGGTGACTGGTTTAATAGTTTGCAAACTTACAAACTCAGCAGAAATTTTCGGTTCGAAAACTTCCGCTGGTACGCGTACCCAACCTGTCTCCTTCACCAATACCGTATGCACACATATGCACAAACTTGGTTTCCGGCACATGGATTTATACGCTAATGTGCGAACACACTATATATGTTATATCCATAGTTGGTTACATAATCTCAACTCTACATTTCAATCATTGAAACATTCTTCTATAATGTTATAACAGTCGTTATTCACAACTATCGTCATCAAAGCTATTTTCAAGATTGAAACGTCATCATGACTTTCGTCACGGGTTAAGATGAAAAGTGGTTATAGCGAAAGCTTACCAACACATATTTCGAGAAAAAGATAGGCGAGTAAAACCGGATCGAAATATCAAATGTGTATGTATGAAAACTATCATACTTATACGACTTTGTCTCAAGAGTATGAGATAGAGTAGATAGACTTTTGAGTGATAGATAAGTTCAAGTCTCCACATACATTTTAGTCGGATGAAGTTCCACTGGTTCCTTGAGTAGTTCTTCGTCTTTGTAAGATGATCGCCATGGAGTCTGGAGCTCAACTAAACTAAATTGTCCTAAACTGAGACTTAGCTATAAGTAGTCTAGAAATCAAGACATATAGTTTTGACAACTAAACTTGACAAACATGCTTGAGATAGCAACACATGCGAGTTCGACCGAGCAATGTTCTAACAATCTCCTCCTTTGTCAATTTTAGTGGCAAAACTATCAATACATATAGATTATAAAATAAATTAAACTTTGTAGCTTCTCTTCCACATGCTTGATCTCCTTGGTGCTTCAACATTACTCGAAAACTTCGTCTTTTCCAAGTACTCCCATGATTCAATAGATGTCAATTCAGCATCATAGTTGTTGAAGATCCGTAGCCATAACAATGAGAAAACAAAAGCTCTCGATCATTGTAATACTGTGTCATAGTATTATTACACAATATCAAATTTCTTATATCACAACTTCGACAACAATACTATGGTGATATGTATCACTCCCCTTTAGTCAATACTTTCATCTCAACATGAAAACCACTCCCCTTACATAATGATCCGTAAAACACGTAAAACATATGTATTTGTAGTGTAAACTACATATTAATTCTCCCCCCTTTTGTCAATATAATTGCCAAAGGTACGAAAACGGGATCCTAGTGAAATTTTCACGGAGGTGCTTCAAGACCAAAGAAAAGTACATATCAACTTGTTTAGATGCAATCATAAAGCCGAAGCTAAATGCATTCATCAAGGAGTTTATAAAGATACAAGATAACCACTAAAATATTCCACATCCGCACTCCCCACAAAGATATGGAAATTAAGCGCAAATTCAAAAGAACTCTCCCCCATTTGATGTCATTCCCGAAAGAACAACAAGAGCGACCTTACTTTCACAAGAAAAGAAGGATTTCTTTGGACACCAAAAACCATAACGAAATGATTTTGTATCCAAAAATTCTCAATCAAACTGATCACAAGAGAACCCATGATTAATTTAATCGGAATACACAACCAAATTAATCACAAACGAAACTATGATTTGTTTAGTTGGAAATGCTCACATAAGAAAACTCATGGAGCCGCATAGTATATACATAAAATATGGATCAGGGAAGATCAATACTGCGAAATATACAAAGATTCATTTTATCTTCATCATTATTTGCACAATGACATACAATAGACATAATCTTTGTAAAAAAAATATTTTAACCTATCTTCCATCAAAGAATTGACATAATAGGCTTAATTTTTGTTTGTCAAAAGTTCATCGATCTTGTATCAATACATGCATATCGACATATGAAAGAGATAAATTTTGACATCGTCTGGGACAATAATAGTTCACGGATGCAAACACACATATCCCATAACATATTGCGATATATAAAACATAAAGATTAATACTGCAAACATCATCTTCCAAATCACTTTAGAATTTAATTAAATAAATCTAAAAACATTGCAAGATGAGAATGTTGGACATAGCTATGTGTACTCACAATAATGTCTATTACAAACCCTAGTTATCCTTCGTAAACAAAAACAAGAATAAAATTCTCTTAAGAAGTTTTACTAGAAGAATCTATCCTAGACGAGCAATCAACGCTCGAACACTTTCAAGTTCCTCATTATCTTCCTTTAGTTTGATCTTCACAAACACGAGATTCTTAAAGGCAATGACAAATTGATCACGCACGACTTCAAAATCTTTAAGAAGATTTCCTACCAGTTGTGATGACATCTGGACTGGTTGTCTGTTTTCATGATCAATTGCATTATAGAAATTTATAAGAACAGGGTTCTCATAAAACTCATCAATGTTGTTTCCTTCATCCTGGACTTCCTTCATGCTTCCATCCATAGTGTGCACCATTATCTCAAGGGGAACTATTACCGTTACTGTACGGGTATATATCAATGAACAATTTCATGATATATATATATATATACATGTTTAAGACACTAGGGTTACTCGTTTAAGAACCGGTAATGGGCCAGGTATGCAAACGTTTACGGTTATGAACTGGGTTCTAAACCGTCTAAGCAAAGGAGCCTTAATTAAAAAAGGCTTTTTCAGAGGATTTTAAAACAAGACATGATTTTATCAAGAGTTTAGATTTAACAACTAAGCTTTATTAACAAAGAATGGCCAGAACAAAATTCTTCATAGAAGGAATCAATTCTAAAGAATCATACGAGTATTACAACAACCATTTTCTGTAAAGACAAGTTGTATCTTGAACTCTATGTGCATTCTTCTACGGTTGATATGAGAATGCACACTTAGAAAGTTGGTTAAGTTGTAATCTGACCATGTAGCTCATCATCGTTTTCCTTCTCTGGGATACAGGGAGAAATAGCGGAAATATTTTCAAAAGAATTATTACATGAAGGACAAGTTATACCTGAAGATGCTTTCTGATAAGTGCATAATTCATATGATTTTAGTATCCATTCCATACTTGTTTTGGCTATTATTCTTGCATGTATTCGTATTATTACTCTTGTTTTCTCTTATTTGCCTCTATTAGGTGAATCATCCAAAAAAGAGCTACAAAGTGCTGAAAATATCTAAGAAGAGAAATATTCCAAGTATCTAAGTGCCCAAGTTCAAGAGAAGTGGAAGAAGTGCGACGAAAAGGAGCAAAACGCTCAACATCAAGAGAAGGGACAAAGACCGAGATTAACTCATTCAAATTAAGGATTTCTCATCATCATCTTGAAGAGAATTTAAAGATAAAAAGAATGCAAAAATAATGAGGCCGTTCCTAGTACGGATGAAGAAATTATGGCCAAAACAAGCTTTTATTGAATACCGAAGTCAGTAAGGTACGCGTATGGGAACGCATACCCTAGTTCCAAAAATTTCTGTTGGAATTTGAGGTATGTGTACGGGTACGCATACCTAGCAAGTAGGAAGACGTGTATAAACTCCTTGGAAGCCTAAGGGCACGTTTGGGATCGTTATATCGTATTTTCGGGTCGGGTTCTTGAACCGAACTAAATACTTGATGTCCAAGCAATGTAAACCTATAAAAATAGGTATTAGGCCTTTCACATATCATCGAATCTCATATCACAAGTTCTACATCAAAACCTAGCGTATACCCCTTTAGGGGGAAACCACCGTTATTCATCTTCTTTGTAATATGAGTAGTTAAATCCTTTGTTGATTAAGGATGAATTCAATGTTCTAAGCGTAAAGCTTTACTATTAATACAAACCTATTGAGAGTTTTAATCATCATCGTTTGTTTTCACTATATTTAGGGTTTATGATTGATTTATAGATTGTTCAGGTGTACAACTAGATTAGTCTATTAATGATTCTATTGCTAGTAGAGAGTTGGGCGATCCGTAATTGTCGTGCATCTCCTACACAAGTAGAAAACATAAGACCTTGCAGAGGGATTCTGTAAATAAATTGTGTGTAGAAACAACACCAGTAAGTGAATCGAGCGTACTGAGTTTAACTGCTGGAATCAAACCTAAATTCACAAACCCTAAAGTGTTCGATTGAGTTACACCTTGTAAGCGTACCTCAAGGAGTCTCAGTTGAATAGAATACGGTGACTAAGCGTACCTATTATCCAGTGAAACAAGGAGTTTTGTAGATATCTAAGCGTATATGCTATTCTAAGGTTGGTGATGAAGGGTTCTTACGAACAATAGATAAGTATACTAATCCGGCTATCGCTTGGTAACAACGAAGGATTCCTTAATCATCTATTTTCTTTATTATTGTCTTTATATTTATCTCACAACCAATCCCCCATTGTTATTTACTTTATTTTTCTGATCAAATAACCTATCAATTACACAACTCTCTGTGGGAACGATCTCTTACGACCGCTATATTACCAGTTAATTAGTGGGAAATATCTTTATTAATTTGTTGAGCCTATGACAGACCAAGCAAATTTTGGCGTCGTTACCGGGGAGCAGTCGCTAATTGATTTGTTATTTGTTTAGCTTGTTTTTATTTTTGTTTTGATTTTCTATTTCTTGTGAGTCGTCATGTTTCCTTACGAAAATAACATGTACGGAGCACAAGATCAATCATATAATAGCGTTAATCAATATGGTTTTCAATCTCATTCGTATGACAACTACCAACCATCCATGGGTATAATCAAAACCAATCTTTTGTTTATGATCATTATCCCACAGAACCTTATGGATATTCTCATACATGTGAACAACCTTATGACGAATATGTTAATGAACAATCACGAGGATGGAAGGATAGTTATGCTTCTGATCAATTGTTTTCTAGTAATGTGCAGATGACAGGGAGTTTGGAGCTAAAGAGTGATCACACTGAATCAAAACCTATTCCTCTTCATCGTGTTTTTCCTTCACTCTTTCCAAAAGAGGAGATTTTGTATAACGGTGGAAAGCGTGTTAATGTCAGAAACCTTTTTAAGCAACACGAGCAGCTAGAAAAAGCTGGTGCATCACAAGAGACTCTTGACGAAATTAACAAGGACATAGACATGGAATTCGAACATCGTTTTGATGTTGACGATTCTGAGGTTGATAGTGATTCTGACGAAGATGAACCACCTCTCGAAAGTCCTTGCAACAATGATATGATTATTCCAACTCCATATCATAATAAAGATCTTTCGCCTATTCAAAAGGAGGAGATTTGGTATGATATATATATTATTATAAATGGTGTAACGTACTCAAATGAAGAAATTAGGAGTTGCATCAATGAACTAGACGTTTTAGGAGAGGATTCCGATTCCGATGACGAGATTGCTGAAGAGATTGAGATTGAGAATAAAAACAAATTGATTGAAGTTGTGGAAGACACAATTGAGATAGATAATAGTTTGATAGAGGACCACGATATACTTGAGGTAAATAATTCATTGGAGATAATTAATGAGAATCCGGTACAAGGTTTGTCTAATCCTTTGCTTAATTCTATATCTATTGATCCTTTCCATCCAATTGAAGTAGCTTCTCAAAGAGTTGTTAACCCAAATTTTAAGAAAATACCTCGCCTAGGATTGGAGTTGTGTGCTTCAAAAGTTTTAACGGATTATTTTGCTTCTAAGTATCCACCACTTGATATGTTTGATTCGAGTATTTTGCAGGTTCACCAAGCTGAGGAACCTTTTGAAGTTCCCGAATTATATGTTCTTTGTCCACTTCCGAGTGTAGAAAGGACTAAGTGTGGAGGAAACTTCAATAAATTGATAGATTCAATATTTATATTTTTTGCTAATGTTTTTGTGAAGCTGTTATTTGAATTGCAGATTGTTTGTCTGGAAGGATTTACCAAATTTTCAGATTATTGGTGTACGGATGATAACAATAACGTCGGACTGACGACGTTAAACCAAGCGCTTAATGGGAGGAAACCCATCGATTTTGTATCTCTATCCCTTTTGTTTTTATTTTCTTAGTTTTTCATATCATATTTTGCATTCCCATCTTAGATTTTACAAATTCCTATATCTATAATGAAAGTTTTGACGAAACTATTCTCGTCAGAAAAATTCTGACTGCGCACTTGTTACGAAAATAGCTCTCGAAACTTCATAAGGAGTCCGATTTGAGTGGTTGACCATAAATTTTAAATAGGAAAGACTAACCTTTCTTTTCCAAAAATAAAATCTTAATTCGGAGTCTGTTAAGTTGGAGCGATAGGCCTGGACATTTGAGTTTCGGTATTTTTACAGAACTTTTTTTCATATTGCATGTCAGTCAGTCCGGAGGACATGAAAGTCATACCATTTATCGAAACACTGTGAAATTTTGACACCTTATATAAAAGACGTAGGCGAACAACTTTTGTTTAGGATGTTTTTCCTAGTTCCCTACCCATTTGTACAGTTTTCGAGTTTTTCAGGGATGTTATGTCAGAAATCAGAATTTTCGGTTTTGAACATTAAGGACAATGTTGAGTTTAAGTGTGGGGGAGTAGTTAAGCATGTTTGGATTGTATAAAAAATCATACTCTTTGATTTCTTGCATACTTGAGACTTCATCTTTTGGAGTTAATTATGAGCTACTTAGGATGACACTCTAAACCTTTTAAGGTTGAAACAGTTCTTACGACTACACATTGAGTTCCACTTTATCATTCCACAATCCTTAAATATATATGTTCATAATATTTATCCTCATAATTAATCATTACTGAAAGATTTATCCTCGTAATTAATCATTACTGAATCACTTTCTTTTTATTTTTGCAGTTTGATATTTCTCTGAATTGATTTGGTGGGATCTTGATACTGCCATGGATGCTGTAGCAAGGTAGTCATTGGTTGAGTATATAAAATCCCCATAATACAATTGTATTACACTCATAAAGAGTGAGCCGAAAAAAATAGAAAAAAAAATAGATATATATATATCACAAAATTGGTTAAAAAGACCAAAATCAACAATTCCTGGGTGAAAAGGACATTTAGATTTTGATACTGTTTAAATGGAAAAAAATGGAAAAATATCCAGGATGTAAACAATTTCATCCTACCCATTTTCAAATACTTTTTCTTATTTTTAATTTACATCAGGATGCATCCAGTTTCATCCTTGCTATTTTTCAAGTTAAGTCAGGATGAATCCAGTTTCATCCTTGCTGTTTTTTTGGTGTCCATTTCACCCATACTAATTTTTACTCGTCCATTTGAACCATGTTTTAAAAATATTTGGACAAATGACCCATTTTCCGTATATATATATAAGGCTCCTCTTCATTTATCGACAACTAATGATAGGTACGGAATTTTGGACTAATCATAGTCGATGAAAACAAAAACCATATCATCATTATACAGCAAGTCACAAAGACTATTGATGAGGTTCTCGACACTTGCATAACATTATGTGTGAAACGTTGTCCCTGTCTCCGTCGCCTAAGCAAGCGTGGAACGCAGGATCCAAGGCAACTATCACATACTTGCTGAAAAGAAACATGCGCTTAGAGTATCTAATCATGTGGTCGAGTTAAATGGGTGATTCTCTCAACTATTGTGTTATAAATAGAATCCTTTGACGATATTCATATAAGTATTGTGGGTAACATCTTTCACTTTAATCAACATTTTGCACACTTCATTTTTCTTTTTCCATTTTCTTATATATCCATGTGATTTAAATATGCAAGTGTTGTGACCAAACATTGCAACAAGTACGATGACTATCTTAGTGGAGTTTTGCAAACAGGTTGAATGTCACACATAAAGTAATTGCTAATGTGTGATGATTGGAATGTATGTGGGATGTTTGCAGCTAAAGAACATATGCAAGCTAATTATTTGGCTTTCTGCTTTGTGTTTATCCTTATTGGTTCTTCCAAGGCGAGATATTGGAGTAGGTTTTGTGGGTATACCTCTTGTAATCCCTCACGAGACTATAACTCGTCCACTAGGGACACCTAGGGGTTTAAAGGCTTGTTATACATGCTAAGTGTAATCGTTTTCTCAACGACATGGAGTTGTTGTATTTACGATTACTTTTATTTAGTTTGCTCGAGGACTAGCAAAAGCTAAGTGTGGGGAATTTGATAAGTGCATAATTCATATGATTTTATTATCCATTACATACTTGTTTTAGCTATTATTCTTGTATGTATTCGTATTATTACTCTTGTTTTCTCTTATTTGCCTCTATTAGGTGAATCATCCAAATGGGAGCTACAAAGTGCTGAAAGACCTAGGAAGAGAAGTATTCCAAGCATCCAAGTGCCCAAGTTCAAAAAAAGTAGAAGAAGTGCGATGAAAATGAGCAAAACGCTCAAAATCAAGAGAAGGGACAAAGACCGAGATTAACTCATTCAAATTAAGGATTTCTCGTCATCATATTGAAGAGAATTTAAAGATAAAAAGAATTCAAAAATAATGAGGTCATTCCGAGTTCGGATGAAGAAGTTGTGGCCAAAACAAGCTTTTATTGAATACCGAAGTCAGTAAGGTACGCGTACGGGAACGCATACCCTAGTTCCGAAACAATTTGCTGGAATTTGAGGTACGCGTACGGGAACGCATACCCTAGTTCCAAAAATTTCTGCTGGAATTTGAGGTACGTGTACGGGTACGCATACCTAGCAAGTAGGAAAACGTGTATAAACTCCTTGGAAGTCCTAAGGGCACGTTTGGGATCGTTATGTCGTATTTTAGGGTCGGGTTCTTGAACCCAACTAAATACTTGAAGGCCAAGCAATGTAAACCTATAAAAATAGGTATTAGGACTTTCACATATAATCGAATCTCATATCACAAGTTCTACATCAAAAACCTAGGGTTTACCTCTTTAGGGGGAACCACCATTATTCATCTTCTTTGTAATATGAGTAGATAAATCCTTTGTTGATTAAGGATGAATTCAATGTTCTAAGCGTGAATATTTAATATTAATACAAACCTATTGAGAGTTTTAATCATCATCATTTTTTTTCACTATATTTAGGGTTTATGATTGATTTATGGATTGTTCAAGTGTACAACTAGATTAGTCCATTAATCATTCTATTGTTAGTAGAGAGTTGAGCGATCCATAATTGTCATGCATCTCCTACACAAGTAGAAAACATGAGACCTTGCAGAGGGGTTTTGTAAAGCAATGTGTGTAGAAGCAACACCACTAAGTGAACCGAGCGTACTGAGTTTAACTGCTGGAATCAAACCTAAATTCACAAACCCTAAAGCGTTCGATTGAGTTGCACCTTGTAAGCGTACCTCAAGGAGGCTCAGTTGAATAGAATCCGGTGACTAAGCGTACCTGTTATCCGGTGAAACAAGGAGTTTTGGGGATAGCTAAGCGTACCTGCTATTCTACGGTTGGTGATGAATGGTTCTTAAGAACAATAGATAAGTATACTAATCCGGCTATCGCTTGGTAACAACGAAGGTTTCCTTAATCATCTATTTTCTTTATTATTATCTTTATATTTATCTCACAACCAATCCCCCATTGTTATTTACTTTATTTTGTTGATCAAATAACCTATCAATTACACTGTGGGAACGATCTCTTACTACCCATATATTACAAGTTCATTAGTGGGAAATATCTTTATTTATTTGTTGAGCCTACGACAACCCATACACTTTCTTCCTTAATTTTTTGATTTTCCGCTTGAGATTGTTTATACTGGTCCTTAGATCAGATGCATGATTATTGATGTGCAAGTAATCACAGCATGATACTTTAGAAGCAGTGTGATCCTTGCCAATTGATGATATTCCTTCCTTGGTTGAACCATCCTTCTTCCTTTGGCGTCTTTTTCTCTTTACTGTAACATCAGCCAACTTGGTTGTCCATATGACTTTATTTCCTCTAAAATTGTAGAAAGAGTTAGTATCATTCATATAACTAAGAGAGGAATTGCCATAGGGCCCTTTTGAATTCGAGGCACAGATGTTCTCAGTGTGGAGAGAAATAGGTTTGATTACTTCTTTCGACATCCATATAAGAATTTTATGAAGTTTTTCATTCCTTATCCGAAAACGACATTTCCGTTCAACATGACCTTTATTTCCACAATAGTAGCAGTTAATGGTCACGTTTATAACGGTTCTCCTATGCCCTGTCTTTGAAGTATGACAATCTTTATTTATAGAAGCATCATTTGTAATAGATGAATTTTCACATAGTGAGTTATTACTAGCACATACAAAATTAATCTTTCCAGTGCTTGGAGCGTCTATTCCTTTATAGCCCATACCACATGTATCACGATGTTCTTTACATGCTCCTAACATGGAAGATAATTTTGTAGAGCTAGTATTGAATCTTTTCATATTCTTTTCTAGTGATTTTACCTTGTTGACAGCTGTAGATAGGTCATTCTTCAATTGTTTTTCTTTGGCAAGAAAAAGACATTCTTTGTCATTGTAGTAAATCTGTTGAGAGTCATACTTTGTCTCAGATTCAGCAAGCTTTTCTTTCAACACAAATAGACTCTTCTGAAGTTTTTCACATTTAGTAACCTTTGAATGGACTTCTTCAACATGATCTTTAAGGATTGATTGTAAAAGCTTATAATCACTATCATATCCCTTAAAGAGTTTTTTTAGTTTCCTGTTTTCACGACAGAGAGGAAACAGATATTCTGCCAGGTAGGCAGTTGATCCTTTTTTTCTATGATATTGTCAAAGAGTATAATTTACTGTGAGACTTCTTCATCAATACTTGGTCCCTCGTCTGAGTCAATTTCATCTGAAAGTTCATCCAATTGTTCATCTAGGCGATTTTCCCAGTTAACATCGGTTTCTGACAGAGGGGAAGATATGACAGATTTCTTGGAGGTCTCAGAACTCTTATCATCATCAAGAGGATCCTGATATGGTTTTGCGAAGACAGAAATATCACTATTGTCCATAGAGTCAGATTGCTACAAATACAGACTTTTGAGGTCTTGAACGTGTTTGCCTGCTCTGATACCAATTGAAAAAGCGGGGGTCTAACAACCTCACCCAATATTTCGATTAGCAATCTATATTGAAAAACTCTAATATAATTTCTAGAGAATAAAGTAGACAATTAGACTCAATCTAGATAAAAGTATATCAAGAAGTTAATATCTCAATATCTCGGTTCGAAAACTTCCACTGGTACGCTTACCCAACCTGTCTCCTTCACCAATACCGTCTGTGAAAAAGCGAGGGTCTAACAACACCACCCAATATTTCGCTTAGCAATCTGTATGGACTAACTCCGAATTACTTTCTAGAGAATCAACTAGACAGTCAGACTCAATCTAGGTAAAAGTATCTCAAGGAGTTAATATATCTCTTCTTGATTTGATTTACTCAAGCAAGAACTACGATTTCTAATCAAAGGTTGGATTACTCTAATTGATGACCGAACACACAACCTGTATTATTTCAATTATAAAGATAAATAATATAATGCGGAGATAGAAATAACACAGACACCAGAATTTTGTTAACGAGGAAACCGCAAATGCAGAAAAACCCCGGGACCTAGTCCAAATTGAACACACATTGTATTAAGCTGCTACAGACACTAGCCTACTCCAAGCTAACTTCAGACTGAAATGTAGTTGAACCCCAATCAATCTCCCACTGATCCAAGGAACAGTTATGATCCTACGCCTCTGATGCCAGCAGGATACTGCGCACTTGATTCCCTTAGCTGATCTCACCCACAACTAAGAGTTGCTTCGACCCAAAATCGCAGGCTTTGACAATAAACAAATCTGTCTCCCATAGACAAGTCTATCAAAGGATCAATATGTTTCCCACAGATAAACCATAAAGTTTTGTTCCGTCTTTTGATAATAATCAAGGTGAACAGGAACCAATCGATAATCCGGTCTTATATTCCCGAAGAACAGCTTAGAGATATCAATCACCTCACAACAATCTTAATCGTATGGTAACGAAACAAGATGTTGCGGAATCACAAACAATGAGACGAAGATGTTTGTGATTACTTTTTATATCTTTCCTATCGGATATATCAATATCAAGCCAATCAATTTGATTGTACTCGTACGATAGAAGATGCAAGATCAGATCACACAACTACGATAAAAGTAGTATCGGTCTGGCTTCACAATCCCAATGAAGTATTTAAGTCGTTAACCTGGTTTTAGAAGAAGAAAACCAAAGGTTAAAGGAGAATCGACTCTAGCACGCAAACTAGTATCACACGTAAGGTGTGGGGATTAGTTTTTCACAATACTAGATGTCTCCTTTATATAGTCTTTCAAATCAGGGTTTGCAATCAATGTTAGCTTAGTAACAAAGCATTCAATATTCACTGTTAGATGAAAACCTAATTTAGATTCAAGCTAATATTTCTCAACCGTTAGATTGAAAACTTAGGTTGTTACACACACTTGAAAATGCACGCTTCTAGGTTTGTTAACCGTACCCAAACGTATGCACTTGTTGGTTCAACAATAGTTAACCAAAAGGTTGTCCATATGAGTATTTCATATCAACCATGTTCTTCTTCACCATAACTAGTTCAAATGACTTCAAATGAACTAGTTAGATAGTTGTTCAATTGCAAGGAAATCTCATGTACTACACAAGACACAATTGAAGCAAAGATGATTTGATTCACTTGAATCGGTTCATGAACTTTTATAGCCACGGTTTGCAAACTGCATTCCTTAGTCTTTTTAAGTTTAAGTTCAGAAATCATCTTCAGGTATCTAACCTTCTCAAGTTCGCATACTAGGTTCGCGGACTTAAGTTACCGGACAGAGTTTACAAACTCCAGCAGAAATTCTCGGGTTCGAGAACTTCGCTGGTTCGCGGACTGAGTTCGCGGACTTAGCTTCACGCAAGTAGTTTGTCAACTCCAGCAGAACTTCTCGGGTTTGAGAACTTCGGCAGTTCGCGGACTTGGCTCACGTCATTCTTCCGGTTCTCTTGATCAACAAAGTTCGCAAACTTTGGTTCAAGGAATATGACTCATACATAAATGTGTTTCCACAACAATGTTTATGTCCACCATTGGTTATGTAATCTAAAATATCATTTCAATCATTGAAACATTCTTAGAGGATGTTATATAGTTGTTACACTATTTCTCTTCAAAGCAATTTTCAAAGTGATTGAAACATATCATGACTTTCGTCACTAGGTAAAGATAAACTTGATCGAAGCGAAAAGCTTACCAACACATATTTCGGGATATAGATAGGCGAGGTATACTCGGCTCGAAATACCAAATGTGTATAATCCAAGTATATATATATAGCATACGACTTCTTGTCTCGAAGAGTAGGAGATAGAGTAGATAGACTTTTGAGTGACAGATAAGTTCAAGTCTTCACATACCTTTTTGTCGAAAAGTTCCAATGGTTCCTTGAGTAGTTCTTCTTCATGTATGATGAATCGCCATGAAGTCCTTGAGCTCAACTACACTTTTGTATCCTAGTCCGAGACTTAGCTATAATAGACTAGAAATCAAGACTTATAGTTTTGATCACTAATATTGACAAACATGCTTGAGATAGCAACGCATGCGAGTTCGACCGAGCAATGCTCTAACAGTATGCACACATATGCACACACTTGGTTTCCGGCACATGGATTTATACACTAATGTGCGAACACCTTATATATGCTTATATCCATAGTTGGTTACGTAATCTCAACCCTACATTTCAATCATTGAAACATTCTTCTATAATGTTATAACAGTCGTTATTCACAACTATCGTCATCAAAGCTATTTTCAAGATTGAAACGTCATCATCACTATCGTCACGGGTTAAGATGAAAAGTGGTTAAAGCGAAGGCTTACCAACACATATTTCAAGAAAAAGATAGGTGAGTAAACTCGGCTCGAAATAGCAAATGTGTATGTATGAAAACTATCATACTTATACGAATTTGTTTCAAGAGTAGGAGATGGAGTAGATAGACTTTTGAGTGATAGATAAGTTCAAGTCCCCACATACCTTTTAGTCGGATGAAGTTCCACTGGTTCCTTGAGTAGTTCTTCGTCTTCGTAAGATGATCGCCATGGAGTCTGGAGCTCAACTACACTAAACTGTCCTAAACCGAGACTTAGATATAAGTAGTCTAGAAATCAAGACATATAGTTTTGACAACTAAACTTGACAAACATGCTTGAGATACGACGCATGCGAGTTCGACCGAGCAATGCTCTAACATCATTGTTATACAATGTCATAGTATTATTACACAACATCAAAGTCCAATTGTATCACAACTTTGGCAATAATACTATGGTGATATGTATCACTCCGGCCCCCTTAGTCAATACTTCATATCACATGAAAACCACTTCCCCTTACATAATGATCCGTAAACCATATGTATTTGTAGTGTGAATTACACATTAATTCTCCCCCTTTTTGTGAATATAAATTGGCAAGGGTACGAAAACTAGTTGATCATAATGAAATTCTCATAGAGATTCTTCATGACTGAAAGAAAACATATCAACTTTGTTTCGATGATTTCACATAGTCGAAACTTAGTGTATTCATCAAGAAGTTTATAAAGATACAAGAAAACTCCTACAATATTCCACAGCCGCACTCCCCTCAAAGATTTGGCAATTAAGCACAAGTTAAAATAATAACCCCCCTTACCCCCCACCCCCCCACCCCCACCCCCTCCCCATAAAATGTCATTCCGAAAGAACAACAAGAGCGACCTTACTTTTGCAAGAAAAGAAAGATTTCTTTGGACATTAACAAATTACATGAAACATGAATTTGTATCCAGAAAAGTCAATTAAATTAACCACAAGAGAACCTATGATTAATTTAATCGGAAATGCTCAACATAAGAGAACTTATGGAGCCGCACATTACTTTCACATAGAAGTGGACCAGGGAAAGATCAATATTGCGGAATATTCAAAGGTTTATTCTATTTTTATCAATATTTTCATAATGATATCATAGACTTTATCTTTGTAATCAAAAGTTCATCATATCTTCCATCAATATTTGCATAATGACACAATAGGCTTAACTTTTGACATATGTGGGACAATCATAGTTCACGGACGCAAACACGCATGTCCCATAACAATAAATAATAATACTGCAAAATCATATTCCAAATAAACTTTAGAATTTAAATAAATAAATTTAAAAACATTGCAAGATGAAAATCTTTGGCGATAGCTATGTGTACTCACAATAATTGCTATTCCAAACCCTAGTTATCTTTCTTAAAACATAAGAATAAATTCTCATAATAAGTTTCCTAGACATTAAGAAATGACAAGAGAGAGAAGTTAATCACCATCTTCATCATCGGAATCCATCCAAGATGCTTGAACTTTTTTCATTTCTTCCTTGATTTCGGAAAACTTTGTAGCAATCACAAGTGTTTGTTTTTGCACATATTTTATCTTTGCATTGATCTTGCGCACACCCTTGTGAATTTGATGAAGAAGACTTAAGGTGGTAGGATCACAAGAACCGTCAAAGGAATCACATCTTTGTCTTTTGCAAGCATTCTCCTTCATACGTTTGAAAGTACAAGGACAAACAAGTTTAGGAGTTCCAAGAGAGTTGCCAAAGGGAGAATGGAATGTGCATGACAAATTTGCCTGATTAAGCAATAAAAGCCTAACTTCTTGTTGGATGACGTCATCGAGACCATTTGAAGAATGATAAATCCACAAATATCAAGACAAGGAGTACCCAATTCAAGGAAATAGACTAACTCCGCAAACTCACGACTCCACCGAGAATTCTCAATTGTGGAGGGACAAAGATTAGAAATACCAAGTTTTCCGAAAGACATCAAGGCAAGACTAAGATAATTAGTAGGAAATTTCCCTTCAACCCAATCAACACTCTTGCCACAAAGACCATTAGAAATGGTTTCATATGATGGTCTTTCTTTCCTTGGTCTTGGAAGACGAAAGTTACCCAATGGAATTTTGGTTACCCTTGAAACCAAATCTCTATCAACAATAATCCTTTTTGTATTTATCATGGTCTTGAATTCCATGTCATTAAGATCAACATCATGGATGTTGGCATAGAAGATTCTTGTAAGGGTGTCAAATCCTTCACCAAAACCATTAAAGATGTTTCCAAAATCATATTTTTCAAAACAAATTAAATCTTATTTATGACACTAACCAAATCCAATTTCTTTTCTAGAATGAAACCATTAGAGGAAATTCTTTCAAAGGTTTTACTACTAGAATCATTAACAAATCTAATTCTAATAGAATCTTGATCCTTAGGTATGATCATGCTAGAAGAATCATGAAATTTTGACATCTTCTTATAAGCCCTATCATCATGATTAATTTTCCTCATGAACCCTAAAAATGAGAAAATAAGAAAGAGAAAATCTTACTTGAAATGCTCCTTGAGTATGATGATAGGCTTTTGTCCCTTATTGACCTTCACAAGTAAATTAATGGAGTAAACTCGTGAGCCCTAGAAAAACCCTTGCTCACGAACTCGGACAAAAGGAAGAAGACGAGGAGTACTCGTACGCGTATATGAACTCTTAAAAACCCATTGATGGGCTTGGACCCGTTCAAGAACCGCGACCCATGAAAAGAAAGTAGGATTTCCAAAAACGCGCACCAACCAAGGTTTGCACACTGTGAAGAAAATTAAGTGCAGTAAAAGGATAGATGCAGAACTACATCACTTTATTTAACCTCAGGTGGACAGAAAACTTCTGTCGAACTAGTTTTTCTTCAAGAAAAATTAAAATTTCAAAAATAAAGCTAACCCATAATACAAAGACACAATACAAATCAGACTGTTACTTGCCCCGCTTCCAAGTTATATACAAATGGGGTGAAACCAATTTTGTTACCAAAAGGCAAGATGAGCAGAGGAATCCTCATGCATCGTCTCCGGTCAATATTTGTGAAATGTGTCAGAAGTATAATCATAGTAATGATGATCCTCAGGGTTATTTGAAATTTTCGACTCCTTTTTCCTATGATTAAAGGAAGGATTCCAATGGCTGGAGCTTGCAACACTACATATAGAAAACTTTTTATCGTTTTTGATTAAGTTATTGCCAAAACTCAAACGTGTGTCACGAATGACGGAATTGGAATTTTTACCAGCACAAGCCTTTTCCTTAATCAAGATAAGTCGTTCCAGAGATTTAAAAATGTTTTTAAAATCCATAAATAGATCTTTGTCAATTGATCCGTCTCGATAGAATTCCTCGAAAATATTAATAAGAAGTCTAGTGAGGTTCCATATCCTTGAGCTTTTATTCACACGTTTCCTGCAACAAACCTTTTTAAAGTAATCTTTAATTTTTCCTTTAGATTGTTTTTCATCATCTAGGATTTCTAAAGTCTTAGATGATGTGAGATTATCTTGAGATATCACAACTCTAGATAAGAATAATCTATGAACATTCTTTGAAGATTTCTGGTATGTGCCACAGATTCCCAGAACAAGTTTCCCAAGGAGATTTCCCATAGGGACGGTCTTGGGAACAATCAAACACAAACTTATTAGGTTATCGTGTTTGCCTGCTCTGATACCAATTGAAAAGGCGGGGGTCTAATAACCACACCCAATATTTCATTTAGGAAATATGTATGGACTAACTCCAATATAATTCTGATAGCACCAACTAATAAAGCGAGCTCAATCAAGAAATATATCCAAGAGTTATATCTCTGCTTCTTAATGTAATTAGAAAATCAAGCAGATAAAAAACCGTGAGCTTGATTATTATAAGAAATAACTTGAACGGTACCAAAGACCAATGTTAAAGTGTCAATAAATTTATATTAACAACCAAAGGTTGGATTATCTAATTGATTGAACTACGCAGAACCTGTGATATTTCAATTATATAAACAAATATAATGCGGAAAAGAAAAAACACAGACACTAGAAGTTTTGTTAACGAGGAAACCGCAAACGCAGAAAAACCCTGGGACCTAGTCCAGATTTGAACACCACACTATACTAAGCCGCCATAGATACTAGCCAACTCCAAGTTAACTTCAGAATGGAATTTAGTTGAGCCTTAACCAATCTCACACTGATCAAGGTACATTCGCGTTCCTTACGCCTCTGAATCCCAGCAGGACACTGCTCACTTGATTTCCTTAGCTGATCTCACCCACAACTAAGAGTTGCTACGACCCAAAGTCGAATACTTGATAAACCAATCTGTCTCACACATAAAAGTATATTGAATAGATAAATTTGTCTCCCACAGAAATACCTACAAGTTTTGTTCCGTCTTTTGATAAATCAACTTAATACACCAGATTTATATTCTTGAAGAACAACCTAGTAATATCAATCACCTCATAATAATCTTAATTGTATAGTAAACAAGATATTGTGGAATTACAAACGATGAGACGAAGATGTTTGTGACTACTTTTTATCTTGCCTATCATAGATTAAATCTCGAGCAAATCTTAAAGAAGATAGTACTCAATACTATTGAAAAAAGCAAGATCTGAACATGCAACTACAGGGAAAATAGTTGGGTCTGGCTTCATAATCCCAATGAAGTCTTCAAGTCGTTAACCTACAGGGTTTTGGAAAACACCTAAGGTTAAAGGAGAATCGACTCTAGTCGCAACTAGTATCACATAGGAGGTGTGGGGATTAGGTTTCCCAGTTGCTAGAGTTCCCCCTTATATAGTCTTCAAATCATGGTTTGCAACCAATGTTGCCTTAGTAACAAAGCATTCAATATTCACCGTTAGATGAAAACCTGATTAGACTCAATCTAATATCTTTCAACCGTTGGATCGAACTTAGCTTGTGACACACAAATGAAAAGTGACTTCATTTACATATGAGTAACCATAACTAAACGTGTACACCTTGTTGGTTGTACAATAGTTAACCGAAGTTAGCCATATGAACACTTCCGTGTCAACCTTTCTAATCTTAACCATAACTAGTTCAAATTACTCAAATGAAACTAGTTCTAGAGTTGTTCAGTTGTTTATATTCTCATAGAAATATACAAGACACAATCGAAGCAAAATCGATTTTGATTCAGTCGAATCAATTCATGAACATTATAGCCACGGTTTGCAAAAGATTGCATTCCTTAATATATAAATGTATTATTTCATGAACAAACCGATTTTAGAACATAACCTACTCAAGTATGCAAACGGGTATGCATACCTAAGTGGCCAGACTTAGTTTGGGTTCGCCAGTATGAGAACGGGTACGCATACCTCCATACTCATTTGAATTTCCAGACATGAACTTTACGCCAGTACACATACAGGTATGCATACTAAGTTCCAGGATTTTCATTAAACCAACCAGTGCGCATACTTGTATGCATACTATGATTCCCGGACTTGGAATAACTTGCAACAGTTAGCATACAAGTACGCATATTGTGCTATATCCAATCATGGTTAATTGTTCTAAACTCTCATTTCAATCATCGAAACATTCTTAGAAGATGATAACAACTGTCTCACACAAACTATTAGCTTCAAGTGATCGAATGATCAATTCGAAACATTATGAGTCTACATCAAATGACCGTCTCACACAAATCATGTAAGATGTTACCAGGCAATTTTCACATGATCATCTTTTGACTTTCCTCAAGAATATAAGATGAACTTGGTTAAAGCGAAAGCTTACAAACACATATTTCGAGAAATATGTAAGCGAGTTAAACTCAGCTCGAAATATCAAATGTGTATAATCGAAGTCTATATAGCTATACGAATTTTGTCTCAAATAGAAGATAGAGTAGATAGACTTTTTGAGTGATAGATGAGTTCAAGTCTTCACATACCTTTTGTTGATGAAGTGCCACAAGCTCCCCTTGGTAGTTCTTCGCCTTCAATCGATGAACGCCGTGAAGTCTAATGCTCAACTACACTTACTATCCTAATCCGAGACTTAGCTATAAGTAGACTAGAAATCAAGACTTATAGTTTTGGCAACTAAACTTGACAACAAGCTTGAGATAACAACGTTTGCGAGCTCGACCGAACAGTTCTCTAACACTTTGCAACAAGCCTATCTTTGTATTTGTACAAAGACCCATCAATATTCCACTTCACCTTAAATACCCATTTACAACCAACTGGATTCCGAGAAGGGTGTAGTAGAAACATAGACCAAGTACCCGCCTATTGGTGAGCATTATATTTATTATGAAGAGCAATCTTCCATTTAGGATATTTGTTGTATTATGTGAAGCTATTTTGGGGTATAGAAGAATTGACATGAGCAACATAAGCAGTAGGAATAGTATACTCTGTAGCAAGTTCATCTTTGGGCTTGTAAACATCATTTTGTGTCTAGTGATCATATTATAAGTTGAAGTAGTAGAAATTCCATAAGGGGTATTATGGATAATTATTTTAGAATTATAAGATGGTAGAACAATGTTATTATATGAGAGATTGCCATAAGATGGAGAATGAGATAATGTGGATAAAGTGTCAGAATGAGAAGGTATATCCGAATGTATGTGAGCAGCTAGAAAAGCAGGATTGAAAATGGATGACGAGGAATTGGAGACTAATAATTTGTAGGAAAAAACAGGGAACATGTTCTCATTAAATGAGACATGTCTAGAAATATAGACTCTTGCAAAAATAGGGTCTAGGCATTTGTACCTCTTATGAGAAGTAAAATATCCTATAAAAATTTACATCTTACTCCTTGGCTCAAGTTTAGTAGATGTGTATGGTCCGATCCAAGGGAAACAAGCACAACCAAAAGCTTTAAGAAAAGAGTAATTAGGTTTAGAATGAATAACAAGTCAAAAGGAGTTGAAAAGGAATGAGATCCAGTAGTAAATCTATTTACGAGGAAATTAGTTGTTTGAAATGCTTCAACCCAAAAAGAATCAGACAAATTTGATTGAATTAAGAGAGTTCTACTAAGATCCACTAAGTGTCTATGTTTTGACTCGGCAACTCCATTTTGTTGATGAGTGTGAGTTCGACTGAACTGGTGAAGGATACCAGTGGAGGAAAGACGAGAGGTAAGTTCATAGTGAATGAATTCACCCCCTCCATCTGATCTAATGCATTTGAGAGTACAATTGAAATATTTTCAACTTGTGTTTTAAAAGAATTGAAGAAGGTTCTAATATCAGACTTCTTATTCATATGATAAATACGACAATATTTTGTACAATCATCAATGACCCAGGAACTTCACCCTGCACTTGATTGAACAAAATCTTCATTTCATCATTATTTTGAATGTACAATTTAAAGGAGCGCTGAGTATAATACAATGAATATAAATCAGATACGTCCGCACGAAGTTCAAAATCAATGCCTAAAACACGAACATTATTACCATATGTGGAGATTAATTGGGTACCTCAATTGATTCTATTGTAATGGATATCCAATGTACCGAACTAATTATTTGTCGGCAAACAAAACCCTATTACCATGGACGAACAATTAGGTATCATCCATAGATAAATAAGTACACCTTCTTCCTGTTTAGGATTAGGATACATCGATAGACAATCGATTTTGGCATGAATATTCGAAAATTCCATTCTTATTCAGGAAACATGATGAAATTTTGGTATAAGAATATTTGGAATGTCCAATAGAGGTTTAGTGCACATGGATGGTTAGCGATTTAATGGTCAGGCAAGGGTTAGCTTTGGCACGGACCACGGTAAAATCCCTATTGTCGGATGCCTAAAATCAATGGTCATTTTTTACTCAAAGTAAAATCCCCACAATTAATCGAGGCCAGAGGATGGCTGAAATCTCATAAGCAGACACTCTTCTTCCTTTCTTACTAATATAGATTCCTACCTGGAGTGCTATAGTCATCAAGAATTTCTGCTTCATCCCATCCAGTCTGGCTACAACTACAATTTGATTTCTGGTAAACCCCAAACACACAACAACAATAACAGTGGTTCACAAAAAGTAAACACTCCTTCTTCAGAGTCGGTTTGACGAAAAACAAGAGATTGTCAAGCGAATAAGTCCACCCTAGTCAACCTTCAATTCATGTTCAATTTCTTACAAATCTCTGTGTTTCTTCCTTGTCTTCTTCATTGATTGTATCCTGATTGATATTTTCTTCTTCTTTTTTCCTTGTTTTTTCCCTCTTGGTACTTTTTTGTTCATCCTTATCCTCCTGTTTTGGTTTAACCTACCTTAAAACTTCCCTTCTTTTGATGTGTTAGAATCTTATTATTGTTTAATTCTCTTACCCAGTTATAGTTGTTTGATTCTGATTCATTGATGGGTAGTTTTAATGTGGGTTTTTGTTTTCTTTCAATTTTTTACAGAATTATGCAGTATTGAAGACATGTTATGCGCATCAGTGATTACATCAATGTCTCTTACTCTCTATTGGCTCAATTTTCATTGGTTACAGGTCTGTTGACTTATCTTATATGCAGTGGTGCATCTTTTTTACCCCATCATAGGGTTTCTGTTATTATTTGATACCTGGGATTTCAAGATTGGCATTACCCACTTTAACTACATGTATCATAAACTTTATATTGTTGATTCAACACCTGGTACAAAATTATATTGCTCACCTTCTCTAATTTCAATACCTTTCAATGTCTATCATCGAAATACTGTCTTTTTAGCTCCACCTACCTACTGTATGTGCTTTGAAATCTTATCCTCATATGCTATAAATACTTCTCAAACCATTGTTTTTCCTTTATCCTTACAAACCAGCTATCTGCATCTTATTTTCCATCTACTCCTGATGTCTGACAATATTCAAAACATTTCTCAACATATGAAGGGTATTTCTTTAGGAAATACTCCCTCTAAAGCTAGAGTAGTAACTCACTCCACTACTGCTCTTTCTCAAGCCATCAAATATTGGGAATTATGTTTAGCTGGTAAGCTTTATGCTCCTGGTATCATGGTGTGGTAAAGTGCAGAAAAAGCTGTTAAGTTTATTTGGCCTCATCTAAAGCGTAATAATAATTGGAAACTAATGATTAAAGCTCTTGATCCTAATATCTTTGCTATTAGATTTTATAACACTGAATATAAAGAAGCAATTTTGTTTGGTGGTTCTTGGAATTTTGATGGTGATTTAATAGTTCTTAGAGATTGGCATCCTTCATACCCTCATCAACACCTGAACTTTGATACCTCTCCTTTCTGGTTGGAATTCAAAAATCTTCTCTCTGAATTCACTTACCCAGAAATTTTAAGGCTTTTTGCTGATATTGTTGGGGAAATAATTGTTGTTGAGCCGGATGGAGTCCATCCAACTACTTCTACAAAATTCAGAGCCATGATACAAATGAATGTTAACTCTCCGATGTTGAAAGGTATACATGCTGCTAATGTTGCAGGTGTTTCTCTCTGGGTGGGATTTTTCTTTGAGAAGCAATCTTACAAACTCTGTCCAGCATGTCGTGTACCAAATCATGATTCTGATATGTGTAATGATCGAAGGACTAGGCGCATCAATACGGAAAGCACTATAAGGAATCTTGGCCCTGCTGTTGAACAAATAATTTTTCCTGTTCGCAATCCAGAAGAGCTAGATAATCTGTATATGCAACATGGTCATCAACGAAGATCTAATCTTAGAGAACCAGCTTCCTTTGAGTCTGGGCCTCTTGATGGTATGCTTTTGTCTTACTTTACAGCTACAGATTCGCAGTCGAACTCTTATATTGCACCAGCTGATACGGCTATTTCAAGTACTGCTTCTATCAATCGTACCTTTATTCGTCGTAAAAGATGTCGAAATCTTAGTACTGTGGTACTTTCTGATGATGAGTCTAACCAAGCTTCTACGAGTCAGCCTCAGAATGAATCAACAAGGGGTAATCATTTTACTGAAGCTAATACCAATGTTAACTTTGAGCCAGCTTCCTCAGACATTGCTGCTGCGAATCATCTTATGAATCGTACTATCAATGATGCTAGACAACAGGTTTCTTTCTATAACCCTTTTAAAAATATTCTTGATTTACTTTACTTTCTTTTCGGTCCCACTGCTTGTTTTTGTTTACTGTCTTCCACCATGAAAATTCTCTCTTGGAATTGCCAAGGTTTTGGCAATCCTTCTACTAGGATTACCTGCATATGTGTACTAAAAATCATAACCCAGATATTTTATTTCTTTCAGAAACAAAAAATCAGAATTCTGGTATGCATTTCTACATGCAACAGTTTAAATATCCTAATGTTTGGTATGCTTCGTCAGTTGGTCTGTCTGGTGGTATTTTACTGGCATGGAAAAAGGCATCGATCTTAATATAATGCATACAACTAGACACACTGTTCATGCATTAGTCCACACTCATTCACATCATTCAGATATTTTGATAACTTGTATGTATGGGGCTCGTGATTCTGTAGAAAATCAAGAACAATGGAATTATCTTTTAGAAATGCAACCTCATGTAGATCTTTCTTGGTTACTAATTGGAGACTTAAATTTCACCATGTATGATTCAGAAACAATTTCTTCTCATGTTTCACATCATCAACACTCTCGCATTATTAGGCATATTTTCCAGCAACTAGGCTTAATTGATTTGGGTTTTTCTGGTCAATCCACCACTTGGTCGAATAACAGATCAGACAGTGAGTATACTGCTTCTAGACTCGGCAGAGCTATGGTTAACACTTTATGGTTGAACAGTTACTCTACATCCTTTTTACAACATCTCCCTCCTGTAGCTTCGGATCACTCACCTGTTTTGTTATCCACTTCACCATATTTAGGTCACAAAAATAGCCCTTTTCGTTTGTATAGATGTTGGTTATCTCATTCTTCATGCTCTGACATCATAAATGATAGTTGGTCGTAAACTTTCTTAGGATCACCATCCTATCAGTTTACTTCTAAACTAAAATTTACTAAACATCAACTTCTGTTATGGAAGAAACATACCTTTGGAAACATAGAATCTAGTATTCAAAACCTTAATCATCAACTTTAATGTTGTTATATCCAGAACCTTCCAACCAATCACCCAGATGTTTGTAAACTAACTAATGATCTTCAACATTGGTTACATATTCAAAAAGATTATTACAGACAAAAAGCAGGGATACATTCTTATGATGCTGACAGAAATACCTCATTTTTCCACTCTCAAGCAAACTACAATAAAAATAAAAATCAGATTTCGGCAATTAAGAATTCTTTTGGGATTTGGTATGACAACAAAGAAGATATGGAGAACATTCTTATGCAACATTTCTCTACTATCTCAACTTCTTCTAAACCTGTTTCAGATAATTCTTTGTTGTCTCAATTTCAAAAATATATCACAGATGCAGACAATGACAATCTTCTTCGAGTTCCATCAGCAGAAGAGATCAAAGATGCCGTTTTCCAGATCAGGCCATGGGCATCTCCAGGAAATGATGGCTTTCAAGCATGGTTTTATCAACATTGTTAGACTACTGTTACTGTTGGTGCGGAGGTAATATCAATGGTTCAACACTTTTTCATTCATAAGTTTATGTTGAAAGAGATTAACCGTACTTTTCAAATTCTCATACCCAAAATCCCACACCCACAATCCACTAGTGATTACAGGCCAATTAGCTTGTGAAATGTTATAAGATTATTTCAAAATTGATTGCCAATCGACTGAAACCTCTCTTACCAGATATCATTTCCCCAACCTAAGGTGCTTATGTTGCAGGTCGACATATTCAGAATAATATCATCATGGCTCATGAACTAGTCCATATAATAAAACAAAAAAGAAAAGGTAAAACTTCATATATTGGACTTAAATTAGATATGTCGAAGGCATTCGACGGACTTGAATGGCCTTTTCTGTTTGATATTCTTCGGTCTCTTGGTTTTCATGAGGACTGGATTCATCTTGTTCAGCAGTTTATTACCACTTCAAGTATCTCACTGCTTATTAATTGATGTCCTTCAGCTTCTCGTGGACTACGACAAGGTGATCCTTTGTCGCCTTACCTTTTTCTATTTGTTATGGAAGCTTTTTCAAGAATCATTCAGTCTCAGATCATACAAGATAATTTAAAAGGAATAAAGGTTGTGAAAAACTCTTTAGAAGTTAGCCATTTATTTTTCGCTGATGATTATTTACTTTTTCTAAAAGCTTCTCCATCACAAGCTAGACATTTTCAGGATGTTTTTAAACAGTTTAGCTCAGCTTCTGGTCAGGTTATCAATTTGTAGAAATCTACAATTTTTTTCAGTAAAAATGTCGCTCCTGCTCAAAGAATTCAGTTCACAAATATTCTTCAGATGAAGACAATGGGACTTGGTGAAAAATATCTGGGCATTCCACTTCTTCTGCATCGCTCAAGAACTCAAAATTGTAAACCTATTCTGGATCACGTGAATGCAAGACTTCAAGGATGGATTAGTAAGATGATAAATCAAGCTGGTAAGACTACTCAACTTAATTCTGTTTTGAGTACCATGAGTTCTTATCATATGCAAGTTCTTAGAATTCCAAATTCAACTATTCAAGAAATGGATCAAATACAAAGGAATTATTGGTGGAATAATTCTTCTTGTCATAATAATAGACATTTTATTAACTGGAATAAAATGAGACTGCCCAAAAGATTTGGAGGACTAGGATTAAAGCATTTAACCCATTATAACTCTGCAATGTTAGCGAAATTATCATGGAATGTGATTCATAACCCAGCTGAACCTTATGTTCAACTGTTAAAAGCCAAATATTTCCCTTATCATGATCTGAAGTATGAACCTCCTCCGGTTCACAATAACTCTAGTTGGATATGGCAGAGTATTGCTAATGGAGTTGAAATTGTTCAACAATTAAGTAAATGGCAGGTTGGTAGAGGTGATACCATTAACATCTGGAAACATAATCAGATTCCAAGTGAATCAGGGGCTTTATATAATTGGGATGATTTAAATACTAATGATATTCAATGGGTGTCTCAGTTAATGATTTCAGGTACTTCTCAGTGGGATATTCCTCTTTTGCATAAACTCTTTACAACGACTCAGGTAAATCTATTTTAACCATTCCGATAGATCTGCAGTATGAAGATACTTTAATATGGCCACTCACATCAACTGGTAAATTTACAACAAGATCTACCTATAACCATTTGTGTAATGTTAATGCAACATCTTCAACTTATTCTTTCAATACCAAGTTCTGGCTCAAGTTCTGGAAATTACACATTCCATACAAACTGCAGACTTTTCTTTGGAAATTCATTCACAATGCTTTACCTGTTAGAGCTAACTTGCATCATACTGATATAGTTGAAAGAAGTTGCATCCTCTGTAACTCATCTCATATTGAAGATATCAACCATTTGTTCTTTGGTTGTTCTTTTGCAAAAACTATATGGAGAATTTGTCTACCCCAGCATTATCATTATATTTATCAATTTCAAACTCTGAATGACTGGTTTGTTTCTTGGACCTCTACTGATGCAGCAATCAACTTTTCCTCTGAAGTTCCTTCTATTCATGGAATATCAGCTATCCTTTGGCACATATGGAAGTTTAGATGCAAGTTACTTTTCAACAAGCAGCAGTAAATGTTAATTCTGTATTATATCCACTGTTCAAATACTTAACGGATACTTCTACTACTACTGTTTCAGCATCTCATCATATAAGGCATTCTAGACATCATGTAGGTCATATGCATCATCGGATCTCTCCACCGCCATACATTTTAAAGATAGATATTGGTGTTTCATTTGGGAAAAGTTTTCATTTAGCTGGAATTGCTATGATTTTGAGAAACTCTACTGGGGCATATATTGCAGGAAGCGGACTCTTAAAGCGAGCTATACATCCTAATCATGCAGAAACTTGGGCACTTCTTGAAGATATGTTGTGGGCTCTAACTAACAGATGAAATAAGGTTATATTTGAGTCTGACTGTAAAAATTTGGTTCAGTATGTAACTGTTGGGTTACCTCTGCCTCCTTGGCAATCTAGTTCTCTGTTAAATAGATGTGTTAATTTGTTTAATTAACAATGTAAATCTGGGTGGTCTTGTGTGTATGTAAATAAGAGTGCTAATAAATCTGTTGATGCTCTAGCTAAAGCAGTTCGCAGGTTCCAACTTTGTGAGGAATGGTGGTTACATCCACCTGAGTTGCTAATTCCTCACTTAGCCTATGATGTAAATTGTCTTTCCTTCTAGGGCTTTTTGATAAAGTACCCCTACTTTTAACATTACATTAAAAAAATGCCCCCGTTTTTTAAAAATTTGTTAAAGTATCCTTGCCTTGATCGTTTTATTCAAAAAAACAATAAACGACAATTAACTGTTGTTAACGCTTAGGTGGCAGGGTCAAAATGTTCAAAAAGCCCTTACTCTTGAGTAGAGTTGGATTTTCTTGAATCGCCGACTTGAAACGGAGAGTCGAGTCAACTCCAAATCAACTCTACTTCTTATTGCCTGCAATTCCTGTCTCCCCTGTTTATGGCTGTTTCTCGGCCATAATTTCATGTCATTTCATTGCTAGCTTCCCTGCACAACCTAGCATTCATCTATTCAAACCCATTCATTCTTCATTCGTCATTTGCGTCAGTTCAGCTACACATGCCAAGGCATATAAACCTTGTTCTCTGTAGTTGCAATCTGGAACTCTAACATACCACCACCAGCAGCACAACTGCATCCATTCAGTAACCACCAATGCACATAGAACCATTAGCAGCTTCATCTACTTGCAGCAATTCCATACACAACCAACTTCATAATAAACCCTGCAACACTCACCACTGTCTCAGTCCATTGCAGTTTATACACTCCTGCCATTTCATGTCTCCTAATGCAGCTCCAGTTCTTGAGATCCTTGTACTTCGACTTCAATGCATAGTCCTTCCATACAATACCAGCTGCAAACCGCATAAACCAAATCCAGTTCATAGTTCAAACACCACCAGCTCATCAAACACCACCAGCTCATCATCACTGCGTCTTCATGACTGTTGTCCTAGACTTCATCTGTACAACAGCTGCAACTTTGTTCCGCCAAATACAAATCCCATAGTTCCATTGTAACCACCATCTTCTAAGCCTACAACACAATCCCTTCCCGTTCTCTTCCAGTAATACGCAGATTCAACACAACTCATTTCTTATGTGATTGTGGTCCTAACATACATCTAAGATCATCATGTAGCTTCAATCATCCCCAGTTTCAGTTCCCTGCAACCACTAACAATTCAACTACATGACCAACAAGTCAACCTCCATTTGCAGCAACATAACAATCATGGCCACAACCAATAGCTAATTCAACCCAGACCCACTCTTTAATTCATAACCAGCTTCTGAATCTTTCTAACATCAGCTCCATCTCAACTCCGGCTAGAGTTCAATACCACCACTGCTTTACCACCAACACCCAACGAAATCAAACAAATACCCATTATATTCACCACCAAATCAAGACTGTAACCAACACCAATTCCATCTCAATCGAACTCATACTTCATTTTAACCAACAAAACCTTTTCCCTTAAATTCGAGCAACATAACTCAAATCCAAACCAAATTAACCCTGATTCAAGCTTGCTGTGTTCTTCTCTGTGAATCTCAAACCCTAGTTTTCTTCTATTCACCATCAGATTCAATAGAATTCCTAGAATTATTTTTGTTTCTTAAAAATCTCCAAATCCGAAACCCTAAAGTTATCTGTGCAATATGAGAATCTTCTTTAGTTGGTTTTTATTGATTTACCAACTCTTTCAACTGCACCTTCTTCTTTTGTTAGCGAACCCAAATCATGTTCTCCCGATATAATATTCGCAACATCATAAATTCTTTCTGCAAAAAATCAGATCCATCAAGCCCTAATTTTCCATTTTTTCTCAAACTAAACAAGCCTTAATAGAAGAAATTATAGGAGAAGATGAACTTGAAATTAATTGAATGATTTGAAGAAGTTAAAGGAAAAGATGAAACTTGATTCTCACTTTCTCATTACGCTTCCAGGGAAGAAGGAGAAGAAAATCAGGGGGTCGATGAAGATTTTGGGGAATGAAAGGATTTGGGACATTTATGTTTGGGTATGGGCTTTAGTGTAATTTCTGCATATAATTTTGACTAGGTGAACTGGTCTTGACCAATCTATGTGGGTCCAAGACGGAAAACCAAACAGAAGGACACTTTAGAAAGTTTGAAAAAAACAGGGGCATTAATTTTATGGGTATAAAAAACGGGGATACTTTATCAAAATTCCCTTCCTTCTACTATAAGTTTGGCTTTTGTTCAAAAATAAATAAATAATAGTGGATCAGATTCTTCACTAGGGCTGCACAACGGGTAGGGTGGGTAGGATATGGCCTATACCCGCCACCCTACCCGTTTATCGGCGGTTAATAAAAAATTTACCCGCCACCCCACCCGCCATTAAACGGGTAAGATCCTACCCGACTCATTTTCTGGCGGGTCGGGTAGGATAGAGTGGCGGGTATAACCGTTCCACATTCTCTAAATGGGAAGAAAACTTCAATTTCTTTTCCTTAAAAAATAACCTAATTATGTAATGTGACACCAGCTTTACTTTTGAGTATAACCACAAATGATTTAAATAGTAAGGTAACAAATATGAAAGAGCAAAATGGTGCAAGAATAGGAGCCTGATGGAATCATCACATCTCTGTTCCTAATGGGTGGTAATTTATTGTTGTGTGTTTAAGTAGGTAACGTCAAAGATGAAAATGCTTTTAGTGGTCTCCTCGGATGCTGCTTCAGCTAAAGTATCAGTTCTGTTGCAGGTTTCTCCATGTAGCTCGATTGCATTCAGACAGTTTTGCTAGTTGGGAATTACACGTGTGTGATAAATTTCGCTAAGGCTTTAAGTTTCATAAGTGAGAGAAACACTGTGGCTGACCTCCTTGGAGGGTATACCATGTTTGTAATTTTCTTTGCATCGCTGTATACTCATAACTTGTTCAATACTTTCTGTACTTGCTTTTGATTTGTGATTTTTATGTTGTGCAGTTGACAAAGTGGTGGATAAATTGATTGGGCATTTACTACGAACAATCCAGGATAGCAACAGAGACAGTTGGGTTTATTTACCAAATCTGGTTGACCAAAGGAGTCTGACAAAGAGAAAACCAAGTTCCGTATCCAAATTCCAGGCTTTAAATGCAGATATAATATAAATGTGGAAGAAAAATGTTACCTTGAACAGAATTGCTCGATGCCTGCGAAGCCCCATAGAGAGTCTTCCAATAGGAAGCACAATGCACCTCTTGTAATCCCTCAATCTTTTACTTACATACTTCCAGTTCATGTTCAAATCACCTTGCTCTACAGGAAAGGCCCCCCTTCAAATTCCAGCAAAATGAAAAATTATCAGATCTAACCAAAAAGTATGGACTGGTTCAATCAGACTACTAAGAAGGTAGATCAACTTACCCCATGTAAATTGAAACAAGTTTACCAAGCTTCTCCACCAACACTAAAGAATTTTCTGTAGAAAACTGAAGTTAAGGGCGGGTAAGCGGGTATGGTAGGATAATTTCGAGCTTTACCCGTCACCCTACCCATTTAACGACGGATAAGAAATCTTTTAACCGTCATCCTACCCGCCAAATAGTGGGTAGGATAGGATACGGTTAAAATATTGGCGGATAGGGTAGGATTGACGGGTATGGGTAGGGTATGTGCACCCCTATTCTTCACAACGTGTCAAATTCACGTGTGTTACCTCTTTCTTTGGTTTGGAAATTGGCGAGGAAGTTTTGCTCACAGAAAGAAAGACAGTTTGGTTAGCTTAGCCTCAGCCATCAACAGTAAGTAAATAAATATAAATAGGCTCATTCCAGAATAGTGAAAGAAACACAACACAGACACGCTGAGATTTTCGAAACCCTAAAATTGTCTATGGACGAACACGAACAAGAAGCAAAACCTACTGCTCCTCCTCCGCCTCAGCCATCAACGGTTGCGAGAGATGATGCCGCTGCAACTCCACCACCTGAACCTGCAAAGTCAACATCAACTCCTCTTCGATTTGATCCCAGCCGAAGTAACTCTCTCTCTCTCTCTCTCTCCGTTGAATTAATGATGCCCTAGATTTGATTTTATCTCGTCTTACTCTTAATATTGATTTTTCAATTAACATTAGCATTAATGCATTTATCAAATTTGGTGTTTAAATTCTTAATCCTTTTTGTATGTTCATCTTTCTGAAACTTCTTAATGCATTATTAGGGGTTGTATTCCTCTTATGTGGTTGTGTTGCCAATTTTAGGATTCAACTCATTTGTTTATCAATGAAAATACTTAATTCTGCATAATATTGAATCAGCTGTAAACCATGCTGGTTAGTTATAAATTGTCACGACACTAGTCCAAGTTTAGATGGACCATACTGCAATATGTATCGAGTATTAGTTTATCCATTTTTATTGAGTCCAAGTTTTCCCTGCATCCTCGAAGGTTCCTGTAACCTGTAGTTTTTTTCGTTCAAAAGAAGGAAAGACAAATTGAATAGTAAAGCTAAGTGATGATTCTTGTTTTCTGAACATATATAATTCATGTAACTGATTCGTGAATATGGACGCTTAAATGTGTTGTGAGCAGCTAGAATTGTGTTTCCTGGATAAGTGTTTTTTCAGAGAAAATGTTATCTGGATTTTACTAATAGTTCTTTTGTTCTTTTGTAGTGATTGGTATTATCAGAAGGAAGGCCATGATAAAAGACCTAGCTGCAGTATACCATGCTGAATGTTTAGCATACGCTCGAGAACTTCTGGAACTTCAAAGAAAGTGGGAAGAGGTTAGAAGCTAATGGTCTTCTTTATCCAACCTTTTGGTTTTGTTTATTAAAAAAGGTTTTTATTTGTGAAAGTTAATATAATTTCTTCTTTTTCAGTGGCTCTTATGAATTGTAACTTCTAAATAAGTTGCTTGACATCATGGCAATGTGTACAAGTAGAACAACAGCTTATCCACATCACTTATTCTCATGTGCTACAGTTTTTCATATTTTAGGTTTGAGGTATATGGTTTCAGAAAGGGATCCTGATTCCCTAGTTTAGTGGACTGGAAATACCTTAGTTGCTTGGATATGAGCCACTAGTGACTGAAATCTTAAGTTTTAGTAATGCAGTGTGATGTGTATGAATCTGTGCAGCCTCCCACTATAAATCGATTTTACCTGATTCTAACCGCTTTCACATGTTCTGCAGTCATATGCAGATGGCAAACCTCCAGAAGACTTCCGGAAGGAGATGATACGACAGCCCAAACGTTTGAAGAAAACTCGTTGAGAAATTTATCCACTGTAAGGTCTGTAAAATGCTTTTGTGAATTTTATGGCTTACAGCTATTTCTTAAGAAATGATAGTACCAGTCAGTAATCCTAGACCTGGTTTACGAATAGAAACCCTATAATTAGTAAGGTGAGGTCATGACATGCTTATGCCATCTAATTGCATTTATACTTTAAAGTTGGAGTTCCATATAATGGTAAGCAGGTCCTTTTCGAAACATTAACAACTACTTAAACCGCAAACTTTGCAATCTAACCACATGTCTTTTATAAAAGCTTAAAAATGATAACTACTGTTGTAATAGTAAGAAACTTCTATAGCCGATAATGTTTGTCAGTTATCCCAAACAACCCTGTATCTTCAGATTCATTGCTCTTGTATTCCTAAAGCATTCGACGGTGGTAGATAAGCTCCAGTTTTTCACTTCAATTTGGTTTTGCTCTTATTGCAGTGTGTTACATACATCTCAAGTTTATGCTACCTCAACACCATTATCCTCTTTTGAAGCATGGACAGTAGTTTCTATAGTTATAGATGTATGCGAATTTTTTGGAGGATCCAGATCAAACATGTATTTAGGAAGTTACAAGACTTGATTGTAAAGAGACACGAAGTTCAGCAGTACACAATTCTGTTTCAGATATGGGTACCATATCCCTAATATTGATATGTTTGGGCAAAAACCGGAGTATCTGCCATGTTTAAGATATTCGTACAACTGGTATTAATTCCTGTGAAGTTTTATAGTCCTATTAAGATGTCCTGCTAATCCCCTTTCCTTGTATCTCTTCTTCTTCTGAAGGTTTGAATTTCTCTTGTAATTTAAACATTTGGTGGCCCCTTTTAATACTTGACTTTATTTCAAGAATATGTGATGAATCTAGTGTTCTTGAAGTATATGGATCCGCACTCACTTTTATTTCACTTGTATGAAACCTGAATAGTATGCTGCAAGCATAGAGTGAAAGTAATCCAAATCGTGATGGTTTATCCATTGTATGTGCATCGCAATCATCAATCTAAAAGAACCGTATATTCCATCAAAAAAAAAAAGAAAAGTACTGATTCCTGTTTTTGCTCAGAGTAATAGTTGAACGCAGAAAAAATCTATTCGAGTATAAATCACTTGAATTTTGAATGTTTAATTGATTCTTTTGACAAGGATTGAGGACTCTACATAGTATAATCCTTACTATACTACTCTATATCCTCACTGTGTATTCTTTTAAACGAAATTTGAGTATTTAAAGATATGAACAGCCGAATCTTCTTTCAATGAATTTCCATCCCTGACTTCAAAATTTGGTTTATGACCATCTGAAAGCTATCACGTTATCTCTTTGTCACTTTCCCATCTACATGGAAGCCAAAGTAAATTCCATGTTAGTTGTTTCTAGTTAACCTAACCCTCCATAATACTGCCCAAAGTACAAGGATGTGAACTAAGAACGTTTGATAATCAATAGTAGGCAAAGCCTATTACCGCAGTTTAGATAAAGAAGTCCATATTCTTCGCCATGTGCTAGTATGGTCAGCATGTGCAAACACCTGTCCCTCCATGATCTTTTCAGCTGATGGTCCCATTTGACGAACCAATTTGACAGATTCTGAGAGTCTATTCAGAAGATTCCCCAAGGCAATCACTTCATTCCGTTGCAGTTGCAGCTGAGATATAAAAACAAAGAAGCTTCAACTCAGTTGCAAGATAAAATAATGGCAACTAGCCCAATAAAAGCGGTGGTAGAGTGGAACTGCACATGAAAAGGGTGCTGTATACAATTAACCTATATTTTAAATGAATCTAGCAATATAAAAAATAGAATACTGCAGAAAAGGAAGAAAAAAAGTGTGCTCGTCAGTTTCAAGCTTTGTGTAACTTTTGATCATCACTATTTTGTTTAGCTTTTAATCATCACTATATAACACCAGTCCATGCTCGTAACGGTAACAATAAGCAAAGATTCTAAAACTTTCAGTCACAAAGAAACTACATTGTATAACAGGTAACTTACATGCTGGTCCACATGATCCTGGCCATCAACAGAGAAAAGGATTTTCAATGCAGTTCCTAGTCCAAGAACCTGAAGTTTACCCCAAAGTCGACACTTCTCACAACCCACACAATCCATCAATGCACTGCAACATGTAAAAATTTATATTACATTGGAGGCCTGAGCTTAAGCTTCTATGATATTAGACATGCATATACAAGAACAAAGGATAAACAGCAATTCTCCAATGACATGACAATTCCATATAATGCCATAAAAGAATTTGACCGACACTCCACTAAAGTTATCAGCGATGTACAATTAGTTTTATCTTCCTTCGTAAAGAAACGATAATTATGAGGGCAAAAGGAGTTTCAAGTTGAGCACATCAGTAGATATAGCGACAAAGAGAGATAACCTGATATTTCTGAACTGCTTCTGTATCTGCTGCCTCAGCTCAGGTCCACTTTGGCCTTGCCATAACTTGGCTTCGTCGAATGGGATAGGGCATGCAGCTTGTAGTTTAGGATTGTAAAGAAGTTGCTTCATCAATGATTTTGTTTTTAAGTCCTCTGTTGGGTTCCCTGTGTCATACTCTGCTTGTTCCAAATAATCTGCTGCCTAACGGACATTGAGAAAAGAAAGTAGCATTAGGATTAGTTGCAAATCTTCAGCCTAAGAGCAACAAGTTTGATGCTCACCTTAGTCACGGCTCGGAGGACGAAAAGATACGTGAAATACAAGTTTCTGACACGATCTGGGTACTGTAAAACACGATCATACATCAACTGGAGATTTTGGCCCCACTGCAGGAATACAAGAACCTTTAGCAATCTAGATCCAGAAATATTAAAATGGCTCAACTACATTTTCTCTATTAACAAAATTCCTTGTTCAATTTCAGAAAATTTAGAAATTAGCACTAAGAAAAGAATAGTCACAGGCTTCATAATTCGACTTCGAGCTATGATTATTGTAAAGGAATCATTGAATTGGCTGAAAAAATAACTAGGCGACTTTAACAGGGCATTACCACATTGGCAGCTTCGTCTAGAAGATAATCAGCAGCTATGTGAATTGAAATGGAGGAGTGAAGTCCAGATATCAACTTGTATAACACTTTTTTTTCTTTACAAAACTCTCCAGATGGATCTGCGGAATAGGTTGACAATCAGAAGAAAGAAAGTATGTTTCCTAATAACAATCCAATATAAGCAACAATATTGGGCAAAACCCATTCATACACACAGTAGTTAATCAATGAAAATAAGTAAGACTCTCATTTTGATGACCAACCAAAGGTTCTACACAACTCCAAAACCGTATGCACCTAGTTGCCTAACTAAAGACGCATATGAATAGTCACTGATAGATCCCAAAGCAAACTATAACAGCTTACAAGCATCAGGTACCAGCATAAATGAAAACATCCTACATCCATGATTCAAGATGAGTTCAACTTGGGAGAGTTATTGGCACTCCCAAAATGAGAACTGCCTATTATAAGTTCACAGTATATGCTGTAATTTCCCTCAGCCCAATGAAGCAGCCTTTCTAACATAGTTCACAAATATCGGTCCGTATCCAACTAGTTTACAGTACAGAGAATGAAACCAAAATGAAACTCTGGAAAATAAATTAAGGAATAACTCACATCTTGGACAATTTTCTGTATAAATAGCATCCCATATTCTTCTAGCTGATGGACCAGTGTATCCAGTATAACGTTCAGGATTGAGCTGAAGATTCACATATGTCATCTCAGCTGCAAAAGCCATTAATTACTGTTCAATTTTAGCAAATTCAAAGATACATGTGATACCACATATTTTAATTAAACATAGTAGAAGCACAACTGCTTACAGAAAATGAGAAAACATTAGTAAATGACTACGACCCCAAGGTGCTGATATGTGAAATTAACAGAGTAAATGAAGTTTCATATGGACCAACGCCAGCTGTAGGGTTGCAAAAATGGAAAACTATATAATGTTCTCATGCATTAAACCACGCATTTGGATGAATCATATGAATTGCTACATATACAATAACACGTGTCAATATCCATGGAGAAAGTTGTCTACCACAGTGCTGTAAAAACATCTGAAAGTCAGTATACCTATATGCCAGTATAGATTTATAAGGTGTAATAATTATCTCCTTATCCTTATCAGAAGATCCTAACAAAGAAAAGATAAAACTCATTTTTTCATTATAGAACAATGGTGGTATCTTTTCAAAAAGCACAGAGCAATGACTCACTTAATAAGAAAAACAGATTTATGAAAACTTCAATCTTTAGATTCTCCCTGTTTCAGAGCTCATTTTCCTACGTAGTTTGCGGATCAACTTAAGTATTAAGCATTTAAAGCACCTACATGTGTAAGTTCTTGGCTTCTTTTTTTTATTGCTACCACATAGGAACATAGGATTATAGAAAGGTTAAACATACCATTATCAGTTTCATCATCACTTGTCCATGGATTGTCTATTTCAACCCAACCTCTGAAAGCTCTGCGATCCAGAGTGCGGTCGACAGTAGCCTGTGGTTTTCCCTCTTGACATACCAAATCTTGGGATGAAATTCGTCCCGGCTTCTTAAATATCTCTGGGAACTCATTTTCTTCACATTCGCAGACACTGCAATCCCTCAGTCGGCACATGCCATCATCAGGCCAGAATGGGCAATCACACCACAGCTTAACCTACAACAAGATTCCATCAAACAGTAATCAGTAAGTCATATAACAAAATGCCAAGCGTCAAAGTAGATTTTTGACACATAGTAGAACTACAAATTCTCTATCTCCCTGAGTGTTCCGTGATTAATAGCACTATTGCAACTGATGTTGATATATTGTCAACCACTTTGTCTCGGAAAGGTAACCATAAGTTCAAGTAAGATGTCCATTCTATACCATTATTAAACCAGGTCATACCTTGAAATACCGGAAGAATGGAGTTGTCACAAGCTCTTGCAGTAACGGGTTCAAGACTTCCTCATTAAGACCGTCAACGGTCTCATAGTCGCAACAACAGTCCTCAACAATGCCAGTGTATTTCCGTGAATCCTTCACATATTCAGAGAAACAAGCTATGCAAAATTCAGAAATAACTCTACAACTAGCATCGGTTTCAGATTCTCGAAACAAAAAAAAAAAGAAAATGTTAATTATCATAAAAAACGATTATTATAAGAATGGTGGCATTATCAAGACGGGATAAAATCATTGAACAGAGCTGCATGAAAGATTTTCCATTTTGGTTAATAAACTTTAGCAGAATCCTATATGGATCAGATAAAAGCAAAATGCAATGAAGATGAAGGCAGGAGTGATGAGTGAAAAAGAGAAACGAGTCATGCTGTGTGTTTTTCGCCTTGAAGTTTTTAGTTTGGGTAATGAAGTGGGAGAGTCCATCCATAAACTAATTGATCCTAGTTTTGAAACAGATTTTAACCAAAGGAAATAAAAATAAAAATAAAGAATGGGACTTACCGCACAATTACAAGCTTGATTATGTTGATGATTGGAAAGTGAGATCTTATTAGTATTTATGGAAGACGCAACTGCTGTGGCAAGTAAAACAACAAGAATCGCACCAAATATCCATCCCCATCTACTCTTCTTCTTCTCACTCTTGTCTCCAATTTCCCCTTTCTTCACCATTCCCAAATCAAACCCTGCAAAAACCCTAATCGCAAATGAATCAAGGAAAGCGTATCTCTGGTAATCAAAATCTTATTTCAGCTTGGAGAACATTTATTGGGAAAAGAATTTAAGTCTTTAAAGTTTCAAATCGTTTGTCGGATTTCTTTCATGTCCCCTGGTTTTCAAAAGCGTGGTATGTGTCTATATATTTACTGTGTTCCCAAGGAGTATGAGCTCATTGTGAAATATATTAACCGTTGGATTTTCTAAAATGTATCTCGACGGCTAACATTGGGAGAAACACGTCATTAGTCTACAATTTTTTTATTGCCAGTGGGTTTGTTTGCTTGGTGTTGTTGACTTTGGACTTTTTAGGTTTCTGGTCTGAATGGCTTGATCGTGGTGGTTAGCCACCTCCTTAGCACGCCGACTAACCCTTTTTTTTAACCCTATTATTATTTGGGCTTAACCCAAATAGTATGTTGGGGGCTTAAAGTGCTTTGGGTAGGCAAATAATGGATAGGGGGAGGTTTAAGTGATTGAAGAGTCATATTTATCCTTTATTAATAAATCAATATTAAAATCAAAATCTAATATAATAGAATTAATTAAAATCAAAACCTAATCTTAAGTCAAAACCAAACATCAAAATCCATTCATTTTCTTCCTTCTTTTTCTTCTCAAAAACCTAATAATGTCTCCCTCTTTTCCCCATTTATTATTGAAGCAGTTGAAAGTGATTCGATTTTCAATTCGACTCTAAAGATGGCAGCAAGAATAAGAGTGACAAGATCCGGTAGATTGAACTCTGATTCTGAAACACGGCAAGTTATTGATGTTCCTTTTAATGGAGATGTGGTGAACCAATCTGTTCAAAAATGGCTCCTCCCAAGTATGAATCGAAAAACCCACCAGTTATTTTATCGTTAGATTGGAAAAATAGGTTCGACCGATGATTTTAGTGTTTTTAGAAACGGGTTTCTGATACGAAAACGGCTAGGATATCATATGATCCTAGTCGTAATTTATGAATAACGGTTGGAACTTCAAGAACTCCCATCCGTTAATATTACAAGCGGTTGGGAAAATTCGAGATCCCAACCGTGAGGTATGTTATACGGATGGGACTTTCCCAACCGTAAATTGTCCTTTGTCTGTAGATTTTTTTGGGTGATACGTGTTTCGGCTGGGATTTTCCTAACCGTAACCGTGTTTTCCTAACCGTCTTTTTTTTTTGTTTCCTAGCCGATACTATTTTTAAGGTTAGGTAGATCACAATTCCCAGCCGATATTTTGTCAAACGGATGGGTCGTCCGCATGTTTCCAAGCTGAGACTGTTGTTACGGATGGGTTTCCGTAGTTTCCTAACCGTAATTGT
Organism: Papaver somniferum; assembly: GCF_003573695.1. NCBI lineage: Eukaryota > Viridiplantae > Streptophyta > Magnoliopsida > Ranunculales > Papaveraceae > Papaver > Papaver somniferum. Next base: position 38,027,944 of record NC_039363.1, read on the forward strand.
ATCATTCTAATTGAATTGTTCCTATCTTCTGATATGTTTTTCACATTTTTAGGAACCCTGAAAAGCAGAAAGAACCCCAGGAACTACGAATACGTGATATTGTTACGATGATGGTACGTATGCTAAGTATATGATTCTTTTTTCTGTATACGTTTCTCAAATTATGTACAACTATTGATTGAAGGATGTGAAAATAGGTCAAGCGAGCTAATTCGATTGTCAGGGGCCTGACCCATAACATTAAGGAGGTTTTATATTTGGATTGCGACCAACAAAAAATACTATTTCTCAGGCTTCAGGAGTTACATAATCCAACAAAGGATGATCTATATACTAACGACGAGGATGATTGGATGAGTGGTTCCCAAACTCCCCCCAGTTATTCATCATCATCTTCTGAGAATGTTCCCAAGAATGTTGGTCGTAGTGGATGAGTGGTTTATGTACTTGTTCAACTCATTTCAGCTTTTCATTATGCAAGATTTACTTTTAGTATGTTCTAGATTATGTATTTGGGTGGATTTCGTTTGTTTTAAGTAATGGGATATTAATTTACCTTCAATGAATCGATACCAGCGTTTTAATTTATCAGATTCTTGTTCAAGTATAACAAAGTGAAATCTTATAATGACAAACTGATTAATGATTTTTTGGGTTGTAGTAGTAGTGGTAAGGATGGTTCGAATTCTAAGACTTGTGAAGGTGAAGGATTTTTAGATTTATAAAAATTATATACAAAAATATTGATAAATTGGTAGAGAGGTACTGGGACTAATGATTCGGCCAATCTAAATAACATAGGTCTCAATGATTTATTCTCAACAATAATCGCTCAAAACATAAGTTATATGGGCTCTTATTTTGCCAAAGTAGATTCTCAAAAAATTGATTGTAAATGTTAAGCATGGAACATCAAATCACCTAAGATAAGCATGACCCATCTAATCAAATAACACCCAATTTAATCAAATCATATTTCAATTAATTTTTAATGCAAAAGTCTTAAAAAGAATTAATAAAATTACCCATGTATGAAGCTCGTCCTCCTCCGTCGTCCCAGTGTTGGGGTTTAACTCATCATAGTAAAAATGCTCTCAAAATAATTTATTATGGCTCAAAAATGGTTTACAAATGATGAGAATATGAGAAATACAATAAAACCAGAGAACTACGACCCTCAGTGAGAAAATAAGACTGCTGGAGCTCTGTCGCAAACGTTGTGGAAAATAAGACTGCATTATTACGACCCACAAGTGTTAGTCGTTAATACTGTAGAAAAACGACTGTTGTTGCAGGTCCGTTCTTCGTGTTCTTCATGTTCATCATCAGCAGCAGAAACCGAGTTTGGGAAAACTCGAATTTCTTCTTCTCTGGCTCTCCTCAGCCCCCCAGACTCTCGACACCCTCTCTAGTAGACCCAACGAGCCTATTTATACTGTTTAATGCCTTCAAATCTTCACAATAACTCCCATAAATCTCCATTAACGTCGGGAATATTTTCTTTGTATTTCATGCAGGATATGGGATTTTCTTCCATGTTTAACTCTTCTACGCGTCTCTGGATTGTCTTAAATTGTTCGTATAATATCATGAGAGAATATCTTCCCAAATATCTTCTCCCAATCTTCACACAGCTTCCGTAATTAACATAATCTTCTAAAATATCTCGGTCCCATGTTTACTTCCAAACTCGGATTTCTGGCCCAAGTTACTCGATCAAATCGCTTGCATATACCCTGTCTAGTGTATTCAGGCCCAGCCCAACCGTTTCTAGCAATTGAATCTCGCTGAAATCCCTCCAACAATCCGACCCAAAATCAACAGCGTCTGCATTAAGTATTCCCGCCAAAACCAAATTCAAACAAAGAAGATGACCTCCCCCTATCCAGTTCAGGGGTGCGAATAGCAAGTGGTCACCCCTTATCAAGTGGGTGTCCCTTATCCAAAGCAGAGATTCCGAATAACAAATGTCCTCCGGGGATGCTCCGCATAATTTTTCGAGCCGATTTTTCCAGAATTATTTATTTCCAAAATAATACCTACAAACACACAAAACACCATAATAAGGACGAAAACGAGTACTAACAAAATACACAAAAGAGATGAAAATAGACAAATAAATGCGTCTATCAAATACCCCCAAACTTATTATTTGCTAGTCCTCGAGCAAATTTATTCTAGAAAGGAAAATCATTTGAACCCCTAGGTGGCCCTAGTGGCGGAGTGTTGTCTCCGGAGGGTTTACCAGAGGTGTACCCACAAAACCTTTACTCCAGACCGTAACTATCTACGCAAAATCTTGGAAAGCACTAAAGAACCTCCTTGGTTCGCATACTTATTAATTATAGGAGGAAGTACCCTGATGCGAAATTCCAATTACTGTACACGAGTTTTCACTCAAGCATACTAAAATTCATATAAGTGACAGAGCTCTACTAAGATAGTTGCACTATGGACATCATATTCGGAGTCAAATTAATCACATGGAAAGATTAAGAGATGGATATAGAAAAACATAGATGGTTTTGATGTTTACTAAGTGAACGGCGTTTCCCATATCTGTCTGAAGGCCTCCGCCAAAATGAACCTATCCTAATGGATTGAGATACTAGTCTGACTAATATCAACACACTGGCATATACAAGGGTACCAGTGGTCGATAACCTAACTCTAGGTCAACACAACTGGCATATACAAGGGTACCAGTGGTCGACTTTATTGAATTTATTCCTTTTGGTCAAATGGTCTCGGTTTTTTTTTTTCAACTTTTTGGTAACTACCATTTTTTTTCATGGTATCTCAATCACTCTAATTCACCGTAGCATTGGTAACAACTTGAATCGTGGGCCCCACCTATCACTTATAGAAACATAGTTTAAAAACAAAATAAAAATAGAAGTGAAAAGGACTCAACGAGATATGGTGCAACTATCATGTTATTTCTAACACCTGAAATATGTGCTTTTATGAATAGACTCTATAGATGTTTCCATCTATTCAGATTGGTTCCTCAACTCCTACAACCAAAATGCTTCATCCACTTAGATTGGTTAGTGTCATCCTAAATACGCATAAATTTCTAGGCTCTGGAGTTTATTTATTGCAACTAAAAAGTTTCTCCCATACCCCCAAACTTAAATCTAACATTGTCCTTAATATTCTAAAGATGAAACTAAAAGCATGAACAAGGAGAAACTGTTGCCATTTGAAGCGAAAGAGTTAAGGAAAGATATTACCGTGTTGCATGAGATTGGGTTACCTCCCAAGAAGTGCTAAGTTTAAAGTCTTCAGCCAGACTTAGGAAAGGATTAGTCAACTCGAACCATAAAGTAACAGTCGAAATAACTGTGGGTCTTCAAAACGAAATAGAGCTGACCAAAGGAAACTACAATAACCCAAGAAAGTGAACAAGAATAACATGCCCTTTTCTAGTTTCCTGATTAAGATATTTATATCTAATTGTGGTTCAGGTTCAGGTTCTATGAAAGGGTCTAAATAAAATATTTTCCTCGGATGCATTTCCTCATAGGTTGGATCCAAATTATTAGGTTCTAGAGTCTGGAAAAACTCAAATAAGAACTTAGAATCACAAAATAATAATAACCTAAATAACTGAGGATCCTCTAAGTCAATCAGGTTTGACTTACATAATTGACCACAGTGAGAGTAGTGGTCATTCTTAAGCAAATGTGTCGATTATAATTTCCTAAGGCATTTAGGTTTAGTCTCACAACTTAATATTCGACACATTTGAAATCTATATGTTCCCACATTTGGAAGAAAACTATTTGGTGGGAAAACAAAATCAATCTGGGTATCATAGCCTGGGCAAACCACATCAACCAGAGGATGGGTTTCTAATAACTGAACTCCTTCATGGACATCATTAGGCTCGGGAAAACGAGTATGAAGGTAATCTTGTAAAATGGTCGAGGCACAAATATCAAGTCCTAAGTGTGGGGACTTTCTGAGAGTTAAAGGTAAGGCACTAGGGAAGTGATAATCACCCCCAAACTTAGAGTTTTCAGTGTCTCTAGATAGACCTCTAATTATTTCTTGAATTTCCGTATCTTCAGAGTCCTTAAAATATTCAAGAGATTCTTCTAAGTTATTATCAGGTAGGCATCTTTACTCATCTCTACGGGTCTATCTTCTTCTTCCAAGACTATTGTTTCTAAGTCGCTAGACTCTAAAACAGTATTTTCGAAATGAACCCGTTCCTCTAAACCACTATCGGCATCGTAATCAAAAGGAAAATCTACATCGTCTAAAACGGTGGTATCCCTAATCAAATCCTCGTCCTTTTGAATAGGTGAATAATCATAAAAATTATTTGGATTTGAATTAGGAATAATATAATCACTATACAGCTCAATTGGATTACTAGACTCCTGATCACTATGCCTACATATTTCAGATTCTTCATCAATACTATCCTCATCACAGTCCTCATGATAATAACATGAAAAAGGTCGAACCTCATCAAAACAAGTAGTGTTACCAATTCTAACCTCATCATCTTGATTATTTGAATAACTATCTTCATTCTCAAGGGTATTATTGGATACACTATATTGGCAATTCAAGTAATTTCGAGCAATTCTTTCGTTCGTCTCAGCTATCCGCTTGAGGTGGTCTTCTAAAGAAGGTTCACTCATTATTGTAGTTCTTTCGTCTATAATTATACTATTCATCTCAGCTAACTTACGCGTCGACTCAGCTAACTTCCTGAGGGACTCTTCTAAAGGAGGAATAGGAATAGAGGGATCATAAAAAGGACTACTTTTCAATAGTTTGATTGTATCCTTTAGAGACGAAGAAATCATACTATAATCTTCTTGCTCGTAAGACTGATGCATGTGTCGATAGTAATTGGGCTCACCAGGGTATGAACCATATCCTTCCAAAGGATGGCGTTCCCAACCACTATTCCCAACATGGTCATAAAAAGGATGATGTCCATATTCAAATTCAGGTCGATACTCATTGTATTGGCTTCTATCATACCAGTTCGACATTCTTAATTGCAAGGGAATTCTACACAATCACAAACAAGGCTGACTCGACCAAATCAAACCTATAAAATCTAACAAACAAAAAGCATGATGGCTCCACTTAGATTGTTTCTAGACCAGCTTCTATCTTTCGAAAGGGAATTCGTTGCAATTTGAGCAAACCCCTCTGGAATCAATCCGAGCTAATGTAAGTTGAATCGAGGCGAGGGAAGCTTAGTAGAGCTTTGATACCCAAGGCCTCACCGCATTAGAAGGCGGCGCAGTCACGCATTCAACTCACATAAACCATCATGAACTTTGAAGTGTGCTTAAAGAGCAACCAATATTTTTCGAACGAGTTTCCTATTAAGCTCGTTACCCTATCGGTCTCGTTCTATTCCAAATTTTAAAGCTTGGGTTCGCGTTAGGTTTCGTTTTCCTAAGGCGGGCAAGAAGGGAGCGGTGATGAAATCCGAACCATTATCTTGTATTGGCCAGGCCTTGCCCTTTACTAGGAATTTAAAAACAGTCCAAATTCGTCCTCAATCAATGAATCACCTTAAGGAATACATTAAACCCGCTGACAGGAGATTCATGAGTGTTTCGATGGACTTACCTCCCGTACCAGTTGAAGTCGACTCGGGCCACGACTCTTATGTCATGTACGAACCCGAGGGGCCGAGACGATATAGTAATCGTCGTCCTTCCCTGCACACAGTTTATATAAAAAAAAAATTTAATCATAATACCCTCCCGTAGGGTTAAAAAAAAGAATAAAGTCCAATTGTCCAGAATAAAGTCCAAATAAAAAGTCCAAAAATTACAAAAATTATGAAAAATAAAGCCTATTTACAAATCCTAAAAAAAAAAATTATGTCTTTTTTTTTCTTCTCTTTCAGATTTAAGATTTTTGTTCCCAAGTCCTTAGTATTACACTTCGAACCTGTAAATAAAAGACACAAAAAGAAACGTAAAAAGGAACAAATAATAGTAAAAAAAAATAAAATAATAAAAACCTAAAAATTCTACCTAAGCACAAATCCGCGTCGGCGGCGCCAAAATGATTAATGATTTTTTGGGTAGTAGTAGTAGTGGTAAGGATGGTTCGAACTCTAAGACTTGTGAAGGTGAAGGATTTTTAGATTTATAAAATTATATACAAAAATATTGAAAAATTGGTAGAGAGGTACTGGGACTAATGATTCGGCCAATCTTTATAACATAGGGCTCAATGATTTATTCTCAACAATAATCGCTCAAAACATAAGTTACATGGACTCTTATTTTTCCAAAGTAGATTCTCAAAAAATTGATTGTAAATGTTAAGCATGGAACATCAAATCACCTAAGCTAAGCATGACCCATCTAATCAAATAACACCCAATTTAATCAAATCATATTTCAATTAATTTTTAATGCAAAAGTCTTAAAAAGAATTAATAAAATTACCCATGTATGAAGCTCGGCCTCCTCCGTCGTCCCAGTGTTGGGGTTTAACTCATCATAGTAAAAATGCTCTCAAAATAATTTATTATGGCTCAAAAATGGTTTACAAATGATGAGAATATGAGAAATACAATAAAACCAGAGAACTACGACCCTCAGTGAGAAAATAAGACTACTGGAGCTCTGTCGCAAACGCTGTGGAAAATAAGACTGCCTGATTACGACCCACAAGTGTTAGTCGTTACTACTGTATAAAAACGACTGTTGTTGCAGGTCCGTTCTTCGTGTTCTTCATGTTCATCAACAGCAGCAGCAGCAGAAACCGAGTTTGGGAAAACTCGAATTTCTTCTTCTCTGGCTCTCCTCAGCCCCCCAGACTCTCGACACCCTCTCTAGTAGACCCTACGAGCCTATTTATACTGTTTAATGCCTTCAAATCTTCACAATAACTCCCATAAATCTCCATTAACGTCGGGAATATTTTCTTTGTATTTCATGTAGGATATGGGATTTTCTTCCCTGTTTAACTCTTCTACGCGTCTCTGGATTGTCTTAAATTGTTCGTATAATATCATGAGAGAATATCTTCCCAAATATCTTCTCCCAATCTTCACACAGCTTCCGTAATTAACATAATCTTCTAAAATATCTCGGTCCACTGTTTACTTCCAAACTCGGATTTCTGGCCCAAGTTACTCGATCAAATCGCTTGCATATACCCTGTCTAGTGTATTCAGGCCCAGCCCAACCGTTTCTAGCAATTGAATCTCGCTGAAATCCCTCCAACAATCCGACCCAAAATCAACAGCGTCTGCATTAAGTATTCCCGCCAAAACCAAATTCAAACAAAGAAGATGACCTCCCCCTATCCAGTTCAGGGTTGCGAATAGCAAGTGGTCACCCCTTATCAAGTGGGTGTCCCTTATCCAAAGCAGAGATTCCGAATAACAAATGTCCTCCGGGGATGCTCCGCATAATTTTTCGAGCCGATTTTTCCAGAATTATTTATTTCCAAAAAAATACCTACAAACACACAAAACACCATAATAAGGACGAAAACGAGTACTAACAAAATACACAAAAGAGATGAAAATAGACACATAAATACGTCTATCACAAACCATGGTGAGTTACAGACAGAATTAACAGTCGTAACTAATACTTACGACCAGGTTTACCGGCCGTCAATCTGATAGTACCCAGAAATACGGGTAGAAAATCTAGCCGTAAATAAGGTTACGGGTAGATTAATAGCCGTAAATTAAGTTACGGCTAGAAGTGTCAGCCGTAATTCCTGGAAAAGCCGTTTTACCAGTTTTTACGGGGAGGATTTCTAGACGTAAGACGAACTACAGATAGGTATTTCATGGATAGGTCGTGTCAGCGTATAACCTAGCCGTAACTACCACTAAATAATCTTTTTTTTTTTTGTAAACATATAGTAAGAGTAAACTAGATTGTTCATCTATACCACCCTTCAAAAAACATTGTAATCATACAATGAGTGATTCAAAATACATAGGTCCAAAATACATATCATTTTAATCACCACCCTTCAAACAACATTATTTCATATTATCTCTAACCTTCACACCACATTTACTCACAGTCATCCTCATCGGAAGTCATTAGTATACAAGGGGAATCCCTCGAAAACTGCAAGGCCTCCCACAATTTAAATCTTTCTTGAAACCTAGTACACCAACCCAATGATATTTCGTTGTCACCATCGTCTCCCCTCCTTAATGGAGGTAATGGAAATTCTTCTTTCAATTGGAGGCCGATAAAATGGATCATGTTCACAAACCCCATGGTGACTATCTTTGTTGATTTTTCTTCGGTAAAAATACGTCTTGTTGGTGCGTATATAACACTATCTCCATAGGAGATGGAATGAATAACGCAATGGAATGAGTTGGCGAGTATATAGCCACATATTAACATTCTCATCCAATATTCACTTGTCAATGTAGTGTTGCCCTTTAAACGCCATTCAAATGCTTGGAACTTCTCATTTAGCACCACCTCCGTTTCATCTCTTTCGAATCTCATCATTGGCTTGTAGAAATCGGGGAAACCACGTAATTCAAGCAAACATTTTTCCCTTACATAAGTAATTTGGTCTACATTCCAATCTTTTGCATCCTCAAAGGGTCCAAATTTATCTACGAATACGTGGTAACCACAATTTCTGTGACCCGCAACATCGTCGGTGGACTTGACGTACTCATGAATAAAATGTGGTAAAAAAGTCTTGTAATTTTTCTATATTGGGTATGTAGTTCGGATATAATTACCTTCCTCATCTATAGGGGGTGATATACCTGATCCTACGTCCATATAAACCGTCTCTTTCTCACCACTAACAACTATTTGTGGGGTGATTTGCAATGGTTCGACCAGCGGTGCTTTTCCTTTGACATCATTACCTCGGCTTCTCGCTAATTGCTTCATACCGACTCACTACCAACTTTCCTTTGGACTATACTACCTTCTTTTGTTGTTGAACCTTGTTCGGAAGGAACAACCGGTTCTTTAATTTTGACTCCACTATTAACTTTTCTTTTTGAACCTTCTTGGGATGCAACAATCACCTTCTTCTTGGGGACTTTTACCTTAATTTCACTAGTTCGGCTTGGTCCGCCTTTTTCCATTTCATTTCTTTTACGTTTGTTTGTAGCCGTATCTTTCGACTCGTTCAACTTTTCAAAACCCGAAAGATCTCTTCGCATTGAAGGAGTCAATTGTGGACCCTCTTGAACCTTTCTCTTAGCTTCTACCCTTTCCTTTTTCTTTGTTTTTTTTTTATTCGAAGGCCTACCCTTTCCCTTCACCTTGGTAGGTTCAAAAATATCTTCTCTACTGAATGGACAATTGAATTTTCGTAATTCATACACCAAAGTTGTCTTTGCACCGGTAGTAAAGAAGCATACTTCTCAAAAAGTTCCTTGTTTGCCTCTGTGTCGCAAAACACGTCCCCAAGTCCTTGATTTGGTAATGGATCGCTAAATATTAGTTGTTTCCAAAATGGATATATATCTTCGATCGGAATCATCTTTGGGGGATAATTGGCTACCATATGCTTACATGGGAGGCCCAAAGCCGACTTGATGGGACAATTACATCTCATTCCCGGTGGATTATTAGTGTCTCTCAAGCCTCCATTTCCTCCATAATTTTTAGGATTTCCCATTGATAAACGCATAAATGTATTCCCCGAAGCCAAGGGTTCTCCCTATAATCGACAACCTTTCTAGATCGGATCTTTTCAAAATGCCATTTAATTATATGGAGATTATTCTTGAAATACTCGACCATAGCTTCAAAAACAACAACAAATCCACCATCACAACCATTTAACTTACTTCTGAACCGATTGTGAGACGACTCCACCATGCTCGTGGCTTGATTGTCATAATGTCTGTAACGGTTTACCTACGCACTAACATACTTTTCTTTGTGGGGATCCAATAACTCTTTCTTCAAATATGTTATATCATCTGGGTAGGTATTCCATTTTTCCATTACAAAACGTTCCCTTAGGAAAAAACTTCTTCCGTGAGCGACCATATTAGTCGTTCCAAATCACCTTGAAAATCCTCCCATTTCACCTCAGTTATTTTGTCATTGGTATTAAACTTATCTTTATCTTCTTGTTGTTTCTCCTTGGGTAGTTTCTTAATCCTCTCCATCTCGGACTTCCTTGTTGGCCATATAACCTTCTTGCAATTAGTTTGGACATTGTTCCATATATGAAACGTGCAAAGATGGTGACGCGCGTAGGGGAAAACACGTGGTATGGCCCACATCAATGATTTCTCCTTATCCGTAATCAACACCTTAGGAGTATAACCTTCTTGATATAATAACTTCACCTTTTGCAATGCCCAGTAATAACTTTCCTTCGACTCGTCTTTCAAGAAAGAAAACGCAACGGTAAATGTCGACTTGGTAGATGTTTGCCCAACAAAGTTCAATATTGGCATGTTCTACTTATTCGTTTTATATGTGCAATCCATAAAGATAATTTGATGGAAGCATCTTACCAATTGTACACATTCCATATTCGCGACGAAAAGATATTTCACTTCCTTTTCTTCATTCGTGTCATAGGCAGTACAGTACTTTGCCTCCTCAAACAAAAACAATAATTGTTGCATAAGCACCCTCTGTTGCCATGTATCATTTCTAAAATTTTCTTTTTCGTTATAGATAGTTTCCAATGAGGATTAGTTTGAGGGGTTTAACACCTTCACGCCACTAAGAATATCAATAGTTCTTGTGCGTCTTTTACTCAACACATAGACTAACTCGTTTTCTATGGGGTTGAGCCTTGCCGAATAAGGATGGTTGATCAAACTCTCCGAAATAGGATGATTATGATAACCCGAGACGACTTTAACCATAAACCACACTTTTTTATCGTCGTTATATTTAAATTGAAGCTTAAAAGGGCATTCACACTTCTTCGTATTATAACGCCCCTTCTTCCTTGTAGTTTTTGGTTTATACTCACTACCTTTTTTCCAATGGCTCTCATTGAAAAAGCGGGGGTCTAACAACCACACCCAATATTTCTCTGAGCAATCTGTATGTACAAACTCTAATATACTTTTACGAGAATCAACTAGACAGTCAGAATCAATCTTACTAAAAGTATATCAAAGAGTTATATCTCACTTTCTCGATCCAATACTTACTCAGGCAAATAGAAATACGCGAGCCTAATTGAATACAAGAGAAATCACTTGAACGGTACCAAAGACCAATGTTCAAGGATCAATCAATTTCAATCAACAACCAAAGGTCGGATTTCCCAATTGATCGATTCAACGCACAACCTGTGATATTTCAATTATATAATAAAATATAATGTGGAAAAAAAATAACACAGATACGAGAAGTTTTGTTAACGAGGAAACCGCAAATGCAAAAAAACCACGGGACCTAGTCCAGATTGAACACACACAGTATTAAGACGTTACAGAAACTAGCCTACTACAAACTAACTTCGGTCTAGACTGTAGTTGAACCCCAATCAATCTCACAATGATCCAAGGTACAGTTGCGCTCCTTACATCTCTGATCCCAGCAGGATACTACGCACTTGATTCCCTTAGCTGATCTCACCCACAACTAAGAGTTGCTACGAATCAAAGTCGAAGAATTTAATAAATAAATTTGTATCACACAGAAAAGTCTACGGTAATAGATAATTTTTTCTCCCACAGAAATACCTACGAGTTTTTGTTTCGTATTTTGATAAATCAAGGTGAACAAGAACCAATTGATAACCCGGACTTATATTCTCAAAGAACATCCTAGAATTATCAATCACCTCACAATAATCTTAATCGACTAGCGAAAGAAGATATTGCGGAATCACAAACGAGGAGACGAAGATGTTTGTGACTTCTTTTATATCTTGCCTATCGGAGAAATTAATATCAAGCCAATCTTACAATTGTACTCAAACACGATACAAACAGCAAGATCAGATCACAGAACTACAAAGAAAATAATTGGGTTTGGCTTCACAATCCCAATGAAATCTTCAAGTCATTAACCTACAGGGTCTCGATAGAAACCTAAGGTTAAAGGAGAATCGACTCTAGCTAATACAACTACTATCACATAGAAGGTGTGGGGATTAGGTTTCCCAGTTGCTAGAGTTCTCCTTTATATAGTCTTTCAAATCAGGGTTTGCAATCTAAGTTACCTTGGTAACAAAGCATTCAATATTCACCTTTAGATGAAAACCTGATTAGATTCAAGCTAACATCTTTCAATCGTTAGATCGAACTTAGATTGTTACACAAAAATGAAATGCACGTTTATTTAGGTCTGTGTAACCGTACCCAAACATGTACACTTAGTTGGTTCAACAATAGTTAACCAAATAGTTAGCCATATGAGCACTTTCATATCAACCATATTCATCTTAACCATAACTAGTCCAAATGACTCAAGAGAACTAGTTAGAGAGTTTTTCAATTGCTTAGATCTCATAGAAGTATATAAGACACAATGGAAGCAAAAACGATTTGATTCACTCGCATCAATTCATGAACTTTATAGCCACGGTTTGCAAGTATGCATTTCTTAATTTATATAAGTTTAAGTTCACGAATAATCGTTTTCAGAAACTAACCCACTTAAGTACGCATACTGATATGCGGACTTAAGTACCCGGAATAAGTTTGTTTTCAGTTCACAAGCTTCAGCAGAAATTCACGGGATGTGAACTTCAGACAGTACGCGTACTGGTATGCGGACTTCAGTTCTGGTTTTCCTGAGCAGCAAAGTACGCATACTTTGGTTCAAGGAATAAGGAATTACACACGTATGAGTTATCACACAATGTTTATATCCTTTCAAGGTTATATTCTAAATTATCATTTCAATCATTGAAACATTCTTAGAAGATGTTATATAGTTGTTGTTCACAAGCTATTTTTCGTCAAAGCGATTTTCAAGTAATTGAAACTAATATGACTTTCGTCACTAGTAAAGATGAACTTGGCCAAAGTGAAAGCTTACCAACACATATTTTGAGAAAATAGATAGGCGAGATAAACTCGAATCGAAATAGAAAATGTGTATAATCATAGTCTATATAGCAGTACGACTGTTGTCTCAAGATTGGAGATAAAGTAGATAGACTTTTGAGTGATAGATAAGTTCAAGTCTCCAAATGCCTTTTAGTCTATGAAGTTCCACCAGTTCCTTGAGTAGTTCTTCGTCTTTTTATGATGATCGCCATGGATTCTAGAGCTCAACTACACTTTTTATCCTAGTCCGAGACTTAGCTATGAGTAGACTAGAAATCAAGACTTATAGTTTTGGAAACTAAACTTGACAACAAGCTTGAGATAGAAACGCTTGCGAGTTCGACCGAGCAGTGCTCTAACAATCTTCCACTTTGTCAATTTTAGTGACAAAACTATCAATACATATGGAATACAAAATAAATAAATAAACTTATGTAGCTTCTCCTCGACATGCATGATCTCCTTGGTTCTTCAACAATATTACTCGAAATCTTCATCACTTCCAAGTAATCCAATGATTCCAAAAGTTGTAAGTTTAGCATCATCATTGTTGAAAATCCGTAGCTATAACAATGAGAAAACAAGAGTTCTCAATCATTGTTACACAGTGTCATAGTATTATTACACAACATCAAAGTGAAATCGTATCACAACTTCGATAACAATACTATGGTGATATGTATCACTCCCCCTTAGTCAATACTCCATCTCACATGGAAACCACTCCCCCTTACATAATGATCCTAGTGTGAACTACACATTAATTCTCCATCTTTTTGTTAATAAAATTGGCAAAGGTACGAAAACTAGTGGGATGCAAAGGTACTAAAACTAGTGGGATCCTAATGAAATTTCCATAGAGACATTTCATGACCAAAAGAAAGCACATGTCAACTATAATATAGCCGAAGTTAAATGCATTCATCAAGGAGTTTATAAAGATACAAGATTCCATCATATAGCCGTAGTTAAATGCATTCATCAAGGAGTTTATAAGGATACAAGATAACCCCTACAATATTCCACAGCCGCACTCCCCACAAAGATTTGGCAATTAAGCACAAGTTTAATTAAGAACTCTCCCCCATAAAATGTCATTCCCTAAAGAACAACAAGAGCGACCTTACTTTCACAAGAAAAGAAGGATTTCTTTGGACATAACAAATCACATACGAATATGAATTTGAATCCAAAATACTCAATTAAATTCACCACAAGAAAACCCATGATTAATTTAATCGGAAATGCTCAACATAAGAGAACTTATGGAGCCGCACAGTATATACATAAAAATATGGATCAGGGAAGATCAATAATGCGGAACGGACAAGGATTCATTCTATTTTCATCACTATTTGAACAATGACACATAATAGAAATAATCATCGTAAACAAAAGTTCATCCTATCTTCCATCAATATTTGCATAATGACATACAATAGGCTTAAAAACTTTTGTAATGTCAAAATTTCATTCATTCTTTATCAATACTTGCATATTGACATGTGAAAGACTTAACTTTTGACAAAGTATGGGACAATCATAGGTCAGGGACGCAAACACGCATATCCTATAACACACTGCAATATATAAAACCATAAAGATTAATAGTGCAAAAATCATCTTCCAAACAATTTTAGAATTTAACCAAATAAACTAAAAACAATGAAGATGAAAACGTTGGACATAGCTATGTGTAATCACAATAATGGCTATTCTAAACTCTAGTTATTCTTCTTAAAAAACACAAGAAATAAAATTCTCATCATAAGTTTTAATATATGTTAAGACCTTTGAAGAATTCTTTATCGTCCCCGAACTCCTTGTCGTCAACAGCCATTGGTACATAAGGTTCATGAAGATAGGAGTTAATATCAATAAACCTTCTTGACTGATACCGAACCAGAGCCTTCTGAATCTCATGAGTCTTAAGCACAAAATCCTTTATCTGTTGAATCTCCTTTCGTGTCTCCTTCAACACTTCAAGAACATCAGAAAACTTCTGAGAATTTTAAGGAACAACTTTTGGCTTCCTCACATTCCTTCTTTTTCTTTTCAAGGTAGGAATCAGAGATTTTCCTTTTTCCTTCATGATTGATCGCTTAACAATCATATTAACATCTTTTCCATCAGAAGACATGATGCTTGGAGTATCCATGAGTGTACGGGTTTGTGAGAGGAAATCACAATTTAACTCAACAAGCAGTCTCAAGATAAAAGAAGTTTTCAGAGAAGGAAAAAGATACGTAGGGTTACGAGACCTTTGTACACACAGGTTCGTGAACATACAACTCTCAACCCCATAAAAGGCAGAATTGTCTATTTTAACCCTCT
Organism: Papaver somniferum; assembly: GCF_003573695.1. Taxonomy (NCBI): domain Eukaryota; kingdom Viridiplantae; phylum Streptophyta; class Magnoliopsida; order Ranunculales; family Papaveraceae; genus Papaver; species Papaver somniferum. Next base: position 38,043,269 of record NC_039363.1, read on the forward strand.
TTTTATTGACTAAACAGGGAAGTTCTTTCCAAAATCAATTAAATGTGAAAAGAAACGTGAATTCCAGACTTTGTTTAAAAGAAAGAAAAATATCAAAACAACTAAAGATTTTTTTTTTCTTAAAGCCTGAGGTGTGCAAGATCTTGTCTATTTTTAATCAGGCACATGAGACAAGATGCACTTACCAACACAATTTAAGTTGTGCTGGGATGAAAAATAATTTGTCTATCATATCCTTTTTGATTGGAATTCATAGAACCCTGTTTCTCATACTTTTTAGAACACAACTTTCTTTCCAATGGTCTTATTTTGTCCTTGGAAACTAACTTCTTAGACGAAGATAAAATCTTACATACCTCAGCGGTCTTTTGAGCAAGTTTGAGCTTGTTTGCTAATCGATTTGCCCTTCGTTGAAGTTTGTTGACATGCCTCAATTTGTGTTTATACTTGTAACAGTTTGATAGTTCATGACCTATGAGTGAACAATATGAGCACGTCAATCTTTGATATAATTCAGGCATCTGAGGTGTGCAAGCTGCTAGACACATAGTGGAACCTGAAACATTACACAAAGAGTTTCCAATATGAGGGTCAATTTTATCTTCCAGATTGGATGAGTTTTCTTCAGAAAGAATATCAAGATTGATGTATGTATTGCTATAATTATCAAAATCAATATTTTAACAAAGAAGCGCAAAACTTGATTTTTCGTTTTCATTAGAATCATAGTTGTCAGACATTTCATCAAGAGTTGCAGCAAGACCTTTGTTCCCAGTGTATCTCTTTCAATTTGGACACTCATTTTCAAAATGACCAAAACCTTTACACTTAAAGCACCGAGGCATATCCTCGTCATCAGTTTCATCATTATCCCTATTATTAGGAGGAACACGATTATGGGGTTTATCCGATGACCTGGATTTATCTATGGAGAACCGTTTACTTCTCTTCAAAAGAAGATCCCTAAACTGTCTTATGATTAATGAGACTGACTTGTCACGATCTTCATCTGATGAATCAGCCTCAGAAAGATCATCTTCAGAGATGCAAACACTTTTACTTTTATCAAGTAATTTAGTGTTCTTTAGTGCTTTGAAAGCAACATCCTTACTAAACTTGGACGTATGCTCATGATCAAAGATCTTTAACTTCCCAACCAGAGTATTTATGGATAGCGTTGCGAGATTATTTCCTCCAATAATGGAATGCTTCTTAGAATCGTATCTGGATGGCAGTGATATGAGAATTATCATCACAATGTCCTTTTCAAGAATAGTCTTACCCAGTGCAAAACATGCATTAACAATTTAGACACTTTGTAATCAAACTTATCAAATGATTCTTCATCTGCCATACGAAGGTTTTCCCAATCAGAATTTAGGTTTTGAAGCCTAGCTTCTTTCTCACTGGTATTTCCTTCAAATACAGTTTCTAAGATATCCCAGGCTTCTTTAGACTTTGTGCACGTAGTCACATGGTGCTGAAGATTTGGAATAGTGGCATGTATGATAGCATTTAAGTCGTCAGAGTTTTGCTTTGCAATAAGGATTTCTTCCGGACTATATATACCAATATCCTTCGGTATAGATACATCGCCTTCTGTATTAATCGGAGGATCATAGCCATTAACAACATGTACCCATGTTTGAAAATCACGAGCTTGAAGAAAACCATGCATAGCGATTTTCCAACATAAGTAGTTTGAGCGATCGAAGACTGGTGGTACGTTTATGGAGATAGAATTCCTGTCCATAGAGTCAGATCACTACAAACACAGACTTATAAGGTATTTAAACATGTTTGCATGCTCTGATACCAATTGAAAAAGCGGGGGTCTAACAACCACGCCCAATATTTTTCTTAGCAATCTGTATGGACAAACTCCAATATACTTTTAAGAGAATCAACTAGACAGTCAGACTCAATCTTAATAAAAGTATATCAAAGAGTAATATCTCACTTTATCGATTCAATACTTACTCAAGCAAATAGAAATCTGCGAGTCTAATTGAATACAAGAGATATCACTTGAACGGTACCAAAGACCAATGTTCAAGGATCAATAAATTTCAATCAACAACCAAAGGTTGTATTTCCCAATTGATCGATTCAATGCACACCTGTGATATTTCAATTATATAACAAAATATAATGCGGAAAAGAAATAACACAGACACTAGAAGTTTTGTTAACGAGAAAACCGTAAATGCAAAAAAAAAAAAAACGGGACCTAGTCCAGATTGAACACACACTGTATTAAGCCGCTACAAACACTATCCTATTACAAACTAACTTCGGTCTGGACTGTAGTTGAACCCAAATCAATCTTACACTGATCCAAGGTATAGTTGCACTCCTTACATTTCTGATCCCACCAGGATACTACGCACTTAATTCCCTTAGCTGATCTCACCCATAACTAAGAGTTGCTACGACCTAAAGTCGAAGACTTTAATAAACAAATCTGTATCACACAGAAAAGTCTACGATAATAGATAAATCTGTCTCGCACAGAAATACCTACGAGTTTTTGTTCTGTCTTTTGATAAATCAAGGTGAACAGGAACCAATTGATAACCCGAACTTATATTCCCGAAGAACAACTTAGAATTATCAATCACCTCGCAATAATCTTAATTGACTAGCGAAAGAAGATATTGCGGAATCACAAACGATGAGACGAAGATGTTTGTGACTTCTTTTATATCTTGCCTATCAAAAAAATTAATCTCAAGCCAATCTTACGATTGTACTCAAACATGATAGAAATAGCAAGATCAGATCACGCAACTACAAAGAAAATAGTTGGGTCTGGCTTCACAATCCTAATGAAGTCTTCAAGTCGTTAACCTACAGGGTCTCGATAGAAACCTAAGGTTAAAGGAGAATCGACTCTAGCTAATGCAACTAGTATCACATAGAAGGTGTGGGGATTAGGTTTCCCAGTTGCTAGAGTTTTCCTTTATATAGTCTTCCAAATCAGGGTTTGGAATCTAAGTTACCTTGGTAACAAAGCATTCAATATTCACCGTTAGATGAAAACATGATTAGATTCAAGCTAATATCTTTCAACCTTTAAATCGAACTTAGGTTGTTACACACAATGAAATGCACGTTTATTTAGGTTTATGTAACCGTACCTAAACATGTACACTTAGTTGGTTCAACAGTAGTTAACCAAATGGTTAGCCATATGAGCACTTTCATATCAACCATATTCATCTTAACCATAACTAGTTCAAATGACTCAAGAGAACTAGTTAGAGAGTTTTTCAATTGCTTAGATCTCATAGAAGTATATAAGACACAATCGAAGCAAAAACGATCTGATTCACTCGAATCAATTTATGAACTTTATAGCCACGGTTTGCAAGTATGCATTCCTTATTTTACATAAGTTTAAGTTCACGAATAATCGTTTTTAGAAACTAACCCACTTAAGTTCGCATACTGGTACACAGACTTAAGTACCCGGAATAAGTTTGTATTCAGTTCACAAACACCAGCAGAAATTTACGAGATGTGAACTTCCGACAGTACGCGGACTAGAAAACGAGCTACGTCTAGGAGTTCCGGCTCGTTAGTTTCCTTGTATTTGGATGAGTCAGCTTACGGCCTAGAAAACGAGCCGTAAAAGAAGATACGGCTGGGAAACCCAGCCAGCCGACAACATTAAATATCATTTAATATTTTCGGCCATAAAACCTAACCGCCGCCGAAAATATTAAATGCTTCCCATGAACGTAGAAAAGACCTGGCCGTAATTTTTTAGTTACGGCGAGGAGAATTCATCGTTCCATCCGTAACATTTTGATAACGGCTAGGAGTTCATTAATTGTGAGACGTAAAACATAATAACGGCCAAGAGTTCATGGTTTCCCAGCCGTGATTGTACCTGGCGGCTGGAAACCTAGGGTTTTCGAAAGGAAAAAATCGAAACTTCTTGCCACTCTAAGCTTAAAAATTGAAATTGGAGATAGAATAGAGGTATACCTGGTAATCTTGAGCATTTGTTTCGTCGATTTCTTCTTCTTCTTGGATTGGTACTTCGAAATCATAGTAAGGTACATGAGGGTTATTTTGAGTTTGAGAAAAAATTTCATGATTTTCTGAAAAATCAGCAAAGAACTGATCGTTGTTGATGGGTATTAATGTGTTATCGTATTTTAAAGATGCAGGTTCACATACATCAAAATCCTTCCTTGAATCACTCATTTACAAAAAATTCCCCAATTTTTTTCCTCTTCTTCTCTTCCCTCTGATTTTTTCTTTTGTTTTGATTTTCATCTTCATTACTTAACTTAAATCGATGAATCAGTCTAATTGATTTGCTAATCATGATTAGTAATGTTAATAAGAATTATTATCTCAAATCAAATGGGGCCATATTAGTCATTATGAAAATTAGTGATAGGGGGTGTTCACTATTACTGTTTCATGACCCCAAAATAGCCCCCAAAAAACCAACCCTTTTTAAGCCCTAATAATAGGGTTCTTTTTTTCTCTGTGTGACCAAAACATGATTACAAGATTCCAGCCATGCAAAATCTCGAAGATTATTTGTCAAAGATGCATGAAGTTGGACACTATTCCTTGTACCGAATCACAAGAATTTACACAAAAATGAAAACAACTACGTACGCAACTGTACGCGTAAATAGCAATTTCTATGCAACATAATTTTTCTAGTTGATGTCCTTTTAAAAATTTAGGAATTGTTTCGACCTAAGTGAAGGTTTTTTATAGAATCCTATTATTAGGGCTTTAAAAAGGAGGGGAATTTGGGGGTTTATGGGGTCATGAAATAACAATGCATAAATCCCCTTATACTGGTATTTTGAGTAATACCTATTCTACCTATAATATGATTAGTACTAATTATATTGATTAAGCTAACTAATCAGTGTTAATAAATGGATTAGACTAATTAAATGATTAATCTTTTGGAAAACAAAACTTGATTTTACTTGATTTTGATTTTGATTTTGAAGAAGTAAAAATTGTGATTTGGTGAATTTTTTTTCAAAAAATTTGAAGAAAAATGATGAAACCCTTCGTCACAAAACTCGGGATAACCTTATAATCAACTCCCAACATCAATTTATTGATTCAAATCCGTTAAAAATCAGAGAAAAATTTGAAAATTTCACTTATTACGGCTGGGAAATTGTGTCGAACCAGCCGTAAAACGGTACTTACGGTTAGGATATGAAGAATTCCCAGCCGTGAACACAAAAAACGGATGGGAAGTGAAGAACTTTTGTCCGTTATTCTACCCAGACTCCTAAGTCTGTATTACGGATGGGATAACATATTTTTCCCGTCCTTAAATGAATATGTAAGTTGAGAAATTTGGATTTTCAACATGAATACATACTACGATTGAAAATTAGTAATACTTTCATCAATTGGACCTCAATAAAAACCAATTACATACTTAATAGATCCCCATTACAAAGTTGGTTTTAATAACATCCCTTTCGATGTATCAAGAAGTCTTTGATGATGGAAAATTGAGCTTCGAAGTTGAAATTATAACCTTTCCATTTTCTCCACTTCTTAGCTTGAGCTACGATTTTTCCATCAGTCTCACCTCTAAGTCGAAGTTGCTTGCACATACGAAGTAAATCCATATATTCTTCCATTTTTTTTGCGTATGTCTGAAAATCGAAGATACAATTTCATCCCATCTCGGTTGTCAGTGTTACCTGTTTCACTACAAAAAATTTCAAAAATATTACTCCAATATGATTGACTTGGCAAACCACCATTCCTTCGTTTTTCTCCCTTCTTTGGATAACATAGTACAAATTTTTTGGAAAGAGACAAAGTCTTCTTCCAAATTAAAGTTGGGTTTATCCTTTGAGTACACTGCATTGAGTTTGCAAGAGTCTTAGTAGAGATTATTAATGTAGAAGATGTGCTTTTGATTTGGAATGGGTGGTTATATGGAGGTGGAGTTATTTCAAGTTTAAATAAGTGGTTGAACTGCTAGAACCTTCTATAGATCGGTCTTCAAACAGATCTATTTTTCAAAATTCAAAAAACTAGCCGATATGATGTTGTACAAAAGGAAATTATAGGTAGTTACGGCTAGGAAATCGAAAGGAAGACCCGACCATAATTCTGTATAAACCTGCATGGTTTGTGGTGTGTCAGAATTACGACTAGTATTTCTGGCCATAAAAAAGAGTTGATACATTCTGTCAGAATTACAACATGGATATGTAGCCGTACCAGAAGCCCTTTTTTTTGGTTATCAGATTAATACACGGCTAGGTAATTCCCAACCGTAAATATATCACGGATGGGTTCCTAACCGTTCTACAGTTACGGTCAGGAAATAGAAAGGTCGACCAAGCCGTAAAAAAGAGTTGCAAATTTATGAGAAAATTATGGTTTGGAGTTCTAACCGCAAATATGATACACGGCCTGGATATGTAGTCGTAGCCAAGAGTCATTTTATTTTTTGGTTACCAGAGCAATAAATGGATAGGTATTTCCTAACCGTAAAGCAGTTACAGTTGCGTTTCCTAACTATTTTTATGTTAACGACCGGGATTTTCTAACCGAAAAGCTGTGCAAGTTTATTTGACCAGAATTATATGCATTTTCGGCTAGGTTATGTGAAGCATCGACCTAGCCGAAAGTGCACAAAAAGTTCAATAATGTTGATTTTTTCCCTCATTTTTCTTAGATTTGTCAAACGGAAAGACTAACATTTATTCATACATGTGAAGTTTAAAAAATTATCCATCCAAATCCATAACCAAACAACGAAAATAGTAAATAGACAAAGTCTTAGATAATAAAAGATCCATGAAGTAAAATAATAAAAAACGAGTAAATAATTATTCACTTGATGCCTCCTCTGAAGACGAGCGCATAAACGCATCCAAATCGTCCTCTTTCTCATGTTCCACAACTTGTTCTACAACTCTAGATTTTTTACCTCCACCACTGCCACCTTGAATTGGAGTCCTTTTACCTCCACCACGTCCACCTCGAGCATTTGTTCCAGCACGACCACCTTTTGCACTTGTTCCAGCACGACCACCTTTTTCACCTCGACCACGGCTATCTTTTTCACCTCTACCACCTCGACCGCCTTTGCCTTGCTTTGATTGAATTTGCTCAGGGGGGGGAAGTGTCCGAGTCGTTGCTAGAATAAGGATACCTAGCCCTCTTATCTCTCCTTGATTGGTCCTCTTCATAAGCATATAAACCTGCTTTCTCAGGGATTATCATGCCATTGACTCGATTCCGGATTAATCTTTGTTCAGGTACCGTTAACTTCTCACCCGAATTAATCATACGGGTCATGTCCTTGACCACTCAATTAACTTGTTCAACCTATTTTTTCATATCAAATACACATACTCTAATTATTCATAGATAATTAAAAAAAAACTACATATACAAACATAATTAGTAGTATATGTACCACCATCTTCTCCCAATCATCTTCTTCATTCATTGATTTTTAACTCTCTCTTCGCCTTCTTGAAGTGTCTCTGCGCTTCCGGATCCAAATTTTCCACATAAGTATGAGCCAACTCTTGATACCATTCCATGTAATTAGCATCCGCTTAGGAAGTCCCATGAGAAGCTTCAATCAATCTTATACTCATTTGGTTTACTTCTTCGGAACGAGCATTCCAATGCTCGATCAACGGTGCTGGTTCATAGGTCAATTGACATCTTTGTCCTTAAATTGGGAGTTGGCTACGCTCAATGTAAAACGAGAGTCTCCAGGTACCTTTTTCTGGACAATACCGATTTGGCAGAGCGTTCTACGAGGATCTAAAATTACGAACTCAGTTGAATGAAACAAAGGTCCCATATAGGTCGCCACATCAGAAAATACTCTTTCATCACCGGCTTCATATTTTTCATCCTCATCAAGTTTCAAATATGGATAAAAAACCACATCATCGATTGTCAAAGCATCCAACTTTTTCCCTATTTCGACCATTTCCATCTCTTTACCCTTGTGTTGGGTCCCTCCAAAGGGGTATCTTCCTCCTGTAGGTTTTTCTAGAGGTCATTTTGTATCCCGAGAAGGCCCCAAGAATTTAAAATGGTCGTAAGACCATGACTATGGAAATAGGAAGAATTATAAATGACATATGTCGTAGTGTAGAATATAGGGGCTACCTGGATGTATGCCAGTAGTAGTTATGTAGGAGTGCCCATATAGTATTAGTGTTTGTCTTTAGCAATATTCATTTAGGTGTAATGATCGGTTTAGATTAGCTAGCCCACATGGATTGTTACTGGACGTAGGATATTTGCTGAGTAACTTGGCCTTATAAGGTCTGAGTCAGTCTGTTTTGTTAGTCAATCGAATATCAATTATCAGATAAGAACTTTGTTCTTCAATGGTTGTGTTCTCTGAACTCATATTTGTCCTGAATCTATTGATTTAGGAGGTGTTTATCACCAATTCTATCCATCTGTTTGTCTAACTGTTGTAGTAATACACCAATTGGCATCGGAGTCGTTCTACCCTATAAAATTCCTTCAAATTTTTTTCCTATCATGGATTCATTAGATGAAAAATGGGTTGAAATGAATGGAAAAATAGTACCTATAATGAAGTTGGAAAGGATAGCAACAAATAAATTAGATGTTTGCTCTAAGTGGCATTGGTATTATTTGACGAACAAGGACGCCGTAGATTGAGATCGCAGACTACAGAGGTGGTTAAAAATGCTAACCAAGGCTTTTGATAGGGTGAATCACTCATGATTATTAGGAATACTTCTTCCTCATATCCATCTCTTGCAGAATGAGAATCGATTCTACAGCTGTTGATGAATTTTCATAATCGGAGTTGATTCCTTCTTATTTCTTTGAAGAAGTTTCAACTGTCATTACTTCAACTCCTTTCGATGTCGACGATGAAGAAGGTTCTCTCAATTTTGGGTTAATTCCATCATTTTTGTTTCATGAGAAGAATGATTTTTCTGCTGGTGAGAGTTTACAGTATGAGAAAGTGGTGAAAACTGATGTTATTGAAGTCATCAGCAAATTTCTGGGTAGTACTTGTTTTCACTTCAAACTTGATGATTCTCGATTGTTATTCGATAGAGGTAACTGTGTTGTTGTTTCATCCATTTCTTATGATAAATTCATTATTAAGTTAATTCTTAGCCAGGGGTATACTTCAGATTTGAGGTTTATCAATTGGATTACTCTTTTATGTGCTAAATCTGTTGATATTCATGGTGAGAGGAAAGTGTTCGTTCAAATGCCTGATATAAGTGGATTTTTGTTATGCACGTTGGTCAGGGTAATTGGTATTGACATGACACATGACTTAATTGGTACATTACCTGGTACTTTTGTGTGGTTTTTTCATGATGGTGGTTTTTGTTACTATCTTTGTTTTATGTACCCGTGTCCCGTATTTAATCGCGGAAAAGGAATTGAGTTTATTCAGGGGTCTACTCATTCTGTGACTGATTATGAATTCTGTTTTCTGAATTTGTTGAGTCTTCGAATTATATATGTTGTTGAATTTGGTGGTGATTGGAAATTAATTGTTGAATTCTCAGAGATGAGTAGATTTTTGTTTCCCTTATTGGTTGTAGTGGTGAACTTTGACATGGCACATAAAGGGTATGCACAACTTCCTTGCTTGCAACGAGCAGTAAAAATTTTCTTACATCTCAAATGTGAGTTGCTTGAGTCTGATAAATTGTTGCAGCAAGTTAAGCCTCACTGGTCGAGATTGATACTTAAAGTGAGAGGTAATAGTGAAGTTGGTACTGCAAGAGCATTATTTAATCAACTACGTTACAGTCGTAGGTGGATTGTCTATGGTTCTTTCATCTTTCAGTTGGGAAGTGGGTTTCTAGCTGGGATTTTTATTCTTCATTTTTTGACAGTGGGTGTTGATTTCGAGCTACTCTATAACGAAGCCTTTCAAGTTCAGTTGGTGATTGTGTTAGATTTCATTATTATGCCCGCATGAAGATTCTCACAGTAACTAGCATGGTTGTTCCTTTTTATTTACAGGCTCTTCAACATAAACTTTTTTATTGTCATAGATTGCAGAGTCTCTTATCTCAAGCAAACGAAACTCAGAGTCTAAATATGTTGTTGTTGATAGAGTACTTGAGCTGAAAATGCAAGTTGTTTTCAACTGCTTTCTGGAGTGGGAGGATTATTAATGCAACATCTCAATTCTCATTTCATGCCATTGCTACAACTCAGTCTTATTTTTCCAGAATAAGATTCTTTTTGCTCTCTCTTTTGCTTCTACATGGAGTCTATGACAGTCTTTTAATTTTTGAGGAGGTTGTGCAGAAACACTTACATTCCAATTTAATTTCTTTGCACACTTCTCACTGGGATATATATCTTACTTCATGTTGCTACCAATTTCTGGGTGTATACGAATGTGATTCCAATAAATATCCTCATTGGTGTTACAAGTATCTGTGGAGATTTTCTTGCCATGGTTTGCTTCACACTGCACAAGCCCATGTTATAGGACAATTTTGTAGGGGTTCCGCACACTCAGACGAAAGAAGAACATTCGTTTCATGATGGTTGAAGTTCAGTTCATACTGCAAACAGTTCCGGCAGAGGTGAGGGTTTTCTGCAAAATTGGCTACACTCAACATTTACTTCTCTGCTGCAACTATAAAGGGGGTTTGGTGTATCAAGCGAAAGAAGCCTATATAATTGGATACCTAAGGTGGAAATTCAAATTAGTTTCATCTGGATTGTGGTGTATTATATGTTGTGCAGCTGGGATTCGTAATCCGATTGTTGTAAATGGTGTCTCTAAGCTCATTTGTGTATTGCTGAAAACGCTTGAGCAGTTTGAAATTCTCTTCCTTCATAAATTAGTGGGCAGTGTAGTCTGGAGACGAATTCGTGGTGATGCTGATATTTTCTTGCTTCAACTTGGTCCACATAACACTTCACAAGACTCTTATGACATTATTCAATCTGTTGTTGGACAATCAACTACCACAACTGTTAGTAGTTGGTATTATTTTCGGCAAATCAGTCCTTTTCAGATCCCTCGATTGCTTGCATCTGCAGTATTTGGGAAGTTTTTGCTACACAAGAGAGTTAGATTCACAGTTGGGAACTCAAGTATTCAAAGAGTACTTGGAATTCAGGCCTTTCTAGTGGTAATTCGGATTCTCCACAAGTTGGTAAGGGTACAGTACTTGAGATGGAAATTCAGATTCTCTTACCAACCACTTATGAAGCAAAGAACAGCGTACACGCATACCAATCTGGAGTCTACTGATAGTTTCTGTACATCAGTTTTTCTGTTTACCACAATACCTGCATCTCGCTTCGACCAATTGGTTTCCCAGCTCGAGGAGTTATTCGTGGAAACTCATGGAGAGATTACACTGTTCAGTGATTCCACTCCAAGGCCCATGCTTGCTAGAGTTGTTTTCCTACTGTTACACATCTCTCAAGTTGGACTCAGGGGTATGGATGCAACTTATGACAGAGTTATTTTGGGAGATTGGTTTAATCAACACCCCGAATTGTGTAGTCGCCTGCAGCTGAAAGCTAGAGATGGTGTACACTGAATTACTTTGGATGAGTATATTTTTGGGGATGTCCTACACCTTTGGGGGCAACTGAATGTTTCCGCACCACATGGCATACTAATACAAGAGAAGGAAGAAGTTGTCAGCTCCATATTCTATAAATGCATTATCCAGATTGCTATGTTCACAACTTCAAAAGTGGTCGATTGATGATAGTGAAGTTTTATCTATTCGATTGTTGTAGGTTCATTTACAGACGAAAACACGCGGATTCAGATTCATGTCTCAACTGGTTATGGAGAAGGATTGCTAATGCTCACTGAATCAGCACTGTCAATTACAGAAGTTCGTGAAAGGTCACAATTCTTACTATGTTCGACGAATGCTGCTGCAATGCCCAGATGCACCTACACCTTCCCAGCTATAAGACAATCTTCTTATTATATTTTCCATCCTTGAGGACAAGGATGTTTTCAAGGAGGGGGGAATGTCATAGTGTAGAATGTAGGGGCTACCTGGACGTATGCCATTAGTATTTATGTAGGAGTGCCCATATAGTATTAGTGTTTGTCTTTAGTAATATGAATTTAGGTGTAATGATCGGTTTAGATTAGCCCACATGGATTTTTACTGGCCGTAGGATATTGGCTGAGTAATTTGGCCTTATAAGGTCTGAGTCAGTCTGTTTTGTAAGTCAGTCGAATATCAATTGTCAGATAAGAACTTTGTTCTTCAATGGCTGTGTTCTCTGAACTCAGATTTGGCATGAATCTATTGATTTAAGAGTTGTTTGTCACCAATTCTATCCATCTGTTTGTCTAACTGTTGTAGTAATACAACAATATATTACCCACAAACCAATATATAAAGGTAAAATAAATAAACATTTGTTATATTAAAAAAAAAAGATACCTGGATAAGAGCAACACATCCCGTAATTTGTGTTTCGTTCCACCTAGAAGGTTTGCAAAGACATTCCATCACACTAGCAAGGATGGAGGTTCCCCACGAGTACCTAGGTACCTCGATTGTTTCTGGATCGAGACTGAGAGTCTTCAACCACGACAAATAACAAGCATTTACCTTATTTCCTTAGAAATCAGGGAAAAAGACGGCCCCAAGAGCGTGCAACAAGTAAGCTATAGCCGTATGTCTAGCTCTTTCTGCATCCATCACCACCTCTCCACTAGTAGTCTTGCGGTAAGAATCCCCAAACTTGTCCTAGGACGAACCAATTAATCTTCATTGCCATATTAACTGTTTCACTAAGTTCACCCGGTTGACGAAATTCCCTTTTAGCTCTAGGCGCGGATCCATACCCTATCTCAAACTCTTCTTATGCTTCATCTTTGCCCCACCCAAGATAGTATTTCGCCAAGACACAAAGCTGATCAAAAGGAATACAATTGTTGAAACCCTCACACACGGCCTTTCCTTCCAAAGCAAGACCGGTGATTTGTTTTGCATCATCCGGAGTCATAGTCATCTCGCCGAACGGGAGTAGAAAAGTCATGGTTTTGGACCAGAATCTTTCTCTAAAACCACAAACTGTCACAACATCATATGTCTTCTGCAAAGCCTCGATTTCAGACCATAACCCCGAAGATTTTACCAAAGCTACCACATCTGGATGCTCTCCGTCCAACGGCCAAAACTTTCCTTGTTGGTGCTTTAGTTTGGGAACTGCTTTATCGGGAAACTACAAAGAATATAAAGTTATTACAATTAAATATCCCTAATAAAATGAAAATAAAATATACTAAGTTTGATTTATTACCTTTGCGGCACAGACCCTAGCAGCCCATGATGACTGGTAGACAAACAAGACAAATCTATCTCTTGGCTCACCCCAAGGTCATCCATTCCTCTTGGGAGGTAAAAAAACCATAGCATCGATGATTTGTCTTGCACTTTATTTTGGTGGATACTTGTTCTTTCCCTTCTTCTTTTCCTCCTCAACTACGGATTTACCTTTATCAATAGAAGCACCACTAGAAGTGCCAACTTCAGTTCCTCCAGTAATAACAACTCCAACTTCAATTCCTCCAGCAACTCCAACTTCACTTCCTCCACAAACTCCAACTTCAATTCCTCCAGTAACAGAAACTCCAACCTCACTTCTTCCACCTACTCATACTTCACTTCCTCCACCAACTACAACTTGACTACCTAAAGCAGTTCCAGCTCCTCCACCTTCACTTTCACCACCAGTCACAACTCCACTTGCATTCCTTGCGTTTGCACCCAATGGTTTTACGTGACGAAGTTGCGGAGTCGGGTCACTACGAGGTGTTACTTCTTGTGACCTTTTCTTCTTCTTTTCTTTTTCTCTGTTCAAAGACAAATAAGGCCAAACACCAAAAGTAGATAAGTAAAAACGGTTGGGAAATTTTGACAGAATCAAGCCGTGACACTGAAAACGGCTAGGAAAAATGGATAGTCCCAGACGCAAAAACAATTACGGATGGGAAATTTAGTAGTCGACCTAGACGTAAAATAAATAACGTCTAACAAACATAATTTGCGGCTTGGTTACTCCTATTACGGATAGGAAAACCTATACATCGAAATACAGCTGGTTTAATATTCAGCACAGTAACACATACAGCTAGGAAAAACCAAGTCGTAATATAAAATCGGCTAGGAATCTAAAGATTACGATTAGGAAACAAAATTACGGATAAAAGACCGAGACGTAAACACTACCGCTGAAATTTTTTTTCAAAAACAGGAGAATATACGACGGAATAACCTAGCCGTATACAACTTGTTGCGATAGGATTTCTCAATCTCGCACGCATCGGTTATTTTACGGCTGGGAGTTCTTATACATCCCAACCGTAAAACTTACAAACGGCCGGGAGTTCTTAGATATCCCAACCGTAGGACATATACACGGCTGGGAAAGCAATACATCCCAATCGTGAGACCTACTTACGGCTGGGCAAGAACTACCGGCCGTAATCATTTTAAGAAACTGTTTTTTCAGACCTAAAATTTTGGATCCAATAATCAATAAAAAGCTTAAATAAAGACTGGGTTTTTCAATTCATACCTTATTGCTGTCATATCAGGAGTCTCGGCGGCTGGTGCATCTCCTTTATTCACTTCTTCTTGATCTTCAGTTTCATCTTCATTTGATGAAGTTGGTTTCTCTGCTTCAGGAGGTGGTGGATTCGAAAAAGATTGACCTAGATTTTCCTTAGGTTTCATGGTTTATACAATGGATTTAATCGACGACGAATTTTTTTTGAATCGACGATTAATCGTTTGTTTCAAACGAAGAATAGAAGAAGAAGAAGAAGAAGGAAAACAGAAAGAGGAGAGTGTGGGACGAAGAATAGGAAAAATGAAGAAGAAGGCGATGGTTTTCTTTGTGGGTTTTAATGTTTTCAGGTTTTTTTTTTCTGTTAATGATTTTTTAGTTTTTTTAATTAGATTAATAAGTTAATGGAAGGGTAGAAGGGTAATAAGTGAAAATGATTGAGTGTATTTTTGAACTTTTACATGAATCTGATCTCCCCCTATAATATTTAGGTTCCACTTAGTAATTTAAGCCCCCAAAGTCCCATCCCCTACAGTCCCAATAATAGGATTCTTTTTCTAACCATTATGCCTCTAACGAAAAGTCTATTTGATTTCTTTTAGAAAGATATTCAATCAAGGTATAGAAATTTATATGCGATGAGAAGTTTGATTTGAATTACAAATAAGACATATCCAATTAATCAAGATGCACAATATGGTTTTCCAGAGCTACAGTTAAGTAGTTCTGAAACCGAGAAGCTTAATTTGTCACAAGATCAAATCAGTTCATGAACTGTCAAAATAGTTTGTGAACTTACAAGAACTAACTTTACCACATTTTTGCAAAGCTTATCATAATACTAAAGTCATATGACATGTGTCAGTGGATAAAATGATAGGTAAGAGGATAGTCAGTCTCTACATGCCTTTGTTGATGAAGTTTCCTTTCATGCCGTTTTCATTCTTCAATTCTGCAAAGTCGTATGGTGATTTATGATATTCAACTACCATATTCTAATCCTAGTCTGAGACTAACATTAGTACCATAAATCAAGACTTAGTTTTGATCAATTAAAATTGAAAACAAGCTTGACACACTAAAACTTGTGAGTTTGACCGAGCGATGCTCTAATAATCTCCCTCTTTATCAATTTAGAGATAAAACTATTAGAGGATAACTCGGTTAAACCACCAAGAGTTGGTATGTCAAGTTTGGTTGTCATATTTTAGTATCAAAACTTATTTAGAGTCGCTTGATTATATACTAGAGACAACTTCGTTTAGGTTAGACTAGCAAGTCTAGGAATGTCGAGACATACACCGAAGACCTGAAGAATGTGAAGAAGTAACGAACTACGATGACGATATCATCCTTCTACTTGAGGTTAGCAATATTGACTTGAACTTTTTCATTCCTAACGTATCTTTCAAGTCGTGCTATATTCAAAACATAACTGCGAAGCTGTATATATTGTAAATATTATATGTAATACTCTAGTGATGTGACATGATCATAATAATATGATCATAGTATTAAGGAATTAGACTACGAAGTATAACACTTATCTTTTGAACTTCGTAGATATGACATCGACATAATCTTGTGTATAGTGTTATGATTATGTGAATGGGTTATGGTAAAGATTTCATCATAGGAAACATTATTTTAAAGGAAGTACATTCATGAACTTGTTTCGTGAATCGAAAGGGAAATCAATAGGCTTATTGTTCCGGCTATTTATTGCATATCTTTGAATGACCAATATGTGTGAGTTAGTAGAACCGGTCTTGAATCTGCTTATGTATCCTGGTATAAATGATCACCATGCCTAGACTTATGATTTGGTATGACCGGACCTGCTAATTGGTGTAGCTGATCCTAAGTATCACCATGTGACGGTATGATCGATCCATATAATTGGTGTGACCGATCCTAGTAATTGGTGTGACTGATCATAAGTGTTGTGTGACCGATCCTTGTAATTGGTGTAACCAGTCCTAGTAACTGGTGTGACCGATCACAAGTAGATACCATGTAGAGATGGAACCAATCCTTGTAACTGGTGCAACGATATTAGTGACTGGTGTGACCGATCACAAGTAGGTACCATATTTAGGTATAACCGATCCTAGTGATTGGTATGACCGATCCGAACCCATGTATGTGAATTGGTAAATCCGATCACAACTAACCATTGTGATTTGGTATGACCAATCACATGGTAGTCTTGGAGTACAGGCAAACCAATTTTAAACTTGTTTGGAAGTGTGGTATAACCGATTCCAAGAATGCAAATCCATGTAAATATGAAATAAGGATTTGCACTGACAAGATGTCAACATACTTTGAACACGAGCAATAACTCTTATCATTTATTGTTCAAAGATATCCTTGGTACTCAAGGTGATCCTGTACCGAAATATATTAAAGATATTTTATATAAGGTTTTTAATTTTATATGCTTTAATTACCAACAATTAATGCATATCTCTAGAGAATAAAAATTAGTAATGTGCATTTTACTAATTAGAGATTCTCTATTGAGAGATTACAGAAATATTGGACAAGTATTGGAATTAGGAAAACTGAATTTTGCCACTCATTGCATATCTTGAGAATATTTTCGGTTTTGGAAATTCCTTGGTGTTTAAAGATCCTTGGTCTATAAATACCTAAGTTTACATTGCTAGAAAACTATCCTAAGAGCTAGGCAAACTTCATTTCTTGTTGTTTCTGGTGAAATCTCTTACGATTGGTCGTTTAAAGACTTTTGTGGGATCAAGAAGCTCTACGAGTACCGTTGGTGGGAAACTAGATAATTGCAATATTATTAGTTTTCGATTTGATTTGATTGAATAACGGTTGTTGAAACTTTTATTGCGCCTAGTTTGTTCATGCTTTAGAATCTTCTCTTCTGATATAAGATTCACTCAAACTAGGTCAGAGTATCGACGGGATCTTTATAACTATTGTTAGATCTAAAGACATCTTGTGATAATCCATTGTTAACATACTTCGTTCTATGCCTGATTGATCACAAGAGATGCAAGTGGTGTTGTGCATGTATTTGAAGATTAAAGAAGATTTGAAGACGAAGAAGATTTCTTATTAGTTTTCGTATCTTGTGAACTGGACGCACAAACCTTGATCGGCTGGGATCCAACTAGAATCGATATATCTTTGATAGATATGATTCAATAACTTATATATATCTTTAGCAAGATTGATTATAGTGGTTACGAAACAGATTCTTCCTTTGTTGTTTGGAATACGATCCAAAGGATATGCTATTCACGTGCGTGACTCTAGAAGTCGAAGGCGCAGGGATACTGAGAGAACTAAGTATCTAGGGGTAGTCTGCTTGGTCTCAACTATACGAAGTTGGTATTAGATTTTGTATAGCATCTTAATTCTGAGAGTAATCAAAAATGGACTAGGTCCCGGGGTTATTCTGCATTTGCGGTTTCCTCGTTAACAAAATCTTGTTGTGTCTTTTACTTTGATTTACGTATTATAATTGTTTATTATAATAAAGTAAAATACACTTGTACGTTAACTCCGTAAATTCTTGATAGTGATCTTATAGAGTTTGGTTATTACTGAACCTATTATCAGTAATATACTTTGTTGTTGTATTGTCTCGATCTTGTATCCATGTTCAATCATACAAGTTATCTAGTTGTTGTATTGTCTCAATCTCGTATTCATAGACGATCACACGAAGTGTGAACGAATTGTCGTACTATCTCGACTATGTCCATAGACGATCACGTTCGGCAGATGACTTATAGGTTGAAATAAAAAGATTATGGTGTATTTTGGTACCCTCGTCTTTTCAATTGGTATCAGAGTACGCAAACACGAAAAGATCTAACAATCTGTGTTTGGTGGGATCCAACCTATAAGAAATGAATTCGAGTTCTCATGAATCGATTTCAGTCAATGTACCGCCAAGATTTGATGGAACAAACTATCTGTGGTGGAAATATGCTATGAGATCTTTTCTTCAGTCATGCGATTTTAATACTTGGCTATTAGTCGTTGATGGATATAATCTCCCGAAAATTGAAGATTTGGAAATTGAGTTTAAACGCTTAGTAAATTATACAGGGGAAGAAAAAGCATTTACAAAACATAATTCAGATGGTTTGAATGCTATTATACATGCTGTAAGCCGTGATTTGCAATATCATGTATCCACGTGCTAAACTTCAAAGAAAGCTTGGGATAATCTTCAGATCCTATTTAAATAAAACACATCGGAAAAGGAAGCTAGACTTCAAACTCTCACTTTTGATTGAGAAAACCTTCGAATGGATAACAACGATACTTTCAAAGAGTTTCATATTAAACTCTCTTAATCTTGATTATTTCCCCAACCCCGTCCCTCACAGAATGTAGGAAGACGAGATAGGTTAGTCTATCATGGAGGGAGATACAGGTAAAGGGTGGTAAATTGAAGAAGAAGAAGAAGTACGAATTGGTTCTCGAGGGATACTATTAATAACCCGAAGGTATAAGGTGTTGTTACTTTTGACCATTGTTTTTGTTTGCGTTTGACAGGTATAGTGAAATGTCTTTTGGATAATTTACTGGGTCTGTGTTTGATTTAGGCTGTTGAGAATCATCGTAGTGCTCAGTTCAGAATTCGGGAAGCTGTATAGCAGGCGGTCACTTGGACTCCAAGTGTGAGGTCCTGAATCTCAATTTCCAAATTTAGCATCTCTGGTCCATGCTCGCACGAGAATCCTTTAAACATTTTAGAATTTGTAGTTCCACCGAGTATATGACTAAGAGGACTTTCGAGATTTCTTTCCTTTTGAAGCACATTTAAAAGTCTTTTTGGAAAAATATTGTCACCTATGTAGGAATATATGACGCATCTTCAACTGTACCTTGAAACATTGTTTAATATTTTCAAAAGGGAAATCCCATTTTTGTTGTAATAGTCAAGATCAATGGTTGATTTAGGATAGAGAAGATGTAGATGTTGAGTGGAATTCCAAGGCCAATTTTCATTTTGCTTCAAAACTTATAAACTTGTCATCCTTCATTTGCAGAAGTTTAATTATCATAAAAAGAAAAGCGATTACAATTATGCAAGATGGGTTACAACAACTGAATTCGGTACGACATCTAGAGGAGTAACTAAATCAACTTTTGAGTCTTCAAAAATTAGGACCTCATTGAGAATGTCATTTAACAAGTCAGAATAAGGTGTGGACCTCTCTCTTTCTATCAACAATGAGAAATCATGAATTCCGCCTTCCTTAAGCTAAAATGTGCTATCATTAATAATATTGTTTGAATCAGAACCTTCGTGTCCCTTAGGTGGTCTGGCAACCACCAAAGACGGACAATTTCGCCAGAAGTTGCATAACTAATCATTTTCTATGATATTTGAGTTTTAAAGTAGGAAAACTCAAAAAATATCCATGCGGGGAAATGCATTTAGTAAAATGCCTACGTTTTTTCTCCAGAATTTATTTAATGCCCATGAATTGACTTTTCCTTCCGTTTTTAAAAAAAAAAAACGACTAACAGCCATTACATCATATGTGGCACTAAATCGGCTATGTCAAAAGACATTTTAGCCCCTGAATCGCCTGAGTTGGAACGAGTTGGAATAGTGACTCAGTGTGAACTCAAAACCTGAATCGGTACCAATTATGAATCAACTTTGCTTTCAATGCTCTTTCTCTACTGTGATTATTCTTTAATTTTTCTTATCGAACAGGTTAGTTGCAGTTTCAGGTGCTCGTCGAAGCTATCAAATCATACACACCCACAATCATTGACATAAATCAAACTCTCCAAGCTATCAAATCTTCCCTTTTGACACCCTAAAACGTCTGTAAAGTCGAGTTGTCAATATTGTTTTCACGACATAAAATTCTTCTCATATGACCTAAATCCTTAACAACCAATTGTTTATTATCCGTCTTTAGATCCGTATACCCATTCATAACCTCAACCCACGCCCAACTTCCACAACAACAACAACAAATCTTCTTTTATATTATATCGATTAAAATCTCCTCTGCAAATCAAATTTCACAAACTGAATCATAATTCTTGCGATTAAGCATTCAAAATCAGTAATATGTATTAATACATCCATTATAAACCATTCAAAAAATAAATTACATGGCTTTACAACAAAATCCCAATTTCTTTGAAACCCTAAAAATCAAATTTCATCAATAGAAGCAAAATTATCACAACTGAAAATCCAAAATCAGAAGCACAAGTTACTACAACCACTATAGCGCCTTAAAAACCCTTGTTTCATGTTTCAAGTCGATGGTGATGATGTTGCTGGTGACGAAGCTTGAGTTGCAAATAAAATCAATCAAACCAATCAGATACAAAATCTTTTTTCAAATCCTAATTGAAATCATTAATTGCACTATCATGAATTCGGAAAAACTTATCAAATAAGAAAAATGAAATGGAACAAAAAGGAGGTGAAGACGCAGAGATAAATGGAAGAGAGGTGGAGGCTAAAGAGAAAACAAAAACCAAACCCTATAGTGACTATTTTGTTTAATGGTAAAGATGAATTTTCTTGACATGTTTAACAATCTGGACGGTAGGTGACGTTAATTTCACCTTCTAGAATAGTGGGCAAATTTGTAAATATGCCCACCATTTCCTCATCTTGTATGATGAGAAATTGACAAAGTAAACGAGATTTTACCAAAATGGTGGAGCCGGACGGAAATCATAACGGCATAGGCATTAAATAAAGTATGAGAAAAAAGTAGTCATTTTATTAAATAATGCGCGTGTTATAACACCATTGGGGTCCTTATCGAGCTAAAATAGACCCAACAAAACAAAACCAACACATTTACCTCATTTTACCTAAACTGACTAAATAACCCTTCCGTCTATTTCCCTACACCTTATATTTTCTTCCCTATTCGATTAACCGACACTTATTTTCACTCAAAAACTAACAAAAACTTCCCTCTCTCTTCCCTCAGAAACCATATCTAAAACCATTTTTGATTCCTTCATCTTCTTGCTACAGAAAGCAGTTAATCGAATTCGTAACAAAGAAGTCTAACCTTCCTCGAAAGGAAATTAGGTTGAAGTTTCATTTTATTTTGACCTAGTTTTATGTTCTTAAGAAATTAGGCGAAGAAGAAAATGGCGAAGAAGCAAGAGAAAAAGAAAGATGAAAAGAGGAAACCTATTAGGAAAGTGGTTGTAAAAAGATCTCCAAAAGGTAAACCTAGTTTTATTGTTCTTCAGATGTTCTCTTTACTGATTTCATTTTGATGTTGTTTCACCTAATTCGAGATTATGAATCTTAGGTTCTGTAGAAATTTGATTCATAGTCATCTGCTTGGTTTCATCACTTGGTTTGATCACTTTTTGAATCTTAGGTTTTGTAGAAATTCGATTATGAATCTTCGGTTTCATCTGCTGATTTCATACATGGGTTTCTGTAGTTTCATAGTAGATTTTTTTTACTTCAATGGTTTCTTTGATTAAAGCAAATCTGGTTTCCATCATCTTCATCAATATATGATTTTATAATCTTTTGATGGGTATGGTTTAGTGCTACTGGTATTACTAAGGTATAATCTGCTTTTTTGATGAAACCAGATTTGGTTTCATCATTTTCCAATTGTTAAATTGGTTCCACTATAACTGATGATGCTTGCTAAGGTATATTCTGGCTTTTCTGATGAAACCTTTTTTGGTTTCATCACTTTTCATTTTATAACAAACATCAACAAACATCATTCAAAATGAAAAAGTGATGAAACTATATTTGGTTACCAAGAGTTTGTTTCATGTAACTATATTTGGTTACACCATTTGTACTTTAGTTTCATCAATAACCATATGTTTGTTTTAAGTAATAGAAATTTGCCTGATAAACCTACATATGCAGCATGCCTATTTACTTTGAAAATCAAAATTTTGTGACATAACTAAGGTTCTAGGATGATGTATATGAGAATGATGTATATGGAGTTATGAACCGATGAAGCTCTTATTGTTGTGTAAGAAGACGAACAAAACATAACTTATCAGTTTTGTTAGATCTTTGTCCTCTTTTTCTTTCTTTCTGGAGTTTGCGAACACATAGCTTATCTAAAAAATAATTTGCAACTAAAGCTCTTATTGTGGTGTTCTCTGTTTAGCGTGTTTATTTCTAGTTTATCTGGTGCAACCAAATCTGGTTGCATCATTTTTAGTTATTGGTTTCATTATTTTTATCTATGATTCACCTAACTTTTGGTTTCACTTACAGGTAAAAAAAGAGAAACAGAGTCGTATAGATGCTCGTTGCATCATTTGTGCAAAGTAGTAGCTGACATAAAGGCGTTGATATAGAACAAAGAACCGCATATGTTAGCTCTTAAATCATGTCCATTCTGGCGTTTCATTGAGCCATTCTTTGATGGTGTAATGGAAGAAGAAGAGCTCGTCAAAAAGACAAAAGCAGTCATGATGGTTTTACAGTCACTTGAATTCAGAAAAGATGGTAAGCTACCATTGTGTTTCAGGTTAGGTAGATCGAAGAAAATGACTCTGCGGACAATTCCAGAACATTTCTCTGTTATCTTTAGCCTACAAATGATGGAGGGTGTAGAAGTAGATGAAGAAGTGGGCATAGGTGAAGAACTGGAGAAAAGGGTTAAAAACTTCGTCGCTCAGTATTCTAAAAGAAGTAAGAAGACGTTCAAAGTTGATATTCAATATTGCATGATGAAATCCGCAGCGGATGAAACCAAAGCAGACGAGTTTGTAAAGTTTTTCGTCATGTTCCTGTTAGTGTCGGTATTCGTCCCCAACAAAGGTGGGCGAAGTCTGGCGGCCAAGTACTTGTATATGGTATTTGATATGAACAAGGTTTGTTGGCCACAAGTGTTCCATGATTATCTACTTGAGTCAATAATAGATTGTGATGGCGATGTTGAAAACGTAGTTGGTTGCATACCCGCTGGTAAGTTATTTTTTGTTCTTTTGATTAATAAGTTATATTCTTTTATAATGTATCTGATATTGATTCTTAATTTGAATCTTGTTTTTTTTTTTTTTTTTAAGTATTGGGTAACAGAGATGACTATGATTGCAAAAAGGAAGGATGGGCTCGACAAGTATCCAAAGTTTGCTAGATGGAACCTTGGCAATGTCTGCCAGCAAATATTGGAAAACTTCGACGGTTTCTCCGACAAGAAAGATCTATACTCTGAGGTAAAGAAGATTTACTTTTCTATCAATCCATTTCAAATTTAATATCATCAAAAAGAGAAAGATTTACTTTTTTTTTGATGAAACCTTTTTTGGTTCCATCAAAAATTTTATCTGAAACCAATTTTGGTTCCATCAAAATTTTTATCTGAAACCAATTTTGGTTTCATCAAAAAAATTAGCTGAAACCAATTTTACTTGTGTACTGCAGAAGAATATGCGTCGTCGCTCATTCTTGCTTGAATATGACGATCAAGAGAAGCGTTTGGTTGAGCCCATAGATGAAGATTATATTATTGTTGAAGATTCTGTTGAACCTGAAGAGCCAGTTGAAGACAATGTTGCAGATCATATTGCTGAAAATGAAGTGCCGGCACAAGTTGAAGACAACTCTTACGAGGCCAAATACAGGTGGGCAAGAATGGTGATTGAAAAGCTTACAACAGTTGGCAACAATGGACTCTCCGAAGAAGATAAAGCAGTATTGTCAAAATATGACGCTGAGTTTGGGTTCAACCATCATTGAAGACTTACTCCAGAAGGAAGCGTAAGAGAGTCCAAGTAGACTTTCTACAGAAAGAAGATGTTCGTTCGGAACCAGAAAAGGTTTCATATGTTGAGGTGATATGCTAGTTAGATTTTCAGAATTTACTTATTAATATAGAATTGAAAAATGTTACATTTTTATTGATATGTTAGATTTGATCTGCGAATTTTACTTATTGTTTTAAACAGAAATTTTACATTTTTTTATGTCTTGTTTTTTTTTTTTTTTTTTTTTTTTTTTTTTTTTTTTTTTTATAAATTTTACATTTTTATTTGACAAACTGGTTCAAAGTAATTTTACATTGTATTGCTTGTATGTTAGTATGTGACATTTTTTATCTTAAACCTTGTATTGCAGGTGGTGAAAGGTGCAGCGGCGGAGGATGAAATGATGCATATTACCGGTGAGCATTTACTGCATGAAGGAACAGAACAAGAGCATTTACTGCATGAAGGAACATGACAAGAGGATGTTGAAGAAAGGGTTCAAACTAGTGAAGCAATGATACAAGGTTATGTAGATTTTATGATGGAACCAGAAAAGGTTTCAGTACCTGGAAATGTTGTTGAAGATGTTTTGATGGAACCAGAAAGGGTTTCACTGTCTGGAGATGCAGAAAAATCTGGAAATGTTGTCTCTTCATTAGATGCAGAACCACAACAAGGAATATAAGAGTCTGATAAAGAACAAGGACAAGGAGGAGTAAAAATAGAAGAGGTTTCAGAGTTGACTCCAAACACTATCGAAGAAATCAAGGTGGCCGGGCAGGTTGAATTTGAAATGAAGAAATCTTCATCAAAACTGGAGGACGAGACTGAACAATTAACTCTGAATACTCTTGAGGAAATCAAGGTGGCCGAGTAGGTCGAATCTGAGGCCAAGAAATGTTCATCAAAGCAAGGGAATGAACAAGAAGAGGGTCTGGAGTTGACTCCAAACACTATTGAGGATATCAAGGTGGCCGAACAGGTCGAATCTGAGGCGAAGAAATTTTCTTCTTTGAAGCAAAATATTAAACAAGAAAACAATGAAACTCGGTTTATATATGATGAGGACAGTGAGGATGCTATTCGGAAAATGGAATCCGTTTATGCAAAGCAAGGTTGTTCGTCAAAGACAAAGGTACAAAGTGTATACTACTACTCAACTGTAAGCATAGTAGAGGATGTAGCTGATATAGAAGACGATGAACCTAGATTCAGTTTAGGACTGACGCATAGTGACAGTGAAAAAGAAGATGTTGAGAAAGGATCTCAAAACATCAGTCCCAAGAAAAAGTTGAGTAATATGATTACAAGACTAAGGGATGACATAAGAAAAATGCAAGAACCAGTCAAATATCGGGATTATACAACTGAGAAAAAGAGAAGAACAAAAACTAAATGCGATTGGAGAAAAAATCCTAATGAAAAGAATAAGCAGAAGGCGAAGAATGAGGAGGTGTATGAGGTGAAGGATGTGAAGTTGAAAGCAGTTGAAAACTTGAAAATTATGAAGGTACTCGATGAAAGTCAGAGACCCCTTGTGAGCAGGTTTTTCAGAAGCAAAACTGAAAGGTAAGTGCTGAAACCAAAAATGGTTTCATTAAAAAATGTGTTCTAAAAAACTTTTTTTTTCATTCTTAGATCCAGTATTCACTAGCTTGAGTTTTACAGCTACACGGCGTGGAAGAACAAGGAGCACCAACTGATAATATCTGGGAGGATGCTGGATTTGTTGATGAGAAAGGGAGACGTCGGAGGAGACATCATTGAGTTTTACATCTTGAAATTGCAAAAGAACATCCTCAAAGAAGAGTTGAAACCAGATGGTAATCCGAAGTACAAGAAAGTTGTGTTTCTAAGCACATTTTTCTATGTAAGTTTCCTCTGCAATTTAATAGATACATTCTTACTAAGCATGGAAAATATTTTCGGTTAGAGTTGATTTCTGGTTACTGTTAATTTAGTAGATACATTTTTTCTAAGCATGAAAAGATTCTTGTGTACTGGATTAGTTGACTTTGGCATCCTTGACTAAGTTGGATCTGTTAGTACTAGCATACTAGATAAATTTCCATAAAAAAGTGTGGGCAAGATTCGTTAGTTTGAAGCATTCATCTTGAGTAGAGTGTTTTACTTAGGATGTGGATAAGAATTGTAATTTGAAGATCTTAGTATCAATTTGGTTAAATTGTTTTGAATGTAAACCTTTGTAGCAAAAACAAGTTGAGTGAAACCAATTGCATCTTTTGTTTCTCACTCTTCAGTTAAACACTTTATGATGTGCGGGGGATCAGTTTTGTGATTGTAGGTCTAGCTGATTGTAGAATCCAACTATGAGTGGAAATAGTTGTTTCAAATGTTGTTGGTTATATAGTTTATTTTGATGGAACCAATTTTGGTTTCATTCTTTAGGAAGAAAAAAAGTGTCACTCATTACGAAGAAAAAAACACTTGCATGTCTGTCACTCATTAGGAATCTATTTTCTTGTATTTTTTCAGACATGTCACTCACTAGGAATGAGATGTGGTAGTGCAATTGAAGCGTTCATCGACAAAATAGACTACAATGTACAATTTTTATTCGTTCTGTTGCTGACAACAGTTGGAGATGGGGTAGACCATTGGATACTGCTAGCTTTTGATATTGAAACCGCAGAATTTTTTCACTACAACTCCTTGGCTTCCACTGAAGAAGAATGCAGGAAAAGTGCTGAAAGCATGAAACAAAGAATAATACCAGCATTTGCACAGCACGATGCAAAGCTCCCCCGTGATGAGCAGACAACTCAGCCCCCGCCATACAATATGCACACGCCGTCATGTTGTCAACAAATGGGGTAAGCTAGAACAATCATCATCTATGTTTGAAAGTTCGGTAAATATATATATTTATTTATTTATGGCAGTTTTAAATATTAAATATTGAGACAATTTTTTGGTTGTTTCAGGAATGATTGTGGTCTTCATGTTTGCTATTACATGAAGAGCCTCTTGAAGGGAAACATGGCGTCGTCTCCTGGAGATGATATTTCACTAAAGGTGCATGAGATGAGACCAAAGCGGGTGTGTAAGATCCTCCTTGATGCATGAAGAGTCTCATGGGGAGAATATTTCAGAAAGGGTAGAAAGCATGAGAGCAAAGTTATGTATATTGTCAACTATTTATAAATTTGAATGCTTGTAATAGTTTATAAAAGGTTTAAACTGTGTATGAATGGTTTCAATTAGAATACTGTCAACTACCTGGAAACAATGTTTATAATGTTTTCAATTATGTTTAACCGAAACCATATTGGCGCATAGTGTTATGTATATCTGTATTTTGATAAAACCAAAAAGGGTTCCAGAATAAATGATGAAACCAAAAATGGTTCCACCAAATGCAGGTGAAACCAAATGGGAAAGGGTCGTATCATGGCTTGGTTTACAGGCAAAATTGATATGTTTCAAAGGCATGGAAATAATTCATAATAAAGCAAAAGTTTAAGGGAAAAAGCCAAGACAATTACAAAAGCATTCACAAAAGCAGTGATCTAACCAAAAAAAGGATCCAACCTATTTTGGTTACAAAATAACAGTAGAAATGATGAAATCAAAAAGGGTTCCACCATATTGCAGGTGAAATACCAGCAGGAAATCAACATGTTTTACTGTAGACAAGAAGACAGGAATATAAATGAGCAATAACAGTCAAATATAATATAAATGAGCAATAACAGTCAATAACATGAATATAAATCAACAGAAAAAATGAATTCTCAAAATATAGACTAAAGCATATTGTAGTCTAAACTAAAACAGATACTCAAAGTTTACGAACTGTATGCGAAATGCTAATAGAATAGAAGAAGTCTGAACTAAAACTAAAAGTAAATCAGTCTCAAAAAGACTTCACGTCTGCTTATTAGGGCACGTCCTTCGATTATGAGTAGTCATTTCATTACATCCATCGCAAGTTCTCATCTTCTTCTTGGGAATTGAACCTGTATTAGGAATCTTTTTCTTCTTACTTGGACGTCCTGATTGTGGCAAAACTTTAGGTCCATGAACAACAGACTTGGGTGAAATTGTCGCAGGCCATTCAACTGTGGGAACTGGATGGATTGGTCTTGAATACGACTCTCAATAAAACTTAGTGGTGAAGTAGTCTTCAACATATTCATAAGGATCTTCACCATTCCCCATTATACACCTAACAACATGGGCGCCAGGGAAGCTATTGATTTTCCAGCGGTTGCAAGAGCGTGTCTTTTATTTCAAATCAACCCTTTGTGTGAATGAGGCATGAAATTCATACACAAATTCAGACGACTTGGTAACAATGTAATCACGACCATGCATCTTATTGTTATAGAGTTCAGTTTCCATTTATGGACAGAAAACTCCTCGCCAATCGAACGATGTCACACATTCTTCACGACGAATGCACATCATTTCCATAAGCTTCAGCCGTATTTTATCAACCATGACAGCAATAGGCATCTCCCTCTCTTCCTTAACCCAACCATTCAAACATTCAGCAACATTTGAGCACAACTCCCATATCGACAGCCCGGGAAAAAAAAACTAACCCATTTATCAAGTGGATCCCTACTAAGATATTCTTGTAGCTTCTGATTTTTAACCAGCATCAGGTCATCCCAACTCTCCTTAAACTCTACATGTGTATTCGCATATGCACATTTTTCAAACAACTTCAACACATAATTGTTATATGTCTTGGCTGACTTAGGAAAGCATGCATTAACATTGTTTGACATGTGCCAGTAACACCACCCATGATACGCACCTGGAAAAACGACGGAGATTTGGTTGACTAAACCACTACCTCGATCACTCACAAATGTAAGTTGTCTTTGAGGAGAAACTACATCCCTGAGTTGATCCATAAACCATTTCCAGTTCGCATCAGTCTTAGATGAAACCACACCATAAGCTAAAGGGTAAATTCTTGCAAAATCAAACAAAACAGAAAAAAAATGACAAAACAACACATCAAAAAAATGATGAAACCAACAAGACAGAAAAAGGTTTCATCAAAAAAAATGATAAAAGAAACCAACAGAAAAAAGTTTAAGAAACAGTACCATTATCCCCGTTTAGTCCTGCTGCTGCCATCATGTGACCTAGATATTTACTCTTCAAATGTGTTGCATCCATGAATAGCAAGGGACGACAGTAATTAAATCCATGGATACATGCTCCGAAGGCGATGAACAATCACACACTTCTGACTCGCGTCAGTTTCCAAAACAACACGGGATCCAAGATTGGTTTCAGACAATTGCTTTGTATACCAATGCAAGTAAGCGAATGACTTCTCATCCTCTCCCCATGCCATATTCAGTGCATGTCTCTTCCCTGCGTATGCATAGTAAAAACTTATATCAAAGCCATATTCTCTTCTAATTTTTTCCATAATATCCTTTGTCTTCTTCTTTGGGTTCTGTTTAATCTCATCCTTGATCAAGGAACTTATTAGCTTCTTCGATACATTTGGAACGTTAGTAAATCCACCATCAGAAGTATGCTGATTATTTAACTCCTTGATAATAAAGGGACTTCCTTCGACACCGTCACAAGAAACAACATACATGTGCCAATTACACTTGTCCTTCTTCTTGTTAGCACAACAAGCAGCAATCCGCAACTTCTCGTTTCTTGTTACCTTATATGCATAACCATTTGTAGCATGGTACTTCATCAAATCGTGACGCCCTTGGTCCACACCTCCTGGAAACACTTGTTCAACACTGTGAAAAAAACCTAGCCAACGAGCGGATTTCAACGGTTCTTTGACTACTTTAGGGTCATCATAATCAGTGACAGTGGTAACTAGTGGCTGATTAACAGGTACAACTTCTGACCCATGGGATGATGAACTTGAACTAGCACCTATGTGGAATACTGAACTTGAACTTTCACCTCTATGATATACATATAAGTCTAGTGTTGGCAACTTGTTCAACATAGAAAACACAACAGCTGATCGAAGATCATAATCAGACTGAAGTACCTTTTGCTGCTCACCAAATTTTCTAATGATTTCAATAGTGAATGGAGATAGTTGAACCCAATTTAACCAAATATGATCCTTCAAATCCATAAGAGTTGATTTTAAACCAATACGAAACGACAATGAGGCTTCATTGTGACATACAACTGCAATGACAAAGTTCATATCTACAAGCAAAGTATGGAACCGAAAAAGGTTTCACTCAATTTAAACTGAAAACTATATGACAGCTTAACAACAAAAAATTTCCATTCATACAGATTTCACCATGAACAACAAGAAACAAACATAATCAACAGAAGCAAATCTATTTCAATACGAACAACGATCCAAAATTGTAACATTATTGTAACTTCTATTATGAAATCAACTACAAAATTCAAAACAAATCAAATAAATAAAAATACCTAGAAATCGAAATCGCGTTCCTGATGAATATGATCCGACTACTCCAACGTATGATTACAGACTCAAGATGACAATTCGAAGGATTAAATTGTTACTTCTCTTCTTTTCTTCGAAGAAGATGAGAACCGAAAACCAAAATAAATTGAATTTCTTCAACAATACATATAAATCTTCAGATTCGAAGGATTGAAATCTACGATCTCTTCTGTTATTCAACTAAATTGAAACAAAACCGAGATCGGAAAATTAGTTTCTGAAATCATCAGAATCGAACCGGAGAAAGAGATAAGAATATAGATCTGGTTTTGATTTTTCTAGATCTCTATAAAGATTCTGGTAGAGAATATACGAAATCAAACCCTAAAATCTAAATAGAGGAAGATTCTGGTAGTTTAGATCTTCAATCCTCTTCTTCGATCTGCTGAAATTGTATTTCCGCCAAAATTTTCTATTTTAAAGAAACCGTATATATGGTTAAGGGTACGATTGGAACTATTGGATACAGTTAAAAACTAAATTTAACTAATTTGAATTCAAATGGAGTGTTTGTTCCATTTTTATTGGGTACGGTTTTGATTTCGCACAAATAATATGAACGGTGTTTTAGTAACTCTAAGAATATCACCCTGATTTTTTAGAACTTAATATGTTTATTAAATGCATTTCTCCACGTGGACGTTTTTTTAAGTTTCCCTTTAAAGTATTGACAGGATATGAGCTGATGTAAAATGCCAGTTGGTGTGCTTATTGACAATTTAAGTAAAATGCCTATTGCATGTCTGGTCTTTAGGCACAAATGCTTTTGACGGCATTCCTTAAGCATGTTTGTTTGCAACTGGAATACTGTAAGCTCAATGAGTGTATTTGCATATCTGTTGTTCAGATGACCCACTTCCTATGTGATCATTTTCTCACAAATTGAATTTCGAGTCAAAATTTAAATGAAAATGACCTGAAGTGTTTCCAGTTACAGATTCACACCTACCTACTTCATTTATTTCAGCAGTTTTCAGAAAGATACAAAAGTTACGATGGTCCATTTGCACAAATGAGTATGTTACAAACAACAACAATTAGTATAACAAACAAGAAAACAAAGGGGTAAACCCCAGTAATTTGCTAATCCTTCATTCTATCTTCCATGCGTAAAGGAAGAGGCTGAAATCAGGAATTGTCGTATGTTGACTTTCAGCAGAGACGTACCCGGTATCTGTGGCGGTGCTACTCTCACCAGTCTCACTACCACCAGCACTACTACCATCTTTAACGTGATTATATTCCGGTGCGCCTGGCCGGAAAATAAACATCCCATGGCCACAAGAGTTACCAAATAACCAATCATGAACATCCCAAAAAACTTGCACTGGTAACTTATTTACAATCACGGTCTCATTTCCTCTAAATTTCCATTGCAAATTTGTAACATGGACTACCACAATCCCGTCTACGCTAATCCACATCTCTGGGTCTCTAGGCCCCGTGATTGTATTTTCCACAACGATATCGTGTTCTCTTCTGCTGTTTTGATCAAATTTTGCTCTCGTCGAGAAACATTTTTTCCCAAAGATGTTTTCCTTTTTAAATAGTAATATAGCATCCATCAGTGATGGTCTTGATTTGGTTCTCTTATATGCTTTTTTCTTAAGATCACCTAACAACAACACAACTTGTTCTTCTGATACCAGTGCAACATAATAATCTGCAGAAGGTTCAGGACTACCTGTGAGTTTCGCTGATCGAAGATCCCAAAATATGTCTACTCGTTTTCCTTCCAGATCAAATGACTTGAGCCCTTTTTTGCTCCAAAAATGCCATGGCTTAAAATCAATTTTGCAAGTGCAATCATTTTCATTCCCCCAGTTCTGGACAGTTAAATTTAGAGACAGATTGATCAAATTCTTTGACCATACTATTGATATCCTGCGACTAACGTCGAAGAGCACTGTTTCATAGACGCATGTAACGGTGCAATGTGCTGCCTTATTTGCAGATGGGTCTTCTGTTAATTTTTCTGCTGTTGAGTTATCCGGCATTGATTGAATTCGATACGGATGATTAGCAGCCATCATTTCTCTTTCAAAAAATAGATCAAAAGTTTGAACTCTGGCCTCAATTTTGAGACAAAGAACATAATCCAAAGATGAAAAAATTGCTTCCCAGTATTGGCCTATAAGAATGTTCAATGCTCCGTGAGGCCGCTATGAATCAAATACTAATCAAGTTTGAATCTCACCATCAATATCTCGCTTGTTACACTCTATGTATCTTTTGATTTTCCATGTTGTATTAATCAGGTGGAGTAGGCGTGTATATATCAATCTAAAACTAGCATCAACATAGAATAACCACGATATTACCTCGAAAGAAACATTCTTGAATCAGGAGCAAATTCACAGAAAGGTGTTGAATGTGTTGTCAACTGCAACCATGAAAACCATGCAACAAACCAAACCAGAAATTACCTCTCATATGAAAAATGGTGACCAAATTTTGCCGTAGGAACACTAGTCAAATTTGGTGGAGAAAGGAAATGGTTGTGGAAGGGTGGTTGTACAATTTGGTAGGGAAGGAGAAAATTTCTCACGGTTGTTAGTGAAATTCCCTTGGACAGAATGACCAAACTATGAAAACAATATCCAACTCATCACAACCAGAATTTGAGGCATGCTATTTCTAGTAGAATACACATAACACAGTTTAGCCAAGTTTACCTACCTAAGTGGTGGTTCAGATTTGTCCTCACCAAAGACAAATCTAGTTATTTTGAAACGTTTTCGGAAGTACAACCGGATACCCTCTGCTCCCGTATGACTTTTTAGTTTTCTTGGTAATGAAAAGATCTCGAGGCTTTACTCTTGGCTCTCCGGAAATACCCAACTTTTCTCAAAAAAAAAAAAAAAAAAAAAATTTCCACCTTAATAGGGTTAACCCCAGAAAAACAAGTTTCAATCTCCCTTGGGGATTCAAATGATTTTGCAAAAGAAAAAAACAAATTTGGGTCTAATTATCCGTGTGTTCATGATCTTATTGATTCGATTCATTATCGTAGATGATCGTGGTGTGTAAGGTAAATTGTTGAAACCCTAATATCTTCTGAATTACTGTTTTGCTCATTGATTGAATTACATGCTGATTTCGAGTTTTGCTGCAGTCTTAATGTTCACAAATTTAAGAACAAAATGGTCCGCTGCAGGCTTTGATGTCAGATTCAAGAACAAAAAAATAAAAAAATAGAGAGAGTGGGTGATAATGAAGACAAATGATTGGGAAAAGGCTAGAAAAGGTGTTTCGACAGAGTAAGGTTATGAACTTATGATCAAAATAATCCAGATGAGTACTGCTATTAGTTATAGCCATAAGAATTTTTAATAGTTAACAAGAGTAGTGGAGGAATTTGACATTTTATCATATGTAGTTGAGAACACAAAAATTGAATTTTACTTAATTGATTGCACCTTAAAAAGGGTTGTTGATATTGAAAATTTTGAACTGAGTAATCTTGAGGACACAGAAAATAACTTCACATTGTATATCTCACTTTGTATTGCAGAAGGTGAACAAGTTCAAGAAATTTATTAGTTTTATTTTGAAATCCATTGTCATAGATTGTGGAAGCTGGCAGTTGTGACGATAGATAATAGTGGTGTCAGATTGTAAGTCTTTGAGAGGTTCAGATAACAGTTTTGTCCACCTTTTCCTTTGCTTGAACCTTAAGTAGGATCATTCCGTAGTTTTTTTTTTTTTTTTTTTGTTGTTGTTGTATATAGTCTTTGAGAGGTTCAGATAACAGTTTTGTCCACCTTTTCCTTTGCTTGAACCTTAAGTAGGATCATTCCGTAGTTGTTGTTTTTTGTTGTTTGTTGTTGTATATATATAGAGAGGGTACCGACTGGAAAGAATTTGTGGGAATCATTTGCGTGTTGGCTAAAGTTCGACAAGTATTGTTGTTTCCACATTTTTGGCCTTAGTTACTGTTTGTTTGGTTGTCTAAACTCAAAGTCTGAATCATTGGACATTTAATTGATCTAATATATAGCTGCTACTCCGTAATCCAAAATTGATGATCTGGATCATTATTTGATTTAATCCTTCTTTCTCCTGTTGTGCAACAAAATTCAAAATTGTCGTTCCCCATTACCACCAATATAGTGTATGCGTAATAGTGTAATACACGCAATCTTTGTGATATAGGTTCTCAGAGATGGGCGGGTAGCAATAGAATTTTAGTACTATTAGTTGCAATCATTATTAAGCTCAGGAATCCCATCCTTGGAGATATATCGTTAGCGATATTGTTATTATAGCTACTAGACATTACTTTCTTGGAAGGCCGCTCATTTAGTTAACTCCACCGATGTTCTTCAACATTTTTAGAAGGTATTTATAAATTTATGGAATTCTCAATGTTGTTATTTGATGTACTTATACTTATCTGGCAAGCCGTGGTTAGTGCTTCCGAGTGGTGGCGGATTTGTGTTAATTTGGGGGTTTGGTCGTGGGGTGGCAGTGGTTGCTGCTTGCTGTTGGTGGTGGATTTATGGTAGTTTTAAAATTTGGTTGTAGTTGATAAATTGGTATAAGTTTACATGATTCTTGCTTTTGTTGTCTTTTGTTTTTGTGAATTTTGATTTTGTATACCCATTTTATTCAGATTGGAATAGGAGCCTAAGCAAATCAGATTTAATAGTGATTCCATGACACAAACTAACATTCTCAGAATACCATGAACTCAACAATCAGATTGACAATATTAATCTTACATGTATGCCATCTAATCTCCTTATATATCTGGAATACAACAAATATATGGATCATATGCTACGATATTATTAAATGACGTCATATTGATTTAGACGTCGTTGGGGTGCTGAGATGCTTGGCAAATGTGCAGGTTACAAAGAGGTCTAACCGGAAGAAGTTTCGAATTCGTGAACTGACGATTGAGGGCTTGAGGTATGCATGTACAAAACTAAAATTTCTAAATAGTTATTAATGTGTGTACTCCAAGTAATAATGAATATGCAGTTTCTAAGTGATAGATCTTAGCTGCAACTATTAAGTATGCGTTTTCGAAGCTTTCAACTCCATCCTTAGCTTCACCGTGTTAGAAGATTTGAACTCCATAAATGTTTGATAACATTTAGATTGGAGGGACACTTCAGTTTAGAAAATATAATAGGTATCTGTGGCCATATTATTGTCCCTTCTTAACAACAGTAGAAAGTTACTGCCAACCTCTTTTACCTGTACCAGCATTGGCTTCTTTCTCCGTCTTCAGTTTTTTATTTTGAAACGGAAGAAGTGGCCAACACACGAGTGGCTTTCGTTGATGTCAAAGGTAATCTCATTATAGCCTTGAGTTGGCCCATATAGTGGAAGCTTTTCTGCAATCACATTGAAAACTCATTAGTCACCGGTTTAAGCTACAAACGGGCAATAACCAACTGGTTTAGGTAGGGACATAAAAATATTTGCAAGAGCCAGACATGACACTGAAATGAAATCACAACCAAGTCAACTTACCTCATGCAGACAAATCTTACTATTCCACTTTGCTCACAAGCACTAATACCAAGTATGTGTGTGAATTATGTTTGTATTATCAGAATCGTCTCATATGTCTTACCTTACTCATAATTTCTTAACTGAATGTTTTCGTTTTTGTCATGCAGGACCCTACGTCTCAAACACATGCTAGCTCCAGTGTTAATAACTTGATGGAGACTTACAAACTCTTTAATTAGAGTAGAGAGGGTTAATCAATGTTATAAAAAGACATGCACTTTGACTTTGAGATTTGAGTGTCATTCAACGGACATGATCTATCAGGAAGGGTTATCCTGCGGTCCCTATCGTCTGATCGAGTTTTTGGAGTGGACGGACAAGAATTTTCAGTATTGTTACGGGGTGGGAGTGTGTGTCAACTGGAAAAGCGGGGGTGATTTTGAGGGACGTTTGGGGACGTCCAGATTTTACTATCTGTTTGAGGCCGTTGGAGGCGAATCTGTATCATAAAAAAAACTAATCTTCTATTTCCACTTCTTTTTTTTTGTTTGTTTAATCGTGTTTTCTGTCTGCCTCTGCGATTCGGTTTCCCCTCTTCA
This sequence comes from Papaver somniferum, assembly GCF_003573695.1. Lineage (NCBI taxonomy): Eukaryota > Viridiplantae > Streptophyta > Magnoliopsida > Ranunculales > Papaveraceae > Papaver > Papaver somniferum. Next base: position 38,080,103 of record NC_039363.1, read on the forward strand.
CACAAACCCTAGACCTGTGTTTGATTTTTGTTTTTCTAGGTAAAGAGAGGCTAATTCGAAGAATGCGTGTTCCATTAGATTTGATTCGTTTTGTTTTAACCTATTCTCTCTTGGATCTATGTCTCTGTTCGATTCGGTTCTTCTTATTTAATTCTCCATTGATTTGGTTATCTTCTTATTTGATCAGAGCAGATAAAATCATAGGTAAACTCATCGTTTCTCATGTTATTTTTTTTCTTGATTTTGCATATACTGATTAGTTTCTTTTTTCTTTTCAATTTGCATTAATTGATGTCTCCTCAGTGTTTTAAAAATTGATCCATCACTGTAAAATCCTAATGTGGGCATCTTGGATTCCTGAACTGACATGCCTTCTTTTCTGACTCTTATGGGGTACTTGCAGTTTTGATCTGTCTTCTGTTATGTGCATTCGGAGTTACGAGGAAGGGTGGAGTTTAATTTGTCTTCTCTTGACGTCATAAGCATGAATACTTTAAAGGCAACCGATAATTAACAGTGTATACCCCTTGAACTAATACGTGGCTACGCTTTACACAGTTTTCTTTAAAATTTTCATTACAGTTAGCTCAATCGCATCAAATCATTATGAAACAAGTGTATGAAATAAGTATATACCAGCTAAACTCTATGTCGCGTGGTTGGCTACATTAGTAAACGATTATTATAAAGAATAACTCTGATGGTGCTGAACTGGATTTTTATTCCATTTGTTGAAACACACACTTACTGCTTATGGCTTGAGGTATGTTTCTTGGACACTGGGTGTAAGGGTGGTGGGTCAAAATACTGATTTTTGTCTTTGCTTAGATTATACACCTTCTGCGATTAATTCGTTACACGGTTGCTGTGTAATACGGGTATCTTATATAAGTAGCCTCTTCAATATCAGCATCTTGTGTTTTTGATATAAAAAAATCTGTATTCGGGTTTGAATTTTGAAAAATTGATAAGCTGATAATTAATTAAGTGGGTTTTTTTGGCTATAGCCTATAGGTTTTACACTCGGGTGAGCGTTCAATACATGGTATGGGGAACAAGCCTTATTGCATGGGCTTATATTCCTGGGATTAAAGTGTATGACACAACAAATGATCTCCAGTTCCTACTACCCCACCTAGATTGTCCGGTCTGCAAATTGTACACATATTTATTCATATGTTTGTGCTAAGTTCAGCCTTCTTGGTACCTTTAGGACGATAATCTCTTGGTTCTTGGGTGGTATACTAAAAAAGTAATAATTGCTGCAATAAGGGGGAGCGCTTACACAGGCATCAATGGGACACATAGGATGTGGTCTTTTCCACGAAGCAGGTCGATATTGTGGCGTCTTTACAAACCAGTAATTCCATTTCAGGAATTGCACCTTATGGTGATGCTTTAGTTGTCTTTGCTTATACTCCTGAGAAAAAGATGTAGATAAAGAATTTAGTAGCACCACTCTATCACGGCAGGTAATTTGTTATCATATTCGTTATCGTATTCATGTGCTAATTACTTGAATATTCAGGTAATTCAATAAGACTGATTTTCTAATTTGCTAGACAGTGACATTTTGATCTTTAAATGTGCTTCGGTGTCTGTTATTATTGTCAGAATCGCAGAAAATTATCTTTTTATGATCATTTTCGTTGAAGTACTTCATTTATTCGTGGTAGGAATGCAGAAGATCATATTAGCTTGGCTTCTTCAACACGGCAATGAGGTGGAAGCATTTAGCATTGGCTGCAGTTGAGGCAGGTAAGAGACCACATAACTTCTCGATGGGGTACTTTAAATTCCTTGGATAGTTTTTTCCGGTGCTGTGATACTCTTCTTATGCACTTCTGCTTTCCGAATGAATTTGATACAGAACGATTGTCACTGGACTGATGTAGTTGTAATTGATAACGTTTATAGTTTCATGTTAACTTAATACTTAGTGTTATTGACCTGCTTTATGAACCTATTATTGTCCATTTGATATTGGAAAAAAATACGCTGACACCACAACTTTGTGCCCCAAGTTGTTATGTGAATCTTCTCCATATCATGGATGAGGGGTAGACAACTCTCATTTGCAACTTCACTCTGTATTATCTTACTAATAACTGGGTTGTTTCTGATCGACGGGTTTTACACATTGCTCATCTTCGCCGTGTTTCTGTTCTGCGCGATAAAATTTAGTAGACAAAGTATTATATCCTTGATCCCGTGCTATTAAATCTGAGGACTTAGCTTATTGTCCATAACCTTTGTAGGTGAGACCATGAGACATGTTTTTTCTGATGCGGCTTTTCTTAATGGAGAAGACCAGTATATGGAAGTTCACTGAATTGCAAATGCACGTATAAATCTTTTGTTACTATGCACTAAGCACCTATAAGGATTTAACCATTTAACTCACAAGTGTGGTTTGGGTAAACAATTTGTTCTATAATCATCATAATGTACAGAAAAGGTTGGTTTGCATAAAGCATTTGGGGAAAATGGAATCTCAGGGTATATCCTTACTAGCGAAGTTGGTGGGATTTTAATCCACATAGGCCTTAATCCTAGATGTACCATTACCTGTTGAAGCTGACTAATTTTACGTTGTTTTACAGTCTGATATAGGATAGGAATTTCCCGGATGTCAGTGCCCCAATTCTTTGTTTGTATTAAGAGGACTTTTACTTATCATTTGTTGGGTTTATTAGGTTGTGATAAAAGGGTTAGTCTTTATGTTCCGTAACTACTTCAGTTTACTTGGTGCAGGGAAGTATATCCACATTAAAGGTTTATACGCCGATATGCGCTTTGTTAATTTGCATAACGAATGATTTTGGATTTAATTTTTATGTGTGGTCTTTGATTTGTCTGTGCCAGGGGCGGAGAGGGAGCACATATGTTGTACTTTTGTTTATGCTACAACATCGTGTCCTGCAGGGCTATGCAAGTGTTGGGAAAGGTTAATTCCAGGTTACCATCTGGATGCAGCTAAGTTATTCCATCCCTTGCATGATTTTGCTGGATTGGATACCGTGGAATCCTGAGTTGGTTTTTGGGATAGTGGTGATGTAGGGAATGTTGGTTGTGTGAATGTGCGTTTGTGTAAGTTTTCCATTAAATTGGATAAAAGAGCTGCTATGTGCTTTTTTTGGAACCATTCCATCTGTTTTGAATATCACTAAAGTATTTTTGAGTTAATGATGTTAACTAAAATAAACATGATTTCTTAACGTTAACAAATGCCGCATATGCCCGGCAATTTTTAGAGTTTTTTTAGAAAATATAAAGTAAATTTGTATTTTCTAGATTAACCATTTTTTCACCTGTATTCCTGAATTAGCTTGCACCTAACATAGGAAGGATGTATCTTTAAGATTATATGATTTTTCATATGCTTCTAAGGGTGCATCTCCAGTGAATATTGACTGTCAAACAGGAATTTACTATTTTGATTATTTATTTTCACTCACAGCAAGTTTTTTAGTATGAATAACAACTTATAGTTCGTTTGATTTTTTTTTTCCCTTTAACATCCTTGCAGGAAGTAGCAGCAGCTAGGATTCTAATAAACTATTGGAATGAAAGGGAATGAAAGATGTAGTCTTCCATGTCCGAATAATACTTGAGTTTCTCTTTTGAGATCGTATCCAGAGATACATGTTCAAATTGCAAAGCACCAAAACACCGACTCTCATCGCACCGAAACAAGTTGAGTTACAGATAGCAGCAGTTATGAAACTAATCCTAGGTGAATATGTTCATGTTTATTTAAGGGTTATTTCCACCATTTTCTTACAGATTCATGTCATTTTTAGTTCCTCGATATGGGTTTTTACTGTAAGTAATACCAGGCTATAATTCTTTTCGAAAAGAAAATTAATGAAACTACTAAACAACATTTTTGTATTTATGTTTTGTTTCTCTTAAACCCATAGATACTGACTTTGATTGGGAAGTTCTCAAAATTGACTACCAAAAGAAATGATAATGGTTATTGCAGTTTTTCCTTGCAGGTTTTTTTCCAGGTGAAGTCAAATCACCATGGGTTCTCCGCCGGGTCAGAAGGTACAACCGTAATTATATATTGGGTTTTTCCTTTATGCCTATGTTCCTAATATTTTCGTGAACTGTTTTCCAATCAGGGGTTTTCCTGCAATTTTTTCAAAGATGCAACCCCCTTGACGAAATCCCAGGTACCTCTTCAGCAATCACTCTCTTGATTATAGTTTTTAGAGAGAAAATCAAAAGGTCCTTCAGTTTCTTTTTTTGTTAGTATTCATCTAGATTTCTATTTTAAACTCTTTTTATGTTATTGAATTAGTAAAATATCTGGAGGAGCCTTCATAGGATATCCATTAGCGTCGAGTACAAGATTAAATACAGTTTTCACTCTTTATAATTAACCCGGGAAAGCTCTCTTTCATTAAACTTAGACATCACATAATAAATATAGAGTTGAATTGAGCTACAATTGAAAGTTGATGAGGCAGTTAATTTATGTGCATTTTTTTGCCACTTATGATCAATTTTGGATTCACCTTCCCCTAATATTTTGTTTACCGAGAATGGTGACAGGGGTTGGAATAGAAATCAATCTGATCATCCATGGAAGAAAGTTGTTCTTGCGCTCTTCAAAGAACGAAGTACTTCTTGAACTATTGTTAAAAGCTTTTGTGTTATTTGTAAATTACTAACTGTGAAGGGTAAGGCTTTTTATTTTTCTTACTTCACCATCTAAAGGTAAAAGATGCTGATGCACATGTGCATGTATTACTTTACTTTACTTTCACAAAACATTTTTCATGAAATTTGAACTCTAACCAAGGATCCTGAGTTACAAATCAGTACATCAATTTTATCATTTCTATATTTACAAATTTGCATCATATACATTTTCGCAGAGTTTTACTATCTCAGTTCCATATGTGTATTCTATGTAACCAAAAGCCATGTAACCATCTATGTTATGTCGATCCCATGGCTGGACCTTCTGGGATCCCTCACTGTTTAAACTAACCCATGATTTTTGTGCACGAGTATGAATCTGTGGCGCAATGGTAGCGCGTCTGACTCCATGTCAGAAGGGTGCGTGTTCGAATCACGCCAGGTTGTGTTAACTGCCATTAGTTCTTATAGTCTTACTGCTTTTGGTTGAACATACAAGTTAGTGATGAATATATTCCAGTATGTACTTTCTTGGTTTGTAGGTATCTCACAATTTCACACAATTATTCGCCTAAACACTCAGCGTCTCTACGGCTTCATCGACACCACCGGTACTCCCTTTTGGGATCCAACGAATTAACTCACCGGTGCATACGAATAGTCCAACATGCTGAAATTACATGCTTTGGAATTATGGTTAGGTAAACTGAGTTTTTCGAAAGAAAATGAAGAATCAATAGTTGGTCTCTCACCACCACCACCACCTAACCAGTTTTGATGGGATGTGAGTAAACCCGCACCGTCTCCTTTATTCTCGTTCGATGCTTCTAAACTACTAGCAGTTATCATTTCCTACATACTTGATGGTGGTGTCACAAAGCTCTATCTTCTTATAAGTTATAAGCAACAACACGTCGCTACTGGAACAGGATGGAAAGAGCTGAGAAAGTCGGGGATAGTCAGTTTTGGCCTCTTTGTAAATCCAATTTTCACTTCAAATTCGAGGAGGGCATGCACGTACCAATCTAATTTATTTTTAGATTGCCAGAAATATCATCGCAACATTGGCATCTTACAGTAAGATGCTCGAGGCATATTTGAAGAATGGAGATTTCATTAAATATGAGGAAGATAGCCGAGATTTAACAATCTAAGGAAATCGACAAGAACAAGATTACATTTAAAAATATTGTGCCATAGAAACTATGTTTAAATAACGAGCATGCATCGGTCTTTTCCTATTAGGTGGATTTGAACAAAAAATTTACTAATGCACGACATCAATCCATGAAAATTTGGAGAAGTTAAAATAAAAACGAAAACATAGTCTACATCGATTCAAACAAATATCTAGAAAAGATATACAGTTTTCGGCGTAGAAAAATTTGGACTCCAAAAAGAATGCAACTGTACCAGAATAATGGAATGCCCAAAGAGAGAAGCTTGGACGGGTCAAAGACATATTCATTCACTTTTTGGAGTAGTTTTTAATGGATCTAAGTTAGAGATGCTACAACTCCAGTTTGTATCGCCGATCAAAAAAAAAAAATTCTCCAGTTTATATCGTTCACTTTTTTATATGCATGGTTCATCGGGTTTTTGGCCGCGTCAGAGATATTAACAACTGCTTGAACAACTTTAAAGCTTTTGCATTATTGATAGACACATTTTTGCGTCTGATTTGTCTCGATTTTATATATTGTTAGGGCTCATTTTTGTACTTATTATGGTGTTTTATTTATATGTAGGTATTTTTGGCCAATAAACATTTTTGGAAAAAATTGGCTCGAAAAGTTATCGGAAAGCACCCGGAGGACACTTGCTATTCGGACCCCCGGTTTGGATAAGGGGCACCCCCAGGACACCCTCAAGGCAGCTGTTATTCGCACCCCCACTCTGGATAGGGAGCGACCACCATCTTCTCCGTTTGAAATTCAAAATGGCGGGAAAGTAGGTGCAGTTTCTGACAGATTTAGGGTTCTTGATTTGGAGGAGTTTGAGGTCGATTAAACCTCTGATTTTCATAGGATAGACTCCTTATGGGTCTAGGAATATGATATGGGTGTTGAAATCGATTAGACTGGGCTCAATCGACGGATTTTTATCACAACAGAAATATATGAAAAGTCATGTGTGTGACCTATTTTAGGGAATTTTAGAGAGATTAAAATGCTATGAACCTTCCCAAAGATTTGTATCTATCTAAGGAAGAGTTTAGAATAAAAAGGAAAGCTCAAAAACGTGCAGAAATTCTAAAACAAAAAATTGTCGCAACTTTGCCGTGAAGAGAAGGGAAGAGATGGGAGAGATTTAATCGGTATTTTTGATATAAATAGATTGTTTGGGTCATATAGAAGGGGTGTCGAGAGTTTGGGGACCTGAGGAGAGCCAGAGAAGAAGAAATCAGAGTTTTATCAAACTCTGTTTCTGCTGCTGCTGCACAGCTCAAGAACGCGAAGAACATTGACGCACGAGGAATAGTCGCAGAACAGTGTCGTTGTTCAACAGCAGAAGATAAGTAACGTTTATATAGAACAGTAATCATTGTTCCTCTTTGTACCAGAGATCTGTAACACTTTTACGTTGTTGCAAATCAGCTGCTTTACACCATTCACTCTTTTAATCAACTTTTGAGCAACAAACATGTATTTTGAGCAAGTGATTAATATGAGGAGCTAAACCCCATTGCTGAGGCGATAGAGGAAGCTATTTTTCCAACAAAAAGTGGTATATTCTTATTTATTTATTTATCGCAATTATTTTTATGATTGTTTTGTCTTGAGTGAGAATTGTTTGAATGATTCTTGTTAAGCAATTGTTATTTCTTTTGATAGAGAATGCTTGGACCTAGGTTTTTGATGTTCCATGCTTCGGATTTACACTTGTTATTTTGAGAATCTACTTGTTGCAATAGTTTAGAATCAGATTGAACGAAAAAATTGCATGAATATAAATATTGGATTAAATCACTTTGAATTTGGAAAATAGTGGAATCTTAGCCTTAGTGTTCTTTTAATATTGATATCAACTTTGATTGAATTTTCTATAATTTTTAGTGAGTTTTCTATTTTAATGTTAGAATTTAAGTCTAATTAATATCCTTCACAAGTCTGAGAATCGAACCACTTTTACCACTATCTACAAATCACACCAACTTTTGGCGCCGCCGACGCGGACTTGTTTTTAGGGTTTTAGATTTATTTATTTATTATTTTTTTTTATTTTTGTCCCTTTTTATGTTTTTGGGTATTTATCTTGTGTCTACAGGTTCTGGATCATAAAGAAAATTGAGCCAAAGAGTTTGGTGATTTCATAAAGACTTGGAGCTAAAGATTAAAGCAAAAAGAACAGAAAAGAAGACAATTTTATTTTAGACAATTTTAGTTTAGGGTTTGTTTATTTTCTTTTAGAAAAAAAAGAAAAACTGTATTAGGATTTATTATTTTTGTAATTTTTCTTTACTTTTTTTGGACTTTGGGACATTATTTTTTTTCTTACCCTACGGAAGGGTACTTTAAATATAAACTGTTTGCAGAGAAGGAGGACAATTACGATATTGTCTCTGCACCTTGGGTTCTTACACTATACATCGGAGTCAGTGGCCCGAGTCGACTACAACCGATTCATCCCCCGTCTGGAACGGGAGGTAAGATTCTAAACACTCGCGAATCCCCTGTCAGCGAGTTACTGGACTCCTTCGTATGCATATATGTTGAGGTCTGAATACAGACATTTATTTTTCTAATAAAGGGAAAGGCCTGGACATACAAGATAAGGGTTCGGATTTCATCACCGTTCTCTTCTTGCCCGCTTTAGGAACACGTAACCTACTCGAACCTAAGCCTAAAATTTTGACTAGAACGAGACCGATAGGATAACGAGCTTAACAGGAAAGTCAATCGAAAAATATTGGTTACTCTTTTAAGCATACTTCGAAGTTCTTGACGGTTTCTGTAAGTTGAATGCGTGACTGCGCCGCCTTGTAATACCGGTGAGGCCTTGGGTATCAAAGCTCCACCGAGCTTCCCTCGCCTCTATTCAACTTACGTTAACTCAGATTGATTCCAGAGGGGTTCGCTTAAATTGTAACGAATTCCCGTTCGAAGGATTAGAAGCTGGTATAGAAACAATCTAAGTGGAGTCATCATGCTTTTTTTTTGCTAAAAATCAATAGGTTTGATTTGGTTGAGTCGGCCTTGATCTGTATTTGTTTACCCTTCCAATTTAGAAAATTCTATTGTATGCCTGAACGTAAAAGAGACGCACTAGGTAGATTTGTTAAAGAGAAACCTAGTAGTTCGAAGCGTCTCGATTACCTTAATCTAGAAAGTCCGACTTTTGAAGAGTCTGTTTTTGAACGTCCTTTGACTGAGGAGAGAATCCATGTTGCTCCGATAGCGCCATAAATGGCAACTTTGAAAGCTTTGTTGAATCCAACTAGGACTACTCGTCCTTCGTGTATTAAGTTAGCTGAAACGGAGGCACCCTATGAACTGAAACCTGGGACCTTACAGATGCTCCCAATCTTTTTAGGGAAAGAAAATGAAAACCCTTATTACCATGTTAGGGATTTTGAGGAAATTTGTAGTACTCTAAGAATTAGAGGCTTAGATGATGATGCTTTGAAACTTAGGTTATTCTCGTTTTCCCTGAAAGATAAGGCCAAGTCGTGGCTATATAGTTTGGACTCCAAGTCAATTGAGACATATGAACAACTTACATCTACCTTTTTCAATAAGTTTTTCCCTAGGCACAAAACATCGTCTATTAGGACGCAAATATGCACATTTTCACAACAAGAGGGAGAATCTTTATATAGGTATTTGGAAAGGTTCAGTGATTTATTATCCCAGTGTCCTCATCATGGTTTAGAAAAGGTTAGGCTAGTTCAGATCCTTTATGAGGGTTTAGATTATTCCACAACGACCATGGTTGAGTCTCTATGCACTGGTGGATTTGAAAACCAAACTGTTGATGCGGCGATGGAATTTTTTAATGAAATCGCCGAAAAAACCCAGCAATGGGAAAATAGTAGGGCACCCCAGAAAACAATTCTTTTAAGTAGAGGAAACGTTAATAGGGTAGAAGGAGGCTATGAATCAGATGCCAAAATTGCTGCTATAGCAAAAAGGTTAGAAGCCTTAGAAGTGGGCCAGACTAGTGGTAGAGTGGAGCCTTTTTGGGAAGGCCAGAATATTGAAGAGCAAGCCAATGCTCTTTATAATAACACTAGATTTGATAACCGTCAAAAGATTGACCCATATTCAGAAACCTATAATCCTGGTTGGAGAAACCATCCGAACCTTTCGTGGTCTAAGGGCCAAAGTCAAGGTCAGTTTAGTAATTCTAATGCTCCCCCAGGTTTTGGCTATACTAAGAATCCTTCAGGACTAGCTCAGTTTCAGAATCAGTCAGATAAGAAAATCCTAAGTTTAGAGGAATCTCTCGCCTTGTTAACTCAGCAAACTGCAAAATTTCAGTTATCCGTAGAACAGAGTCTACAAGCTAGTAACAGGATAGGACAAGAAAATAGTCAGGCTATTTCCGAGTTAAAAACCCAGGTTGGTCTGATAAGTGATTCTTTGAGAGAAAAAGGTAAGTTTCCTAGTCAAACACAACCCAACCCTAGAGGAGTTCATGAATTAGGTGCAAAACCATCGAATCAATTGAATGTGTTAGAACCCTTAGAAGTGGTAGAGTTGTAGACAATAAGGTAACCATGCCCGATAGTGAACATACTGTAGTTCACCCCTCAGATCTCACCTCTCAGGACCAGTAGCTGAGAGACTGATAAAGTTTCTGATGATGTGAATTCGGTTCCTGAAAGGTCTGATTTTATGCCTAGAGCCCCATTTCCTCAGCTATTAGTACCAACAAAGAAGGAATCGAACTTTAATGACATAGTGGAGGTTTTTAAGCAAGTTACCATAAACCTTCCTTATTAGATGCAATTAGGCAAATTCCTGCTTATGCCAAGTTCCTTAAGGATATGTGTACGCGAAAGCGAAAACTTAGCGTCCATAAGAAAGCCTTTTTAGCTAGTCACGTAAGTTCAATCATTCAGAACACCACAACTCCAAAGTACAAAGACCCAGGTTCTCCTACCATTGCTTGCACAATAGGTAACTTCCGGGTAGAAAAAGCTTTACTTGACTTAGGAGCCAGTGTGAACTTACTGCCATTCCATGTATACTTACAGCTAGGACTTGGTGAAATGAAACCTACTCAGATGACACTGCAGTTAGCTGATAGGTCTGTTAAAATCCCTCGAGGTGTTATCGAGGATGTTCTTATTGAGGTCGACAAGTTTATTTATCCAGTGGATTTCGTGGTCCTAGATACCCAACCTGTCCCTGACCCAGAGAACCAGATACCTGTGATTTTAGGTCGCCCATTTTTAGCTACGTCTAATGCGATCATTAACTGTCGAAATGGTGTGATGAGTTTATCTTTTGGTAATATGACTATGGAGATGAACATTTTTAATGTCAGTAAGCAACCTCATGAGCTAGATGACACATGTGTTGAAGAGGTGAACATGATAGAAGCCTTAGTTCAGGAGTCATTACCAAACATTTTGTCTGAAGACCCATTAGAAAGTTGTCTATCCCATTTTGGTTTAGATTTTGACGACGATAGCACTATTGAACAGGTGAATGCTCTATTAGATTCTACCCCTGTTAGACACTGATAGAAAAGCTAGGTTCGAACCGTTACCAGTTTCTGAGACTACCCTAATTCCTTCTTTAGAAGAGCCCCCAAAGTTGGACCTTAAACCACTACCCGATACTCTAAAGTATGTGTTTTTAGGCCCATCTGAGACTTTACCTGTGATTGTAGCTTCCGATTTGGATAGTGATCAGGAAAGTAGGCTAGTAAATGTACTTCAAGACAATAAGGAAGCTTTAGGGTGGACTATAGCAGACATTAAGGGTATAAGTCCTACTGTGTGTATGCATCAGATTCATTTAGAGGAAGACTCCAAACCTTCTAGGGAGATGCAACGTCGACTGAACCCTAACATGAAAGAGGTAGTTCGAAAAGAGGTGCTTAAGTTGTTAGATGCGGGTATTATTTACCCAATTTCAGACAGTAAGTGGGTCAACCCTGTTCAGGTTGTCCCCAAGAAATCAGGTATCACTGTAGTCCAGAATGATAATAATGAATTAATCCCAACCCGAGTGACCACGGGATGGCGTGTGTGTATTGACTATAGGAAATTGAACAAGGTCACAAGGAAGGATCACTTTCCCCTTCCTTTTATCGACCAAATGCTAGAGCGATTAGCTGGACATAGTCACTATTGCTTCTTAGATGGCTACTCCGGTTATAATCAGATCGTTATTGCCCCAGAAGACCAAGAGAAAACCACTTTTACCTGTCCCTTTGGTACCTTTGCGTATAGACGCATGCCTTTCGGGCTATGTAATGCCCCTGCTTTTCAGCGTTGTATGATGAGCATATTTTCTGATATGGTAGAACGGTTCTTAGAGGTCTTTATGGATGATTTTTCAGTGTTTGGTTCATCTTTCGATGAGTGCTTGCATCATTTGACATTAGTGTTGACTAGGTGTAAGGAAAAAAATTTAGTGCTTAATTGGGAAAAATGCCATTTCATGGTTAAATCAGGAATTGTGTTAGGGCACATCGTCTCTTCAAAGGGTATAGAGGTAGACAAAGCCAAAGTTGACCTTATTAAGACTTTACAGGTCCCAAAAACCGTAAAAGATATTAGGTCATTCCTAGGGCATGCAGGTTTTTACCGTCGATTCATTAAGGATTTTAGCTTGATTTCTAGACCTCTTTGCAATTTGCTTGCTAAAGATGTTAAGTTTGTCTTTGATGATGCTTGTTTAGAGGCTTTTGAGAAGCTTAAAACTTTACTCACTACTGCCCCGATAGTCCAGGCACCTAACTGGAACCTACCCTTTGAATTATGTGTGATGCTTCAGATTATGCTATAGGCGTTGTGCTAGGTCAGCGAGAAAACAAATTACTCCATGTGATTTACTATGCTAGCAAAACTCTGAATGATGCCCAAATGAACTATACAACTACCGAGAAGGAATTTAGCCATCGTGTTTGCCTTGGATAAGTTTATCCTATTTATTAGGTTCTAAGATCGTAATCTATACTGATCATGCTGCTTTGAAATACCTTTTGTCTAAGAAGGATACCAAACCTAGATTGATTAGATGGATCCTTTGTTACAAGAATTTTGTCCAGACATTATAGACAAAAGGGGTGCAGAAAAATGTAGTAGCAGACCACTTGTCTAGGCTAGTTGTTAGTTCCCCTAATAATTCCCTTCCTATAAGGGACAGTTTTCCTAATGAACAATTGTTCTCTGTTTCCCAATCACCTTGGTATGCAAATATAATGAATTATCTTGTTACTGGTCGAATGCCTCAACATTCGGGTAAGCAAGATCCTTCTAGGTTTTTAGCCGAGGTTAAGCATTTCTTTTGGGACGATCCTTATCTGTTTAAGTATTGTCCGGACCAGATTATTAGGAGATGTGTATCTGAGAGTGACCAGTATAGTATTATCTCATTTTGTCATGAACATGCATGTGGGGGTCATTTTAGTGCTAAGAAGACTGCTGCTAAGATTTTGCAGTGTGGATTTTAATGGCCTTCGTTGTTTAAAGATTCCCATAGTCATTGTGTTTTTTGTGAGCGTTGCCAGAAGTTAGGAACCATTTCCCGTAGAAATATGATGCCTTTGAACCCTATTTTAGTGATTGAGGTATTTGATGTGTGGGGCATTGATTTTATGTGTCTATTTCATATTTCTTTTGGTTATCTTTACATACTTGTCGCTGTAGACTATGTGTCTAAGTGGGTTGAGGCGGTTCCGTATAAAACGAATGACCACAAGGTCGTAGTCCAGTTTTTGAAAGAGAATATACTTACATGTTTTGGTACGCCGCGAGCTATAATTAGTGATGGAGGTTCACACTTATGTAATAGACCGTTTGCTCTTTTAGTGAAACAATACGGTATTACCCATAAAGTAGCAACCCCATATCACCCTCAGACTAGTGGTCAGGTAGAAGTATCCAATAGGGAAATTAAACGTATTCTCGAGAAAACAGTTAATCCAAATAGGAAAGACTGGTCGTCGAGGCTTACTGATGCCTTATGGGCTTACCGTACTGCGTTTAAGACACCCATTGGAATGTCACCTTATCGTTTAGTATTTGGCAAGGCATGTCACCTGCCTGTTGAGTTAGAACATAGAGCGTATTGGGCTATTAAGAACTTAAACTTTTCACTTGACAAGGCAGGAGCTCAAAGAAAGCTCCAGCTCAATGAGTTGGACGAGATTCGTAGAGATGCATACGATAGTGCTAAGGAGTATAAGAACAAAATGAAACTTGTGCATGATAGGAATATTTTACGAAAGTCATTTTCTCCAGGTCAAAAAGTTATTCTGTATGATACTCGTCTGCATCTATTCCCCGGGAAGATGCGCTCTTAGTGGACCGGTCCTTTTGTGGTCTGTACTGTTTTTCCTCATGGCGCTGTGATAGACGCATTTATGTGTCTATTTTGTTCTCAATATTCTGTATTGTTAGACTCGATTAAGTACTTATGGTGTTATTTTGTGTTCTTGTAGGAAATTTTAGAGAAATAAGCCCTTGCGGCGAAATGGGCTCAAAAAGTGGTGTTTTACACCCCAAGATAAAGTATTAAAGGAACCCCAAAAATGCACTGGAAACGTCACAGAAATGTCCCGGAGGAACCAAGAAAAATTACTATTTCAGCCCCAATTGCTAAAGGGACACCAGAATGGATTAGGGGGAGGCCAGTTTTTCTTCCCAATTCAAATTCCAAAATTGGCGGGAAAATTGGTTATTACTGGCATATTTGCCAATCGATTTTTGAAGAGTTTCATGCCGATTCAATGGCGAAACTCATTGGGTATCTTCTGCGTGGGGCTAGAAAGGAAGGATATGGGTGTTGGATGCGATCAAAATTTGGCTGGAAATCCTTCAGATGAAATCAGAGCAGACGCGTGCATGGAAAATATTTCACGGGGTTTGATGAGTTGGAAGTGTGCTGCTCGTGTTGGATGGGGCTTGGCTATATTCTGAAGTGTGTTTGAGATAAACAAAGAAAATCTACTCACCATTACAGCTCCAAACACGTATAGAGATAATTCGGGAAGAAAATATTCTGAAATACTTTTCTTCAATGGCCGAGTAAATGAAGATTATTTGGAGTTAATGGAGGAGATTCAATGGTTCAATTACGTATAAATAGTTCCTAATGTGCTACAGAGAGGTTGTCGAGAGTTTGGGGTCGAGAGGAGGTCCAGAGAAGCGAAATCAAGAGTTGATGAAACTCTGTTGCTGCTGCTGCTTGCTGATGAAGAACACCAAGAACACGAAGAACGGACTCGCAAGGAAAATGTTTATGAACAGTGTCTAAGACGCACAGCCGTGGTCGCAGCGCAGTCTAAACAGCAGCAGTACTTGTCTTTTATCGTTCATTCTGTGACGCTTTTGTGCGTCGCAGATTACAGTTTTACACACCATTTTCTCTTCTTCTCATCATTTTTAAAACCATTTTGAGCCATAATAAATTATTGAGAGCATTTATACTATGATGAGCTAATTCCCTCGTAACCAAGGCAATGGAGGAAGCTATTCATGCAACATAAATGGGTAACTATTTCATTTAATTATATAATTCACCTAATCGCTGCTTTTGCAGAGTTTTAAATTGTTTGAATGATTGTCTTAATTATTTGTTATTCAGTTTGACAGGTTATGCTTGGTTTAATCTCTTGATAATCTATGCTTAAGGTTTGCAAATAATGTTTGAGAATCTGTATGATTGATAGTGAATTAAAGATAAAAAAGGACTTAAGAATTGAATAGAGTTTTGAAATATTTATCATTCAATTTTGCATAATAGTGGAATCTAGTGTCTTTGTTACCTATCGCACCCATTGTTAATAATTTTGTATATAATTTTATTAAATCTTTAAATTTAATCTTCACAAGTCCGAGAGTTTGAACCTCATTATTACAACCACGAAAAAAATCTTAAATCATTTTGGCGCCGCCGACGCGGATTTGTGCTTAGGTAGAATTTTTAGGTTTTTATTATTTATTTTTTTTACTATTATTTGTTCCTTTTTACGTTTCTTTTTGTGCCTTTGATTTACAGGTTCGAAGTGGAATACTAAGGACTTGGGAACAAAAAGCTAAAAGCTAAAAGAGAAGAAAAAAAAAAGACATAATTTTTTTTAGGATGTAAATATGCTTTATTTTTCATAATTTTTGTAATTTTTGGACTTTTTATTTGGACTTTATTCTGGACAATCGGACTTTACTCTTTTTTTAACCCTACGGAAGGGTATTATTAAAAAATAAATAAATTATATAAACTGTGTGCAGGGAAGGACGACGATTACTATATCGTCTCGGCCCCTCGGGTTCGTACACGACATAGGAGTCGTGGCCCGAGTCGACGACAACGGTTCATCCCCTGTCTGGTACGGGAGGGTAAGTCCAATCGAAACACTCGCGAATCCCCTGCAGCGATTACTGTATGCCTTAAGGTGATAATTGTTTGAGGACGAACCGGACTGTCTTTATTTTCCTAGTAAAGGGCAAGGCCTGGCCTAAACAAGATAAGGGTTCGGATTTCATCACCGTTCCCTTCTTGCCCGTTTTAGGAAAACAAAACCTAACGCGCGAACCCAAGCTTAAAATCTGATTAAAAAGAGACCTATAGGGTATCGAGCTTGTTAGGAAAAATTTTCGAAGGATATTGGTTACCTTTTAAGCAACTTCAAAGTTCATGGTGACTTCTGGGAGTTGAAACAAGCCGCCTTGTAACGCCGGTGAGGCCTTGGGTATCAAAGCTCCATTGAGCTTCCCTCGCCTCAGTTTCATCTCACATTAGCTTGGATTTATCCAGAGGTGTTGCTCAAACTGTAACGAATTCCCCTTCGAGAGATAGAAGCTGGTCTAGAAACAATCTAAGTGGATCCATCATGCTTTTTGTTTGCTAGAAATCTTTAGGTTTGCTTTGGTGGAGTCGAGTCGGCCTTGTTTGTGATTGTATAGAATCCCTCTGGAGTTTTATTTCTCGGTGATGAATCCTTTTGAGGAGACGCCACCCCTGCGATGACGTTGCGAGACTATATGTCTAGAAATTCTCGTTATCAAGAGACGTCTTCGGAAATGACTCTGGAGAATATATGCGTGGGCAGCGATATATGGATACTCCAACTTTTATTGAGGAATCACCTCTAACGATCTATGAGAATTATTATAAACATAGACCATGTAGTTGGGAACAAAGCTTGAGAATTCGTGAATATCAAAAATTATATTGTGATGATGATGAGGAGGAGGATGGTGATGATGATTATAATGATATTTCTAGTTCAAATCCAAATAATTTTAATAATTCTTTACTAAATACCGGAAGATAATTCAAAAACTTTAAAGATAATTCTTTACTAATAATTCAAAAACTTGTTGGGCCCCGGAAGGGTATATAGAAATGATGCGATGAAAACGGGCCTACAGTAATACCGCAAGTGCACGGTCGTCGGTTGTAGCTCGTGCAAGTACGGGTCGATCCACAGAGATCGGGTGTGTTTCGGAAATGTGTTTTAGCTATTTGGGTTCCTAAATTTGCTTTGGGCTTAGAAGCCCTTTGGAAGTGTTGGGCTTAATGTACTATTGGGTTTGTTCTCAATAAAAGGAACTGAGCTTGGGCTCAGTATTATCTTTAAAGTGCAAATGGGCTGTGGTTCTAGAAACTGGTCTGAGCTTTGGGCTCAACAGTTCAACTAGGAGTTGGGCTTAACAGTTCACTTGCAAGTTGGGCTTAGTAGTGAACTAGGCTTTTGCCTTAACTGGGCCTTAGTGAACTAGACCTTGGTTTTTTGGTCTTACAGTTGAGAATCTGGGCCTTTGGGCTTCACTGAGTTTAACTTGGGCTCAAGAATGAAGTGAGCTTTGGGCTGTAGGAACTGTGGACTATGGACTTTGGAGCAGCAGCAGCAGGAGCAAGAGCTGCAGCAGTTTGGCAGCAGCAGCTGCAGAAAGGCAGCAGCAACAGAAGAGTTGGCTTGGCTGCAGGAGAAGAAGGGGCAGCAGCACTTTGGCAGCAGCAGGCAAAGAAGGAATGGTGCAGCAGAATGGAGCTGCAGCAGGAGAAGAAGTGGCAGCAGCTTGGCAGAGGCAAAAATAAGGGACAAATCAAATTGAACCAAGGCCTAAGGCCAAGGGCAGGGTGGTGATGAAAATAGCAAATGAAAGAAAGAAAACAATAAACAATGGAATGAGTCTAAATATGAAAAAGAACAAAATAAGAACAAAACAGTGAGGACAAGAGGATGAACTCAGCTGATCATGCCAATTCTTCCCTAAAGCAGGTAAAGGTAAAGGTTCAAGCCTGCCTTTTACCTAGGGTGTTTCACCAATGGACAGTTGAATCACAACTAAAGTGTCAATCCTAAGCACTAAATGTCTGACTAAAGCACAATTAGTCAGAGAATTTGACAATATCAACTAGGTATGAGTTGTGGTAATATCACATAGTTTTATCCTAACTACAAAGCATACATGATATGCACTGTGAGAGTAAAATGTGGTTTACCTTGATTCAATTCTATCCTAGAACATTTCACACATCTAAGAATGACATGAACAACATGAGAACATTTACAAGACAAAACAGAATATGCACATTAACAGAGAATATACACAGAACACATTGAAAGATAGTAGCAGAACATGCACATTAACTATAACTAACAGGAGCATTAACACATTAAAGATTGAAATTAAAATCAAACTAACAATATTGAGCTAACTAAACATCAAACTATGAAACATCCAGACATTAACACTAACAGTGAACAAGGAGAAAAAATGCAAATGGTTAAAATTGAAAGTGAAATTAAAATCAAACCTAACCCAATTAGGGGGAAACTTGGCTAGCCCAAGAACAGTTTTTACATCCCTAACACTTCCCTTTTATAGTTTACAAAAAATCCTAATTTTTCGAAACCCTAAATTGAAATTAGGGTTTTCTCAAATTCCCAAAATTACTCACTGATTTCGTTGTCCCCTCTGCCTTTTGTCGACAACCCATGCTCCCAATTGCTCTGCCACTCGTCTCCATCGTGTATGAAAGCCATCTGCTACTCGTACTCAAACCCTAGTTCTCTTAGATTTATCTCATAGGGTGAATGAGATAGAGGTGAGAGAAGTAGAGTGATGAGTGATGTTTATGGGGGAAGGGTAGAGGGGTTGTGTGGTTGGAGAGGCTCGAGATGGTGAAGTGGTACAGGAGTTCGAGAAGGAGAAATTGCAGGGGTCTGCAACTGTCGGGGGAAGAAGGGTTTTTGGGTGAAAACGAATGTTTGGCTCGACTGGTGTAGGTGATGGGATATTTGATGATACGGTGTTGAGCGGAATCATCTGAAGTTGATGCGCAGCGAGTGGATGATGATGGTTCGTCACGACTGGGCTGAATCGAACGACTACGATAGAACGTGCTCTGACTGACCGTTGGATTGTGTAGCACAACAAAACTGATGGATCCAGATGGAGTTAGGTGCTGTAGTATGTGTCGAGAGCAGCAAGTTTGATGTCCAACGAATACGAAACCGTAGGATGCGTAGATGATGGATCAGATCGGACGGATGAGAGCTGAGGCGGGCTTTTGGGCTTGGTCTTGGACTTAGGTTTAGAATTTGAGCTTGGGCCTTAATTTTTCTTAGCCCACTTCTTCTCTTAAGAGTAATTTCTTCCTCTTCAAGCCCACCTCTAGTTGATCCGGCTCTTGCGAACATCATTCTTCGATGCCTTTCTGCGGGGAGCCTTTGCCGTTTCTTTGCTCTTTTTGCTCCGTGAGTTAACTAGGCTTTATTTGGTACCTAAAAATGCAAAATTAATTAATAAAAGTATTTATTCTTGAAAACAACGAAAACACAGAATATGGGATAAAATGGAGCGTTAGTGCACAAAAGATGAGTTAAATGCCAACAAAAAGGGATAAATATATACAATATTTGGCACTCATCAAATACCCCCAAACCTGAATTTTACTTGTCCTCAAGTAAAACAAAACTAAGGAAATCCTAACTATACCACTGTCGCTGGTCTCTCGAATGCATTTAGCGTATGCACTAAGCCTTTTAAACCACTAAGTGTCCCTAGTGGACGAGTTGAAGTCTCGTGAAGGTTTACCAGAGGTGTGCCTACAAAACCTAAGGACAAAATATAAGCTCATATTCCATCAAATGTGACATGTGCAAAACAGTTTAAGCTCACAGCAAAATGGAGATGTCAATCTAGCTATCAAGGCACAATCCTAGCACTGATAACAAATAAGGACATGTGATAAGAGTGTAAAGTGTATCTACACATGTGTAAAGAAAGATCTGAAGTCATGACTACTAATCACCAAGAGATAGTTTCTCAGGCTAAGAACTGAGGTCGAAATCTAGCTAGCTGTCCGGACTTTACGAGAATTGTGAATGAGTTGGAGGTATTTCACAATTTCTCGCGTTGTACATCAATGGCATACACCCTCCTTGCTTATTACAAAGAAAACAAAAAGATGACTATTTACATGACTCTTATTTACATTGACAAATCTCTTTTATTTTTGGAACAAGAGATGATGGAATTGATAAATACTTGATTTTTTGGTATTTTTTTTCTTTTTTTTTTTTTTTTTTTTTTTTTTTTTTTTTTTTTCTGATTTTTTTTTTTTTTTTTTTTTTTTTTTTTTTTTTTTTGAACTAGGAAACACTTTTGATACATAACAAAAGAAACAAAAATTACATGACACTTTGCAAGAGGTAGCCCTTTTTGATGCACCCAGTTAAATTCGATGGTTGTCTTTCTTAATGTAACCTCCACCTTCTATCCCAACCAACCAAAGAACAAGCTAGTCAAGTTTCGTTCAGTATTCTAAAGTGATTGGCAATCGTAACTTCCTATCCAACACCTTGAAGATCGAGGCCATACATGTATTGGTAGATCGTGCGCGTGCAAATTTCTTATCACTATGTGAATTGTGCTAGAATCAGGGTGCCTAAATATCTAGACTAAGACTCCTAATAAAAACATATTTGCACAAGAGTCAACATTTCAAGGTAAATGAGCTCCATTTTTTATGATTTTTTCATTTTTTAATTTTTTTGAATTTTTTATTTTTTTTTAATTTTTTCAAAAAAGAAGGTTCGTTTTTAATTATAGCATATTATCGTGGTA
Organism: Papaver somniferum; assembly: GCF_003573695.1. Classification (NCBI taxonomy): domain Eukaryota; kingdom Viridiplantae; phylum Streptophyta; class Magnoliopsida; order Ranunculales; family Papaveraceae; genus Papaver; species Papaver somniferum. The sequence continues at coordinate 38,101,017 of NC_039363.1, forward strand.
TCTACTCTATACCCCCAAACCTAAACTAAACATTGTCCTCAATGTTTCAAAATATGGAAAGAATTAAAATGCAACATATGGAAAGGGACATGCTGAGTAGAGTAAAAGGAGAGAGAATACCCGATTTCGGCGAAAGCAGAATTAAAACTCCGTTATTCAAGGCAAAAATCCAACATATTTCAGCCGAGATCATATTGGATTAGCAAAATATATACAAAAGGAACAAAAGGGTTTTTAAAATTTTATCTACTGGATTATATACAAAAAATTCACCATACACTAACAATCTAAAGAGTTGAGGATCAACCCAAAAGACGAAGTGTAGACATTTCAACAGCTTCACACAATAATAACAGGAAAGAAACGCAAGTGAAACTGTGAAACAAAATGAGCTACCCCCCCAAACCTGGATTTTACAGAAGATATAATTTTGAAAACAAAATCGCGCAGTTTTGGGGGTTCATCATGCACAAGGTCTAGCTCAAAATGAACTGTGCTAGGGACGGGCAAACATGCTATTTCCAACTGTGGTTCCTCAAATGTATTATATTAGAAGCAAAATAGTCCAAGAGGACTTGGGAAGCACACAGTTCCAAACCTAGGTTGGAATTTCAGAAAAATTGGTTTTACAATATTGGTACAAACCAAATCTAGGTTGGGTGGAAGGCCAAGATTGTGACTTAGGTAGAGAATAGGCGTCATTATCAATCAAATCAAAATCTCTAAATCATCTACATGTCACATCATGCTCACAATCATCAAACATTGGCAAGTTCACAATCAGAGTCATCAACATCATCAACAGATTCATTCTCATGCATCGGCAAATCAGGAGAAATATCACAATGTGACCTAGGTAGAGAATCAGACACATCACTATATTTTCATGCATATTAGTGTCTACAGAAGATTCAACTATTCCTATGTCATGCTCATCTTCACAGAATAATTGTACGAATCCCATGTCAATATCAAAATCATATGAATTACAATGAGTATTAGAAAAAACAACATTCATGAAGGTCGAGGGCGAGAAGCCATATGTTATTGAACCAACAGGTTCCACAATATTTTCATGTTCTTCTAACACATCATCATAATCATCATCATGGTAGCATGCATATTGGTCCTCATTAAAAGTGGTGGTGTCGTTAGTCGATTCATGTTCCTCTAAATTAGGTTCATATTCAACATCATTTACATGAATGGGACTAGACACTTCATTAGGGACAACATACATTTCCTCATGAATTTCCTCCTTTTGTAGGTGAAGCAAAATCTGATCTAAATATGCCTGAATTCGTGATGTAGATCTATCGAAGTTTTGCTCACTAAGTCTGAAAGCTTCTGTGGTGGAGTCTAAATTCATGGGAGTACAAAATTCTTCATGTTCAAATTGTGGTGATTGGTACATGTGTGCATGGTCATTAGGGTTTATAAAAGATTGATCGCAACCCTCAAAGGATTGATTATGGTCCCAATGACTACCATTCTCACAATTTATGGGCATTTCATACCTTGGATTTTCTCTAGATTGCCTAAAATTATGCAAAATATGACAATTCTCAACAGGGTGGTCTAAACTACCACATGCGGGACATGCATAGATTTCAGGTTGCCTAAGAAAATTAGATGTGACAGATTCCTCATGTGATTGCATTTCTAAAGCTGTGATTCGAGCTTCTATTTGATCCATAAGTGATGATTGTGTGAGTGAGGCACTAGCAAAATGTTCATTTTCACGTTGTGGCGAATGATGCATGTATGAATAGTCATTAGGGTTCATGTATTGCGGCTCGGGACTTTGAAAATGTCCATAATAATTCCTATGACTATTGACATCATGGTCCGTGGAAGGTTCATAACGTGGCATATGCCCATAAGCAAGTTCTCTAAGAGTTTTATTTCCATCCCCAGGAGCAGACCAATATCCAGACATGATTGGCTCAAAAGCTAAGTAACTATGTTACAAAGCTCAGAATTTGGTTTTTAAAGGGTTTGGATTTTTGGGAAAAATTTGGTTTTTAAAGGGTTTGGATTTTTGGGAAAAATTTGGTTTTGGTGGGAGACATTTGAAAATTTGGTTTAAAATGGGAGTAAAAATAAAAATTTGGTTTAAGATGGGAGCAAGTAAAAATTTGGTTTTAAAATTGGGAGCAAAGTAGAAATATTTTTTTTTTTTTTTTTTTTTTTTTTTTTTTTAAAGAAAAATAAAATTAAAAAAATAAAATTTGGTTTTTGAATGGGAGCAAGCCCACTGTGCAAGCCTCTAATGAAATGGAAGGAAGGCTGCGGCCCACAATCGGTTATCAGCTGGGTTTAAACCCAGAGTCCAAAATACAAGTCCAATGGAAAAATTTAAACAAGCCCACACAAAATAAATACAAGCCCACAAATTAAACAACAAGCCCAAAAATAATTATTACAAACCCAAATAGAAAATAAAAAGCCCAAAAAAATTGGGTTAATTATTACAAGCCCACAATTCAAAAATTTGGAAGCCCACAGGTTGGGTTCTCTCAATGAATGGGTTTAGGCTTACCTTTTAGCACAGCCCAGCTGCTCTGATATTGTTGCAAAAACCCAGTTGGGTTTTGGTTCTTTTCCTTGGTGGCGTCCCAGCAGAGGAAAAACAGGTTCAGAATCAGCAGGTCCAACAGCAAATGAAATGAAGCAGATGCAGATGCAAATGCTATGAAATGAAATACAAAATAGCTAAGAAAAACACAGATAAAACACAGCACCAATCCCCGGCAGCGGCGCCAAAAACTTGTTGGGCCCCGGAAGGGTATATAGAAATGATGCGATGAAAACGGGCCTACAGTAATACCGCAAGTGCACGGTCGTCGGTTGTAGCTCGTGCAAGTACGGGTCGATCCACAGAGATCGGGTGTGTTTCGGAAATGTGTTTTAGCTATTTGGGTTCCTAAATTTGCTTTGGGCTTAGAAGCCCTTTGGAAGTGTTGGGCTTAATGTACTATTGGGTTTGTTCTCAATAAAAGGAACTGAGCTTGGGCTCAGTATTATCTTTAAAGTGCAAATGGGCTGTGGTTCTAGAAACTGGTCTGAGCTTTGGGCTCAACAGTTCAACTAGGAGTTGGGCTTAACAGTTCACTTGCAAGTTGGGCTTAGTAGTGAACTAGGCTTTTGCCTTAACTGGGCCTTAGTGAACTAGACCTTGGTTTTTTGGTCTTACAGTTGAGAATCTGGGCCTTTGGGCTTCACTGAGTTTAACTTGGGCTCAAGAATGAAGTGAGCTTTGGGCTGTAGGAACTGTGGACTATGGACTTTGGAGCAGCAGCAGCAGGAGCAAGAGCTGCAGCAGTTTGGCAGCAGCAGCTGCAGAAAGGCAGCAGCAACAGAAGAGTTGGCTTGGCTGCAGGAGAAGAAGGGGCAGCAGCAGCACTTTGGCAGAGCAGCAGGCAAAGAAGGAATGGTGCAGCAGAATGGAGCTGCAGCAGGAGAAGAAGTGGCAGCAGCTTGGCAGAGGCAAAAATAAGGGACAAATCAAATTGAACCAAGGCCTAAGGCCAAGGGCAGGGTGGTGATGAAAATAGCAAATGAAAGAAAGAAAACAATAAACAATGGAATGAGTCTAAATATGAAAAAGAACAAAATAAGAACAAAACAGTGAGGACAAGAGGATGAACTCAGCTGATCATGCCAATTCTTCCCTAAAGCAGGTAAAGGTAAAGGTTCAAGCCTGCCTTTTACCTAGGGTGTTTCACCAATGGACAGTTGAATCACAACTAAAGTGTCAATCCTAAGCACTAAATGTCTGACTAAAGCACAATTAGTCAGAGAATTTGACAATATCAACTAGGTATGAGTTGTGGTAATATCACATAGTTTTATCCTAACTACAAAGCATACATGATATGCACTGTGAGAGTAAAATGTGGTTTACCTTGATTCAATTCTATCCTAGAACATTTCACACATCTAAGAATGACATGAACAACATGAGAACATTTACAAGACAAAACAGAATATGCACATTAACAGAGAATATACACAGAACACATTGAAAGATAGTAGCAGAACATGCACATTAACTATAACTAACAGGAGCATTAACACATTAAAGATTGAAATTAAAATCAAACTAACAATATTGAGCTAACTAAACATCAAACTATGAAACATCCAGACATTAACACTAACAGTGAACAAGGAGAAAAATATGCAAATGGTTAAAATTGAAAGTGAAATTAAAATCAAACCTAACCCAATTAGGGGGAAACTTGGCTAGCCCAAGAACAGTTTTTACATCCCTAACACTTCCCTTTTATAGTTTACAAAAAATCCTAATTTTTCGAAACCCTAAATTGAAATTAGGGTTTTCTCAAATTCCCAAAATTACTCACTGATTTCGTTGTCCCCTCTGCCTTTTGTCGACAACCCATGCTCCCAATTGCTCTGCCACTCGTCTCCATCGTGTATGAAAGCCATCTGCTACTCGTACTCAAACCCTAGTTCTCTTAGATTTATCTCATAGGGTGAATGAGATAGAGGTGAGAGAAGTAGAGTGATGAGTGATGTTTATGGGGGAAGGGTAGAGGGGTTGTGTGGTTGGAGAGGCTCGAGATGGTGAAGTGGTACAGGAGTTCGAGAAGGAGAAATTGCAGGGGTCTGCAACTGTCGGGAAGAAGGGTTTTTGGGTGAAAACGAATGTTTGGCTCGACTGGTGTAGGTGATGGGATATTTGATGATACGGTGTTGAGCGGAATCATCTGAAGTTGATGCGCAGCGAGTGGATGATGATGGTTCGTCACGACTGGGCTGAATCGAACGACTACGATAGAACGTGCTCTGACTGACCGTTGGATTGTGTAGCACAACAAAACTGATGGATCCAGATGGAGTTAGGTGCTGTAGTATGTGTCGAGAGCAGCAAGTTTGATGTCCAACGAATACGAAACCGTAGGATGCGTAGATGATGGATCAGATCGGACGGATGAGAGCTGAGGCGGGCTTTTGGGCTTGGTCTTGGACTTAGGTTTAGAATTTGAGCTTGGGCCTTAATTTTTCTTAGCCCACTTCTTCTCTTAAGAGTAATTTCTTCCTCTTCAAGCCCACCTCTAGTTGATCCGGCTCTTGCGAACATCATTCTTCGATGCCTTTCTGCGGGGAGCCTTTGCCGTTTCTTTGCTCTTTTTGCTCCGTGAGTTAACTAGGCTTTATTTGGTACCTAAAAATGCAAAATTAATTAATAAAAGTATTTATTCTTGAAAACAACGAAAACACAGAATATGGGATAAAATGGAGCGTTAGTGCACAAAAGATGAGTTAAATGCCAACAAAAAGGGATAAATATATACAATATTTGGCACTCATCAGATGTAAATATGCTTTATTTTTCATAATTTTTGTAATTTTTGGACTTTTTATTTGGACTTTATTCTGGACAATCGGACTTTACTCTTTTTTTAACCCTACGGAAGGGTATTATTAAAAAATAAATAAATTATATAAACTGTGTGCAGGGAAGGACGACGATTACTATATCGTCTCGGCCCCTCGGGTTCGTACACGACATAGGAGTCGTGGCCCGAGTCGACGACAACGGTTCATCCCCTGTCTGGTACGGGAGGTAAGTCCAATCGAAACACTCGCGAATCCCCTGCAAGCGAGTTACTGTATGCCTTAAGGTGATAATTGTTTGAGGACGAACCGGACTGTCTTTATTTTCCTAGTAAAGGGCAAGGCCTGGCCTAAACAAGATAAGGGTTCGGATTTCATCACCGTTCCCTTCTTGCCCGTTTTAGGAAAACAAAACCTAACGCGAACCCAAGCTTTAAAATCTGATTAAAAAGAGACCTATAGGGTATCGAGCTTGTTAGGAAAAATTTTCGAAGGATATTGGTTACCTTTTAAGCAACTTCAAAGTTCATGGTGACTTCTGGGAGTTGAAACAAGCCGCCTTGTAACGCCGGTGAGGCCTTGGGTATCAAAGCTCCATTGAGCTTCCCTCGCCTCAGTTTCATCTCACATTAGCTTGGATTTATCCAGAGGTGTTGCTCAAACTGTAACGAATTCCCCTTCGAGAGATAGAAGCTGGTCTAGAAACAATCTAAGTGGATCCATCATGCTTTTTGTTTGCTAGAAATCTTTAGGTTTGCTTTGGTGGAGTCGAGTCGGCCTTGTTTGTGATTGTATAGAATCCCTCTGTAGTTTATATTTCTTCGGTGATGAATCCTTTTGAGGAGACGCCACCTGCGATGACGTTGCGAGAATATATGTCTAGAAATTCTCGTTATCAAGAGACGTCTTCGGAAATGACTCTTGGAGAATATATGCGTGGGCAGCGATATATGGATACTCCAACTTTTATTGAGGAATCACCTCTAACGATCTATGAGAATTATTATAAACATAGACCATGTAGTTGGGAACAAAGCTTGAGAATTCGTGAATATCAAAAATTATATTGTGATGATGATGAGGAGGAGGATGGTGATGATGATTATAATGATATTTCTAGTTCAAATCCAAATAATTTTAATAATTCTTTACCGGAAGATAATTCAAAAACTTGTTTCGTAATATTATTAAGTTCGTTTACCTATTCAATAATTTTAATAATTCTTGTTTCCAAATAATTATTAAGTTCGTTTACCTATTCAAAAACTTGTTTCCAAATAATTTTAATAATTCTTTACCGGAAGATAATTCAAAAACTTCTTTACCTATTCAAAAGGACGAGGATTTGACTAGAAATACCCCCGTTTTAGACGATGATTACGAAACCGATGATGGTTTAGAGGAACCAGTTTATCTTGAGAGTACTGTTTTCGAGTCAAACGATTTAGAAACAATAGTCTTAGAAGAACTCGTAGAGATTAACGGGGGATGAACCTGACTTAGAAAAATCAATCGCCCACTTTCAGGAATCTGATAACCTAGAAATTAGGGAGATTATGACCAGTCTACCTATAGACGCCGAAAACTCTAAGTTTGGGGGTGATTATCATTCTCCATGTTCTTTAACTCTTAAAAATATCCCTCACTTGGGACTTGACATCAATGCCTCACCCATATTACGAAACTATCTTCGTACTCGTTTTAACGAACTTAATAATATTCAACACGAGTCTCAACTGTTAGAAACACATCCTCTGGTTGATGAGGTTAGTTCAGGCAATAATCCCAAGATTGACTTTGTTTTCCCACCAAAAACGTTTCTACCAATTGTGGGAACTTTTGATTTTAAGATGTGTCGGTTATTAAGTTTTGAGACTAAACCTAATCACTTTAGGATATTAGGGTCGACACATTTTCTTAAGGAAGACCACCTCTTTCATTGTGGTCAGCTGTGTGAGTCAAATCTGATTGACTTAGAGGATCCCCAGTTATTCAGGTTGTTGTTATGTGCTTATAAGTTCTTAGTTGAGTTTTTCCAGACTCTAATACCTGAACCGGATCTTAGCTTTGAGGAAATCCAACCGATGAAAACCTTTTATTTAGACCCTTTTATAGAGCCTGAACCTGAACCACAACTAGATGTAGTTGTCTTAAGCAAGGGTATGTTCGATATCTTCTTGGTATGTTGCAGTTTTCTCTTCTTGTGGGTAACACTTTTTGATCCAGATGACCCACAGTTATTCCGGCTACTACTATATGATTCTACGTGGTGACTAATCCTTGCTTAGTCTGGCTGAAGACTTTAAACTTAGCACTTCTTGGGAGGTAACCCAATATTCATGCGACATGGTAATATCTTTCCTTATCTCTTTTGCTTCATTGGTAACAGTTTCTCCTTGTTCATGCTTTTAATTTTATCTTTAGAACATCGAGGACAATGTTAGATTTAAGTTTGGGGGTATGAGAGAAACATTTTAGTCGCATTTTTGAAAATTCTAGCATCACATAGTACTCGGTCAGCTAAGTTTACATACTGTTTCTCACCGAAAAGATAGAAATTGGAATACTAGAGATAACAACCTATTGAGACATTAGAGAAAAAGACATTGAGATCCTTGAAATTCAGGAGAGAACTTGTTCCTTTTAGAGGGTAATCGTGATGGACCTAACCATCCATGATGGAAAGGTAAGTAGGTCAGAAGGAAATGCCAGAAAGACAGAGCAACCTCACAATGTAGTCTTAGTTACTGGATTATGACTCTCTCTCAGTAGAAACTTATCATCATCAACAAGCGGAGTGACATCAAAATTTATGAAAAAGTTGAAGACGTTTAAGGTTTAGAAGCAACAATAGAAAATAATAATTCAAAAAATCAAAGTTGAAGACTTAGTTACAAGAAGTTACAAGAGCAAATGATATAAGTTGTTGAAGTTCATGATACAAAGACATCACAAGTTGTGAAAATCCAAGTTCTAAAGTCCTTCTCTCATGGCCATGTAAATTTTTGTCTTGTAAAAAAAAGAAAAAAAGAAAAAATGAAAAATGAAAAAAAAAACATCATTACGTTCTTTTTGTTCAATAAGGCCATATGAAAGAAGAAATTTATAAGTCAAGCAAGAAATCGAAGAGAAGAGTTAATTGTCAAGGTTCTATGAGGTTCGAGAGTTTATCATCAACAGTTGAAGACCGAAGAAGACGTTATTTCTACTGAGCACTGTGAGAGAGTCGAAGAAAGATGCATTTTGGTTGCTTTGTTAGTCTGCTTTCAATCTGGCACAAGATCTTTCTAGCACTGGTTTAAATCATCACACGTAATTAGTCCAGATGTGTAGCAGATGTCCCTCTCATCTTTATCTCTCTCCTAATCTTATCCAGCTGTAAAGCAGCGGACGCATCTTACAATGTTTATCTAGCTGTGTAGCGGATATCTCTTTATCTAGCAGTCGTGCAGATGTGTCTCCCCTTTTCTTCAGTCAGCTTTAGAGCTGACACCTTTAATTTCTCTGGCATTCTAGTTACTTGGAGATAGGTTGAGAATATGTATGTCCTCATAGCTCTTTGGATACTTGTGACCAATTAGAAGTCATGGTTTTTGTGGGTACACCTCTGTTAAACCCACCCGAGATTAACTCGGTTTTATTTTTTAGTTTTGCTCGAGGACTAGCAAATAATAAGTTTGGTGGTATTTGATAGACGCATTTATGTGTCTATTTTGTTCTCAATATTCTGTATTGTTAGACTCGATTAAGTACTTATTGTGTTATTTTGTGTTCTTGTAGGAAATTTTAGAGAAATAAGCCCTTGCGGCGAAATGGGCTCAAAAAGTGGTGTTTTACACCCCCAAGATAAAGTATTAAAGGAACCCATAAATGCACTGGAAACGTCACAGAAATGTCCCGGAGGAACAAGAAAAATTACTATTTCCACCCAAAAATTACTATTTCAGCCCCAATTGCTAAAGGGACACCAGAACTGGATTAGGGGGAGGCCAGTTTTCTTCCCAAATTCAAATTCCAAAATTGGCGAGAAAATTTGGTTATTTACTGGCATATTTGCCAATCGATTTTTGAAGGAGTTTCAGGCCGATTCAATGGCTGAAACTCATTGGGTATCTTCTGCTGGGCTAGACAGGAAGGATATGGGTGTTGGATGCGATCAAATTTGGCTGGAAAATCCATCAGATGAAATCAGAGCAGACGCGTGCATGGAAAATATTTCACGGGGTTTTGATGAGTTGGAAGTGTGATGCTCGTGTTTGGATGGGGCTTGGCTATATTCTGAAGTGTGTTTGAGATAAACAAAGAAAATCTACTCACCATTTACAGCTCCAGATGCGTATAGAGATAATTCAGGGAAGAAAATATTCCGAAATATTTTTCTTCAATGGCCGAGTAAATGCAGATTATTTGGAGTTAATGGAGGAGATTCAATGGTTCAATTACGTATAAATATGTTCCTAATGTGCTACAGAGAGGTTGTCGAGAGTTTGGGGTCGAGAGGAGGTCCAGAGAAGCAGAAATCAAGAGTTGATGAAACTCTGTTGCTGCTGCTGCTGCTGATGAAGAACACCAAGAACACGAAGAACGGACTCGCAAGGACAATCGTTTATGAACAATGTCTAAGACGCACAGCCGTGGGTCGCAACGCAGTCTAAACAGCAGCAGTACTTGGCTTTTAACGTTCATTCTGTGACGCTTTTTGTGCGTCGCAGATTACAGTTTTACACCATTTTCTCTTCTTCTCATCATTTGTAAACCATTTTTGAGCCATAATAAATTATTTTGAGAGCATTTATACTATGATGAGCTAATTCCCTCGTAACCAAAGCAATGGAGGAAGCTATTCATGCAACATAAATGGGTAACTATTTCATTTAATTATATAATTCACCTAATCGCTGCTTTTGCAGAGTTTTAAATTGTTTGAATGATTGTCTTAATTATTTGTTATTCAGTTTGACAGGTTATGCTTGGTTTAATCTCTTGATAATCTATGCTTAAGGTTTGCAAATAATGTTTGAGAATCTGTATGATTGATAGTGAATTAAAGATAAAAAAGGACTTAAGAATTGAATAGAGTTTTGAAATATTTATCATTCAATTTTGCATAATAGTGGAATCTAGTGTCTTTGTTACCTCTCGCAGCCATTTTTAATAATTTTTCATATAATTTTATTAAATCTTTAAATTTAATCTTCACAAGTCCGAGAGTTTGAACCTCATTATTACAACCACGAAAAAAATCTTAAATCACGCTGTTGAGATTGAGACACCAACCTCATTATTACAACCACGAAAAAAATCTTAAATCACGCTGTTGAGATTGAGACACCAGATGGTAGTAGTTCTTCGAAGGTTAACGGTCAGCGATTGAAGCCATTTTTAGAGTCTTTTCCTACAGGTGATGTTGATGAGGTCCCTCTGGAGGACCCTGTTTACCTTGATTGACCATCGAGGCGATTTTGTATGTTGTATAATATTTTTGTAGGTTTTTGGTTACACTTCACCCAGATACTATCTTTCCGACTTCTCTCTTTACTATTTCCTCATGTTACTTATATTTTTGGTAATGTTCTTTGATTAGAAACATTGAGGACAATGTTAGATTTAAGTTTGGGGGTGGGGTAGAACTTTTTGTTACCTTTTCGTTGCAATAAATAAACTCCAGAGCCTAGAAATTTATCCCTATTAAGGATGGCACTAACCAATCTAAGTGGATGAAAGAATTTTGGTTGTAGGAGTTGAGGAACCAGTCTGACTAGATGGCAACATCTAAAGAGTCTATTCATAAAAGCACAGAGCTCAGGTGTTAGAAATAACATGATAGTTTCACCATATCTCGTTGAGTCCTTTTCACTTCTGTTTTTAAACTATGTTTCTCTAAGTGATTAGGTGGGGCTCACGATTCAAGTTGTTACCAATGCTAGGGTGAATTAGAGTGATTGAGATACAAAAAAAAAAAGTTAAAAAAGAAAAAAAAAAGTTGAAAAAAAAGAGAAAAAAGAAGAAGAGAAATTGAGACCAGACCATCAGACCAACTGGAATAAATTCAATAAAGTCGACCACTGGAACCCTTGTATATGCCAGTTGTGTTGACCTAGAGTTAGGATTATCAATCACTGGTTCCCTTGTATATGCCAGTGTGTTGATATTAGTCAGACTAGTATCTCAGTCCATTAGGATAGGTTCATTTTGGCGGAGGCCTTCAGACAGATATGAGAAACACCGTTCACCTAGTAAATATCAAAACCATCTATGTTTTTCTATATCCATCTTCTTGATCTCTCCATGTGATTAGTTTTGACTCCGAATATTGATGTCCATAGTGCGACTGTCTGAGTAGAGCTCTGTCACTTCATATGAATTTTAGCATGCTTGAGTGCGAACTCGTGTACAACAATTGGAATTTCGCATCAGGGTACTTCCTCCTGTAGTCAATAAGTATGCCAACCAAGGAGATTCTTTAGTGCCTTCCAAGGTTCTGTGTAGATAGCTAGGGTCTGGAGTATAAAGGTTTTGTGGGTATACCTCTGGTAAGCCCTCCGGAGACAACACTCCGCCACTAGGGACACCCAGGGGTTTAAAGGATTATTGCATATACTAAATGCAATCGACGATGCCTGCGACAGTGAGTTAGGATTTTATTTCTATTTTATTTTTGCTCGAGGACTAGCAAATAATAGGTTTGGGGGTATTTGATAGACACATTTTTGTGTCCGATTTGTCTCGATTCTATATATTGTTAGGGTTCATTTTTGTACTTATTATGGTGTTTTATTTATTTGTAGGTATTTTTGGCCAATAAACATTTTTGGAAAAAATTGGCTCGAAAAGTTGTCGGAATCCGGACCCCCGGTTTGGATAAGGGGAACCCCCAGGATACCCCCAAGGCAGCTGTTATTCGCACCCCCACTCTGGATAGGGGGCGACCACCATCTTCTCCGTTTGAAACTCAAAATGGCGGGAAAGTAGGTGCAGTTTCTGACAGATTTAGGGTTCTTGATTTGGAGGAGTTTGAGGTCGATCAAACCTCTGATTTTCATAGGATAGACTCCTTATGGGTCTAGGAATCTGATATGGGTGTTGAAATCGATTAAACTGGGCTCAATCGACGAATTTTTATCACAACAGAAATATATGGAAAGTCACGTGTGTGACATGTTTTAGGGAATTTTAGTGAGATTAAAGTGCTATGAACCTTCCCAAAGATTTGTATCTATCTATGGAAGAATTTAGAATAAAAATGAAAGCTCAGAAACGTGTAGAAATTCTAAAACAAGAAATTGCCGCAACTTTGCCGTGAAGAGAAGGGAAGAGATTTTGGAAGATTTGGGAGAGATTTAATCGGTATTTTTAATATAAATAGATTGTTTGGGTCATATAGAAGGGGTGTCGAGAGTTTGGGGACCTGAGGAGAGCCAGAGAAGAAGAAATCAGAGTTTTATCAAACTCTGTTTCTGTTGCTGCTGCTGCACAGCTCAAGAACGCGAAGAACATTGACGCACGAGGAACAGTCGCAGAACAATGTCATTGTTCAACAGCAGAAGATAAGTAACGTTTATATAGAACAGTAATCATTATTCCTCTTTGTACCAGAGATCTGTATCACTTTTACGTTGTTGCAAATCAGCTGCTTAACACCTTTCACTCTTTTAATCAACTTTTGAGCAACAAACATATATTTTGAGCAAGTGATTAATATGAGGAGCTAAACCCCATTACTGAGGCGATAGAGGAAGCTATTTTTCCAACAAAAAGTGGTATATTATTATTTATTTATTTATTGCAATTATTTTTATGATTGTTTTGCCTTGAGTGAAAATTGTTTGAATGATTCTTGTTAAGCAATTGTTATTTCTTTTGATAGAGCATGCTTGGACCTAGGTTTTTGATGTTCTATGCTTCGGATTTTCACTTGTTATTTTGAGAATCTACTTTTTGAAATAGTTTAGAATCAAATTGAATGAAAAAATTGCATGAATATAAATATTTGATTAAATCACTTTGAATTTGCAAAATAGTGGAATCTTAGCCTTAGTGTTCTTTTAATATTGATATCAACTTTGATTTAAGTCTAATTAATATCCTTCACAAGTCTGAGAATCGAACCACTTTTACCACTATCTACAAATCACACCAATTATTCACCTAATTATTTTACTTATTAGTGTTTTGGTAATTTAAATTCTTATCCATATCAGACTATCTTTCTCTTTGGAATAGATTTTCTGGATTGTTTTATTAAAATTTATACTTATTTTTTTGAAATTTGTAGATTTTTTCCCTTTTGAATAAATTATTAAAGCAAATACGGGAATTTTTCATTTGTTTGTTCCAAGTGAATGATTTAATTTTGGTTCAAACCACGAATAAGCTTAAATTGTTATATAAAAACGCTCAACATAATTCACTTAAACTCACATAATATTTTGACCGTCATTTTTTACAAGTGATGTTCACGTTTAATCAATGACCACCATTTAGTTATCCTTGAACCAATGAACCGATAATATGAAGGAAAAAAAATATTAGGAAATCATCAACCACGATACTTATATAACATAAATCGGACAATTTGAATGGAGATATCCGTATAACATCCATATTATTGATATTTTAAAATATTGTTACGGGACATCAAGCTAAAAATCATGCGTTGAAATCCAAAGACTATGTGACACTTACCACTAATGAGAGTTACGGCCCCGGTGATACCTAGTTGTAAATAAATTTCATGTATGTTTTTATTGTAAAGATTTCAAACGCAGTGAACGAACTCCCAAGTAGCTCTATAAGGATATTTTGGGGGTTTTCACCGAGAATCGTATTGTGTTTTGGCAGTATTGTATATTAAACTAAGGGATAAAACTATTGATTGTACAGAAGTTATCCACCTTAGAGAAACACTCTAAAGTCTGAACATCACCTTGACTCCACCTCTAGATGTAGAATGAGGGATTTTCGATTTATCTGCAATCAAACACAAGGTACCCGAATACAGTACATTAATAGGGGAAAATTATAAGAGTATACTCTCACACATTTTTTTAAAATAGATTGGTTTAATATAACAACAAAAAATAATTTTAATTTCTCTTCACTAATTTGTGAATTCCGTAAACATCCATCTCAACATTAAGTGTAAGTTCTTGACGAATAAACCCATGACATGAAACTATTTGTTAGTATTTAGTAAATCATGGCACAAACACTCCAAGAACGCGAATTTAAAATCTTAAAGAAAATGCATTTACTGGATAAATGAATATATTATGGTAGTTACATCTAAAGAAAATACAACAAAATGGAAATGAAAAGTAATGTATGCCCGTGCTATTATGGCACAAGTTAAGCCCTAGTCAAGAGTACAAAACGCAGTTTGGCTAAGTTTACCTGTGTAAGTGGTGGTCCAGATTTGTCCTCAAATAGATAAATCTACGGCCAAGGTCAATCTTACATACTAATATGCGACTATGCTTTTTATTCATTCGCATTTACTGCCTATTGAAACGCCAAAGTTAGCGACTAACCTTTACAAATTTCTAAGTTCATTCGTACCTTTCTTCCAAACCCAAACATCGAGTTTACAAGTTTGAGCAAGTTGAGAGTAAACAAAATTAAATATTGGAATCTGTAAGAATAACCATACTCCTATCCGTGTAATTAGGGTTCATGTGGTTGATCATCAAATTAACCCTCTCTGACTTCTCTCTCGTTCACTCTACCCTTTTCTTCTCATTGATGGTTTTCAGTAAGGTGAAACTCACTGTAAAAATCGTGTATGCGCGAAACCGTTCTCTCTCACTCTCTCATTGCCATAATCCTCTACCCAAAATTTTCGTTATTCAATTTCTTAATTTAAATATATGCATGGACTTATATATTTAATCAAAGTTATGTATAAGAATAATTCCTCGAACTTAGTGTAATAATTATATAAAAATAAACTTTTTGTCTCTTTCCGATCCGTAACGCTTCGAGTTCGGATCTCCACATGGGTTTGACCCTGATCCGGAACTCGGGGTGTTACAAGTTGCTATCAGAGTTCTAGGCTTTACATCTTACATGGGACTGAAACAAATAATTAAAATAGATATATAAATAATTTTCAACTCACTTGATATGCATGATTGATTGATTGATATGGTTGTTAGTGCTATTTGCTTAATTTTATATATGATGATTTTCTTAATTTGTTGGAACATGTGTGATAACTAATTGTGTGCTAAAATGAATTTGTTGATTTGTTTACAATATTGTTTGCGTGATAATGAAATTAAAATGTAGGAAGTTTGTTCAAATTTTGAGGACAATTTTCTTTTAAGGGGGTAAGAATGTAATACCCGGTACTTTCGGTTCAGATTATATAATCTAGTTTCGGCTCATTCGGTATAAGATATATATTAAATCCCAAAATATATAATCAAGTACTTAGATAGCCCAAATGAGAGATTTGTTGTTGACGATAAACCCTGATGCTAATTGCTTAGAACCATTCTCCGTCTTTGGGCCTCTTTCATCTTTACCTGCCTCCAAGACCATGAAACCCCGTTTTCCTTACATTATACTCACAAGTTAATGATAGAATCGAAACAAACATATCGAAAGTGAATCGGGTGAAAACTGAGTTAATTCAGTTTTCATTTTTCGTTGAAATCTCTTCTTCTTCGTGATTCTCTGAATTTTACATCTTCTAATCTTAACCAATTATGTTTTCTTTTGATTAAAACCGTTTTAATTGAGTCTATAATCCTGATTTGATTCTAAATTTTGAGAAATTTTATCTGTTCGTCTTCCCTTTTTGTTTATTTTTTTCCTTTTCTCTTCATTGTTATCATTACAATATTTTCACAATGGTTTTTTTTTTTTTTTTCGTAATCAATCTCTAATGGATTTCTAAATTTTTAAAGGGCTTTATTCAGATATAATGGAAGGCATTCGGTTTTGGACTTTCCCAATTTTGTTTCTCTTTCTGTCAACTACATTATTGCAGTCTAGATCCAGTTTATGGTCGATTTTGATAGCAGTATTGCAAGCCGTCAATCAAAGATTGGGGTTAACAGTATGTTCCAGTATTATAGTTTAAATCATGTATATGATTACAATGGTGTTAATGAGTTAATCGTCAAGGAGTTCATCAGAAGTGATACAGTGAGTCCGTTTCATAAAATTCAAAAATTCCAATATCAAAATTTTAATTCT
Organism: Papaver somniferum; assembly: GCF_003573695.1. NCBI lineage: Eukaryota > Viridiplantae > Streptophyta > Magnoliopsida > Ranunculales > Papaveraceae > Papaver > Papaver somniferum. Next base: position 38,117,583 of record NC_039363.1, read on the forward strand.
CACAATTCAAACCTTCCCCCTATTAGCTTGCGTAATTGTAAGACATGCAGTTTTCTCTTGATTACGTATTAGTTGACCCTTAACTATTGCAATTCTGAGAATCACTCTCCTTATTCTCAGAATATTTTTATTAGAGCATTTCTCGGTCGAACTCGCATGCATTTATATCTCAAGCATGTTTGTCAATGTTAGTGATCAAAACTATAAGTCTTGATTTCTAGTCTCCTATAGCTAAGTCTCGGACTAGGATAGAAAGTGTAGTTGAGCTCAAGGACTTCATAGGGATTCATCATTCAAGAAGAAGAACTACTCAAGGAACCGGTGGAACTTCTCGACAAAAATGTATGTGAAGATTTGAACTTATCTGTCACTCGAAAGTCTATCTACTTTATCTCCTACTTCTTGAGACAAAAAGTCATATGCTATATATAGACTTAGATTATACACATTTGGTATATCGAGCCGAGTATACCTCGCCTATCTATATCTCGAAATATGTGTTGGTAAGCGTTTCGCTTCGACCATGTTTATCCTTACCTAGTGATGAAAGTCATGATATGTTTCAATAACTTTGAAAATTTCTTTGACAAGAAATGGTGTAACAACTGTATAACGTCCTCTAAGAATGTTTCAATGGTTAGAATGAGAGTTTATATTACATAACCAATGATGGACATAAGTATTGTTGTGGAAACACATATGTGCGTAAGTCCTATCCCTTGAACCAAAGTTTGAGAACTTTGTTGATCAAGAGAAACCGGAAGAATGGCTTGTTGCCAAGTCTGCGAACTCAGTCCGAGAACTTCCGAACTTCTCATCCCGAGAAATTCTGCTGGATTTGACAAACTTGTTACGTGAGTACCAGTCCGCGAACCGGCGGAAAGTCTTTGTCGATATTTTCTGCTGGAGTTTGTAAACTCTGCCCGGTTGCTTAAGTCCGCGAACCTAGTGTGCGAACTTAAGAAGGTTATATATCTGAAGATGATTTCTGAACTTAAACTTTAAAAAGACTAAGTAATTAAGTTTACAAACCGTTGATATAAAAGCTCATGAACCGATTCAAGTGAATCAAATCATCTTTGCTTCAATTGTGTCTTGTGTAGTACATGAGATTTCCTTGCAATTGAACAACTCTCTAACTAGTTCAATTGAGTCATTTGAACTAGTTATGGTGAAGAAGAATATGGTTGGTATGAAATGCTCATATGGCTAACCTTTTTGTTAACTATTGTTGAACCAACAATGTACACGTTTGGGTACGGTTAACAAACCTAGAAGCGTGCATTTAATTTGTGTATAACAAGCCAAGTTTTATATCTAACGATTGAGAAATATTAGCTTGAATCTAAATAAGGTTTTCATCTAACGGTGGATATTGTTTGCTTTGTGACCAAGGAGAAACCCTGATTTGAAAGACTATATAAGGGAACATCTAGCAACTCTGCAAAACTAATCCCCACACTTCATGTGTGATACTAGTTTGCATGCTAGAGTCGTTTCTCCTTTAACCTTTGGTTTTCTTCTTCTAAAACCAGGTTAACGACTTAAAGACTTCATTGGGATTGTGAAGCCAGACCGATACTACTTTTATCGTAGTTGTGTGATCTGATCTTGCATCTTCAATGGTATGAGTACAATCAGATTTATTGGCTTGAGATTAATATCTCTGATAGGTAAGATATAAAAAAATAGTCGGAAACATCTTCGTCTCATTTTTTGTGATTGGGGTTCAACTACAGTCCAGTCCAAAGTTAGCTTGGAGTAGGCTAGTGTCTGTAGAGGCTTAATACAGTGTGTGTTCAACCTGTACTAGATCCCAGGGTTTTTATGCATTTGCGGTTTCCTCGTTAACAAAATTTCTGGTGTCTGTGTTATTTCAGTTTCCGCATTATATTGTTTTATCTTTATAATTGAAATGATACAGGTTGTGTGTTAGATCATCAATTAAAGTAATCCAACCTTTGGTTGTTGATTGTCATTGCTTGGTCCTTGGATATTGGTCTTTGGTACCATCCAAGTTATTCCTTGTATTTGACTAGTACTCACAGTTTCTGTTTGAGGAAATCAAATCAAGAGAGAGAGATATAAACTCGTTGATGTACTTTTAATTGATTGAGTCTTGTTGATTCTCTTAAAAGTATATTCGAGTTTGTCCATACATATTGCTAAGCGAAATATTGGGTGTTGTTGTTAGACCCCCGCTTTTTCAATTGGTATCATAGCAGGCAAACATGTTCTAGACCTTACAAGTCCGTGTTTGTAGCGATCTGACTCTATGGACAGAGGTGCTATCTCTATTAACGTACCACCAGTCTTCGATGGCTCTAATTACTTATGGTGGAAAATTGCTATGCGAGCTTTTCTTCAAGTGCGTGATTTTCAATCATGGGTATATGTTGTTAATGGCTATGATGCTCCCGTTATGGCAGTTGGAGATGTAAACGTTCCCAAGAATATTGGTGAATATAATCCTGCCGAGATACTTGCTGCAAAGAAAAATTCCGACGGTTTGAATGCCATCATACATGCCATTACCCCAAATTTTCAGCACCATGTGTCAAATTACACCAGGTCTAAAGATGCTTGGGATATCTTAGAAACCGTATTTGAAGGAAACTCCAGTGAAAAGGAAGCTAGGCTTCAAAACCTTAATTTCGATTGGAAGAACCTTCGTATGGAAGATGAAGATACATTTGATGAGTTTAATCACAGAGTGTCTGAAATTGTTAATGCATCTTTTGCATTGGGTAAGACTATTCCTGAAAGGACATTATGATGAAATTTCTCAGATCGCTGCTATCTAGATACGAGTCTAATAAGCATGTCATCGTTGAGGGAAATAACCTTGATAATCTTTCCAGAAATACATTGGTTGGAAAGCTAAAGATATGTGATCATGAGCATACATCCAAAATCGGAAAGGATGTTGCCCTTAAAGCACAAAAGAACACTAAGTTACTTGATAAAAGTAAAAGTGTTATGTCTCTGAAGATGATCAGTATGAGGGTGATTTTTCGGATGAAGATCTTGACAAATTAGTCTTCTTGATCACAAGACAGTTTAGGGATCTTCTATTGAAGAAAAGTAAACGGTTTTCAAGAGACAAACCTAGATCGTCAGATAAACCTCACAATCGCGTTCCTCCTAAAAACAGGGATGCTGACGAGGCTGATGACGAGGATATGCCACAGTGCTTTAAGTGTAAAGATTTTGGTCATTTTGCAAACGAGTGCCCAAATCTTAGAAAATACACTGGGAACGAAGGTCTTGCTGTAACACTTGATGAGATGTCTGGAATCTATGACTTTGATGAAGATAGGAAATCAAGTGTTAGTCTTCTGATCGAATTTTGAAGAGTGGTAAATAGAGTTGTCGTTCACTCAGACTTTGTTGAGATTGATTCTAGGCTTAAATATGAAAATACTAAAAATAAAAAAATATATACAAAATATGTCACATGATGAAGAATTTACTGGGACTCAGTATTTCACTGTTTTTCATACTCAAGTGGTTTAGAAATTAATCCTAGGAAACTATAGCTCAAAATAAAAGAAATATTAACTCTATTCTTTGCCAAAGTAGATTTCATAAAACATTAGTTGTAAGTTGTGAGCATGACGCATCAAAAGTAATCAAAACTAAGCATGCGACATCAGACAAAATAACAAATAATTAATTGAAATCATAAAACAATTAAATTCTATGCACATAGTTATAAAAGAATCAATTTAATTACCAGATGGATGAAAAAAAGCTTCCTCCATCGTCCCAGTGATGGGTTTAGCTTCTCATGATGCAAACACACTCAAAATGATAATTCATTGGTCAAAAGGTGCTTACAAGGATGATAATATGGGAGAAAATAATTAAAAACGGGTTTGTAACACTTATTTCTATTACAGACCAGCTGTTACAAAAAACGATAAATGAGTACTGTCGCCGACACTGTAACAACAACGACTGTTCTATGTGCGTCTTATGTTCTTCACAAAAATTGATCGAATTTTGAATAGTGGTAAATAGAGTTGTCGTTCACCCGGACTTTGTTGAGATTGATTCTAGGCTTAAATATAAAATACTAAACATAAGAAAATATATACAAAATATGTCACAGGATGAAGAATTTACTGGGACTCAGGATTTCACTGTTTTTCATATTCAAGTGGTTCAGAAATTAATCCTAGGCAATTATAGCTCAAAATAAAAGAAATATTAACTCTATTCTTTGCCAAAGTAGATTTCATAAAACATTAGTTGTAAGTTGTGAGCATGACGCATCAAAAGTAATCAAAACTAAGCATGTGACATCAGACAAAATAACAAATAATTAATTGAAATCATAAAAAAATTAAATTATATGCACATAGTTATAAAAGAATTAATTTAATTACCAGATGGGTGAAAAACAGCTTCCTCCATCGTTCCAGTGATGGGTTTAGCTTCTCATGATGCAAACACACTCAAAAAGATAATTCATTGCTCAAAAGGTGCTTACAAGGATGATAATATGGGAGAAAATAATTAAAAACGGGTTTATAACACTTATTTCTGTTACAAACCAACTGTTACAAAGAACGATAAATGAGTACTGTCGCTGACACTGTAGCAACAACGACTGTTCTATGTGCGTCTTATGTTCTTCACAGCAGCAGAAAATGGCTATTCTCTGCAACTCGAAATTCCTAGCTCTGTAATGTGCTCAATGTCTCCCAAACTCTCCATCCCCCCTCTCTATGATCCCAGAAGCCTATATATAACAAATATGACCGAGAATACATCCTCATAACTCCAAATAATTCTGGCAGTAAAGGAAAATTATTCTCGAGAATAATTTCCCTTTTTTTCTTCTCTGCATGCGATAACTTTTGCTGACTCTCCTTATTTACCTTCTGCGTGCTCCAATTTACAGCTAAACTTCCTAAAACATGAGCAGTACACATCCCAAACTCGATGTAACTCATATAGAACCCGTGAAGAACTCGTGTCCTATGTTTTCTTCAATCCAACGATTCAGCCCAACTTAGTCAAAACAACACACCCTACCACCCTGTTAAATCGTAACAGGATGATTACAACTCACTAGGGTGATTAAGTCTCGCCAAAACTCCCGGAAATTCTTCACTGAAACTCTCGGAAAAACATGCAGCTCTGTTTTCTTTACCACGGATTAGCTAACCAAATTAAATCGAACCAAAGACCCATACCAAGCCTTTTAAGCTGTATCAAGTCATCCCACAAAGTTTTATCCATTGAGTCTCCTTCTAACACGCCCAAATCTCAAACCAGAAATCTACTAGTTGGCTGCAACATATTCCCGCCAAATCTGAAAATTTGAAATGAAGAATAAGGTGCCCCTTATCCAAATCCGTGGGCGACGAATATCAGGTGGGTGCCCCTTATCAATTGGGGTGCCCCTTATCCGAAGTGGGAGTTCGTATAGCAAATGTCCACCAGGGGTGCCACGGGCAACTTTCCGAGCCGAATTTTCCAAAAGTGTTTATTTCCCAAAAATACCTACAAACACATAAAACACCATAATAAGTACGAAATCGAGTACCAACAATACATAACATTGAGGACAAATTAGACACAAAAATGTGTATATCAAATACCCCCAAACTTATGATTTGCTAGTCCTCCCAAGAAAAATAAAATCCTAACTCGCTAGGTGGCCCTAACGACCGAGATATAGTCTCGGGAGGGTTTACCAGAGGTGTACCCACAAAACCATTATTCTAGACCCTAGCTATCTACGCAGAACCTTGCAAGGTACTAAAGAATCTCCTTGGTTGGCATACAAACATCGACTATAGGAGGAAGTACCCTGATGCGAAATTCCAATTCTTGTGCACGAGTTTGCACTCAACATACTATAATTCATATATAAGTGACAGAGCTCTACTCAGATAGTTTCTAGACATCATAACCGGGGTCAACCAATCACATGGAAATATTAAGAAGATGGATAAAGAGAAAAATGGTTTAAAGTGAACGGTGTTTCCCATATCTGTCTGAAGGCCTCTGCCAAGATGAACCTATCCTAATGAACTGAGATACCGGTGTGACTAATATCAACACAACTGGCAAATACAAGGGAACCAGTGGTCGATAAACCTAACTCTAGGTCAACACAACTGGCATATACAAGGGCACCAGTGGTCGACTTTATTGAATTTATTCCGGTTGGTCTGATGGTCTGGTCTCAATTTTTTTTTTTAATCTCAATCACCCTAATTCACCTAGCAATGGTAACAACTTGAATCGTGTGCCCCATCAAATCACTTAAGAAATGAAAACAGAAGGGATTAGGATTCAACGAGATATGGCGAAACTACCATGTTTTTTTTTTAATTCTAATGCCTCAGCTCTGTGCTTTTGTGAATAGACTCTTTAGATGTTTCCATCTAATCAGATTGGTTCCTCAACTCCTATAACCAAGATGTTCTCATCCACTTGATTGGTTAGTGCCAACCTTAATAAGCATAAATTTCTAGGCTCTGGAGTTTATTTATTGCAACTAAAAGATAACAAAAAGTTTCTTCCCCACCCCCAAACTTAAATCTAACATTGTCCTCAATGTTCTAAAGATAAAATTAAAGCCTGAACAAGGAGAAACTGTTACCATTTGAAGCAAACGAGTTAAGGAAAGATATTACCGTATTGCATGAGATTGGGTTACCTCCCAAGAAGTGCTAAGTTTAAAGTCTTCAGCCAAACATTGGAAGGAATTAATCACCTCATAGAACATATAGAAGTAGCCAGAATAACTGTAGGTTATCTGGATCAAAAAGTGTTAACCACAAGAAGAGGAAACTGCAACAGACCAAGAAGATACCAAACATACCCTTGTTTAGGACAAATACATCTAGTTGTGGCTCAGGTTCAGGCTCTATAAAAGGGTCTAAATAAAAAGTTTTCATCGGTTGGATTTCCTCAAAGGAATTCTGAAGATCAGAATGAAGAGTCTGGAAATACTCAAGTAAGAACTTAGAAGCGCATAACAAAAGCCTGAATAATTGGGGATCCTCTAAGTCAATCAGATTTGACTCACACAGCTGACCACAATGAAAGAGGTGGTATTCCTTAAGAAATTGTGTCGACCCTATTCTCCTACAGTAATTAGGTTTAGTCTCAAAACTTAATAACGGACACATCTGAAAATCATATGTTCCCATAATTGGAAGAAAAAATTTTGGTGGGAAAACAAAGTCAATCTTGGTATCATAGCCTGGGTTAACCACATCAACCAGAGGATGGGTTTCTAACAACTGAGCTCTCTTATGGACACAATTAGGTTCAGGAAAAAGTGTATGAAGATAATCTTGTAAGATGGCTGAGGCACAAATGTCAAGTCCTACACGAGGGAACTTAAGAGTTAAAGGTAAGGCATCATGAAAGTGATAACCACCCTCAAACTTAAAGTTTTCAGTGTCTCTAGGTAGACTAGTTACAATTTCCCTAATTTCTAAATTGTTAGATTCCTGAAAACGGTCAATTGATTCTTCTAAGTTGTAATCAGGTGCATCCTCAGTCATTTTTACGACTTCACTTTCTTTTTCTAAGACTGTTGTTTCTAAATCGCTAGACTCAAAATAAACTCGTTCCTCTAAACCATCATTGGCTTCGTAATCAAAAGGAAGTACAACTTCGTCTAAAACGGTATTATCTCTAGTCAAATCCCTGTCCTTTTGAATACGTGGATAATAATTAAAATTATCGGGATTTGAACCAGAAGTATAATTATCATTATCAATCTCAATAGGAGTAACAAATTCCTGATCACCATGCCTAAATACTTCAGATTCTTCATCAACATTGTACACATCATACTCATCATTATCATAACATGAAAATGGCTGAAACTCATCTACACAAGGAGTGTCACCAATTCTAACCTCGATATCTTGATTATGCAAATAACTCTCTTCATTTTCAAGAGTATTATTGGATACACTATATTGGAAATTCAAGTCATTTCGAGCAATACTTTCGTTCGTCTCTAACTCAAGTCTACGTGTCGACTCAACTATCCTCTTAAGGGTCTCTTCCAAAGAAAGCTCCCTAAGTTTTGGATCTAAGTTTTCACTTAACCTATTGAGGATATCTTCCAAAGAAGATTCAGTCGTTATTGCAGTTCTTTCGTCTATAATTACGTTGTTCACCTCATCTAATTTGTATGTCGATTCAGCTAACTTACATGATGACTCAAATTCCTGAGAGACTCTTCTAGAGAAGGAATATGAACTGAAGGATCATAAAAAGGACTAATTTTCAATAGTTTTATTGTATCCTCTAAAGACGAAGAACTAGTATTATAATCTTCTTGCCCGTATGAACGATGCGCGTGTGGATAGTAATTGGGCTCACCATGGTATGACCCAAAACCTTGAAAAGGTTGGCGTGCCCAACCACTATTCACACTATGATCATAAAAAGAGTAATGTCCATGTTGTTCAGTTGGATAATCATTTTATTGGCTATACCAGTTCGACATCCTAACTGCAAGGGAATTCTAAACAAGCACAAACAAGGCTGACTCGACCACAACAAGCCTATTTTATCTAGCAAAAAAAAAGCATGATGGATCCACTTAGATTATTTCTATACCAACTTCTATTCTTTCGAAAAGGAATTCGTTACAATCTGAGCAAACCTCTCTGGAATCAATCCGAGTTAAAGTAAGTTGAATAGAGATGAGGGAAGCTCAGTGGAGCTTTGATACCCAATGCCTCACCGGCGTTACAAGGCGGCGTATTCAAATCACAGTAACCATCATGAACTTCAAAGTATGCTCAAAAAGAGAAACCAATATTTTTTGAACGACTTTCCTAATAAGCTCGTTACCCTATCAGTCTCGTTCTAGTCCAAATTTTAAGGCTAAGGTTCGTGTAGGTTACGTGTTCCTAAGGCGGGCAAGAAGGAAACGGTGATGAAATCCGAGTCCTTATCTTGATTTGGCCAGGCCTTGCCCTTTACTAGAAAACTAAATTTGATTTCAGGTCCTCAACATATATGCTTACGAAATCATCCAGTAAACCCGCTGACAGGGGATTCACGGGTGTTTAGAATTCTTACCTCCCGTTCCAGATGGGGGATGAACCGTTGAAGTCGACTCGGGCCACGACTCTTATGTCATGTACGAACCCGAGGGGCCGAGGCGATATCGTAATCGCCGTCCTTCTCCGCAAACAGTTTATTTAAAACTACCCTTCCGTAGGGTTTTAAAAATAAAGTCCAATGTTCAATGTCCAAAAGAAAAGAAGAAAAAAAAATGTCCAAAAATAAAAACCTTAATTACAGTTTCTAAAAAAATAAAAATAAAATTATTTACAAAATCTTCTTCTTCACTCCTTTTGGATTTCTCTTTTCTTTCCTTTTTGGGCTTTTCCTTTCTTTTCAGCACTTTCTCTTTTCCTTTAGCTTAGATCCAAATCTGAAAGCAAACAAAAATACCAAAACTCGTAAAAAGGAACAAATAAAATAAAACCTAAAAACAAATCCGCGTCGGCGGCGCCAAAAATTGATCGAATTTTGAATAGTGGTAAATAGAGTTGTCGTTCGCTCGGACTTTGTTGAGATTGATTCTAGGCTTAAATATGAAAATACTAAAAATAAGAAAATATATACAAAATATGTCACAGGATGAAGAATTTACTGGGACTCAGGATTTCACTGTTTTTCATATTCAAGTGGTTCAGAAATTAATCCTAGGCAATTATAGCTCAAAATAAAAGAAATATTAACTCTATTCTTTTCCAATGTAGATTTCATAAAACATTAGTTGTAAGTTGTGAGCATGACGCATCAAAAGTAATCAAAACTAAGCATGCGAAATCAGACAAAATAACAAATAATTAATTGAAATCATAAAACAATTAAATTCTATGCACATAGTTGTAAAAGAATTAAAATAATTACCAGATGGGTGAAAAACAGCTTCCTCCATCGTCCCAGTGATGGGTTTAGCTTCTCATGACGCAAACACACTCAAAAAGATAATTCATTGCTCAAAAGGTGCTTACAAGGATGATAATATGGGAGAAAATAATTAAAAACGGGTTTGTAACACTTATTTCTGTTACAAACCAGCTGTTACAAAGAACGATAAATGAGTACTGTCGCTGACGCTGTAGCAACAACGACTGTTCTATGTGCGTCTTATGTTCTTCACAGCAGCAGAAAATGGCTATTCTCTGCAACTCGAAATTCCTGGCTTTGTAATATGCTCAATGTGTCCCAAACTCTCCATCCCGCCTCTCTGTGATCCCAGAAGCCTATATATAAGAAATCTGACCGAGAATACATCCTCATAACTCCAAATAATTCCGGCAGTAAAGGAAAATTATTCTCGAGAATAATTTCCCTTTTTTTCTTCTCTGCATGCGATAACTTTTGTTGACTCTCCTTATTTACCTTATGCGTGCTCCAATTTACAGCTAAACTTCCTAAAACATGAGCAGTACACGTCCCAAACTCGCTGTAACTCATATAGAACCCGTGAAAAACTCGTGTCCTATGTTTGCTTCAATCCAATGATGCATCCCAACTTAGTCGAAACAACACACCCTACCACCCCTGTTAAATCGTAACAAGATGATTACAACTCACTAGGGTGATTAAGTCTCGCCAAAACTCCCGGAAATTCTTCATTGAAACTCTCGGAAAAACATGCAGCTCTGTTTTCTTTACCACGGATTAGCTAGCCAAATTCAATTGAACCAAAGACCCATACCAAGCCTTTTAAGCTATATCAAGTCATCCCACAAAGTTTTGTCCATTGAGTCTCCTTCTAACACGTCCAAATCTCGAACTAGAAATCAACCAGTTGGCTGCAACATATTCCCGCCAAATCTGAAAACTTGAAATGAAGAAGAAGGTTCCCCTTATCCAAATCCGCGAGTGACGAATATCAGGTGGGTTCCCCTTATCAATTGGGGTGCCCCTTATCCAAAGTGGGGTTCCGTATAACAAATGTCCACCGGGGATGCCCCGAGCAACTTTTCGAGCCGAATTTTCCAAAAATGTTTATTCCCAAAAATACCTACAAACACATAAAACACCATAATAAGTACGAAATCGAGTGCAAACAATACAGAACATTGAGGAAAAATTAGACACAAAAATGTGTCTATCATCTTCTATGTGAAAACATTGATTTTGATAATTGTAGCAATACATATATCAACCTTGATGGTTTCGGTGAAGAAGAGAATCCAATCAAGCTGGAAGAATCAATTGACCCATCCTTTGGAAACTCTGTTTGTAATGTTTCAGGATTTATTATGTGTCTGGATGCTTTCACACCACAGATGCCTGAATATTATCCAAGTTTGACGTGCTCAATTTGTTCTCAGAAGGGTCATGAACTATCAAGATGTTACATGTACAACATCAAGTGAGGCACACCAAAAAACTTCAACGAAGATCAAATCGATTGGCAAGGAAGCTTAAACTTGCTCAGAAGGCTGCTGAGTTATGTAGGATTTTATCTTCGTCAAAGAAGTTGATTTTCAAAGACAAAATAAGACCATTAGAGAAGAAGGTATGGTCAAATCGGTTTGATGGACAAAAGTCTAAGGATTCCTCTCAATAAAAAAATGGTGGACAAATTGTTGTTCACCACAACACAAAGTAATTGTGTTGTTTGGTAAATCTTGTCTCATGTGCCTGATCAAAAAGAGATAAGATTGTGTACCGCTCGGGCTTTAGGAAAAGTTTTTTTTCTTATGATTTTTTTTCCTGTCTATAAATAAAGTAAAGGGTTATTATCGACAATTCTACTCTTTATAGGGTTTAGAATTGGGCGTCCACGAACCTGTTTAAAGGTTGCGAACCCTACATTCCTTTTTCCTCTCTGATATCTTTTATATCTTAAGACTGCTTGATGAGATTGTGAATTCCACTCACAAAAACCAGTTGTTTATAACTATTCTCTAAGCATCATGTCTTTGGATGGAAAAGATGTCAATATGATTTTTAAGCCATCAATCAAGGAAAAAGAGAAATCTCCAGTAACTCCTTCCTTGAAAAGAAAGATGAGGAATACAAGAAAGCCAAGGGTTGTCCCTTCTAACTCTCAGAAGTTTTCCGATGTTCTTGATGAGTTTAAGGAAGTAAGAAAGGAGATTAGTGAATAAAGGCCTGCGTTTTAAGATATTTGGAAATTCAAAAGGCCCTGGTTCGACATCATCAGCCAAGACGGTTTGTTGATATTGACTCCTTCCTCCACGAACCTTATATTCCGATGGCTGTTGACGACAAGGAGTTCGGGAATGATAAGGAATTTCTCAAAGATATTGTTTCCTAGTATGTCTTCTTTTTGGTTTAGTTGGAAGAATAACTAGTGCTTGAATAACAATGATTGTGACTACACATAGCTATTATTTTTCATCTTCTTGTTATTTTTTAGGTTTATTGGTTTAAATTCTAAAAATATTTGGAGGATGATGGTTTGCAGTATTTAATCTTTATGATTTGTTATATTGCAATTTTTTATGGTATATTGGTGTTTACGTCCGTGAACTATGTTGTCCCATATTTTGTCAAAAGTAAAGTCATTCATGATCGGTATTCATGTATTGATTTAAGGATGAATAGACTTTTGACATATACAAAAGTTAAGCCTATATTGTCAATTCTTTAATGGAAGATAGGTTAAAATCTTTTGTGTTCAAGGATTATGTCTATTAAATATCGTTATGCAAATAGTGATGGAAGATAGAATGAATCCTTGTGTATTCCACAGTATTGATCTTCACCGATCTATATTTTATGTAATACTGTGAGACTCTGTAATCTGTCTTATGTTGAGAACGATACAACCAAGTTGATTAATTAGATTTGTTGGTTATTCCGTAAGGTACTTTATGTTGAGCATTCTTGAACTAAATTAATCATCTTGTTTGGATATTTAGTTATTGCTCCATAAGTCTTTTTATGTCGAGAAAAACAAATGACAAATTACTTTTGTAATTAGTTTGGTTGTGTATTCCAATTAGATTAATTATGGGTTCTCTTGTAATTATGAACGAATATCCTATTCATTTTCTAATGGTTATGTTATTCGTATGCTCCGTAAGTTCTCTTATGTCGAGCATAATCAATTAAGCTGATCACTTTTGTGTTTAATTTGATTGTGTATTCCGATTAAATTAATCATGGGTTTACTTGTGATTAATTTGATTGAGTTTTTGGATATAGAAAATCATTCTCATGGTTTTTGGTGTCCAATCAAAATCCTTCTTTTCTTTTGAAATTAAGGTCGCTCTTGTTGTTCCCTTGGGAATGACATCAAATGGGGGAGAGTTCTTTTGAACTTGTGCTTAATGGTCATATCTTGAGGGGTGTGCGGTTGTGGAATTTTAAAGGGGTTATCTTGTAACTTTAAACTCCTTGATGAATGCTATTAGCTTCGGCTATATGATTGCATCTAAATTAGATGGTATGTATTTTATTTTAGTCATGAAATGTCTCTAACGGAAATTTAATTATGATCCCGTTCTAGTACCCTTGCCAATTTTATTGACAAAAAGGGGGAGAATTAATATGTAGTTCACACTACAAATACATATGGTTTTCGGATCATTGTGTAAGGGAGAGTGGTTTCCATGTGAGATGGAGTATTGAATAAGGGGGAGTGATACATATCACCATAGTATTATTGTTGAAGTTGTGATACAATTGGACTTTGACACTGTGTAATAATACTATGACATTGTATAACAATGATCGAGACCGATGCTTTCTCATTGTTATAGCTACAGATCTTCAACAACGGTGATGATAAACTTACAACCTTTGGGATCATTGGGGTACTTGGAAGTGACGAAGATTTTGAGGAATGTTGAAGATTGGACATGTGGAATAGGATCTACTAAAGTTTCTTTATATTTTTTGTATTCCATATGTATTGATAGTTTTGTCATTAAAATTGACAAAGGGGGAGATTGTTAGAGCATTGCTCGGTCGAAATCGCATGTGTTTCTATCTCAAGCATGTTTGTCAATGTTAGTGATCAAAACTATGTCTTGATTTCTAGTCTATTATAGCTAAGTCTCGGACTAGGATATAAAGTGTAGTTGAGATCAAGGACTTCATGGCGATTCATCATACAAGTAGAAGAACTACTCAAGGAACCGGTGGAACTTCTCGACAAAAAAGTATGTGAAGACTTCAACTTATCTGTCACTCAAAAGTCTATCTACTTTATCTCCTACTTCTTGAGACAAAAAACCGTATGCTATATATCGACTTATATTATACACATTTGGTATTTCCAGCTGAGTATACCTCGCCTATCTATATATCGAAATATGTGTTGGTAAGCGTTTCGCTTAGACCATGTTTATCCTTACCTAGTGACGAAAGTCATGATATGTTTTAATCACTTTGAAAATTGCTTTGACGAGAAATGATGTAACAACTATATAACGTCCTCTAAGAATGTTTCAATGGTTTTAATGAGAGTTTAGATTACATAACCAATGATAGACATAAGTATTATTGTGGAAACACATATGTGCATAATTCCTATCCCTTGAACCAAAGTTTGCGAACTTTGTTGATCAAGAGAAACCGGAAGAATGGCTTGTTGCCAAGTCCGCGAACTCAGTCCGTGAACTGCCGAACTTCTCATCCCGAGAAATTCTGCTGGAGTTGACAAACTTGTTACATGAGTACCAGTCCGCGAACCAGTGGAAAGTCCTTGCCAAGATTTTCTGTTGGAGTTTGTAAACTCTGCCCGGTTGCTTAAGTCCGTGAACCTAGTGTGCGAACTTAAGAAGGTTATATATCTGAAGATGATTTCTGAACTTAAACGTTAAAAAACTAAGGAATGCAGTTTTCAAACTGTGGATACAAAATTTCATGAACCGATTCAAGTGAATCAAATCATATTTGCTTCAATTATGTCTTGTGTAGTACATGAGATTTCCTTGCAATTGAACAACTCTCTAACTAGTTTAATTGAGTCATTTGAACTAGTTATGGTGAAGAAGAATATGGTTGGTATGAAATGCTCATATGGCTAACCTTTTGGTTAACTATTGTTGAACCAACAATGTACACGTTTGGGTACGGTTAACAAACCTAGAAGCGTGCATTTCATTGGTGTATAACAAGCCAATTTTTCGATCTAACGGTTGAGAAACATTAGCTTGAATCTAAATAAGGTTTTCATCTAACGGTGGATATTGTTTGCTTTGTGACCAAGGGGAAACCCTGATTTGAAAGACTATATAAGGGGACATCTAGCAACTCTGCAAAACTAATCCCCACACTTCACGTGTGATACTAGTTTGCGTGCTAGAGTCTTTTCTCCTTTAACCTTTGGTTTTCTTCTTCTAAAACCAGGTTAACGACTTAAAGACTTCATTGGTATTGTGAAGCCATACCGATATTACTTTTATCGTAGTTGTGTGATCTGATCTTGCATCTTCTATCGTACGAGTACAATCATATTGATTGGCTTGAGATCAATATCTCTGATAGGCAAGATATAAAAAGTAGTCGCAAACATCTTCGTCTCATTGTTTGTGATTTCACAACATATTGTTTCGCTACCATACGATTAAGATTGTTGTGAGGTGATTGATTTATCTAGGTTGTTCTTCGGGAATATAAGACCGGATTATCAATTGGTTCATGTTCACCTTGATTATTATCAAAAGACGGAACAAAAACTTTAGGGTTTTTCCGTGGGAGACAAATTGATCCTTTGATAGACTTGTCTGTGTGAGACGGATTTGTTTATTGTCAAAGTCAGCGATTTTGGGTCGTAGCAACTCTTAGTTGTGGGTGAGATCATCTAAGGGAATCAAGTGCGCAGTATCCTGCTGGGATCATAGGCGTAGGGAGTACAATTGTACCTTGGATCAGTGGAAGACTGATTGGGGTTCAACTACAGTCCAGTCCGAAGTTAGCTTGGAGTAGGCTAGTATCTGTAGCGGCTTAATACAGTGTGTGTTCAATCTGGACTAGGCCCCGGGTTTTTTTTGCATTTGCGGTTTCCTCGTGAACAAAATTTCCGGTGTCTGTGTTATTTATATTTCCGCATTATATTGTTTTATCTCTATAATTGAAATAATACAGGTTGTGTGTTAGATCATCAATTAGAGTAATCCAACCTTTGGTTGTTGATTGTCATTGATTGATCCTTGGATATTGGTCTTTGGTACCATCCAAGTTATTCCTTGTATTTGATTAGTACTCGTAGTTTCTATTTGAGGAAATCAAATCAAGAGAGAGAGATATAAACTCGTTGATGCACTTTTAATTGATTGAGTCTTGTTGATTCTCTTAAAAGTATATTCGAGTTTGTCCATACATATTGCTAAGCTAAATATTGGGTGGTGTTGTTAGACCCCCGCTTTTTCAATTTTCCTTCCTTTTTTCACTCATAATAGTTATCCCTTTCTAACTAATTATAGTTACTTTGGGATTCTTTCGCCTATTTATAAAGAAGAAGAAGCATAAGTTGTTTGCATAATACACTGCAAGGAGGATTTTTCACTAAAATTATTCACAGAAATGGCCTCATTTTCGAGTAGCAAGTTTCAGTCATTACATCTCAGATGCAGAAAACTAGGATTCGTGATATGGGTGCAAGGCAAATGAGGCGTACTATTGGTACTGAAAGAGATATTTCAGTTTCAAAGGAGGAATGGAGGAATACTCTAATTGGAAAAGTATTTTCTAAAGATCCTATTGAAACAGATACTATAAGAAAAGATGTAACTCAAATGTGGAAACAATACAAGACAAAAGAAGTTCTTGGTGTTGAAAAGAATATCTTTCTTTTCAAGTTCAACTCTATGGAAGTGGTGAAAGTTATACTAAAAAAAGGCCCCTGGAATGTGCAGAAGTGTCTTCTCAATCTAAAGAAGTATGATGCATCCATTGCTATCATGGATCAAACTTTTACTCATCAAGAATGGAACCTGCAATTCAAAAACTTAATGCTTGAACATCATTCTGTACAAGTAATAGATGAAGTTCTTCTAGAACTGGGTCCTAAGATTTTCACAGTTCCTGAAAACTGCAGGCCAGGTTATGGGAGTATGATTACGACAAGAGTGAAGATAGATCTTAAAAAGCCTCTCTTTAGGGGTGGATGGTGGAATACAGCTTCTGGTGGAGTTACCTGGGACTGATATCATTGGGAGAGACAACCACATCTTCTATGTAAGGAGTGCTTTACAATTGATCATGATGATGATGAGTGTCAGAATGTGGCTGAAGATCTTAAAATAAGAAGATATACAAATGCTGAGTATATTAATTACTGCAATGACTTAACTAGGGCCTATGGAATAGAGATAATAGAAGACATAGATCTTATGTTGAAGCAAATCTGTGAAGCAAGTATAAGATGACAAGCAGAGGCTAATGCAGAACAAGAAGAAGTAAGAAAGGCTAAAAGAGCAAGAGGCGAAGACATGGAAGAGGCTGCTGCTAATGAACCAAACAAAAACAACATTGGTCATAATACTGGAACAACTAATATACCTGGTGAATTTGATGGTATGGACCATGATCTGGCTGAGGAAGGAGATTCAAATGCAAAGGAGAACTCCCATGAACTGAATGAGGCTTTTGCTAATTTGGTAATTATCTTTCACAACTATCTTTCTCTGAATTTACAAATTTCTTTTTCTTTTTCAATTAACACTACTTTGTTCCTCATCACTATGAAGATATTAGCTTGGAATGTCCAAGGTTTATCCAAAAAGTTCATTAGAGACCAACTGTTCACTCTTGTTCAAAAGGAATCTCCTGATTTCTTGTTCCTTTCCGAAACTAAAATTGATAGTGATAGGATGATAATTTTAGCTAATTCTTTGAACTACTGCAATCATATCTATATAGATAGGATTGGGCTTGCTGGAGGGCTTATTCTTATGTGGAAAGACGGGGTTAGCTGTGAAATACAGGATGTCTCAAATAATATGTTTCATGTTATTACTAGATTAGATCCTAGTAATCCAGAAACTCTAATTACTTTTATGTATGTTTCCACGTACTTTGATAAAAAGAAGGAACAATGGGATTTTTTGTTGAAAATTAGTGAAAATATAATGCAACCTTGGCTAGTAATAGGTGATCTTAATTTTCACTTACATAATTTGGCTGATTCCTCAAATTTTTCTCCTGAGGATAAATATGTTCAAGATCAAATGAACATTTGTGGTCTTATGGATATGGGTTACATTGGTAAGAACTTTACCTGGTTTAGCAATAGGTTTGGTACTGGTATTAGAAAGTCTAGAATTGACTTGGCATTAGGAAATAGTTATTGGAATATAAACTTTCCTCAAGCCAAACTCTGTCATTTAGTACAAGCTGGTTTAGATCATTGTCCCATCCAACTTGTCACTCATGAGTTTCAAAATAATACTTGGAGACCTTTTAAACTTTTTGCTGTTTGGATGAAACATTTTGCTTTTAAAAATCAGTTATCTATTGCTTGGAATACTGATATTAATGGTTCCCCTGCTTTTAAACTCACATCTAAACAATAATATGCTAGGAAAAGATTATCCCATTGGAACAAGGTTGTATTTGGAGATATTGATAGAAATATTAATAAGCTTCAAAGTCAACTGTCTACTGTCCAAAATGAAAGTTACTCTGACTCTCAACATGATAGAGTAGTTAGTCTAACTAAGAATTTTGATAACTGGTTTAACATAAAAGCAGAATTCTATAAGCAAAAATCTGGAGATAAATTTATCATTGAAGTAGATAATAATACAAACTATTTTCACACTCTAGCTAATAGAAGAATGTTTAGGAAAAACATTGATAGCTTATGTGATTCTAATGGTGTTTGGTATAATGATAGGCAGGATATTGCTAATTTGCTTGTATCTCATTTTAGCTCTGTAAGTAACACTTCTAATCCTTGCATAGCTGAAGATACTTTTGATATTACACCAACTATTATTTCTGCTCAGGATAACCTTTTTCTCACTAGTACCCCTCCTGGTGAGGAAATCCATAATACTATTAAGCACATGTCTGCTTGGAGTTCACCAGGTTCAGATGGATTTCAAGCTGGTTTTTACCAGTCCAATTAGGATATTGTAGGTAATGATGTTATTAAAGCTGTCCAAAGTTTTTTTATGAATGGTTTCATGCCTGTTGATTTTAACAAAACTTATCTATCTTTAATCCCTAAGACTGATAATGCTACTTGTCCTGTTGATTTTAGACCCATAGGATTGTGTAATATTATATACAAAACTATTTCTAAAATCTTATCTAATAGGATTAAACCCCATTTGAAACATATCATCTCTCCCTATCAAGCTTCCTTTGTCCCTGACAGAGCTATTCATGATAATATTATAGTATCCCATGAAATGATCACACAATGAAGCATAAAGAGGGATATGGTGGTACTGTGGCCCTGAAACTTGATCTCTCTAAAGCTTTCGACAGAGTTGAATAGCCTTTTTTATTGGGTATCCTTAGGAAACTTGTTTTTAATGAGCAATTTTGTGGCTTTATTGAACAGTGTATTTCTACTACTCAAGTTGTTGTCCTTTTAAATGGTACATCTACTAAAAGTTTCTCTCCTTCTAGAGGTATTAGACAGGGTGATCCTATATCACCTTATCTGTTCATAATCTGTATGGAATACCTATCTAGACTTCTATTGAATGCTGAAACTAATCATTTAATTTCAGGTGTAAAGGCTGCTAGAAATGCCCCAGGTATTACTCACCTAATGTTTGCTGACGATATTATAATATTTACTAAGGCTGATAGACATAATATTGAGGGTATCATGAAGGTTCTAGATGACTTTAGTAAAGTTTCTGGTCAAATGCTAAACTTAGACAAGTCTAGTGTTTATTTCAATCACAATCTTAGTCCCAGTACTACATTTGAGCTAGCTAGAGAACTAAACATGTCTGAAATGAAAGACACTGACAAGTACCTAGGGGTCACCTTGCTTATAGGTAGAAAAAAAACTAAGGCTTTTAATCCAATTATCCATTACTTTGGTTCTAGGCTCAAAACTTGGAAAGATAAGACTATGAATCATTCTGCTAGTTCTACCATGGTCAAGCATGTTCTGAATGCTTTTCCAACTCACCAGATGGGCAGTTTTCGAATTCCTAAAACTATGATTGATCAGCTGGATTTTATTCAGAGGCAGTTTTGGTGGGGTTACAACAATAGTAGGGGTCTTTGTTTAATAGGATGTAATAAGCTCAGTATTCCTAAGGTTTTGGGAGGCCTTGGTTTCAGGAATCTTGAGCAGTTTAACACTGCTCTTCTGACTAAGGTTGCTTGGAAAGCTTGTAATGATAGTGACTCCCTTTGTATGCAAGTTTTTGAAGCTAAATATGGTTAAAATGGTAGTCTTCTTCATCTTGATAAGCTTAAAGAAGATTGCTCCTGGTTGTGGAGAAGTATTTATTCTGGGCTAGAGGTAGTTCAAAAGCATTCTATGTGGGTGGTTAAGTGTGGCACAAAAATAAATATTTGGCTAGATTGTTGGATTATGGGTTTCAATAGTCCACCTGTCCCTATTTTGGGTCTTTCTAGTCTTGTTTCTTATGAATTTTTCCGTGATCTCTTCTTACCAGGAACTAGAACTTGGAACAATGAATTATGTTAGAGCATTTCTCGGTCGAACTCGCATGCGTTGCTATCTCAAGCATGTTTGTCAATGTTAGTGATCAACACTATAAGTCTTGATTTCTAGTATATTATAGATAAGTCTCGGACTAGTATAGAAAGTGTAGTTGAGCTCAAGGACTTCATGGCGATTCATCATACAAGTAGAAGAACTACTCAAGGAACCGGTGGAACTTCTCGACAAAAAGGTATGTGAAGACTTGAAATTATCTATCACTCAAAAGTCTATTTACTCTATCTCCTACTCTTTGAGACAAGAAGTCGTATGCTATATATATAGACTTTGATTATACACATTTGGTATTTCGAGCCGAGTATACCTCGCCTATCTATATCTCGAAATATGAGTTGGTAAGCTTTTCGCTTTAACCAAGTTTATCTTTACCATGTGACGAAAGTCATGATATGTTTCAATCATCTTGAAAATTGCTTTGACGAGAAATGGTGTAACAACTAAATAACATCCTCTAAGAATGTTTCAATGATTGAAATGAGAGTTTATATTACATAACCAATGGTGGACATAAGCACTGTTGTGGAAACACATTTATGTATAAGTCCTATTCCTTGAACCAAAGTTTGCGAACTTTGTTGATCAAGAGAACCGGAAGAATGGCGTGAGCCAAGTCCGTGAACTCAGTCCGAAAAATGCCGAAGTTCTCAAACCCGAGAATTTCTGCTGGAGTTGGAAAACTACTTGCATGAAACTAAGTCCGTGAACCGGCGAAGTTCTCATACCCGAGAATTTCTGCTGGAGTATGTAAACTCTGCCCAGTAACTTAAGTCTGCGAACTTAGTCTGCGAACTTGAGAAGGTTATATATCTGAAGATGATTTCTGAACTTAAACTTAAAAAGACTATGGAATGAAGTTTGCAAACCGTGGGTATAAAAGTTCATGAACCGATTCA
Organism: Papaver somniferum; assembly: GCF_003573695.1. NCBI lineage: Eukaryota > Viridiplantae > Streptophyta > Magnoliopsida > Ranunculales > Papaveraceae > Papaver > Papaver somniferum. Next base: position 38,139,141 of record NC_039363.1, read on the forward strand.
AGTGAATCAAATCATCTTTGCTTCAATTGTGTCTTATGTAGTACATGAGATTTCCTTGCAATTTAACGACTCTCTAACTAGTTCATTTGAAATCATTTGAACTAGTTATGGTAAAAAAGAACGTGGTTGATATGGAATGCTCATATGGATAACCTTTTGGTTAACTATTGTTGAACCAACAAGTGCATACGTTTGGGTACGGTTAACAAACCTAGAAGCGTGCATTGTCAAGTGTGTGTAACAAGCTAAGTTTTCGATCTAACGGTTGAGAAATATTAGCTTGAATCTAAATCGAGTTTTCATCTAACGGTGGATATTGATTGCTTTGTTACCAAGGTAACTTAATTGCAAACTCTAATTTGAAAGACTATATAAATAGAACTCTAGTATCTATGCAAAACTAATCCCCACACCTCACGTGTGACACTAGTTTGCATACTAGAGTCGGTTCTCCTTTAACCTTTGGTTTTCTTCTTCTAAAACTAGGTTAATGACTTAAAGACTTCATTGGGATAGTGAAGCCAGACCGATACTACTTTTATCGTAGTTGTGTGATATGATATTCCATCTTTTATCGTACGAGTACAATCAGATTGATTGGCTTGAGATTGATATGTCCGATAGGTAAGATATAAAAAGTAATCACAAACATCTTCGTCTCATTGTTTGTGATTCCGCAACATCTTGTTTCGCTACTATACGATTAAGATTGTTGTGAGGTGATTGATAACTCTAGGATGTTCTTCGGGAATATAAGACTGGATTATCAATTGGTTCCTCTTCACCTTGAATATTATCAAAAGACGGAACAAAACCTTTTTGGGTTTATCTGTGGGAGACAGATTGATCCTTTGATAGACTTGTCTGTGTGAGACAGATTTGTTTATTGTCAAGTCTTCGACTTTGGGTCGTAGAAACTCTTAGTTGTGGGTGAGATCAGCTGAGGGAATCAAGTGCGCAATATCCTGCTGGGATCAGAGGCGTAGGGAGTACAACTGTACCTTGGATCAGTGGGAGACTGATTTGGGTTCAACTACAGTCCAGTCCGAAGTTAGCTTGGAGTAGGCTAGTGTCTGTAGCGGCTTAATACACCGTGTGTTCAATCTGGACTACGTCTCGGTTTTTTTTGCATTTGCGGTTTCCTCGTGAACAAAATTTATAGTGTCTGTGTTATTTATATTTTCGCATTATATTGTTTTATCTCTATAATTCAAATAATACAGGTTGTGCGTTTAGATCATCAATTAGAATAATCCAACCTTTGGTTATTGATTTTCATTGATTGATCCTTGGATGTTGGTCTTTAGTACCATCCAAGTTATTCCTTGTATTTGATTAGAACTCGCAGTTCCTGCTTGAGTAAATCAAATCAAGAGAGTGATATAAACTCGTTGATATATTTTTAATTGATTGAGTCTTGTTGATTCTCTTAAAAGTATATTCGAGTTTGTCCATACAGATTGCTAAGAGAAATATTGGGTGGTGTTGTAAGACCCCCGCTTTTTCAATTGGTATCAGAGCAGACAATCACGTTAAAGACCTTATAAGTCTGTGTTTGTAGCGATCTGATTATGGACGAGTCTATCTCTAATAACGTACTAGTTCAGAAATTACCAGATGATTTTAAAAGCTTGGATTCACCTGAGAGAACTGTCACATCTAAGACAATATCTAAACATTCTCTTGATGTAAAAACTGTTTATTGGGAAACTCTCCTAGAAGAACAGTTGGATGAACTTTCTGATGAAGGTGATTCAGATATTGATAGAGATGTTGATGAGGAATTCTCGGAGTATGTTAAGTTTTTGGATTCATGGAAAATGAAGAAGATTACAACTTCTCATGTCACACCTCTTCTGACTATTCTCTGTCGAGAAAACAAGAAATTGAGAAGATGTTACACAGGTGTTTATTTTTCGAATCGGTCTAACGAATCGATCCTCAAGGATTCTGAGGAAAACTTACGTATGAAGTCACTTGAATGTGATAATCTTTATCAAAAGTACTTTTTGTTGGAAGAGAAACTTGCAGAATCTGAATCAAGGTTTAACTCTCAACAAATTAGTTTTGATGACAGAGAAAGTGCTTGTCTCACTCGAGAAAAACACCTTGAGGCTGATTTAGCTGCTGCTCTTGGTAAAATAAAGATGTTGGAAGATAACTTGATAAATTTCAATACTGGTTCAAGCAAATTAACCACTATTCTAGGAGCAAGTAAAAATCATCGTGATACACGAGGATTGGGCTATAAGGGAATAGATGCTCTAAGTATTAGCAAAGAGGTAAAATTTGTTAAGGCTAGTGATTATTCTCAACAAAAGGTTTCCACTGATGGAAAAAGTGAAATACCTTCACCAGAAGTTAAAGTTCGAAAGAGAAAAGTATATCAACCTCCCAAGTCAGCACACACAGATCGAGGTAAGAACATTCCTTACGTTTGCCACTATTGCGGAAATAAAGGTCACCTGGAAAGGAGATGTCTTTTCCGTATAAGGAATGAGAAACTTCATAATGTTCTTTTTTGGGCATCACAAGAAGTTTTGAAACCAAGATCATATGTTAAGACTAATCCTCTTAACGTTACAGGTTGTAACTGTCAAACCTTTAGGCAAAGTAATCAGTGTTGTGATAATCCTAGTTTTGCCTATAAACATCATACGAATCATTTTCACAATCGTAATGGTTATCAAAAGGATAACTTCGTAAATAAGAAGACAAGATCTGATGCTCCCAATTGGAGAAAGACTAACTTGCAAAAGAATAGTCAATCCAATTCTCTTCCGAGAATTCTAGAAGAGAGTAATGGGAAGAAGGTTCCGGTTGTTCCTAAACGCACTCAGAAGTGAGTACCAAAGAAATCCAATGATGCTTTGAGTGTGAAAATGAATGATCTTCCAGAAAATTCCATGACTATGGAGAAGGCAGTATCCATGATGTTGGAACTTAACAAGTTTTTTGGAAAAATGGAATTGGATGTGAAAGGTTCTAAAAGCGATCTCTTTTATGATAATCCAAAGGTCACTTGTGTTGAGCAAGACGTTGTTCACCCCAACACAACTTGATTGTGTTGTAAGTGCATCCTCACTAAGGAATGCCCTGTTATGTATACGGCGAGGAAAGCACGAGAATTGGGGCACACAGATTATGTTCGGTAAGGCTGTAGAATTCAACTGGATTCTTCTAAAAAGGTATGTCTATAAACCTGAGCAAGATTTGCGTTTTTATAATGATCCATGTACCTTGCTTATTGTTCATTTCAACCTAACTTAATCTGTGTTTAAGGATCTTAAACGTTTAGGTTTGAAAATAGTAGTTCGGGATGTTTGGACTTCATGGTACACCTACCAGATATGCATAACATCTTTTAAAAACAAAATCCAGGGGTTTAAGTTCGCGGACTTGAAAATTCGTTTGCAAACTCGTTATGCATATTTGCCTGTAGACGTCAATATTCGGTCGACTTGTTTTGGCCGTAAATTCTTCGTCCGAACTCGGAATGAACTCATTTTTTTTGAATTCTCTTCCTCTTTGAATTTTATTAAAAATGGAGATGAGAATTATTGATTTTGGATGAGTTAAGATTGGTATTTGTCCTGTCTCTTGTTTTTGAGTGTTTTGCTCCGTTTCGTTGCACTTGTTCCACTTCTCTTGGACTTGGGCACTTGGATTCATGGAGTAGTACTCTTCTAAGCTCATTTGTAGATTTTACAAGAATGTTGTTGGTGAATCACGAATAAGGAATTTCAAGAATGGGCAGTAGTACGCATTACTATGGGATTCTTGAATGTTCACAATCATTTTATGTGAACTATGGTGCATGGTCGTTAATGACTTTGTATGTTCTTATTTGAAAATATTTTTATACGCCTTTCGTAGCTATTCTTGGTATAAATCTGGGGGAAAAAGATTGATTCTACTCTCTAAGGAAAAATCATCTTATATGTGCATTACGAGTTTGTCTTGATGCCTAGGAAACTTCGTATGAGAATTTATTCTTGTTTTTGAGAAGGATTACTAGAGTTTGGAATATCAATTAATTTGACTACACATGGCTATGTCCAACGTTTTCATCTTCATGTTTTTAGATTTATTTTTTTAAATTCTAAATACTATTTGAAAGATGATTTTTGCAGTATTAATCTTTTTGATTTTTTATATTGCAATTTGTTATGGGATATTGGTGTTTACGTCCGTGAACTATTTTTATCCCATACTTTCTCAAAAGTAAAGTCGTCGTTCGTGATTAGAATAATCCAACCTTTGGTTATTGATTTTCACTGATTGATCCTTGGATGTTGGTCTTTAGTACCATCCAATTTATTCCTTGTATTTGATTAGAACTCGCAGTTCCTACTTGAGTAAATCAAATCAAGAGAGAGATATAAACTCGTTGATATATTTTTAATTGATTGGGTCTTTTTGATTCTCTTAAAAGTATATTCGAGTTTGTCCATATAGATTGCTAAGCGAAATATTGGGTGGTGTCGTTAGACCCCTACTTTTTCAAATTAATTAATAGTTTGTTTGCTCATGAAACTGCTAATGTTATTCTTAGAATGAATGTCCCAAGTACAGGTGAGGACTATCTCATTTGGAAGCCTGACAGGTTAGGTAAGTTCTCGGTTAAAAGTGCATATAATACTTTATGCTCTGAATTTGTGAACAATACTATAAGTACTGATGCTACCCCTAGAGATGTTTGGAAACCTCTCTGGAGTACTAAAGTACCTCATAGAGTGCAGCTTTTTGTATGGAAACGTCTTTAATATATTATTCCTACAAAAAATAGAATAGCAGGCTATAAAAATAAAATTGGTGTGAATTGTAGTTTTTGTAACAATGCTATTGAAACTACTGATCATCTGTTGGGTGAATGTGATTGTGCTAGAGCAATCTGGATGGAAGTTAATGTTAATATTTCAGGGATATTGCATGAGTATCATAATATACAAAATTAGGTGGTAAGATGGTTTAGTCAGCATGAAGAACATATACCTGTCACTGATATCTATTTAGAAAGTTATGTTTGCAGGTTGATGTGTACTATTTGGTACACTTGGAAGGACATGTGTAATATAGTCTTTCAGAATACTAAGCCAAATGCACAAGGAACTATTATAAGAATTCAGTACTTAGTTCAGTTGTGTAATGTCTCTAATGGTAATAATATCATGAATAGAACTAATGATATGCAGATAAAGCAGTGGATACCACCTGAATATGGTTATGTAAAATGCAATATAACTGCTTCTTATATGCCTGACACTAAGAGAGGAAGTCTTGGACTGATTGTGAGTGACTGTGCAGGTTTCACCCTAGGAGTCAAAGGTATAAATTTGGAGGAAAAAGTGGATGAGGAATATGGAGCAGAATACTTTGAATGCAAAGCGCTGGAAATGGCAGTGGAATGGACAGAATCTTTGAAGTATAATAAAGTAATTTTTAAAATTGACTGTGAAAATGTGTTTCTTTCTCTCCAAAGAAATGAATCACAAGTTCACTGGTTTAATCAGAATACAATTATTTATCTTAAGAACAAATTTACTAGCAATAAGCTTTGGTTTTGCAAGTTAGTCAATAGGCTAGGTAATAATGTTGCTCATAATCTAACAAAGAAAGCTAGAACAACTGCAACTAATTTTTGTTATTTATCAGATTATCCTCCTAACATTGTCAAATGGATGGAAGAATACTATGTAATTTTACATAACAGATAATCAATAAAGCTATTTAGTATAAAAAAAAGTACTTAGATAGCCTATATAATATTATTAAGTGTATCATTTAAAAAAAAATAATGCTTATGCTTTTTGAACTTGGAAAATATAAGAAACTTAAAGGGAAAATAATATAAGTAGAATTTATTAACATTAAACCCTTATATGGTTTATGAAGTTGTGTATGTTAGAAAGAGTATTAAATATATGAAACTTTATTAGTATATCATTTGTACAAAACGTCTAAAACGTCTAAAGAGCCTAAAACGTTTCACTCTCATATACAATTTGGTAATGAAATTAAATTCTAATTGAAGGATGATAATTAAAATAAGTTTTACATTTTTAATATTAATGCATACACTTATGGAGTAGTGGAATTGAAATCGTTAAAAATGCATGGAATCTAATAAGATTATTTTGGTCTATTTAATAGAGATAATGCTTGTGAAATAATGAATAATAATGATTATTATTTTAATACATTAATTAATTTACAAAGAATGGAAATTGAGAAGTCTTTTAACTAATTCACGTTGTGTACTAGAAGCTTCTTATTGGAGACTTAAATATACACATGGACTTATATATTTGATCAAAGTTATGTATAAGAATAATCACAGTTTGGCTAAGTTTGCCTGTGTAAATGGTGGTCCAGATTTGTCCTCAAATAGATAAATTTACGACCAAGGTCAATCTTACAGACTAATCTACGACTATGGTTTTTTCATTCGCATTTACTGCCTATTGAAACGCCAAAGTTAGCGATTAACTTTTCCAAATTTCTAAGTTCATTCGTACATTTCTTCGAAACCCAAACAAGATTTTACAAGTTTGAGCAAGTTGAGAGTAAACAAAATTAAATATTGGAATATGTAAGAATAACTATACTCCTCTCCATGTAATTAGGGTTTCTGTGGTTGATCATCAAATTAACCATCTCTGACGTCTCTCTCATTCAATCTACCATTTTTTTCTTATTGATGGTTTTAAGTAAGGTGAAAATCACTGTAAAAATCGTGTACGCCCAAAACCATTCTCTCTCACCCTCTCATTGCCATAATCTTCCACCCAAAATTTTCATTTAATCATCAAATATGGAACAAGCACGTTCTATTTTTCAGGATTATTTTGTTTAATCATGGGGTTGTCATCCATTATTTTGATGGGAATTTTTTTTACAGTTTTGAAACGCTTCTCATGTTCGTGCACCGATCTAAAGGATCAAACCTTAACAACAAAAAATCTATGAAGAATTGAATAATCAAACCACTATCAATGTCTTCTCGGTTTTACTTTTTTTCGTTCTTTTAAATGTTCGGATCAGAATCCTACTTTCCTCTTTCCAACTCTCAAAACCCCTAATCTAGGAATTAGATGTTGGAGAGATTTCAAAATACAGTCGCCTAAATAGTGTTACAAGTTCTGCAACTGACTTGGGAACAATATTCATCCCCTATAATTCTATTTTTTTTTTTAGAATTTTACATTTCCAATAAATCAAGGAGGAGGTAATTCTGATGCTACATTCACCATTTGGATCCCAATTTAATGAGGTAATTATTCCCCCTTTGTATTGTCTTACTTTTGACTTCAATTTTTTTGAATAGAATGTATGTTTGATGTTTTGAGTTTTGATGAAATAGCGATAGGAAAATCATTTTAGCTGAAACTCCTTTTGGTATGTTCTTTGATGGCACTCTAATGACCACCCCCCACCCTCCAAAAGGGAACCATGTACCATGAATCCTGCCGGACTTCAATCCTCGCACCGGTCAAATCAAGTCACCTATTTGTAACAATGTGTCAATTGATCCCCAAGTAAGCGAATCTTTCTTAAAAGTTGAATTCCAACACCCTTATCAGATCTTTCTAGGACCCAAAATTTTCGCGTAAGACTCCAAATGGGAGCCAAACGTTAGATTCATTCAGTGTTTACAAACTATGTTATATTTTATTTTGTATGTGCTAAACTTTGTTCGTGTGTTTCTGTTGTTGTTTACTTTGAACTTGTCGTCGCTGAGGAGGATGGAGTCCATTCTGAGCCCCATTTGGATGTATTTTCTGTTACCAATGCAATTTTGATGAGCACTGTGCCTGTCATAATGCAAATAGGCTTAAAGTCTCAATGAATGGGATAATTATGTTCACTAACTCCAGGAGTTGCATTTCAAGATCTTCTTATAAGTAGAACACGAAATGGAAAATCTAAGTACAATAGTTTGCTGCTAAGGGTTATTTTACTCTCATGAGTGTACTTCTATTGCTGCGTTTTTTTAGTAGTTTAAGTTTAGATGTTATGAACCAGTTTTTGGTTTTTTCTTGAAAAATAAAACTACTCACTTACTCATTGCCATTGATAAGTTTTCCAGTAAAATTTTCTTTTGAGCTTCAAAAATAGGGTTCATATTAGTAGCTAATGCAAGTGCGTTCATTGGCCTAACCAAGCTCAGGTTCAACACCCAATTCTCATATAGAATTGCGATTTACCATTCATCATATTCCGTTATCAGCCTAAAGGGTTATTATTTAATTGATCATCTCCCATCCTTATTGGTTTCTAAATTTTATTTGGTTCTCGATCATGTTTAACTCTTTGACGTTAATATCTCATCTGTCTTTTATTAACTATTAAATCTTTGCTTTGTTTGCGAATTGTGAATATCTCATCCATTGATCTACATGTTCTTATTTGGGTTGATATAGGTACTGGTTTTATTTTATAAGTTGTATGCATAAATTTCATGATTGTGTTTCCTAAACTATCCGCAAGTTTGTGTATTTCAAGAAGTATATTGAATGGTGTACAACGGTGTATATGTCTAAAATATAGCAAATTCAACATCCATACCAAGAAAAGAGGCATATATTAATGAGACAGGACAATGGTGTACAACTATGTACACATCTAGAACATCTAGAAAATCCAACATTTATGGCTACAAAACAGGCCATCTATTCACAAGAAAAGACAAAGTGTACCAATTTGTATACATATACAATTTGAAACGTCTACCTAAGCACTAATAACACACGCTAACCATATAGAATAAACATAACATGGAAACTCATATGAATTTGAACCATCAACTTCCACAAACCTTGTGATAGGATTTTGGGCTTATGAGTCCCTAATTTAATACATAAAATGAAAAATGATTGATGTCAATGGTGCATCAAGGTATAATACAGTTTTGTACCAATAACAATCGACAAGTAGGCAACTATGTACACATCAACAATCGACACATCAACAATCAAATAAGTGTACAACTATGTACACTGATGTAGTTTTAAAATGTGGTAAGTAGAAGGTTCGATACTCGGACTTTTGAAAAGGTGGGTTTTAAGATTATAAGACAAATTATTCGAAAACTAATTAATTTCTGTTAACCAAGGAGAAATTTGCCTAGGGATTTGGATTCCACTACTTCAGATGCTTGTAAAACTAACAATTTATTATCTCAAACATTTACTCATAAAATACTCCAAATCATACTGAACTCAATCTCATGTTTTGGAAGATAAAACGTTTAAAATTAAATATGCGACTTTCATCGTTATACAAAAATATAACCTCTTTCGCTTACAAAAGATCGGTAGAAACTATCCAAAACAATTAAAATGAAGCATTTGTAGAAGAGAAATTATTAGTTATGAATAGCACAAATAATTGAGTAATTATTGTCTAAGAAATAAACTATTAATAGTACATATCAAAAATATCTTCCTCCAAAACCCTAGAAAATATTTTAGCTACTCATGTGAAGAAAATTGGAAGAGCATTCATTAATCATTGTATTCAAAAAGAATTAAAATAGCTTACAACGATTTTCAGTTGCTAAAGACATCCAGTTACCAAAGCAGTACAGTTTCCAAAAGTCTATTGCAAGTGGAACTGTAAACGATAAATATTGATTGTTGTTGAATATAAGACTGCTTTCCGCGACAATTTCTGAGGGTAGTTGTTCTTCGTTCTTCTTCTTCAATGGCAGCAGCAGCAAAATTGCTGCAGATCTTGATTTCTTTGTTTGTAGCTCTCTTCTCTATCCTAAACTCCCCGTCCCCCTTCTAAGATGCCCGAATACCCTTTATATACACAACTACATCAAAATATTCCATGATAACTCCTCCAAATTCTCATAGTAAACTTGGAATATATTCTTTCCAAATCTCGGGAACTATTTTACTGTTTTTCTCTTTCACGCGTCTTGCTGCAGTTGACTCACTCAAATCACGTTCCTAGCACCTTGTAAATCGCAACCAACCCACATCTAGTCACACGCAAACACCAGCAATGTACAAAACACCGCGTATCTTTCTTTCCTCCCCTGTTTTGCCAAAACTTCATGGATAACTCGATTTCTTCGATTCGAAGTCCATTAGCAAGCCCGTTTGATCGAAACAGGCTCAATCCAACCCGAAACCATTAGAGAGTCCAACAAAAACTCATCCAAACCACTAACAGAACTTTCCCGGAGAAAATAAACCCGAGAATCATAATTGCTTCAAATTCGTAATTCCATCCAAATCTAACCGAAACAGAACCCATCATCATCTCTGTTAAGCTTGTTGGAGCAAATCCAACTGATTTGAACGATTTAGTCTCCCTCTAGAACCTCCAAAATCCAAAACCTAACTCTGCAGCCATTAAAACCAGTTTTCCTGCCAAATTTTCAAATTCAAATTGTTGAAGATGGCCTCCCCTTATCCAGTTCCGGTGTCCGTTTAGCAATTTGGGGTATAGATAGCAGTTCCTGGGGTGCAAATAGCAATTTTGGGGTACAAAGAGTATTTTTGGGTTGTCAATAGTGAAACCTCCTGGGATGGCTTTATCAACTCTTCTGGGACATTTCTGGGGGTGCCTTTAGCACTTTTATGAGGTTCAAAAACCACTTTTCCTGCCGATTTCTCCATAAGAACTTATTTCCTTGAAAAAACTTAAAACAAGTTTATTAGCAATAAAATGAGTCCTACCTAATGTAATTATGGGTGAAAAAGCGTCGCACTTACGTGCTTATCATACACATTAGCAAACAAACATTTTTATAAATGATCTTAAGAAAGAGAGGTTAAATTATTCAACTCGGACTAGTAAAAGCTTTCATTAGGACCGTACACAATACATGTCAAATGCGTTAACTAATCCCTATGATGCTTATAAGTCCAACAATTTAATACGTATAAAACCAGTGCAACTAATATGATGTGCACATTAGTAATCAGTATGAGCACAACTATATATACTTTACTAATTTGGAAAAAAACCAACATCGTAAAAATGAAGGAAATCAAATTCAAAAGAACACTATAAAAAGAAATTAGATGCAAAAATTTAAGACAAGGATGAACATATGCATACATTAAAAATCAACATTTGTACAAATATATGCATATTAAGAGGCAATATGTGTACAACTATTTGTACATTTAGAATCAACGTATACACAAGTATGTGCTATAAAAGTATAAAAGCTAAATTATGGAAGTTCGATCAAAGTGCCGTTTGACAAGCTTCAACTATAAAATATAACGACTAGGCTATGGCCGTTACATTATTAAGATAAAAGGTTAACTATCGATAAACATATAAATTTCTTGTTAGATGGGTTGAAATTTTTTTACTACCTAAATAAGATTTGGGGTTGATGATATCCAACATAGCAGGAATTTTACATATGTTGTGTATAGACAAGTATAAATGCAATTACTAGTTTGTTTGATTCAGGTCCATAATTAATGCAGAAACAAAGTGCACTACTAACAATAAGTATGATAAAATAGTGCACTAAGAAGTACACATCTCACAACTGGTGTACAAATTAGTACACCTCGTACAACCGGTACACTAAAAACAATGCACATAAAAATTCTACCAGTCTTTAACCTTTGAAAGAGAATATCTTCACCACAAGAAAGATAATAAATGGGTAGAAGGTTCATATTGTTCCTAAACGCACTCCGAAGTGGGTATCAAAAAAAGCCAATGATGCTTTGAGAGTGAAAAAGAACGATCTCCCAGAAAATTCCATGACTATGGAGAAGGCAACATCCATGATGTTGGAACTTAAAAGGTTCTTTGGAAAAATGGATTTGGATGTGAAAGGTTCTAAAAGTGATCTCTTTCATAATAATCCAAAAGTGAAACAAAATAAGCCAAAAACTATAGATGGTGAAAAATCCATAATTACGGAAAAGTATGTTTCAGTCACTTGTGGTGAGCAAGACATTGTTCACCTCAACACAACTTGATTGTGTTGTAAGTGCATCCTCACCAAGGAAAGCCCTGTTAAGTATACGGTGAGGGAAGCACGAGAATTGGAGCGCACATATTGTGTTAGATATGATATTGAATATTCGACAGTATATTTCTAAAAGGTATGTCTATAAACTTGAGAAAGATTTGTGTTTTTATCATTTGCTTAGAGTACTTATAATAATCCATGTACCATGCTTATCGTTCATTTCTACCTAACTTGATTTGTGTTTAAGGTTCTTAAATGTTTAGGTTTGAAAATAGTAGTTCAGGATGTTTGGACTTCATGGTACACATTACAGGTATGCATACCATCATTTAAAATCAAAATCCAGGATTTTAGTTCGCAAACCCGTTTGCATAGTGCTCCAGGTCACGGAAATTCGTTTGCAAACCGGTATGCATAATGGCCTGTAGAAGTCGATATTTGGTAAATTTGTTTTGGCCATAACTTCTTCGTCCGAACTAGGAATGACCTCATTCTTTTTGCATCCTCTTCCTCTTTGAATTATCTTCAAAAAGGGGATCAGAATTATTGAATTTGGATGAGCTAAGATTGGTCTTTGTGCCGTCTCTTGTTTTTGAGTGTTTTGCTCTGTTTCATCGCACTTGTTCCACTTCTCTTGGACTTGGGAACTTGGATTATTGGAGTACTAATATTCTAAGATCATTTGTATCTTTTAAAAGAATGTTTTTGGTGAATCACAAAGAAGGAAGTTCAAGAATGGGTAGTAGTACGCATTGTTATGTGATTGTTGAATGTTCACAATCATCTTATGTGAACTATGGTGCATGGTCATTAATGACTTTATATGTTCTTTTTATTTAAGAAAATATTTTTATTCGCCTTTGGTAGCTATTATTGGTGTAAATCCGTGTGAAAAATATTGATTCTACTGATGAGCACGCAAGTGTGATGCATTTTCACCCATAAATACATTAGATGTGACTCATTTTATCACTAATAAACTTGTTTGTAGGTATTTTTTGGAAATAAACATTTTTGGAAAAGTCTGCTCGAAAAGTTGTTAAAGGCACCATCGGAGAACATTTGCTAAGTGGACCCCTGCTTTGGATAAGGGGCACCTTAATTTATAAGGGACACCTCAGCTGGACACCTGCTATTCACACTCTGCATTTCGCTAAGGGTTGTCCACCTTTCTTCTTCGTTTAAACAGAATTTGGCGGGAAAGAAAGACCATTCACCTGCGATATTTCTATTTTTGATTTGGACGTGATTTTCTCTTAGTTTTTCACGGGATTTGGTTGGTTTAGCTTGTTCGACTAAAACATGAACGCTACTAGAGATAAAATTGGAAAGAAGAGAAGATTTCTCGTGAACAGGGGAGACTCAGTATTTTCTTGATTTGAATTGGAGCGAGATTCTTACGTGGAATTTGATTGGCAGTATCCTGTTAAGCTGAAACAGGAATGGCAAGTTTGTTGGTTTCGAATAAATAGGAGTGAGTGTCGCGATGAAATTGAACAGAGACACGAGAATATTTCACGTTTTCTGTATCATATCCCGAGTAAAACTGAGGCTGGTTTGAGGTGTTAAAGGTTTGACTCAATTTGTATCGTGTTTGGAACGTGAAGAAGATAAAAAGGAAGATTTGACACCGGTAGAAGCATGCAGCTGATAAAAAAAGAAAATTATCTTCCCGTGAAGTCCCGTGGAGAATAAAGAATTTATTACAAGGTTATTTGCATTTACTCGGTGATATATTTGGGTTGGTGAGTATATAAAAGGGATACGGGAGTCTTAGAAGGGGATCGAGAGTTGGGGAGAAGAACAGAGGGTCGCAGAACAGATTTCTCTGCTGCTGCATAGAAGAAGAACATTTGACGCATGCTTACTGCCGCAGAGAACTGTCGTTTATTAACAGTACTCGCAACAGTCAGTTTGGCACACTTGTTTTGAATTTGCAACATTTTCTTGTAACGGTGACGTTGAAGATTCATTGTATTATTAGTTTCTTCAATAAAAACACCATTTGAGCTATGAATTATATTTTTGAGACTGTTTTCATCATGAGAAGCTAAACCCCAACACTGGCTTGACGGAGGAAGTCGAACTTCATACATGGGTGAATTTATCTTATTCTTTTTATGACTTTTGCATTTATTTTAAATTGATTTATGATTTGAATTAATTAGTTATCATTTTATTTGATGGGTCATGCTTGCTTAAATGTTTGATGTCCCATGCTTACGATTTATAACTAATATTTTGAGAATCTACCTTGGCAAAAATAAGAGTCAATGTTTTCATTTATTGAGCGATAATTGTAGAGAATAAATAATTGAACCTTATGTTATGAATTCGATGAAATCCTAGACCCGGTAACTCTCGCCTTTGATTATTATTTTATTTAAACCTTTAAATTTAATCTTCACAAGTCTCAAAGTTCGAATATTAATTACAACAACGACAATCAAAAACCACATCATTTTGGCGCCGCCGACGCAGATTTGTTTTTAGATTAATTTTTAGGTTTATTTTTTTATTTTGTACAGTATTTTCATTTTTTTTTAGATTTTTTTTTTCCTTTTATGCGTTTCTTTTTGTATTTATTTTCAGGGACATTTTGAGGATGATGATTTCTTCTGGGGAGACGTCACCTAAGATGACGCTGGCGGAATATAAGCGTAGAAAGTCAAATTATCAGGAAACCTCATCTGAGATGACGCTTGTTGAATATAAGCGTAGGCAACGGTATGGAGTTTCTGCTCCACATGAGGTAAGTGAAGAATCCCCGCTAATGATATATGAGAAGTATTACAAATACACACCACCTAGTTTGGAACAAAAACTGAGAATTATGGAATGCCAAAAATTATTTAATGATGATGATGATCAGTCTTTTAGTGACTCTCTGTTCCAGACAGAATTTGTAGATGACCCTGTGGATGATTGTGTAGATGATTTGCCTAATTCCATAGATGAATCTATCTCACAAAATAATTCATTGAACTTAGAGGTTGTTTCTAGTCCCCTGGACTTCCAAAAGTTACCTAATTTAGGGTTAGAATTGTGTGCTTCTAAAATTTTGTTGGAGTACTTTGCATCTAAATACCCAGATGATTTGCCTATTTCTGATACCGTGCATGAGCCAATTGATATTTCCCCAACCCCAATAGAATCCCCATATTATGTTGTTTGTGTTGTAAAAACTTGGTTTGGAGGTAAGTCTCTGTTTTTGATAGTTTCAGTGTCTCCGCATCGTTATAACATAAGCGTGAAGCTATCATTTGTAAATGTTGTATTTTGGGTTGATCCCCAAATTTTCAGGTTGTTAGTATATGGGATTCTTTTTGTACATTCCAGTAGGTATATTTATTTTTTATTTTCGTTTACTTTTTGAATTTCCCATGTTATTTTTTGGGTTGCATGACTCAATTACGTTGAGGAAAATGTAATGTTTAAGTGTGGGGGAACGGTTAACTTTTTACTTTATTTTTTCAGGAAAATTCCTTAAAAACCGTGATCAGCTGTTGAGCTAGTCTATTGTTGGTTTGTAGGTATATTATGACCAGCTGTGTAGAGGGTCTAAATTTTTTTTATGATTGTTAGGGTTATGACCAGCTGTGTAGCGGGTTTTTTATTTTTTTCTTGCATGTTATGATCAGCTGTGTAGCGGGTCTAAAAAAAATTAAAAAAAAATATTAGGGTTATGACCAGCTGTGTAGCGGGTCTTTTCTTTTTGTTGCATGTTATGACCAACTGTGTAGCGGGTCTGGTCTGAAAAAATAAATAATAATAATAAAATTGGTATGACCAGCTGTGTAGCGGGTCTCTCTCTCTCTTATTATATGACCAGCTGTGTAGCGGGTCAATTTTCTTTTTTGCTCGAGGACTAGCAAAATGTAAGTGTGAGGGAATCTGATAAGCACGCAAGTGTGATGCATTTTCACCCATAAATATATTATCTCTGACTCATTTTATCACTAATAAACTTGTTTGTAGGTGTTTTTTGGCAATAAACATTTTTGGAAAAGTCAGCTCGAAAAGTTGTTAAAGGCACCCTCGGAGAACATTTGCTAAGCGGACCCCTACTTTGGATAAGGGACACCTCAGCTGGACACCTGCTATTCACACTCTGCATTTCTCTAAGGGTTGTCCACCTTTCTTCTTCGTTTAAACAGAATGTGGCGGGAAATAAAGACCATTCACCTGCAATATTTCTATTTAGGATTTGGACGTGATTTTCTCTTAGGTTTTCACGGGATTTGGTTGGTTTAGATTGTTCGACTAAAACAGGAACGCTACTAGAGATAAAGTTGGAAAGAAGAGAAGATTTCTCGTGAACAGGGGCAGTAATAAAGACTCAATATTTTGTTTGATTTTCTGATTTGAATTGGAGCGAGATTTCTTAAGATTCTTACGTGGAATTTGATTGGAAGTATCCTGTTAAGCTGAAATAGGAATGGTAAGTTTGTTGGTTTCAAAGAAATATGAGTGAATGTGGCGATGAAATAGAACAGAGACACGAGAATATTTCACGTCCTCTGTATCATATCCCGAGTAAAACTGAGGCTGGTTTGAGGTGTTAAAGAGTTTGACTCAATATGTATCGTGTTTAGAACGTGAAGAAGATAAAAAGAAAGGTTTGATGCCGGTAGAAGCATGCAGCAGATAAAAAAAGAAAATTATCTTCTCGTGAAGTCCCGTGGAGAATAAAGAATTTATTACGAGGTTATTTGCATTTACTCGGTGATATATTGGGGCTGGTGAGTATATAAAGGGCATACGGGGGTCTTAGAAGGGGATCGAGAGTTGGGGAGAAGAACAGAGGGTTGCAGAGCAGATTTCTCTGCTGCTGCAAAGAAGAAGAAGAACATTTGACGCCTGCTGACTGTCGCAGAGAACTGTCGTTTATTAACAGTATAGCAACAGTCAGTTTGGCACACTTGTTTTGAATTTGCAACAGTTTCTTGTAAAGGTGACCTCTGTAACGCAAATACAACGTTGCAGATTCATTGTATTATTAGTTTTATTCAATAAAAACACCATTTGAGCTATGAATTATATTTTTGAGTGTGTTTTCATCATGAGAAGCTAAACCCCAACACTGGGTCAACAGAGGAAGCCAAATTTCATACATGAGTGAATTTATTTTATTCTTTTTATGACTATTGCATTTACTTTAAATTGTTTTGTGATTTGAATTAATTAGTTATCTTCTTATTTGATGGGTCATGCTTGCTTAAATGTTTGATGGGTCATGCTTGCTTAAATGTTTGATGTCCCATGCTTACGATTTATAACTAATATTTTGAGAATCTACCTTGGCAAAAATAAGAGTCCATGTTTTCATTTATTGAGCGATAATTGTAGAGAATAAATAATTGAACCGTATGTTATGAATTCGATGAAATCCTAGACCCGGTAACTCTCGCATTTGTTTATTATTTTATTTAAACCTTTAAATTTAATCTTCACAAGTCTCAGAGTTTGAATCTTAATTACAACAACGACAATTTAAAACCGCATCATCTACCCTTTAAGGACAAATCATCTTATATGTGCATTACGAGTTTGTCTTGATGTCTAGGAAACTTCTTATGAGAATTTATTCTTGTGTTTAAGAAGGATAACTAGGGTTTGGAATAGAAATTATTGTGAGTACACAAAGCTATTGCCAACGATTTTCATCTTGCAATGTTTTTAGATTTATTTATTTAAATTCTAAAGTTTATTTGGATGATGATTTTGCAGTATTAATCTTTATTGGTTTTATATATTGCAAATAATGTTATGGGATATGTGTGTTTGCACCAGTGAATTATGATTATCCCATATATGTCAAAAGTTAAGTCTATTATATGTCTTTATTTATGCAAATATTGATGGAAAATAAAATGAACTTTTGATAACAAAGATTAAGTCTATAGTGTCATTATGCAAATATTGATGAAAATAAAATGAAAATCTTTGAATATTCCGCAGTATTGATCTTTCCCTGACCCACTTCTATATGAAAGTACTGTGCGTCTCCGTAAGTTTTCTTATGTTCAGCATTTCCGATTAAATTAATCATGAGTTCTCTTGTGGTTAATTTAATTGGGCTTTCTGGATACAAATTCATGTTTCATGTAATTTGTTATGTCCAAAGAAATCCTTCTTTTACTGTAAAAGTAAGGTCGCTCTTGTTGTTCTTTCGGGAATGACATTTAATGAAGGAGAGTTCTTAATTGAACTAGTGCTTAATTACCAAATCTTTGTGGGGAGTGCGGCTGTGGAATATTGTAGGAGGTTTCTTATATCTTTATAAACTCCTTGATGAATACACTAAGTCTCGACTATGTGAAATCATCGAAACAAAGTTGATATGTTCTCTTTTAGTCATGAAGTATCCCTATGAGAATTATTTATGATCCCACTAGTTTTCGTACCTTTGCCAATTTATATTGACAAAAAGAGTGAGAATTAATGTGTAGTTCACACTACAAATACATATGGTTTATGGATTATTATGTAAGGGGGAAGTGGTTTTCATTGTGGGGTGAAGTATTGACTAAGGGGGAGTAATACATATCACCATAGTATTGTTGTAAAAGTTGTGATACAATTGGACTTTGATGTTGTGTAATAATACCATGACACTGTATAACAATGACTGAGAGCTACTGTTTTCTCATTATTATAGCTACGGATCTTCAACAACTATGATGCTGAGTTGAACACGTACAGAATCACTGGAGTACTTGGAAGTGACGAAGATTTCGAGTAATGTTGAAGAACCAAGGAAATCAAACATTTGGATGAGAAGCTACAAAGTTTATTCATTTTGTAATTCATATGTGTTGATAGTTTTGTCACTAAAATTGACAAAGGGGGAGATTGTTAGAGCACTGCTCGGTCGAACTTGCAAGCATTGCTATCTCAAGCTTGTTTGTCAAGTTTAGTTGCCCAAACTACAAGTCTTGATTTCTAGTCTACTTATAGTTAAGTCTCGGATTAGGATAGAAAGTGTAGTTGAGCTTTATACTTCAAGGCGTTCCTCGATTGAAGACGAATAACTACTAAGGGGAGCTTGTGGAAATTCACCAACAAAAGGTATGTGGAGACTTGAATTCATCTATCACTCAAAAGTCTATCTACTCTATCTCATATTTGAGACAAAAGTCGTATAGCTATATAGACTTCGATTATACACATTTGATATTTCGAGCTGAGTTTAACTCGCTTACAAATTTCTGGAAATATGTGTTGGTAAGCTTTCGATTTAACCAAGTTCATCTTATATTCTTGACGAAATTCAAAAGATGATCATTTGAAAATCGCCTGGTAACGTCTTACATGATTTGTGTGGGACAGTCATTTGATGTAGACTCGGAATGTTTCGTATTGATCTATCGATCACTTGAAAATTGCTTTGAAACTAATAGTTTGTATGAGACAGCTATTGTTGTCTTCTAAGAATGTTTCAATGAGTGGGAGTTGAGAACAATTATCCATAATTGAATATAGCACAATATGCGTACTTGTATGCTAACTGTTGCAAGTTATTCCAAGTTCGGGAACCATAGTATGCATACCCTTATGCGTACTGGTTGGTTAGTTGAAAGTCCGGGAACTTAATATGCATACCCATATGTGTACCGGTGTGAGTTCAAGTCCGGGAATTCAACTGAGTTTGGAGGTATGCGTATCCGTTCGCATACTATCGAACCCAAACCAAGTCCGACCACTTAGATATGCGTATCCGTTTGCATACTTGAGTAGGTTATGTTCTAAAATCCGTTTGTTCATGAACTAATACATTTATTTATATGATAAGGAAAGCAATCTTTTGCAAACCGTGGCTACAATGTTCATGAATTGATTCGAGTGAATCAAAATCGATTTTGCTTCAATTTGTCTTGTATACTTCTATGAGAATATAAAAAATAAAATAACTCCACAACTAGTTTCATTTAAGTCATTTGAACTAGTTGTGTTAAGATGAACAAGGTTGATATGAAAGTGTTCATATGGCTTACTTCGGTTAACTATTGTTGACCCAACAAGGTGTACACGTTTAGGTATGGTTACTCATATCTAAATGAATTCACTTTTCATTTGTGTGTAACAAGCTAAGTTCGATCTAATGGTTGGAAGATATTGTTAGAGAATTGCTTGGTTGAACCCACTAGCGTTGGTATGTCAAGTTAGTTTTCAATTTTAGTTGCCAAAATGCATTCTTGATTTAGTATACTAAAGATAGTTTCAGACTAGATTAGGTCTAAGAAGAGCTATTCTTGAAGGATGAAGACTGAAGATTACAAGAAGACATCAACAAGGACTTCATCAACAAAGGTATGTTGTGATTGATTTCATTTGGATCCTTGTTCAATTATACCTTTCTAATCTATCAAAACAAATGCTCACTCTATGGAACAATTCCTATGAAGGTTAGTGTACATTTATGTATATATACTCGAGGTTATTTGAGACACGACCTTTGTGACAATAACCTTTATCCCTGGAAAGGTTCTCATATTATAGTGAATGAACTTACGAATTCAACGAGCCAAGAATCACTCAATTCCGAGTTATAACGATGAAGTTATGAGTGATTTATTAAAGTAACAATTATAAGTGTTGATGTAATTGTTACAATTTGTTAGTAGGAAAAAAGTAACGGTTCACGGACTTGAGCCCAATTACGTAACTAGAAGTCTTTTTTAGTAAAGTTGGTGATGTTTCCTTATCTAAGCAAGTTGGCTATTAATCCAAACATATTTGATTACCATATTAAAGTGTTTGTGGTAACTTTTAATTCCTGCCTAAGTTAAAATGTGATTTATTCACATAAATACAATATATGTTAATAATTATTTATTTAATTATTTATTTATGCAAAATATTTGTAACTTAGGAAAGACTCCCAAAATTAGGAGAGTCTTGAAAAAGGAAAATAGCCTAAACCCTAGCGTAGCTTGCAAGCTAACCTATTCACCATAAATAAAGAGTTTGTGAATGCTACACGTTTTCATCCCCTTTGGAAAATTGGTGTAAGCTTCATATGGTTGGTTTCCATGTCTTCTGTTCTTCGTGAACAAGAGTGAGATAAAAGTCTTTGTATTGGGGATCACAAAGCCGAGTTGGATTTAATCTTTGTGATTGATTATACAACTTGTAATCTAGGTGTTTTGGGGTAAAAACTGATTCTACTATTTTTGGTAATTTGGGGTGTGTTGATGAGAAACGAATTCTAACCCTAAACAAATGCACTGCACGAGAATGCTTTTAGTTTAGAGAGATCAATATTTAAGACTCTGGCCTAAACCAAGAAATGGTCGTTCCAGATTCAATTCGGTCACAAGTTGAAGGAGAAGGGTTGATCTTAGGGAGGGAAGCAGAGAAGGTGTTTGAGATCAGAATGTGGAATTATGAAGGTATGGATGTTTATGACTCGTATCAGAAAATGGTTTATGGATACTTTTGTTGATAACACTTGTGTCCCTTTTTTGTCGAAATAGATTGAAAACCTATTTATATAAGTCATTGAGTGCACCCTGATCTCATAGGAAGTGGAGGAAGTTAAGTAATGGAGAAGTGGAGTTGTGCGGAAGGTAATGATAATCGTGTTTCTGTTATGAGAGAAGACTGATCACACGTTCACCCACTACTCTCATTACTGTTAACCTTCCGTCTTTCCTGACACCTTCTCGTAATGGGCGCGTTGCACGATGCATGCTGTAAACCGCCAGACCAATACCCCCGTGAGCATCCCCCAGTTTGTGACATGTTTGATGTCTCGAGTAAATGGTCGAGTCGTGGGACTCGTTGCTGAAAGAAGCACGTAGTGCTTTTAGGTCAAATAATAAATTATTTGTAAAACCAATATTTACAAAGTATTGCTTATAATCGATGTATGTGAAGCATCGCTTTCGAATAAGCAGCTGAAAATAATCGATGTGCTAGAAGCATCGTTGTTTTTGAGCTCGATCGAATCAGTCACGAATCAAGCGTCTTAAAAGCAGCACGGCCGGCCCTCTTTGGGTGTTCGTTTGAGGACCCTATGGGCGAGCTATCACTTGGTCAATCGCTCCCTGTGGTGAAGATATGGCCGGTGATCACAATGCTACTTTGTTAGATTTCTGAAAACAAATCTACACTATCCAACTAGGCTGGAGAAGTTGGATGGACGAGATGATTTGCGGCAGTTTTATATTGTCGTTGTCGTATTTTTAGGGTTTGGAAGCGGTGCGGCCATCCATGTTTTATCTAGTCGAATCAAAGCGCTGGGCGCTGATTCAAACAGGCCGATCAGCCATGTGTAAAGATGAGCTGCTGGTGTGCACGCTGACATCTCTTGGGCCATCTGAAATAAATCTTAGCCACTCGATTCGGCTGGCGAAGATGGGTGTTCGTGATTGATTTGCAATAGTTGTATACTGCCACAAGCACAAATTAGGGTTTTAAAGCGGTCGCGTCCGCCCTAATTCAATCGAATAGTTTGATGCGTCATTGACTTGCTATGGGCAAGTCGATCGACTGGGAAGAAGGTTGTGCCGCCAATGAACACATTGGCGCTTCTTTGATCATTCGAGATGCGATCTAGACGTCCGACTAGGCTGGAGAAGTTGGTTGGTCATGATTGATTTAAGACCGACCTAGGCAGCCTAATTCGATTAAGACTCCTTTCGTTCACGCGGCTGGCCTGTATTCGTGCTAACGTTTTTGACGGTTATTAGCATATCATAAGTATTTCAACCTGCCAGGAATGGAGGTGAGTTGTTGGTGAGCATATCTGTACTTTATTGGTCGTTCGAAAAAACATCCGAGCCATCCAACTAGGTTGGATAAGTTTGACGGATGTGATGAGTTTGAGACTGATATGGTCGGTCTTAGCTCGTTGAGCTTCTTTCAACAGCGCGATCACCCTAACTTCTGTCTAACGATAGGGGTGCTGCGGGTGAACTAAAAGTATCTCGATCGGTTGGGATGATAGTGGGCCCGATGGTGAACATTATGGAGCTTGTCCGACCATGTTAAGAGGCGACTAGGTTTTATAAATCGACTGGACAAAACGTATGGACGTGATCGTTTTGAGACTGAGATGGACAGTATATATTTTCCTTAAGGAATTTAAACGCGTTCAATCGCGCTATTTTTTAATTTGAAAAGTGTGTAAACACGCTGGTCTCTTTTTCAGAGAGTGATGCAGCCTGTGTGAGTACTTCCATGCAGATCTCAATACTGACACTTCGAGAGATTCATGCTACTCTGCTGAGAGTGAACATCTAATCGTCATGTCATGTCAATATTGAGAGTTCGGATAGGAACATAGCGTATGAAAATACTAGGCAAGTCATGCATTAGTGAATAATGCTGGTGGAAGATAAAATTCACAGAATATTCTGGGATTGATGTTGCACGCACCATTCTGAGTAAATTTCATGTATACATATATATTGAAGGGAATTTTGATAAAGTGACCCAGGTTTGAATTAGGGTAAAAAAAATGCCCCCGTTTTTTTGCACTTTTCTAAACTGCCCCGTTTTTTTCAAATAACGTTTTCCATCCCGTTAAATGCAAGGTGGAAGTTATCTCGCTTGTTACAAAGTTATATTTACCCCTAAACTATGTCGTGAACTATGAACCCTAACCATGAACCCTAAACCCCTAACCCTGAACTATATCGTGAACCATGAACCCTGAACCATGAACAATGAAGCCTGAACTATGAACCCTAAACCCCTAACCCTGAACTATATCGTGAACCATGAACCATGAACTTTTAACCCTGAACCTTAAACCCCGAACCCTAAATCCATGAACCGAGCTCGACGAACCTGAAAAAATGAAGTAGAAGATAAACGTGACAAGTAAAGGGTAAATAAGTAAAAAATTGGATGGAAAACTAAATTAGATGGAAAATTTAACAGTGGGGGCAGTTTTGAATAGTTGAAAAAAACGGGGGCAATTTACTAAACCGAAATTGAGAGTGGGTCAGTTTATCAATATGTGAGCGAAGAGGCTTAAGCACTCATTGCTTTTAAATGGCCTATGTTCCTTTGCAGGATGACAACGCATTAAATACAGAGTTTACGATTTTATCCCTTGAACTAAAAACCACCATCAACATTAAGTCACCTGCTTAGTACGTAACAGTGAAATTGTTGCGGGGTAAGCACTAGATGGTGACAAATAAAGGTAAAACTTATGAGACAAAGTTAGATGTTACCTGGAGAGATGGGTCGGCCTGTCCTTGGAACATGTCACGTTCAAGAAGCGTCCAAGTCAGCGTTCCCCTAGCATGATGTCGGTTGCCCCCAGGTATATTAGGCATACTGTTGGTTGGGATCTCAAACTGCATTCCAAGTCCCTTGTACATCTGAGTATCGTTCGAGGGCGTGTACAAGCTTTCCTAGATTTGGTTAGCATGGAGAAAAAGTGGAGGCGCGATGAAGCATCTCAGCTAACAAGTACTAGGGCTGAAAGGTTTGATGCCCGAACAAAGTGAAGGAGGGTGGAGCATAACATGAACTCTTGGATAAACATGAATACCCTTTTCATGACGACGTCATAATCGTCGACTCTGATGAGGACGAGCCCTATCATGAGGAATATCCTTAAAAGGCTGCTGAAGCAATTTCTGAAAAAGATGTTGAAGCATCTCGAGAGGATGCTGAAGCGGATCGATGTTGAAACGGCTTCCGGAGAGGATGTTGAATGATAGACGCATTTATGTGTCTATTTTGTTCTCAATATTTATTGTTAGACTCGATTAAGTACTTATTGTGTTATTTTGTGTTCTTGTAGGAAATTTTAGAGAAATAAGCCCTTGCGGCGAAATGGGCTCAAAAAGTGGTGTTTTACACCCCTAAGATAAAGTATTAAAGTAACCCCATAAATGCACTGGAAACGTCACAGAAATGTCCCGGAGGAACCAAGAAAAATTACTATTTCCACCCAAAAATTACTATTTCAGCCCCAATTGCTAAAGGGACACCAGAACTGGATTAGGGGGAGGCCAGTTTTCTTCCCAAATTCAAATTCCAAATTGGCGGGAAAATTTGGTTATTTACTGGCATATTTGCCAATCAATTTTTGAAGGAGTTTCAGGCCGATTCAATGGGTGAAACTCATTGGGTATCTTCTGCTGGGATAGACAGGAAGGATATGGGTGTTGGATGCGATCAAATTTGGCTGGAAAATCCATCAGATGAAATCAGAGCAGACGCGTGCATGGAAAATATTTCACGGGGTTTTGATGAGTTGGAAGTGTGCTGCTCGTGTTTGGATGGGGCTTGGCTATATTCTGAAGTGTGTTTGAGATAAACAAAGAAAATATACTCACCATTTACAGCTCCAGACGCGTATAGAGATAATTCAGGGAAGAAAATATTCTGAAATATTTTTCTTCAATGGCCGAGTAAATGAAGATTATTTGGAGTTAATGGAGGAGATTCAATGGTTCAATTACGTATAAATATGTTCCTAATGTGCTACAGAGAGGGGTCGAGAGTTTGGGGAAGGCTAGGAAGCAAAGAGAAGCGAAAGAAAATCACACAGTGCAAGTTTCTGCTGCTGCTGGCGAGAGGAAGAAGATGAAGAATTGACGCTACAGAAGCGTCGTTCTTCAACAGTTCCCGCAGCAGTTCTATTGTGCCGCTGTTTACAGCACTGTGTATGTATCGTTCTTTCCTACACTTAAGTTTATGCAGCGCAACAGTTAACAGCGCAATTGTAACACTTATAACTGTTGCGAAATCTCTGTTTAGCATTTTCTCATCATTTTATCAACTTGTTGGGCTATAAAATTGTATTTGTGAACATGATTAATATGAGAGGCTAAACCCCAACACTGGGGTGATGGAGGAAGCCGTACTTTATGCATATAAAAATTATATTTAATTCTTTTATGACTTCTTGCACTTTTATTAAATGTTTTATGATTTTTCTTAATTGATTGTCATTTCTTTTGATGGTTTATGCTTGGTCTTAGTACTTTTAATATGCCATGCTTTCGATTTACAGTTAATCTTCTAAAAATCTACCTTGGCAAGAATGAGAGTCCTTTTATTTGAACTATAACTGTTTGGAAAAAAATATAATAATTATATGAATAATTATGGTGGAATCCTGAATCCTAGTAACTCTTGATCCTGTGACAATTTTGTATATATTTATGTTTTGAAAATCTATTCAAGTCCGAGCAACGAAATTTTACTACCACTTTCAACACTACAACATTGAAGCAGCTCCAGAGAGGACTCTAGTGAAGGTGCCATTGGCCCTGGCGTGGATGACACTTCTTTGATGTTTAGTAGTCTTTGTTTCATGTGGCTTGAGCCAGGGCTTGATCGAATAATAATCACTCATTCATGCTGCTTTTATGATTTTATGTTTCCAGTTGGATGAATGAATGAAATCTCCCGACTAAGAAATCCAAATTCTTAGAAAGATCTCGTAATACCTTGAAACTTTAGACGTAGAGCTCCTCGGTAAGGTTAGAGTAAAGCATGTGTACATGATTTTACACTATGAGCTCTCCCATTCTTTTGTTTGATATTCCCCTTGCAGAATACACGCTTCTTGAAGATTTTTGGCGTGCCGGCTAGGTAGGTAGAAGGATGGACGCTGTGCCGCGAATCTTTAAGGACTTCGTTCCAAGCAACATCTTTTAAACCGTCTTCTGAATCTTGGATGGTTGTATGGAATGGAATGTGATGAGCAGTCCCCAGTTACACTTCAGATTCGATGGCGTGGCTGGATACGTGAAAACATCTCCGATTTGTTCTTTTGGAGTCTTTGATGCACATGTACGTCTTCATGTGGAGAATTTTCCGTGGCTCGTAAAGCTTCAACAGTGATGATGTTGATATTCGAAATAAACCGGTTGAGGGACGTGAAGGCATCTTGTGCTGGAAGTCCCCAGGTGTAATTATCCCGAGCTTATTTTCTCTTGAAAGATGTACTTCCATTGCATTTTATGGTAAGGTTTTGAAGCAGTTTCGACTTCTGAAGAGAGCGCTGAAGCGGCTTTAGGAGAGAGTGTTGAAGCAGTTTCTTCTGGAGAGAGTGTTGAAGCGGCTTCAGGAGAGAGCTGCGTTGAAGCGGCTTCTGGAGCGTGCGTTGAAGCGGCTTCTTATGGAGAGAGCGTTGAAGCGGCTTCAGGAGAGAGCGTGCGTTGAAGCGGCTTCTTCTGGAGAGAGTGTTCGTTGAAGCGGCTTCAGGAGAGAACATGCGTTGAAGTGGCTTCTGGAGCATGCATTGAAGCGGTTTCTTCTAGAGAGATCGTTCGTTGAAGCGGCTTCAGGAGAGAGCGTGTGTTGAAGGGGCTTCTGGAGCGTACATTAAAGCTCTTCTTATGGAAAGAGCGTTAGAGCGGCTTTAGGAGAGAGCATGCGTTGAAGCGGCTTCTTCTGGAGAGAGCGTGTGTTGAAGCGGCTTTAGGAGAGAGCGTGCATTGAAGCGGTTTCTTCTAGAGAGAGCATTGAAGCGGCTTCAAAAGAGAGCGTGCGTCGAAGCGGCTTCTAGAGCGTGCGTTGAAGGGACTTTTTCTGGAGAGGGCATTCATTGAAGCGACTTCAGGAGAGAACGTGTGTTGAAGCGGCTTCTTCTGGAGAGAGTGTTCGTTGAAGCGGCTTCAGGAGAGGGCGCTGAAGCGGCTTCAAGAGAGAACGTGCGTTGAAGCGACTTCTTATGGAGAGGGCGCTGAAGTGGCTTCAGGAGAGAGCGTGCATTGAATCGGCTTCTTATGGAGAGAGCGTTGAAGCGGCTTCAGAAGCAAGCGTGCGTTGAAGCGGCTTCTTCTGGAGAGAGCGTTCGTTGAAGCGGCTTCAGGATAGAGTTTGCGTTGAAGCGACTTCTGGAGCGTGCGTTGAAGCGGCTTCTTCTGGAGAGTGCGTTCGTTGAAGCGGCTTCAGGAAAGAGCGTTGAAGCGGCTTCAGGATAGAACTACAGTGAGGGCGCCCTTAACCCTTGATTTCGAAAAATGAGTTCTTCCCGTTCTTCTGAGGAGATATGATATGGCAGATTGGAAGGCGGCACACAAATAGTACTGGTCGGCAAGTCTTGTTTTCTCCTCATGGGAAAGAATACCTGTTGATGGTGGTTTTTAGTATAGGGAGAAAACTGTAAAAGTCTATCTACCTGACCCGATATCAGATGTAGTAGATATTGATATGTCTATATTTCACAGGGAATTTGGAGAATATATGAAAATCTGATGAGTGCCTATGTCTCTCTTCATATTATATTGAAACTCAAGCTCCTAGATGAATTTGAAAAAGCGGGGGTACAACAACCACACCCAATATTTCGATTAGCAATCTGTATGAACTAACTCCAATATACTTTCAAGAGAATCAACTAGACTCAATCTTAATAAAGTAAATCAAGGAGTTATATCTCTCTTTATCGATTCAATTCTTACTCAACCAAATAGAAATCTGCGAGTCTAATTGAATACAAGAGAAATCACTTGAACGGTACCAAAGACCAATGTTCAAGTAAAAATCAATGTAAATCAACAACCAAAGGTTGGATATTCTAATTGATTGACTCAAACGCACAACCTGTGATATTTCAATTATATAACAAAATACAATGCGGAAAAGAAATAACACAGACACCAGAATTTTGTTAACGAGAAAACCGCAAATGCAGAAAAACCACGGGACCTAGTCCAGATTGAACACACACTTTATTAAGACGCTACAGACACTATCCTACTATAAAATAACTTCGGTCTGGACTGTAGTTGAACCCCAATCAATCTCACACTGATCCAAGGTACAGTTGCGCTCCTTACGTCTCTGATCCGAACAGGATACTACACACTTGATTCCCTCCACAACTAAGAGTTGCTACGACCCAAAGTCGAAGACTTTAATAAACAAATATGTATCAGATAGAAAAGTCTACGATAATGGATAAATCTGTTTCCCACAGAAATAACTATAAGTTTTATTCCGTCTTTTGATAAATCAAGGTGAACAAGAACCAATTGATAACCCGAACTTATATTCCCGAAGAACAGCCTAGTATTATCAATCACCTCACAATAATCTTAATCGACGCGGCGAAAGAAGATATTGTGGAATCACAAACGACGAGACGAAGATGTTTGTGACTACTTTTATATCTTTCCTATCGGAGATAAATATCTCAAGCCAATCGTTACGATTGTAGTCAACACGATAGAATCAACAAGATCAGATCACACAACTACAAGAAAGTAGTATCGATCTGGCGTCACAATCCCAATAAAGTCTTCAAATCGTTAACCTACAGGGTCTCGAGAAGAAACCTAAGGTTAAAGGAGAATCAACTCTAGCTTATACAAATAGTATCACACAGGAGGTGTGGGGATTAGTTTTACCAGTTGCTAGAGTTCTCCCTTATATAGTCTTTCAAATCAGGGTTTTCAATCAATGTTAGCTTAGTAACAAAGCATTCATTATTTACCGTTAGATGAAAACCTGATTATATTCAAGCTAATATCTTTCAACTGTTGGATCGCAAACTTAGATTGTTACACACAAATGAAATGCACGATTTTAGGTTTGTGTAACCGTACCCAAACATGTACATTTGTCGGTTCAACAGTAGTTAACCAAATGGTTAGCCATATGAGCACTTTCATATCAACCATATTCTTCTTCACCATAATTAGTTCAAATGACTCAAATGAACTAGTTATAGAGTTGTTCAATTGTACAAATCTTATATAACTATATAAGACATAATCGAAGCAAAAACAATTTGATTCACTCGAATCGATTCATGAACTTTATAGCCACGGTTTCCAATTTGCATTCCTTAGTTAATATAAGTTCACAAATAATCGTCTTTAGATATAACCAACTCAAGTACACGGACTTAGTTCGCGGACTTAAGTTCCCGGAAGGAGTTTACAAACTCCAGCGGATATTCTCGGGATGAGAACCTCCTCCAGTTCGTGGACTGAGTTCATAGCTCTTGTTCCGGTTTTCCTGATCAACAAAGTACGCATACTTTGGTTCAAGGAATAAGGACTTATACATATATGTGTTGCCACACAATGCTTATATCCAACATTAGTTATATAATTTAAACTCCCATTTCAATCGTTGAAACATTCTTAGAGGACGTTATATAGTTGTTATTCACAAACCATATTTCGTCAATGCCATTTTCAAAGTGATTGAAACATAGCATGACTTTCGTCACTAGATAAAGATGAACTTGTCCAAAGCGAAAGCTTACCAACACATATTTCGAGAAATAGATAAGCGAGATAAACTCGGATCGAAATAGAAAACGTGTATAATCAAAGTCCATATAGCAAAACGACTTTTATGTCAAGATAGGAGATAGAGCACATAGACTTTTGAGTGATAGATAAGTTGAAGTCTCCACATACCTTTTAGTCGATGAAGTTCCACCAGTTCCTTGAGTAGTTTTTCTTCTTGTATGATGATCGCCATGGAGTTCTTGAGCTCAACTACACTTTCTATCCTAGTCCGAGACTTAGCTATAGTAGACTAGAAATCAAGACTTATAGTTTTAATCACTAACAATGACAAACATGCTTGAGATAGCAACGCATGCGAGTTCGACCGAGCAGTGCTCTAACATAATTTTTCACTAGTATAGAGCCTAATGAGTGTATAAGCTCCTAGCTTCATTACTCACTAATGCCGGAGCCTGCCGAGTATTTTTCCTATGCTATGTTCCCCGGCTGAACCCTTAATATTGATATGGCATGACAATTTGTGTTCACTCGCAGCAGAGTAGCACAAATTTCCAAGTATCACGGTTAAGGTCCTTGCATAAAAGTACTCAATCGAAAAGCATACTGCTCTCTCGAAATAAACTTAAAGAACTTTGTGTCAACACATAGAATTCAATCAATTTTATGATAATCCACAAGATTCAGATATTACCCTGACTAATTTGCAAAAATTAGGGTTTTGCGGCGCAGTAAAATAGACCTTGCCTGTCGAAATTAAGCCTAGGCGAACTAAGCAATTAATCCGTCATGGATTAGTAGGTTCAAAATCCTACCCACAATCATAAAACAAGGAATAAAAGGAGCCGCGGAATAGGAGCAGCAAAAAAGGGAGGTGTGGCCATGCCATAGGCCATAAAATAGACACACCTTCAGAATTAGCCATTCTGGTCTCAACACCTTCTTCGCTTCCTTCCCTAAGACCAACCCTTCTCCTTCACTTTGTGACCGAAGCAACACTGGAACGGCCATTTCTTGGTTTAGGCCAGGATTATACAGATTGATCTCTCGAATCTAAAGTACTCCCATGCAGTGCTTTTTTTTAAAGGTTTAGGCTCGTTTCTCATCCACACACCCAAATTTACTAAAACCAGCAAAAACAGTTTCTACCCATAAACAATACCGTTTCTACTGTAACATCTCAACGCATGCAATGCTGGCAATGGTGATTCGAAATAGGGGAGATAACAATAATGGTTTAAGGATTCGACCAACCTTCAGTTTGATTTTCCCATGCAAATTACATGCTTATTTATTGACCGTCTCTCTTGTGTTAAAGAACTCCTTGACTGACGGCGAATGAATTTCATGTTGAGCCTCAGTCCCAAGTGTAGTTTACATGGTTCTTTCTTGTATGGTCGGTGGATGGACCATGATAAAGGTATCACCATCTTACCTCCGTACTGGTGACTCTATTACTTCTCCATGGAAAACTAAAATATGCAGAAGTTCGGATTACCTCTGTTCGTAGTGGTTTTTGCTATGATGAAGATCTGGCTGGTATCAACAAACGAGCAGCAACTGTTCTTGGCAGCAACTATGAGAAACTGCATTTTCATGGGGGAAAAATAGGTTGGCTGGAGCTTGGATGGTTACTATCACGATCCTTGACAGGAGGAATGGTAATTACGGACACGGCAGAGAGAGGCGTGGTCATGGTGGTCATGGGCTTTGGTAACCACGACCATGAATCCTGGATGAGCGGAAAGATATAAGTAGTGGTAGCTACGTCCATGAGCTTTAGGCGAGCATAAGCGGTGATGTTAGCCACAACCACGAATATTAAAAGGATGAGTTTCTTACTCTCATATAACTCACATACATGAGTTTATTTCTCCTTCTATTATTTCCTGTGAAGCAGCTTCTTCCTGATTCCTTGCGTGCGGAGGCTCGTCTGTTGTTTCTGGCCTGATACATCAAGGTTGAGGACTGCAAATATGTCTTGACGCTGCGCCTTGGAGAAATACAGAATCCCACATAAATGATTCATCATGGATTGTGCGGATCATGCAGCTCCTGACGGGAGGAGGCTCTTCGTGAACTCCTTCATTGCCTAATTGAAGTTCTCCTGCATCCACCTTCTCCTTGGAAATGCGCTTCAATTTGTTGCAGTCGCTGGTTGGGTGATTGACAAACCTACGGTAATGGCAATATTTGGGATCCGCCACTTCTTTTTCAGTTGGTGAACGTCTGAAAGGCGGTAGTTTGATGTTATCATCTTGAATCCATGCTTCTAGGAGTTCGATTACCTCTTCAATCGGAGACAGGAAGCTTAGAGCGGCTCCTCCAGTTTCTTGTTGTTGTGCAGGCGTCTTAGTCTCAGCTTGAGCTGTCTTCTGCGCTGGTGCAGCATGTTTGGGTTGTTGTTCTGCAGCTGGAGCTTTCTTCTTCACCCACTACTCTTACAGAGGGCCCGGTATTATTTTGTTCGTTGATGAGACGCTTGTTCCATCGAGTCTCGCGTGCATCTTCGTTCCTGGCGGGTATGGTTCTTTCCAGCAATACTGGTGCGTTAATGCAGGATTCCACCAACTGTTGTTTAGGAGAAACTCGATCCTTTTCATCTATGTGTCCCGCTGAAGTGCTTGCGTCAGGGGTGTTAAAAGTATTCCTTGTCAGCCCCATCGAGAACTTTTTATCTTTCCATCAAATCAACAATGGTGATTTGAGGTTGGCTTCCTCTGGCTCCTCCAACCTCTCGTCCTGATGGAGGAGTGGCAGTAGCTCTGGTAAAAATTGGGGGCGTTACGCTCGAAGAAACATTGAGAAAGGTGGCAGTGGATTTGGATCTGGTGATAGGAGGTGTCACGCTGGAAGGAATGTTTCCTGCGCCGCTGGTGTTGGTGGTAGAGGATGTAACACCATGAGATGCGTCGAGTGTGCTGGCGAGCGGTACATTGGTGTCAGCAACAGGGATAGTGACACTGAGTGTCTTATCAGCGCCGGAAGCATCAAGATTGATAACTGACCCAGACCTAAGATCCACCATCTTGCAATTGATAGGATTGAAATGAAATTGAAAATTGATCTTGCAACCAAGAGATCAATCTCCTACTGTGGTCGCCAATTGTTTTGGGGTAAAAACTGATTCTACTATTTTTGGTAATTTGGGGTGTGTTGATGAGAAACGAATTCAAACCCTAAACAAATGCACTGCACGGGAATGCTTTTAGGTTCGAGAGATCAATCTTTAAGACTCTGGCCTAAACCAAGAAATGGTCGTTCCATATTCAATTCGGTCACAAGGTGAAGGAGAAGGGTTGATCTTTGGGAGGGAAGCAGAGAAGGTGTTTGAGATCAGAATATGAAATTATGAAGGTATGGTTGTTTCTGACTCGTATCAGAAAATGGTTTCTGGCTACTTGTGTCCCTTTTTTGTCGAAATAGATTGAAAACCTATTTATATAAGTCATTGAGTGCACCCTGATCTCATAGGAAGTGAAGGAAGTTAAGTAATTGAGAAGTGGAGTTATGCGACAGGTAATGATCATCGTGTTTCTGTTATGAGAGGATACTGATCACATGTTCACCCACTACTCTCATTACTGTTAACCGTCCGTCTTTCCTGACACCTTCTCTTAACGGGAGCGTTGCACGCCGCACGCTGTAAACCGCCATACCAATACCCAGTGAGCATCCCCCAGTTTGTGACATGTTTGATGTCTCGAGTAAGTGGGTCAAGTCGTGGGACTCGTTGCTGAAAGCAGAACGTAGTGCTTTTAGGTCAAATAATAAATTATTTATAAAACCAAAATTTATAAAGCATTGCTTATAATCGATGTATGTGAATCATCGCTTTCGAATAAGCAGCTGAAAATAATCGATATGCTAGAAGCACCGTTGTTTTTGAGCTTGATCGAATCAGATACGAATCAAATGTCTTAAAAGCAGCACGTCCGACCCTCTTTGGGTGTTTGTTTGAGGACCCTATGGGTGATCTATCACTTGGTCGATCGCTCCCTGTGGGGAAGATATGGCAGGTGATCACAATGCTACTTTGTTAGATTTCTGAAAAAAAAATCTACACTATCCAACTAGGCTGGCGAAGTTGGATGGACGAGATGATTTGTGGCAGTTGTATATTGTCGTTGTCGTATTTTTAGGGTTTGGAAGCCGTGCGGCCATCCCTATTTTAGCTATATGAATCAAAGCGTTGGGCGATTATTCGAACCGGCTGATCCGCCATGTGCAAAGATGAGCCGCTGGTGTGCACGCTGACATCTCTTGGGCCATCTGAAGTTAGATCTAAGCCACTCGATTCGGCTGGCGAAAATGGGTGGTCTTGATTGATTTGCGATAGTTGTATACTGCCACAAGCACAAATTAGGGTTTTAAAGCGGTCGCGTCCACCCTAATTCAATCGAATAGTTTGATGCGTCATTGACTTTCTATGGGAAAGTCGATCTACTGGGAAGAAGGTTGGGCCGCCAATGAACACATTGGCGCTTCTTTGATCGATCGAGATGCGATCTAGGTCGTCCGACTAGGCTGGAGAAGTTGGTTGGTCAAGATTGAGCCAAGTAATGCTCCCTAGGGCATTAAGTTTGATATGGCAACTGGAGCCAATGTTGCCGAAGCCATATTTGGGTCTAACACCAATATGCGCCAAATTCTAGCTTGGCCATGCCGCCAAGCCCTAATTTTGGCCGCGACACCAAATTCTAGCTTGGCAATTCCTCCAAGCCCTAATTTTGGCCACGACGCCAAATCATAGCTTGGCCATGCTGCCAATCCCTAATTTTGGCCACGACGCCAAATCCTAGCTTGGCCATGCCACCATGTCACTGGCATGTGCCAATGGATCCACTATGCTATTAAAATATGCCAACAGAATGTGTCCATAATCAATGGACACCCTTTCTCATGAGTTACAATCTCAACCGTCCAAATTCGCCACCGAATTGACAAGCCCGTGGAAAGTCTTAGGCAACCAGCCAAGGCAAGCCTAAATAGCATCACGTGTTATCTTCCTGCGGCAAGTCTTCTGACTTTGACTTGCCATACATAGCAAACTGCTACACATTTTCCACGAAAACACTCGAGATATCAAACATGTCACAAACTGGGGGATGCTCATCAGGGTATTGGTTTGGAGGTTTACAGTGTGCGGCGTGCAACACGCCCATTACAAGAAAGTGTCAGAAAGCAGGGTAGTTAGTGGCGGCAAGAAGTAGTGGGTGTAAACTAACCCGTCTCCTTCATAGTGGGAGCGTGGTCTCTGGCATTTACACATTACCCCACTTCTCCATCACTCAATCATTACCACTTTCTACGAGATCAGGGTGCGTTCAATATGACTTGTATAAATAGGTTCTACCTATTTCAACCAAAAACAGAGTTTTGGTTAACATCAATACAGTATCCAGAAAACACCAAAGAACTGATAGCTTACATTCCGCAAGCCAAATCCAAATTCTGATACAAGTCATAAAATAGACACACCTTCAGAATTAACCATTCTGATCTCAACACCTTGTTCGCTTCCTTCCCTAAGACTAACCCTTCTCCTTCACTTTGTGACCGAAGCAATACTGGAACGACCATTTCTTGGTTTAGGCCAGGATTATACAGATTTATCTCTCGAATCTAAAGTACTCCCATGCAGTGCTTTTTTTTTTTAAGGTTCTACCTATTTCAACCAAAAACAGAGTTTTGGTTAACAACAACACAGTATCCAGAAAACACCAAAGAACTGATAGCTTACATTCCGCAAGCCAGTTCCAAATTCTGATACAAGGTTTTAAAATAGCCACACCTTCAGAATTAACCATTATGGTCTCAAAACCTTCTTCTCTTCCCTACCTAAGACCAACACTTCTCCTCACTTTGTGACCGAAGCAAGACTGGAACGTCCATTTGTTGGTTTAGGCCAGGATTGTACAGATTGATCTCTCGAATCTAAAGTACCCCCGTGTAGTGCATTTGTTTAAGGGTTAGGCTCGTTTCTTATCCACACACCCAAATTTACCAAAACCAGCAGAAACAGTTTTTACCCATAAACAATTGGCGATCACAGTAGGAACTTAAATTTCTCGGTTGCAAATTCAATTCTCAATTTCATTTCCATCCCAATTGGTCTTAGGCCCATTTCAATCGTTAATTGAAACCCATTTCAGTCAAAGATTCTTTCAAGATGTATTCTGGTCATTCGAACCTTGCAGAAACAATGAATAGCTGGAAGCCAACTACCATGCAAGACATGACAAAAATTCTAGAGGATATGGTTTCCAGCCAAGTCGATATTATCAGGCGGCAAAACGAGACGCTTCGTATCCTGAAGAGTATAATAAGCCGACTGTGGAAAGAATCAGCAAAGGCTTATCCGGAGGATCCGCCCCAATTTCAAGAGTAATACGAAGTATGTTAAATATTTGGCTAAAGCCTGCGCCTCTATCAATGAGGATGCTGAAGGAGCACGTAGTTACATCATAAAGGAACAGCAGAAGAGCGGCCAATTGGATTCTGCCAACACAGAGAGCCAAGAAAATTTCACAAGACTAGGGAGGAGACTTGCCAAGTGCGCCACAACATTTGCAAGACAAAGGTAAAGAGCCTGCCTATGAAGCCTTGCTGGAAAACATTTATCTCCAAACCATCGCAGAAGTTCAAAGAGTTGTCCAACAGTCCGCGACCACGACTGCTTTGATGAAAAGAGAAGCACCCGAAGAGGGGGAAATATACCAAGACGCTTATGGAAACAAAAACTGCGCCAATAAACAATATCCATCTCAGCTACCACGTGTCGTCGTCGCTGACGCAGGCCCCTCAAAAGAAATTACCTTTCAGCAATACGGTAGAAGTAAACATGAATCAATGATCGCTCAAGCGTCAGTTCCGCCCTCAAAGAGAGCTTCATGCCAAAGCCTGCAAGAATTTCCGCCACATCAACTAATGATACGGGAGAAGCCAGACATCCACGCTTCCCGTTGCCTATCAGAAGATTTATAGAGTTACTGGAAATTTGGGTACGAGCAACAGGGCGTCCACCAACTGATCAGGAGATGCTAGATTCAAGATATTACCACTATGACAGGTTTATTCATCATCCTACCAACGAATGCAACGCTCTGAAGCGCATTTTACAGGAAAAGATTGATTCAGGGGATTACTCCTGGGGACTGGAGGTTCTCCGCCTTGCCGCGGATCGACATAGAGATGTGTAGATGGTGGATTTTCGACAAGGACAAAATCGTAAAACCATAATAATACATACTCCGGATCCGGCAATCAGATGAGTATTGAGACTCATGTCTCTCAATAAAGCATGAAAGCTCATGCCCATAAAATCTCTGACTGAGAAGGTTGTCTCTCAGAGTATATGTAGATGTGTAGTCTCCCAGCTGAGGCCACGTCACATCTCATGAATACTGAGCAATTTCAGTAATTATTTATATATAGAATCGAAAGATTGGACGGCTCCTAGACAGTATGCCTTCTAGTATAGAGCAACATCGTCTTCAGGATGCAATCAGGTTTTCCTTGACTATATAGGAGAAATATGACACTCCAACAAGTTCATATTTCTCAACTCTCAGATAATTAATGCTCCTAGATAGGAAGCCCTGCTAGTATAGAGCCATCATTTAATTATCTCTAATCGTAGCCGAATATTAAACTATATTCTACGATTCTTCGAATGTTTCGTTACTTCAATTTATGGTTTTCCCAGCAGAATTCCATGGGTTCGTAATAAATATTCAACGTGCAGGCATCTGAGCATCGAATAAGCCCTGACTAAAATGGTGCAAGTGAACTTAGCAATAATGCACAGACAAGCATTTGAATGGGAAAACGAGCATTTTAAAAATACGAATGAACGATGAACCTATGCAAAATAGGAAGGAAAAATAATAATAATCAAATATTAGCAAAGGCGCCAGGGGACTGGGCTCACCAGCCGGGCGGTCATGCGGTGACCAGTCCCATGCCCAATTTTATATTTTTATCATATTTTATTATTTTTCCCTAATCTCATGAAAATCATTCGAGCAAATCTCCTTCGTTTCAAGAAAATTCTCTAATCTCATGATATTTCTTTATGTCAAAGAAAATAATAAAATTAGAGAAAGGTGTGACGGGACCGAGCACCAGCCGGCCGGTCATGTCCTAGCCGTGGCCGGTCCCACACCTCATGGTTCCCCATTATTTTATTATTTCCCTTAATCCATGAAAATTCTCTGATTTCATGAATTTTCCCTAAAACCATGAAAATTCCCTGATTTCATGAATTTCCCTAAACCCATGAAAAATATTATAAAATTAAGAAAACTCGTGAGACCGGGCCCTAGCAGGCCGTTCATGCCCTAGCCGGTCCCACACGTCTCTTATTTTATTATTATTATTTGTTTTGTTTTGTTTTGTTTTCCTCATTCCATGAAAACTCTCTGATTTCAAAAAAATACTTTGGTTTCAACAAATCTCTTTGATTTCATGAAAATTACATAAAATTAGGAAGAGTGCCCTGGGACCGTGCCCGTTGGCCGGCCGGCCATGCCTTGGCCATTGCCGGTCCCACACTCCATCATTTCCTATTTTACTATTATTTTATTTCCCTCATCTCATGGAAATTCACTAATTTTTTAAAACTCTCCAGTTTCATGGAATTTCCCTCAATTCAGAAAAAATACATAAAATTACATAAAACTGGGAAAAGTGTGTGGGACCGTGCTTGTCAGTCGGCCAACCATGCCCTAGCCGTGGCCGGTCCCACACCTTGCAATTCCCTGTTTTATCTATTATTCTTCATCATCTCATGTATTTTTCCTAGTTTCAGCAAAATCCTGAACATTGCATATTTTCACAAAATGTTGCTCAAACGTGCACCAGAAAATATCGAAACTCTCAGGACTGAGACAGGAACACCATGGTGACACGTGCACATCACCTTGACCGACCAAGGGTGACCCTAAGGCTTGCAAATGGCCGGTCCCACGTGTTTTAATTATTTTGACCTAATTTGCGCAATTGCTCGTATTAGGTCCAAACTCTTTTCAAACAGTCAAGGGTTCGCTCAAACGACTCAATTGGTCCCATGACCATCAAGTGCCGGTCCCATGACCTCTTGGTCGGTCCCTCATCTTTTCACAGTTAGGTTTTATTATCTGTCGCTCACACGAGCATTATTTTAATAAATGATTAAACCAGCATTTAATCATTCTTTCACCAACTGGTCTTCGAGAGACTTTGGTATTTTGCTCATTCGAGCATATGGGCGTTACATGGTCGACTCATCGTCCCCTGTAGCCGGTCTCTGCTTCGCTGATTTTCAATAAATCGTTAATTAATTAAAATTAGGGTTTTGAATCCAGAGCTCTGCAAAAACATAATTTTGAGCAGATTCAAAGGCTGATAATTTTATGTTGATCCTACGATCAACACTTTTGTTTATTATACTCGACCCAGCAATCAGTATCTTAAATTAATATTTTATTTGGTCTTGCTACCAACAATTCATCGAGCAATATTTTCTCAGACTAGCAATATTTTCTCAAACCGGAAATATTTTCTCGAACTAGCAATATTTGTCCAGATTAAAGATATTGGTTCAACCATCAATATTCATCAATTCAGCAACACAGTTTACTCGTCTTAAATTATCAACATTTATTCAATGATGCCTCGTCTCAGCAGACATGCGTTTAATTCATGAGTCTCAGAACATTTGCAATATATGTTCAACTTAGCAATACAAGGACTCATCGTCCCATATAGTCAGCAACTGACTCCACAATCATGAGACATCAATCGTGTCACATGGGGGGATATTAACTAGGGTTTTGGTCTGGCAGTCTACGGCACGTGTGTTCATACACACGATGAGAATGTGAACAAGTCGTGCAATCAGTTGGAAGAGTCAGCAAAGTAGTGGGTGGAAAATTAACCAAGTCTCTGCACGATGAGCAATTGGTTTTGACATGATTTCCCACTTCCCCACTCTCTGATTCCAGCAACTGTCACACTTCATGGGATCATGGTGTTTTCAACTCCGGCATTATAAGATGTCTCTGAATCCTGATTGAAAGGACAAGATTTGAATACTCGAACATTCGTCTAAAACAAGGGATTTCTCGGCAAGTTCATACAGACAATCTTTTGTCTACACGAACTCATCGTCTGAGCAATCACTCTCAACTGAGTAAAATTCAATCATTCAGAGCATACTTACGCTGAATTCACAACACACCTACAATCTCATATCACCATTGATCTCACACATTTCTCAGCTTCCCTCCTACAGATCAACCCATCCTCTCTTGTGACCGAATTGACTCTGGAACGACCATTGTTCTTGGTTTAGGCCGGAGTCCTATAGATTGATCTCTCGAACTTAAAGCACTCCCTTTTTTCAGTGCATTTGTGTGAGGTTCAATATTTTGCTTGGTTCAAAGAGTCTCCACACGGACGTCTCTTCAACTCCATAAAAAACAGCAAATCGTTTTTCCCCATCTACAGATTGGCGACCACAGTGGGAGATCATTCTCTCGGTTGCAATCTCACAATTCACAAAGATTGCTGGTCTTAGGTCTAGGTTAGTTACAGGTTCCAATACAAACGATGCTAGCACTAGCAACAATAACAATAATGGTATGGAAACCATTCCTGCTTCCAACAATGCGGTGGCGTCACTCCTCATCAGAACGATACTGGAGCACATCCCATGTTTGGTCGTTTCCCTTAGGAAATCAGAGAAAACCCGCCTACCATAGATGATCTCATAAAGGTGCAAGAGACTCTTGCCAAGAATCAGACTGACAGGGCTGCAACACAGAAGAAGCTGTGCAATTATCTCAAAACTCTCACTGACAAGATGTCAGAGAAGACTCAAGAAAAGGGAAAAGAAAAAGAAACATCCTCAGATACTGATCCCGAAGTAGTTCCAATTCATACAGTGGATGACAGCAAAGTCCGCAAAGTTGCAGACGATCCACCAACAAAGGAATCATCGAATTTCATTACTCGGGAAGATTTGGAACGTCTCTTCGAGAACCGTGGAAAAGACAAGACATCACATGTCCATCGTCACCAACCTCCATACCCTGCTGCTACACAAAGGATTCCTTTTCCAAAAGGTTATGCCTCTCCAACGTTCACCCTTTATGATGGAACAGGAAATTCCCAAGAGCATGTCTCTCGGTTTCTAGAATCACTGGGTGAACATGAGAACAACCATGTCGTCCGTTTGAAGGAATTTTCAAAGTCTCTGACAGGCAGAGCATACACCTGGTACAACAACATCGCACCAGGAAGTATCGCCGGTTGGGGAGAGATGATTAATGCTTTCTAAAGAACATACTTCTTAGTTTCATAGCAAGTCACTCTCTCTGATCTAGGAAGGATGTATCGAAGGAGCAATGCACATCCCAATGACTACGTGAAAAGATTCAGAGTCCAGGCCCTGGACTGTCATGATCCAAACGTCACGGAGCAACAACTAGTAGACTTGTGCATCAAAGCTTTATTGGAAAATCTTCGTTTCCAGACCTTCTCAGAGCTTCATGAAGCGGCGAAGAGATCAGCAACTACTGCACCCGCTTTACTGGAAAGAACAAAAGCTACAAAGGCTGAAGAACCGCGAGAAACTCAAGGTAGCAGACGTATGATTAACAAGCAGTACAACCTCCATCCTTCCATAAACGTTGTTGCATAAGGGAGAAAACGGAAAGCCTAACCGCCGCGTAAGCATATCTCAGCTCCTTCAAAAGCATAAAGAAAGGATAAGCAAGATGCACAAGCCTCTGATCAACGCACAGGAGTTCCTGATCAAAAATCACCTGACTTTCCCTTTTCCATTGAAAATGTGATCGAACTCCTGGATGTCTGGATCCAAGATGGTGCAATCAAGTTGCCATATGTCAAGAAAGAACCAACTGAAGAAGACATGGAAAGTCCTCGTTACTGCTGCTTCCACAGGTTCGTCAATCATCCCACAAGAATTTGTAGAGTTTTGAAGCGCATATTCAGGGAAAATGTTGAATCAGTAGAGCTTAACTTAGGGACTGAAGGAGTACACAAGAATCCTCTCTCAATTAGAAACTTTACACTCTCTGAACAACCTATCAAAGAGGCGGTTCAGTCGAACGTGAATTGCTCTATTTGTCGAAGGAACAAAGGAGAGACATGTTCACAGCACTAAACCACATCGTGTAAAGAAGTCCATTCCGGAAATACTTCTTGAGCCTCCAGCCACAAACCAAGAGATGTACGACTGGGGACTGCTTACCACAGTCAATCTTAGAAGAAACGAATTTGGAAGAACGTTGATCAATTCTGGCACCGCCATCGACAATATTCCACTGAAAACCATCGGATCCACAAGCATCACTCGACAAGAAGCTACTCATGCTCCCATCTCAATCAGAGACCTTGAAGGAATTCTCAGAAATACTTATGGCTACATCACTCTCAAAGTGAACATAAGTTCAACCTGGACAGAAACCAAGTTTCTCATAATCAGGAAGATCCAGGATACGACATGTCCTTCAAACGAGCGTGGATCCACGCTGAAAAGATGGGTACTTACAAAGCGCCTTTGGTTACACATCTCTTCGATGAAGAAAGTTCTGATCCAGAAGATTTGGCGGACGTTCCATCATCAGAACACTTGGAGGAATTTCGAACTTTGACGAGGTTTGAAACAAGAACCTGCGCATAGACATTCATCAAAAGGTCCTGCACTCAGTAAAATCTCATTCCTCCCATGTCTATGTCATTTATTTCCTCACATGTTATTCTAGCATGGGGACTCAATTATGCTAGCATCTATGTTATTACAAGACGTTATAAGTGGGTAATCTCACTTCAGCAATATTTTACCAAGTGGATGAATCTGACATTTCTCCGAATCGAGCATATCTCTGAGACATTCATTACTGAGATGATGTCCAAACATGGCAAAGACCACTTTGGGCGTTTCTCCTGCAAGTCCATGTGTTCCACAAAATCAGAAAGCTTTGATGTCTGCACAAGTGCCGAATCTCACTGCCGCAACGAAAGGTATGCTGAATCAACAGAAGATACTCCAAGGCAGAGATGATCAAACCCCTAAGACATTCGATACTTAAGAAATGTACGCTTCAACGCTCAAGCATCTAAAAAGCCATCAAATTGTACTCCCAATCAAAGAGTACACCTTCGATAATGACGCATCTGGCTCAACACAAATTACAATCGCTAATTCTCCATTATCCCATGATAAGACTTCAGAAGCAGATGCAACATCATTCATCCATAGATGGCACAAACTCCTTCAACATACAATGGGGACTTGATCTTTTTGGAATTTGCAATCTGATGTGATTCCATCAAACTTCATCAATGGAACCTCTCTATATCACAAGCCTTGCACGACCAAGGAACTTTTTCTCGTCACATCCAGAATGGAGACTGCCGCTTTTATCTGCCACAACAACATCGATTCCCTGACGAAGCCACTTCACAGTAAAGTCATATTCAGGAGAATTTGGGATGAAATCCTAGAACATATTCATCTTATGAATGCTCAACTCACCAACTAATTCGTGAATGTAAAAGGCTCACTGGATGAAGGAGCAAAGGCTATATCGATAATCATGGTTCTATCCTCTTTCGGTCTTCTGAGCAACTCCAACCATAGTATCGGCATCAACAAGGATATGTGGAAGAACTCCATTCATGATCTCAGCATCAACAAGAATTTCTGGAGAAATTTCAATCGTGATATATCATCAACAACGGTCTCAAGAGCAACATCCTCATGACAGGGCTTCATCAATTAACCATTCTCTGAAGTATTTCTCGACGAAGCGGACTTCTCCAAGCACTAGTGATTCATATCAAGATGTGTATACCTGATAACATGCTCACATGAAAGTCTTCCCAAATCTTGCACGACTGGTGGGCACAATCCAAAGTCTTCTACAAGATGTTCTCATCACCTCTACAAATGAGATACAACACACTTCAGGCCATGGGTTTACAAAAACGTACCAATGGGTGAGGAATGGGACAATGCTTCCTCAACAAAAGATGTTCTCCTATGTCTCTTATATAACATATCAAAAGGACACCTCAATCGGACATACGAGCTGAAAGATATGGCCTTTACCGTCAGGTCTATAAAATCTGAAAAATTTGTACGGGATTACAAATTACAAATGTGCACGCTTCGTTGGCTGACCTTTACAACTCCAAATTGAGTGATTATTTTCTCATGTGATAACTCAGTCTCATAGCTTCAAAATTTGGGGTCAAGCATCGAATTCCAACATCGCATGAAGTTCCTACAGCTTCCATAGCATACAACATGCAAGCAACAATTCTTAGACGAGATTCGTAACTTCCGTAGTCGACCGGTGTCCACCAGGTCTTTCCA
This sequence comes from Papaver somniferum, assembly GCF_003573695.1. Taxonomy (NCBI): domain Eukaryota; kingdom Viridiplantae; phylum Streptophyta; class Magnoliopsida; order Ranunculales; family Papaveraceae; genus Papaver; species Papaver somniferum. Next base: position 38,183,680 of record NC_039363.1, read on the forward strand.
CTAAGTACTTCATCAATGTACCTCCAACTTTGACCACCTAGGTCTTTACATCGACTTTTCTACCTGGGTCCTCTATCCAAGTCTTCCAGAAGAAGAGAAAACGAAAAGGAGAGATTTAACAAAATACTGAGGACTGGTGGTCCACTGATCATGATGATCAGTTTCACAGTCCAAGACCCGTGGCGCCAGACTCTCATGTGCTAATCATTCATCATAAAAGGAATGCTACCACCAAGACATGCAACCATGATCATTACATCACCCCTTCTTGAGAGCAACCTCAGTTATGGTCTCGTGACCAGGGTTTCAGAAGTGATGTTTCTACGACTGACAAAAACAAGATGGCACTGCAAGCACCATGCTCATGTATCAATCAAGGGGTCCTGATCTCAAATGAATAAATGACATTAAAATCCTTCACCAACCGTTCCAGACACAAGCGAATGGTCTAAAGACACAACATGAGTGTTTTACAACATGCTCGCCTGAGATGATTTTACACTGTCACGCACAAAGCAGCGAGCTGAGAGAAATTGGTGAAGAATCTAGGGATAGGTCATTCTCTTTGTATGGATGTCCTCTACAACATATCCAAAATTCATAGAAATTGGAGAAACGAGCAAAACGATGTGGCCAAAACATTGGACTACATACTAGCTGAAAAATTTCTGGAAGTCTCCTGGAAGTTTACTGTTTCGTCAATTTCGGCCATTAAACGTGCTCAAAATCCGAAAATCTTCTGAGATAAAGCTTGGAAATATTCTGAGGATGAAGAAACATGGGTAGATCACGAAAATCCGACATTGGACGAAGATTCTACAGCATTTTCAATGAAGACCCGACTTCTGAATTTTCCGATGACGAATTATGACGAAATTCTTCATTCATCTACGCCTTTTGCGCGTGATCAGACATCATATTCAACCTCTAGTCTCATTTGGTGAATCCGGCGGCGTTTTGATGATAAGCTGCAAGCCTTTCATCTTCAACTTTCTTTTTCAGTAATAACTCATCTCGTCCCTGCTTCTCTTCTGCATCCGCTAGGGCTAAGAAAGCGTTTATTCCATTACGGACGACTCCCAGATGATCGAGAGACATAAATGCATCAGCTTTCCAGCGTCTCTGAAAGGTTGATTCACCTCGGCATGAACATCTGCAGAAGTCTTCATCCTTGACTTGATATTTCCGGAGCGTTCCCCGGAAGGGCCAGAAAAGTGGTTGTAACTAGAAGTCACCACTATCTGCGAAAGAAATGGAGTCATGGATATACCAATAACAAATGCGTAACAAAATGGTAACAATACAACTCTTACCTATTTACAATTTTACTAGCTGTAGTGATTATAATGTCAGAATTTCGAAAACTTGCTCGTTCCCTCAAACCTGCAAAGACGAGAAAAATTCATTATTCAAAATCATGACTTGATTTTCATAAAACCGTGAACAACCCACGTGAATTTTAACATCCACTAGTTTTCAAAAACTAGACAGACGTCCATTCTACAATTGTGAAATCTCACATACAGACATTATTACAACATGTATAATAGTCTACTTTCAACAGTTGTTCAAAATCAAAACATGATTTTACAAAATATATAAATATTTAACATGAAAGTCACGTAAATTTGAAAAATATATCTATAAATTTTTGCTCCCTCGCACAAGCATTTGTCTTTGAAGCGAGAGTATATTTTCAAAGATTTCTGAAAGCTTGAAGATAAATTTTTTTCATGAAAGCTCATAAACAAAATTTTATTACTAACAGATGCACGTCTATTAAAAAAAAATTCTCTCGTACGAGCATCCACCTTTGAAACGAGAGTTTATTCCACTTTGTGAAATCTCACATACTTAAAAAAAAAATGGTTCTCGTGAAAGCTCATAGACAAAATTTTATATCATCAGACTGAAGTCCATTTTGTTTGTTCCTTAAACTAACAAACGAACGAGCGCCTGTTCCTAAAACAAGGATTTCTTTTCTTGGGCCCGGACCCATGAATCCTAAATCAACCAAGGTTCGATCACCAAATCAGCAGAACTACACCAATTTGCGCTCGATGCTCGATCATGCTACTGGGATCTTCGTTCAAGCCGTGGTTCGCTCGCGCGATCGAAAATCCAGTAACATCTTATCTTACGACTAAGTTCAATTACTTATTTCGTTCATAACTGGAAAATCACCATTCAATGCTGACTGAGGAACATGACTATTCCTCACTAAGCAGGGGACTTAATGTAGATGGTGGATTTTCGACAAGGGAAAAATCGTAAAACCATAATTATACATACTCCGGATCTGGCAATCGGATGAGTATTGAGACTCATGTCTCTCAATAAAGCGTGAAAGCTCATGCCATAAAATCTCTGACTGAGAAGGATGTCTCTCAGAGTATATGTAGATGTGTAGTCTCCCAGCTGAGGTCACGGCACATCTCATGAATACTGAGCAATTTCAGTAATTATTTCTATATAGAATCGAAAGATTGGACGGCTCCTAGACAGGGTGCCTACTAGTATAGAGCAACAACGTCTTCAGGATGCAACCAGGTTTTTCCTGACTATATAGGAGAAATATGACACTCCAGCAAGTTCATATTTCTCAACTCTGAGATAATTAATCCTCTTAGATAGGAAGCCCTGCTAGTATAGAGCCATCAATTAATTATCTCTAATCGTAGCCGAATATTCAACTATATTCTACGATTCTTCGAATGTTTCGTTACTTCAATTTATGGTTTTCCCAGCAGAATTCCATGGGTTAGTAATAAATATTCAACGTGTAGGCATCTGAGCATCAAATAAACCCTGACTAAAATGGTGCAAGTGTACTTAGCAATAATGCACAGACCAGCATTTGAATGCGCAAACGAGCATTTCAAAAATACGAATGAATGATGAACCTATGCAAAATAGGAAGGAAAAATAATAATAATAAAATATTAGCAAAGGCGCCAGGGGACTGGGCTCACCAGCCGGTCATGACGTGACCAGTCCCACGCCTAATTTTATATTTTAATCATATTTTATTATTTTTCCTTGATATCATGAAAATTCTCTCATTCGAGCAAATCTCCTTCGTTTCAAGGAAATTCTCTAATCTCATGATATTTCTTTATGTCAAAGAAAACAATAAAATTAGGGAGAGGTGTCACGGGACCAAGCACCAGCCGGCCGGCCATGTCCTAGCCGTGGCCGGTCCCACACCTCACGGTTCTCCATTATTTTATTATTTCCCTCAATCCATGAAAATTCTCTGATTTCATGAATTTTCCCTAAAACCATGAAAATTCCCTGATTTCATGAATTTTCCCTAAACCCATGAAAAATATTATAAAATTAAGAAAACTCGTGGGACTGGGCCCTAGTAGGCCGGTCATGCCCTAGCCGGTCCCGCACGTCTCTTATTTTATTATTATTATTTGTTTTGTTTTCCTCATTACATGAAAACTCCTTGATTTCAACAAAATACTTTGGTTTCAACAAATCTCTTTGATTTCATGAAAATTACATAAAATTAGGAAGAGTGCCCTGGGACCGTGCCCGTTGGCCGGCCGGCCATGCCTTGTTCATTGCCGGTCCCACACTCCATCATTTCCTATTTTATTATTATTTTATTTCCCTCATCTCATGGAAGTTCCCTAATTTCATAAAACTTTCCAGTTTCATGGAATTTCACTCAATTCAGAGAAAATACAAAAAATTACATAAAACTGGGAAAAGTGTGTGGGACCGTGCTTGTCAGCTGGCCGGCCATGCCCTAGCCGTGGTCGGTCCCACACCTTGCAATTCCCTGTTTTATCTATTATTTTTTATCATCTCATGTATTTTTTCCTAGTTTCAGCAAAATCCTGAACACTGCATATTTTCTCAAAATGTTTCTCAAACGTGCACCAGAAAATATCGAAACTCTCAGGACTGAGACACGAACACCATGGTGACACGGGCACATCCCCTTGACCGACCAAGGGTGACCTAAGGCTTGCAAATGGCCGGTCCCACGTGTTTTAATTATTTTGACCTAATTTGCTCAATTTCCCGTACTAAGTCCAAACTCTTTTCAAACAGTCAAGGGTTCGCTCAAACGACCGTCAATTGGTCCCATGACCATCAAGTACCGGACCCATGACCTCTTGGTCGGTCCCTCATCTTTTCACAGTTAGGTTTTATTATCTGTCGCTCACACGAGCATTATTTTAATAAATGATTAAACCAGCATTTAATCATTCTTTCACCAACTGGTCTTCAAGAGACTTTGGTATTTTGCTCATTCGAGCATCTGGGCGTTACTTGGTTGACTCATCGTCCCCTGTAGCCGGTCCCTGCTTCGCTGATTTTCAATAAATCGTTAATTAATTAAAATTAGGGTTTTGAATCCAGAGCTCTGCAAAAACATAATTTTGAGAAGATTCAAAGGCTGACAATTTTATGTTGATCCTACGATCAACACTTTTGTTTATTATACTCGACCCAGCAATCAGTATCTTAAATTAATATTTTATTTGGTCCTGCTACCAACAATTCATCGAGCAATATTTGCTCAGACTAGCAATATTTTCTCAAACCGGCAATATTTGCTCGAACTAGCAATATTTGTCCAGATTAAAGATATTGGTTCAACCATCAATATTCATCAATTCAGCAACACAGTTTGCTCATCTTAAATTATCAACATTTATTCAATGATGCCTCGTCTCAGCAGACATGCGTTTAATTCATGAGTCTTAGAACATTTGCAAATTATGTTCAACTCAGCAGTACAAGGACTCATCGTCCCATAAAGTCAACAACTGACTCCACAATCACGAGACGTCAATCGTGTTACATGAGGGGATATTAACTAGGGTTTTGGTCTGGCGGTCTACGACACGTGTGTTCATACACACGATGAGAATGTGAGCAAGTCGTGCAATCAGTTGGAAGAGTCAGTAAAGTAGTGGGTGGAAAATTAACCAAGTCTCGGCACGATGAGCAATTGGTTTTGACATGATTTCCCACTTCCCCACTCTCTGATTCCAGCAACTGTCACACTTCATGGGATCATGGTGTTTTCAACTCCGGCATTATAAGATGTCTCTGAATCCTGATTGAATGGACAAGATTTGAATACTCGATCATTCGTCAAAAACAAGGGATTTCTCGGCAAGTTCATACAGACAATCTTTCGTATACACGAACTCATCGTCTGAGCAATCACTCTCAACTGAGTAAAATTCAATCATTCAGAGCATACTTATGCTGAATTCACAACACACCTACAATCTCAGATCACCATTGATCTCACACATTTCTCAGCTTCCCTCCTACAAATCAACCCATCCTCTCTTGTGACCGAATTGACTATGGAACGACCATTTTTCTTGGTTTAGGCCGGAGTCCTACAGATTGATCTCTCGAACTTAAAGCACTCCCTTTTTGCAGTGCATCTGTGTGAGGTTCAACATTTCACTCGGTTCAAGGAGTCTCCACACGGAAGTCTCTTCAATTCCGTAAAAATCAGAAAATCATTTTCCCCCATCTACAATATGTTACAGAAACAATAAAGTATGACTGGGGATTTATCGCGGCCAGGATTGCGTCACACAATAAACTCTGACTTGCAACCTGAAAATTCAGTTTTGTGGAGAGACCCCTAAGAGAATAGAATATGTGTCTGTATCGGGCGAGAGCAAAAAAAGGAATGGCCAACACCAATATACCATCCGCAAGCGCAGTCAACACGTCCCATGGCGTTACATGCTCTACCACCAACACCAGCAGCACCAGAAGCATCCCCTCTGACGTGACGCCTCTTATTACCAGAGCCATAGCCGCTGCTACTCCTAATATTTCTTCGAGCATGACGCCTCCAATCATCACCAGGGCTGCCACCACTTCTTTGTCAGGACGAGAGACTGGAGGAGCCAGAGGAAATCAACCTTCCCATTACCATTATCGATTTAATGGAGAGACAGGAAGTTCTTGCCAAAACTCAGACGGACATGGACACAACTCAGAAGGAGCCTCTTCAACGTTTCGCTCTAGAAGGCCCTCCGCTTCGACGTTTCAATCCAGGGGCCGCTTCAACATTTATCTCCAGGAGCCACTCCGCTTTAACGTTTCGCTCCAGAAGCCGCTTCAACGTTCTCTCCAGAAGTCGCCACTCCTCCTTGCCAAGGATCGTGTCGTAGCCTCCACACTCCTCCCCTCCGAGGATCGTGCCGCAGCCGCCAGACTCCTCCCTGTCAAGGATCGTGATCACAACCAGCTAAGGTTCGTATTTGTGGACACTTTTTGATCCATCTCGCCAAAGCTCGTTGTCGTGGATAGTTTACTCGCACACGCATCCGTCCAATCCCTTTGCATCCATGGACGCCCATGCAATTCCAGCCAACCTATTTTGGTTCCCACGACAATGTAGTCTCTTCTGCTGCCAAGAACTGTTGATGTTCGTTTGTTGATACCAGCCAGAGCTTTACCATAGCAACAACCAATACAAAGGTAATCCATACTTTTCATATTTTAGTTTCACATGGAAGAAGTAATGGAGTCACCAGTACGGATGCAAGATGATATCTTTATCATGGTCAACTCACCTACCATACAAGATAGAAACATGTAAACCAAACTTGGGGACTGAGGCTACACGGAATCCCTTTACTGTCAAAGCTCAGAAGATACGCTCAACCCAAAATTCATAGCCACGACAAGGTCACCCACTCTTAAAAAGTGTAATGTAAGGATATCATCACCTCTCCGCCTAGAAAGCGTCTGCAAAACTTTACGAAGCCCACGACGGATCCCAAGCCTACTCAGAGAAAACAACTTCAGTGACCAAAGAGAGGTGCGATCGGGGACTGCTCATCATGGTCCATCCCCGACAACAATCAAGTATTGATGATATAACTCCAGAGACGCGGCTGGAACATTTTTCTTGAAAAGACAGAGGGAGCCACGATTAACGACATAACTCTCTCACTTCTACCTTTTCGTTATCCAGAATATTTCGTCCATGTGATGTTCCAAGCATCCCAACATCACATCCAAGAGAGTACAATAAGCTTATATCAAATCCCATAGGTATGGATTCAAGGCGATGCAATTAAAGTAGGATACACTTGGGGACTGAAGCCTCCTTCAGGTTTAGAAGTTTAAACGTAGTCATCACCTTACCAGTGAATGCAGTAGAAGCACATCTTCCGTGAGAAAATAGGCTCAGGATAATTACACATTGGGACTACCAGCATGGGATGCCTTCACCTCCCTCAGCCATCTTATTTCTGATTTCAACATCATCACTGTCGAAGCTTTACGAGCCGCAGGAATTTCTCAACATGAAGCCGTACACATGCATCAAAGACTCCAAAAGCACGTCACAGAGATAAATTCACATATCCGGACACGCCATCGGATCTAACAGAAGTATAACTGGGGACTTCTCATCGCATCCCATTCGATACAATAGTCCAAGATTCAGAAGATGGTTCAAAGGATGTCGCTTGGAACGAAGCCTTGAAGACTTGATAGCAGCATCTCAGCAACGGAACGCCTCTCAACTATCTATTTCACCCAACGGCTCCGGAAGATTTTGACCATACAAGCATCCACAACAGATTATCATCGCAATCATAAAGTCCACGCACTAAATAACCTAAAGTCAAGGATGGACCAACAACACAACCACAATCTCCAAGATTAGCCCTGACATGACCATTGCCGAGCATATATTTCATCCATCCATCCCAAGAGTGCAATGGAGTTTGGTAAATTTTGAAATCCACTGGAGAGGTTAGATACTCATTCTTCTGGAGCCAGAACCTTATTACACATTCTGGAGAAGATCGATGGTACTGTTGGGTGGCTACATGCGCAAAATAGGAGAGATCACCTACCTTAAGTTCTCCTGGCTCGCCTTGCTGCTGATTATAACTATTTTTTTTTTTTCTGAATAACACATTATATTAAAATGCAAATAAGGGTTGTTAAAGATTACAAATAAAAATTAAGACAAAAGAGAGAATATCCAACTGCATAGGCTTGAAGGAATTATCACATTCTGTAATATGCTATATTAGGCAATTCTATCCTTGATAAAAAAACTTGGTCTACCATAGTAAATTTCTCTTTGACCTGCTTCCAGAAGAGCTCCTTTTTTTGCAGCTGTATCTGCAGAAAAGTTAGTTTCCCTGAAACTATGTCTGAATTGGAGAGAGTGAATCTTAGCAATTGCTTTGTTCCATCTCATTTTAACAAACCATAGCATTTTGTTTCCTCCAAATTCAGTCACCACAGTCTTGGAATCTGAGTTGAGAATTACTTCTTGAATCTGTCATTCCACAGCTAGCTCAACTACACAGATGATTGCATATACCTCTGCCAGGTAATTTGTTGCAATGCCAATTCCTCCAGAGATAACTCCCAGAACTTGACATAAATGATCTCTTATTACCACACCAAATCCAGCTACTCTGGGATTTCCAAAAGATGCCCCATCACAACAAAACATGACAACTCCAGTTTTTTGTGGAATCCAATAACAAGGTTTTATGCAATGATATTTAAGTTTTCTTGGTTTTACCTGGTCATCAATATCAGTACTCCATTTGTGACCTTTAATTTTGATTCCCCCTTCAAAAACTGCTTTTTTTAATTCTGCTCTTAAAACTTTGAATGTTTGGCTTAACTTGCTCAAATATCATCTGATGATTATAACTATTGGATATTGCTTTGTTGTCGTTAATGATCGCTCTACCACCGCTAACAAATGACGAAGAGGAGCCAGACGCTGCAGAAGAAAGCACGGAGCCGGACGAGCAACAAAAACATAAGAGGTTCGATACCCCTTTTCATGCAAACGGAGTTTCTAGAGTTTGAATAGAAGAATGATTCCTTATTGCTCCATGAACGAGAATAGATGACTGGGTGCACCACATTCATGCTCCATAGCCGAACAAGCAGCACGCCAAAATCACCGCTCCATAGCCGAACAAGCAGCGCACGAAGATCGCCGCTCCACGACCTAACTAGCAGCGTGCCAAGATCACCAACCACTCAGACTTGTAACGCTCCACAGCACCAGCATCCTGTGGCAAAACTAGAAGTATGCCAATGTTACGTAGCATAAACACCCTGTGGCCAAGCCAGAAGTACTCTAAGCGCCAGTGCCGTAGCAAAGCCAGAGGTACGCCAAGCGCCAACACTCTATAACACTTGTACTCCGTGGCCAAGCCAGACTGTTCATGCCTCTTGCCAAAGGTCAGTCAGATTTTTTCCTGGTAACCTCTTCATGTCCCTCCCTTTCGATTTGTTATCCTTGACTGTCACCATCTCATGCTTACCCCGCAACAATGCCACTGTTACGTGCTAAGCAGGGGACTTAATGTTGATGGTGGTTTTTAGTATAGGGAGAAAACTGTAAAAGTTTATCTACCTGAGCCGGCACTCAGATGTAGTAGATGTTGATATGTCTATATTCTGCAGGGAATTTGGAGAATATATCAAAATCTGATGAGTGCCTATGTCTCTCTTCATATTATATTGAAACTCAAGCTCCTAGATTAATTGTTCACTAGTATAGAGCCTAATGAGTGTATAAGCTCCTAGCTGCATTACTCACTAATGCCGGAGCCTGCCGAGTATTTTTCCTATGCTATGTTCCCCCGGCTGAACCCTTAATATTGATATGGCATGACAATTTGTGTTCACTCGCAACAGAGTAGCAAGAATTTCCAAGTATCAAGGTTAAGGTCCTTGCATAAAAGTATTCAATCAGAAAGCATACTGCTCTCTGGCAATAAACTTAAAGAACTCTGTGTCAACACATAAAATTGAATCAATTTTATGATAATCCAGAAGATTCAGATATTACCCCGACTAATTTGCAAAAATTAGGGTTTTGTGCCCTGCGCAGTATAATAGACCTTGCCTGTCGAAATTAAGCCTGTGAGAACTAGGCAATTAATCCGCCATGGATTAGTAGGTGCAAAATCCTACCCACAATCACAAAACAAGGACAAAAGGAGCCACGAAATAGGAGCAGCAACAAAGGGAGGTATGGCCATGCCAGTGGCCACACCCTATGCTTCTCGTCCGGCCCTTATTTCCCGTCGACCAATCAGGTTCCTTAAACCCGCCACACACACATGAGTTGTGGCTGGGCCCATACTTGCCGGCCTTATTTCCCATCGATCAATCAGGTCGCTTTAAATCCACCACACACACACTAAAAGTGTGGACACGCCCATGCTTGGCCGTCCCCTCTTTTTAATCGACCAATCAGGTCGCTCTAAACCTGCCACAGTATTAAAAGAGGCAAAATTGCGCTAGATGGTCACAATGTCGAATTGGCTTTCCAAAAGCCGCGCCAACATGCCAAACGTGCTATTCCGCTCCGGCATGCTAGTGACATGCCAAACATGCCATGCCGCTTAAATGCACTAAACATGTATTCTAAACATGCCAAACGTGCCACTTTGCCACAACAGCATGCCGAACGTGCCAATGTGCCATAAATAGCACGCCTACGTGCTAACCTACTTTATGTTCGTGGCCAACGCCATAACAGATTTTGGTCAAGGTTTCCTACCTAGAACACGATTTCCTTTAGTGGCATTAGTTGAAACCCTAACTTTGGTCCTGGCCCAAATTACGCCATTTTGGGCCCCACAACATGCCACGAGCCATGTGGGACCAGTAAACCCTAAAAATGGCGTCATGCTATGGCCACTCATAGCCGCCCTTGCTCTTGTGACCATCCCAACGTTTTGGCTTCACCATAGTTCCTCTGGCGTGGCCATGGCGCTGTTTGCACAAAAAACGTCACCATGCCGCGGTCACATGCCACACGCGCAAATTAGGGTTTCGGCCAAACCCTAACTTAGCTAAGGTTTCCACGCCAACCAAGCCAAGTAATGCTCCCTAGGGCATTAAGTTTGATATGGAAACTGGAGCCAATGTTGCCGAATCCATATTTGGGTCTAACACCAATATGCGCCAAGACCTAATTTTGGCCACGATGCCAAATCCTAGCTTTGTCCATGCTACCATGTCACTGGCATGTGCTAATGTCTCCACTATGCTATTAAAAGATGCCAACAGAATTTGGCCATAATCAATGGCCACCCTTTCTCATGAGTTACAATCTCAGCCGTCCAAATTCGCTACCGAATTGGCAGGTCTGTGGCAAGTCTTAGCAGACCAGCCAAAGCAATCCTAAATAGCATCACGTGCTATCTTCCTGCGGCAAGTCTTCTGACTTTAAGTTGCCACACATAGCAAACTGCTACACGTATTCGACGAAATCACTCGAGACATTAAACATGTCACAAACTGGGGGATGCTCATTAGGGTATTTGTTTGGAGGTTTACAGTGTGCGGCGTGCAACACGCCCATTACAAGAAAGTGTCAGAAAGCATGGCAGTTAGTGGCGGCAAGAAGTAGTGGGTGTAAACTAACCCGTCTCCTTCATAGTGGGAGCGTGGTCTCTGGCATTTACACATTACTCCACTTCTTCATCACTCAATCATTCCTACTTTCTACGAGATCAGGGTGCGTTCAATATGACTTGTATAAATAGGTTCTACCTATTTCAACCAAAAACAGAGTTTTGGTTAACAACAACACAATATCCAAATTCGCAAGCCAGTTCCGCAAGCTAGCTCCAAATTCTGATACAAGTCATAAAATAGCCATACATTCAGAATTAACCATTCTGGTCTCAACACCTTCTTCGCTTCCTTCCCTAAGACCAACACTTATCCTTCACTTTGTGACCGAAGCAAGACTGGAACGGCCATTTCTTGGTTTAGGCCAGGATTGTACAGATTGATCTCTCGAATCTAAAGTACTCCCGTGCAGTGCATTTGTTTAAGGCTTAGGCTCGTTTCTTATCCACACACCCAAATTTACCAAAACCAGCAGAAACCGTTTTTACCCATAAACAATACCGTTTCTACTGTAACATCTCAACGCATGCAATGCTGGCAATGGTGATTCGAAATAGGGGAGATAACAATAATGATTTAAGGATTCGACCAACCTTCAGTTTGATTTTCCCTTGCAAATTACATGCTTCTTGATTGACCGTCTCTCTTGCGTTAAAGAAGTCCTTGACTGACGGTGAAGGAATTTCATGCTGAGCCTCAGTCCCAAGTGTAGTTTACACGTTTCTTTCTTGTATGGTCGGTGGGTTGACCATGATAAAGGTATCACCATCTTGCCTCCGTACTGGTGACTCTATTACTTCTCCATGGAAAACTAAAATATGCAGAAGTTCGGATTACCTCTGTTCATAGCGGTTGTTGCTATGATGAAGCTCTGGATGGTATCAACAAACGAGCAACAACGGTTATTGGAAGCAACTATGAGAAACTGCGTTTTCATGGGAACAAAACAGGTTGGCCGGAGCTTGGATGGTTACTGTCACGATCCTTGACAGGTGGAATGGTGATTACATACACGGAAGAGAGAGGCGTGGTCATGGTGGTCATGGGCTTTGGTAACCACGACCATGAATCCTGGATAAGCGGAGAGATATAAGTAGTGGTAGCTATGTCCATGAGATTTAGGTGAGCATAAGCGGTGATTTAGCCACATCCACGAATATTAAAAGGTTTCGGCCAACGATTATGTCTCAAAAGATGAGTTTCGTCCTTTCATATAACTCACATACATGAGTTTATTTCTCTTTCTATTATTTCCTGTGAAGCAGCTCCTTCCAGATTCCCTGCGTGCGGAGGCTCGTCTGTTTTTGCTGGCCTGATACAGCAAGGTTAAGGACTGCAAATATGTCTTGACGCTGTGCCTTGGAGAAATACAGAATCCCACATATATGTTTCATCATGGACTATGCGGATCATGCAGCTCCTGACGGGAGGAGGCTCTCCGTGAACTCCTTCATCGCCTAATTGAAGTTCTCTTGCATCCGCCTTCTCCTTGGAAATGCGCTTCAATTTGTTGCAGTCATTGGTTGGGTGATTGAAAAACCTACGGTAATGGCAATATTTGGGATCCGCCACTTCTTTTTCAGTTGGTGAGTGTCTGAGAGGCGGTATTTTGATGTTATCATCTTGAATCCATGCTTCTAGGACTTCAGTTACCTATTCAATCGGAGACAGGAAGCTTAGAGCGGCTCCTCCAGTTTCTTGTTGTTGTGCAGGTGTCTTAGTCTTAGCTTGAGCTGTCTTCTGCGCTAGTGCAACACGTTTGGGTTGTTTTATGCAGATGGAGCTTTCTTCTTCACCCACTACGCTTTTAGAGGGCCCGGTATTATTTGATCGTTGATGAGACGCTTGTTCCCTCGAGTCTCACGTGCATCTTCGTTCCTGAAGGCTCTGGTTCTTTCCAGCAATGCTGGTGCGTTAATGCAGGATTCCACCAATTGTTGTATAGGAGCAACTCGATCCTCTTCATCTATGCGCCCCGCTGAAGTGCTTGCGTCAGGGGTGTTAAAAGTATTCCTTGTCAACTCCATCGAGAACTTCTTATCTTTCCATCAAATCAACAATGGTAATGTGGGGTTGGCTTCCTCTGTCTCCTCCAGCCTCTCTCCCTGATAGAGGAGTGGCAGTAGCTCTGGTAACAATTTGGGGCGTTACGCTCGAAGAAACATTGAGAAAGGTGGCAGCGGCTTTGGCTCTGGTGATAGGAGGTGTCACGCTGGAAGGAACGTTTCCTGCACCGCTGGTGTTGGTGGTAGAGGATGTAACACCATAAGATGCGTTTAGTGTGCTAGAGAGCGGTACATTGGTGGCAACAACAGGGATAGTGACGCTGGAAGTATTATCAGCGCCAGCAACATCAAGATTGGTAACTGACCCAGACCTAAGATCCACCATCTTGAAATTGATAGGATTGAAATGAAATTGAAAATTGATCTTGCAACCGAAAGATAAATCTCCTACTGTGGTCGCCAATTATTTTGGGGTAAAAATTGATTCTACTATTTTTGGTAATCTGGGGTGTGTTGATGAGAAATGAAATCAAACCCTAAACAAATGCACTGCACGTGAACGCTTTTAGGTTCGAGAGATCAATCTTTAAGACTCTGGCCTAAACCAAGAAATGGACGTTTCAGATTCAATTCAGTCACAAGGTGAAGAAGAAGGGTTGATCTTTGGGAGGGAAGCAGAGAAGGTGTTTGAGATCAAAATGTGGAATTTTGAAGGTATGGTTGTTTATGACTCGTATCAGAAAATGGTTTCTGGCTACTTTTGTTGATATCAGTTGTGTCTCTTTTTTGTCGAAATAATTTGAAAACCTATTTATATAAGTCATTGAGTGCACCCTGAACTCATAGGAAGTGAAGGAAGTTAAGTAGTGGAGAAATGGAGTTGTGCGGAAGGTAATGATCATCGTGTTTCTGTTATGAGAGAAGACTGATCACACATTCACCCACTACTCTCATTACTGTTAACCGTCCGTCTTTCCTGACACCTTCTCGTAATGGGCGCGTTGCACGCCGCACGCTGTAAACCTCCAGACCAATACCCCAATGAGCATACCCAGTTTGTGACATGTTTGATGTCTCGAGTAAGTGGATCGAGTCGTTGGACTCGTTGCTGAAAGCAGCACGTAGTGCTTTTAGGTCAAATAATAAATTATTTGTAAAACCAATATTTATAAACCATTGCTTATAATCGATGTATGTGAAGCATCGCTTTCGAATAAGCAGCTGAAAATAATCGATGTGCTAGAAGCATCGTTGTTTTTGAGCTCGATCGAATCAGTCACGAATCAAGCGTCTTAAAAGAAGCACGGCCGACCCTCTTTGGGTGTTCGTTTGAGGAATCACTCCCTGTGGGGAAGAGATGGCAGGTGATCACAACACTGCTTTGTTAGATTTCTGAAAACAAATATACACTATCCAACTAGGCTGGCGAAGTTGGATGGACGAGATGATTTGTGGAAGTTGTATATTGTCGTTGTCGTATTTTTAGGGTTTGGAAGTCGTGCGGACATCCATGTTTTATCTAGTCAAATCAAAGCGCTGGGCGCTGATTCGAACAGGCCGATCGGCCATGTGCAAAGATGAGCCGCTGGTGTGCACACTGACATCTCTTAGGCCATCTGAAATTAGATTTAAGCCACTTGATTTGGCTGGCGAAGATGGGTGGTCTTGATTGATTTGCGATAGTTGTATACTGCCGCAAGCACAACTTGGGTTTTAAAGCGGTCGCGCCTGCCCTAATTCAATCGAACAGTTTGATGTGTCATTGACTTTCTATGGGCAAGTCAATCGACTGGGAAGAAGGTTGGGCTGCCAATGAACACATTGGCGCTTCTTTGATCGTTCGAGATGTGATCTAAGCCGTCCGACTAGGCTACAGAAGTTGGTTCGTCACGATTGATTTAAGACCGACCTAGGAAGCCTAATTCGATTAAGACTCCTTTCTTTCACGCGGCTGGCATGTCTTCGTGCTAACATTTTTGGTGGTTGTTAGCATATTGTAAGTAACACGACCGTCCAGGGATGGAGGTGAGTTGCTGGTGAGCATATCTGCACTTTATTGGTCGTTCGAAATAACATCCGATCCATCCAACTAGGCTGGCTAAGTTTGACGGATATGATGAGTTTGAGACCGATATGGTCGGTCTTGGCTCGTTGAGCTTCTTTTCAACAGCGCGATCACCCTAACTTCTGGCTAACGATCAGGGGTGCTGCGGGTGAACTAAAAGTATCCCGATCGGTTGGGATGATAGTGGGACCGATGGTGAACATTATGCAGCTTGTCCGACCATGTTAGGAGGCGACTAGGTTTTATAAATCGACTGGCCAAAACGTACGGCCGTGATCGTTTTGAAACTGACATGGACAGTCTATACTTTCCTTAAGGAATTTAAACGCGTTCAATCGCGCTATTTTTTAATTTGAAAAGTGTGCAAACACGCTGGCCTCTTTGTCAGAGAGTTATGCAGCCTGTGTGAGTACTTTCATGCAGATCTCAATACTGACACTTTGGGAGATTCATGCTACTATGCTGAGGGTGAACATTTAATCGTCATGTCATGTCAATATTGAGAGTTCGGCTGGGAACATAGCGTAGGAAAATACTAGGCAAGTCATGCATTAGTGAATAATGTTGGTGGAAGATAAAATTCACAGAATATTTTGGGATTGCTGTTGCACGCACCATTCTGAGTGAATTTCATATATACAGATATATTGAATTGCTCAATACATGTGTGAGCGAAGAGGCTTAAGCACTTATTGCTTTTAAATGGCTTATGTTCCTTTGCAGGATGACAACGTATTAAATACAGGGTTTACGATTTTATCCCTTGAACTAAAAACCACCATCAACACTAGGTTTTTCACCTCTTGTCTATTCTAAGGTTTTTTCTTCTGTTATAAAACCATTCAAGAGTTGTTGATCATAAACTCTAGGTTTTGATAGATTTCAGTTTCCGATCGTATACCAACACTTGTTAGTCGAAATCAGAAGCTAGAAAGAAAACTTCGATTAAGGTATCTCGTAAAAATCCTCAAGAAGTTTTAAACAAGATATCTCTAGATTTATTCTAGTTGTTCTTTTTGTAGAATTATTAGGGTTTTCTCAACTTGGAAATTGATCTTTGGAATTGCCCAAGTTCACTTACGAAAATCAGGTTCACGGACTCCTTGTGTGTACGCATACTGATTGTAAGTTAAAACCCTAATCTACAAGTTTGTTTCGGTATCTCTACTTTTATCTGGTAGTTGTTCGAAACAAACACAAGATTTCCAAAATCTTGATTTACATCTAAAGGGAAATCGATTCGGTGTTTTGTGAATACAAAAGATCAAAGAATATCAACCGTGTTGTTGTATCTTTTGAAGAGAACTTTGTTTTGCCAGAAGATTTTCGGGAATAACTTCTGAAGAAAATTTGTGTTCTGCTAGAAGTTATACGAGAAAAATTCCTAAAGAGAATCGGTGTTCTGCTAGGAGTTCTATTAGTGCTGAAGAAGGTATTACATCTAGTCCGAAAAGGTAGTAGGAAATTGGTGCAACAACTTATAATCAGTGTGTGTTTATTCTGGACTAGGTCCTGGGATTTTTCTGCATTTGCGGTTTCCTCGTAAACAAAATTTCTGATGTATGTGGTATCTATTTTCCGCATTATATTTTATTTATATAATTGAAATAATACAGGTTGTACGTTAATCATTTATAGTTGTTAAATATGACTTTGTTTGTTGGATAAGACTTGATCAATCTTGAACAATTGATTTTGTTATTTTCACATTGTTAGACCAGTCTGGACTAACCCTGTTTCAAGTGGACGTTGTTGAAATATTCCTTTAGTGATTGTTGCTTAAAGGGGTTTATACACGGTGGATATTGAATAGGTTGTGTTTAACACAAAATATTTTGGTTCAAGAGCTTCAAACTAAAATCATGTTTACGGACTTGTTTCTGTTTAACTCTGATTGTGTTGAAATAAAGATACAGCTCTTCGATATACTTTCCTATAGATCGAGTCTGACTGTCTAGTTTATTCTCTTGAAAGTATATTAAAGTAAGTCCTCTCGGATTTCCAAACGAATTGTTGGGTGTGGTTGTTAGACCCCCGTATTTTCATATATAAGATTGAGTCTAATCAGGTTTTCATTTAATGGTGAGTATTAAATGCTTTGTTACCAAGGTAACATTGATTGCAAACCCTGATTCGAAGACTATATAAGGGAGAACTCTAGCAACTGGGAAACCTAATGCTCACACCTCCTGTGTGATACTAGTTGCGACTAGAGTCGATTCTCCTCTACCCTAGGTTTTTCTAAAACCATTATAGGTTAACGACTTAAATACTTCATTGGGATTGTGAAGCCAGACCCAACTATTTTCTTTGTAGTTGCGTGTTCTGATCTTGTTGTATTCTATCATATTGAGTACTATCTTCTCTAAGTTTTGCTCGAGATTTAATCTCTGATAGGCAAGATAAAAAGTAGTCACAAACATCTTTGTCTCATCGTTTGTGATTCCACAATATCTTGTTTCGCTACCATACGATTAAGATTATTGTGAAGTGATTGATATTACTAGGTTGTTCTTCGGGAATATAAGTCAGGTGTATCCGTTGGTTCATGTTCATCTTGATTTATCAAAAGACGGAATAAAACTCATAGATATTTCTGTGGGAGACAGATTTATCTATTCAATAGACTTTTTTGTGTGAGACCGATTGATTTATCAAGTCTTCAACTATGGGTCGTAGCAACTCTTTGTTGTGGGTGAGATTAGCTAATGGAATCGTGGGTAGAAGTCTGCTGGGATTCAGAGGCGTAAGGAACGCGACTGTACCTTGATCGGTGTGAGATTGGTTAGGGCTCAACTACATTCCAGTTCGAAGTTAACTTGGAGTAGGCTAGTGTTTGTAGCGGCTTAATACAGTGTGGTGTTCAAATCTAGACTAGGTCCCGGAGTTTTTCTGCATTTGCGGTTTCCTCGTTAACAAAATTTCTGGTGTCTGTGTTATTTCTTTTCCGCATTATATTTTCTATATAATTGAAATATCACAGGTTATGCATAGTTTAATCAATTAGATAATCCAACCTTTGGTTATTGATATAAATTGGTTGACACTTGAACATTGGTCTTTGGTACCGTTCAAGTTGTTTCACATAATAATCAAGTTCGCGGATTTCTATCTGTTTGATTTGCTGATTGCATTGTGAAATAGAGATTCAACTCTTGGGTATATTTCCATTGATTGAGTCTGACTGTCTAGTTGATTCTCTTGGAATTATATTGGAGTTTATCCATACAGATTTCCTAAACGAAATATTGGGTGAGGTTGTTAGACCCCCGCTTTTTCAGTCGGTGGTTGGAGGTGGTGGTGAGCGGCGGTGGTGGTGAGCGGCGTTGGTGGTGGAAGGTGATGGTTATATATATATATAGGTTGGTATTAGGTTGGTTTTAAATTAAATTAGGTTAAGAGTAGGTTAATCATTTCCACACTTTAGGACCCCTTATAACTATAGGGTGGATATTCCTATTACTTAATAGTCCCCCTCCGAAATGGAGTGGTGCCCAAAAATAAGTTCATTTTCTTAATTTTCTAAGTACTAGGTAAAGCTATCCCGTGACGACCTCAGCCAAGTCTCAACACATAGTTTCATTTCCGTGTTGATTGCCTTTCTTTGATTTACCAAAAAAAAAAAAATCTATCGTAGGGACTCCAAACTTTGTTTTTTAGGGGCTCACAAGATGACAAAATAGAGAGTCATGAAATAGTAATCAACAAAACCTCTTAACCTATTAATTTTATTAATAGTAATATCTTCCATTAATTAGTGTTAATAATAGATTAATTAAATTAAGTATGATTAGTAATTAAGTTAGACATAGTTAGGATTTGAATATCAAAATCAAAATCGATTTTTTTTAATTTAACAGTTATACTAATTTATAGTTAGGGTTTGACTAATTTATACGGTTGGGAGTCTTCAATTTCCCCAATCGTAATTACCATATATATATGGTTGGGACTCCCAACCGCAAAAAAAAACCAGGTTAAAATACGGTTGGGAGTTTGTATTTTCCCAACCGTAACTACCACATACGGTTGGAACTCCCAACCATAAAAAAACCCAGGTTAAAATATAGTTGGGAGTTCATATTTTCTCAATCGTATAAATGTTTTACGGTTTGGAAAACCAATACTTCCCAACCGTAAATAACTCTGAAACTATTTCAAAATCCCTAATTTGATCAAATCTAACCTATTTATGCGATCAAAAGTAACGAAAAAGGGTGGGTTTTCGATTTTTATCTAACTGAGGTAATTACTTGCGGAGAATCGATAAAGTAATTACCTAATTGAAGTAATTACTTGCGGAGAATCGTGGTTGAAGAAGGAAAAAAAAAGGAAGAAGAAGAAGAAGACAATCGAGAAAAAGAAGAGGATTAGGTTTAGGTTCAGTTTTTGGCTTTAGTTTAATTATTTAATAATATTTTTTATTATGGGTGAAATATCCCCTTATCCATATCGTTGGTGCTATTCAATTCCCTATTCTCCACCTCCCTATTCTCCTCCCTACAATCTAAATCCCACATTAGAATGGTGAACCCTACCTGAACCTGAATGTGAATCTCGACATAGATGTGAGAATTAGATTATAGGGAGGTGAATATGGAGGTGGAGAATAGGGAGACAAATAGCATTTCCGTATCCATATTTGGGGCACTTGAATTATAGGAGCCCTCAAAACCAAAAGCTTGGAGCCCTTATAAGGGCGGTTCCTATGCGGGGTGGCTAACCCACCCACTTGCCATGCCAACTGGCATAGAAAACTGGCCGCACCACTATGGGAAAAAAGATAAGCGATCGAGTCTCCACCTAGCGGTCGAGACTACTCCGCTAGCGGTCTCTTTTCGATCGCCCGGTCTAGTTTACACCGATAGTGGTTTAATATCGACCATCCACGGTCGGTGTCTACCGCCAATAAATACCCGTATTCCCTTCAGTTTTCATTCACAAAAAAAAAATTCTTTCCTTCTTTCTCCAGAGAGCAGACCAGAACGATTTCTAAAAAATGAGTAGTTCCAAAAAAAATAGACAAAAGAAAAGAAACAAGAAAGAAAAAGGAAAATCTGTTGCAGATAGTGATATCGTATGGGTTCGGGATAAACAACACGAGTTCGCTAATGTTAGGCAACTAGTAAGATCTGGTGTAACATCTATCGCATTTATGTAATCATCCCGGGCGGGTTTTGTTACCTAAAATTAAGAGGTGGGTGGTATGAGCTAACTGAAGTGTTTGGGTTACTCCCCGCAGTTGTTCAAGAATCCTTGAGAAGATATCCTTGGCAGCGTTTATATTTCATGAAAAGCAAAAACCACATGACTCAAATTGTGCGAGTTATTTGTGAACGTTGGTGGAACACTGCAAATACGTTATTTTTCGAGGATTTCGAGTGTGGTAAGTTCTATTTTTTCCATTCAATAGTTAATTTTTTAGTTCAGAAACAAATTTTAATTTTTAGATATTCAATTTTTTAGTTTGATACAAATTTTAGTTCCAGATACAAACTTTAATTTTATGACCATGTTGTTTTTAGGGTTCACACCGTTAGATTTGTATATATTGACTGGAATAAAAAGTGAGGGTGAAATAGTAAAATTAATCAATTAAAGTGGATATCAGAAGGAAGATGGAAACAATTACTCCCTTTGTACTCAAATGATACTGGAGGAAAGCCAGAATCCAGAGACTTACACTCGTATGGATTAAGAGTGTCTGGGTTGAAGGCTTTTTTGAGCCGTTACCATGCCAAGGGGATAAACAGAGCTGAAGATTATACCTAGCTTGGACGTATTTTTGTATTATGGATGTTAGGCCAAGTTTTTTTCCACAATGGTAGCTCAGTGTTATTAATTGGTTTTCTGGAATCTTTAGAAGATTTAAATAAAGCGCCAAATTATGATTGAGGTTCTGCAATTTTAGCTGAGCTATACACATGTCTCGGCGATTGCTCAACTAAGAAGACAGATATCTTAAATGGATTTTGGGTTGTATTGGAAGTAAAAATTATTTATTAGATTTATTATCGAGTTGTCAAACTAGTGGTGAATGTAGTGACACATCAATTTTCGTCAATGTTATTTTTCAGTACTGGTGGTATACTTATTTTAAGGTCGTGAAACCTGATCTTCACGATAAACGATTATTTTTTCCAGTCGTTTACAAGTAAAAAGATGATAATTGGATTGGTCAGGTTAATGATGGTCAAAATGTTGTTGCTACGCAAAGGATGCAACAAGTGTGCATAACTAATGTCAACATTACGTCAATGCCGTATACAGTAATTGATGAGTTCCATGAACCAGCGGCACAAGCCATGCTTCAGTTAAGCCTTAGGAGACTTGTGTTTTACAGTCCAGTTAGTGGTCAGGGTATTTGGTACTACGGAGAAAGACATCTGTTTCAGCTACAAGGAAGAAAGGTAAAAGCAATCAACTCGTTTCCAACTTCAATAATTTCACATGATGATTGAATAAAGTTGATAAATAATGGACCACCTTGGGAAGAAGATGATGATTTGATCCAAGAACCAGAAGATGACTATGATTACTACAATTGGTTTCGAAAGGTATGCAAGCTACATATTGTTGTTCATCCACAAAACTTAGATAGTTTTGACTTTCCAGCAATTGGAAATTTTCCACTTACAGATCTTCTATCCCAACCCCCACCACCGACGAGCGAAGCATATACGTACCCTAGCAGTCAAATGGGGTCGTCAAATATGCCTCCATTATCTTGTAAAGTCTAGACTTTATCACCAAGTGGAGATGTTGTTACAGTTCCACTTACTAGTGAAGGTATGCAACAGAGCTATCCGTACGATTGAGTGATGGCAACAAAAGAAGAGTATCAGAACGAGTTGAAAAATTTTGCGCTTTTTACCAATCAATTCCGCGATTTTCACTTTGAGACAGATGCAGGCTTTGAGGAAGAGTATGAGTTATGAATTTCCTGAGACTCTGTTAGGGTCAAGTTTTCAAATGCCCGGTGAGAGCAATACAAGAAGTCGTGCAAGTGGAAGTCGTGGAGGTCGTAGAAGTCGTCATCACACTCCAACTATGATGGAAGAGACTATGGTGGAAGAGACTCAGCTACAACCAACAACAACAAACTTGGAGACGGATTTCCAGTCTCCTATTGGTTTCATGCCCCAAGGTCCTGTAATTACTCCTGGTGGTGGCGTAAATATGGATGCATTTAGGCAATACGTAATTTATACCCTAGCAAGTTCAACATTTCACCGACTTCAAACACCTCCAATGGCTCCGGTACCATTTCAAGGTTATGAATCACCTGATGCTACTCAACCACCATCTCCGAGTCCAAATAATGAGTTTTCACAAGATCAAACAGGCTTAGGGGTTTATATATTTGGTGGTAATCGTTAGTTTGATAGATTGTTAATCGTTAATATGAATCATGGTTTGTTTAAATAGTTAATGTAATTACACGTTTGTTTAATAAATAATAATCTTCATTTAAAGTTTTCTACATAAGTTAAAATCGAGAACTTAGAATTGATAAGCTAGATTAAATTGGGACAACACTTTTGAGATTTCATGACAATTTGCATATCGGAATTTCTCTCCGTTGTCACAGACCCACTTTGCGCACAAGGTTTCACCACTTCTCATATTTCGATCCCTTCCCTTGTCATACCAATATACTTGGTAACATTCTTGGAAATTATGGAGAAACGAGCACTCAACACCATCAAATTGCGATTGTTGAGTTTCGTTGTTTTTTATTCACATTTCATAAAACGCGTCCCCAAAATGTAACTAGCTGTAATGCGCCATCAACGATTGGATAATTAGTGAAGAAAACATAATTCCTGCAGATGCATTCATCTTCTAACGTGCTAAAATTGCGCTGTTGTGCTCTTCTTATTTCATTTTGCACACTAGCTCAGAGTGCAACTCTTTGATTTTCGGACGCATGTTGCTCTTCTATGAATTGATCCATATACATGTTTTGAGCCATTGGAAAATCTAAGAAAATAGGAAGAAGGTGTGAGTTAAAATGGTAGAGGAATGTGGTATTTATAAGGGGGAAGATTTATGTCCGTTGGATCATATTCTACTTAGCGGTGTAAACTAGATCGACCGGTCTTATAAGAGCCTCTAGCGGTGTACATAACACCTAACGGTGTCTCGACCGCTCGGTGGAAACTTGACCTGGCTTGGCTAAGTGGAAAATTTGCCACTTAGTCAGGCCAGTTTGCCAGCTCCATAGTGGGTGAAAAAATAGCAAACTATAGGAACCGACCTAATAAGGTTTAAAATTAAAAAAAAAAGGGGTACATTATTTGTATGTCCCTATTTTTGACACCCAATAAATATATCCTTATACAACAATAAATATGTCCCTACTTTTTAATAATCTTATCCATTCAAAATTAGATTACCTTATCTATTTAAAATTAGATTACCTTGATACCCTCACCCATATAATATTTTTCTTTGTTTCAAAATGAAAAAATTTCTTCCCCTACCACTTCACCACCACCACTAGCACCGCCACCACCAACATTCAACTATCATTCCACCACCACCGTTCAACGACCACCACCTACTAACCGCCAACACCACCGCCACCAATATTCCACCACCACTCCTTCACCACCACCATTACACCACCACCAGTTCCTCCACCACCACTAGTCCGTCGCCGCCACCACCACTAGTCCACCGTCGCCACCACCACCGCCACCGCCACATTCGCCACCACTGGCTCGAATATTTTTGTATCAACAATGGTAGTTGATCCAAATAAAAATAGAACCAACAGTAGAAGTTGATACAATTTATGGGATCAACAATGGTAGTTGATCCAAAAAAAAGGATCAACAGTAGAAGTTGATCCATGTAAATGGATTGAACTTGGCGTGATTCGAACACGCATCATCTGACATGGAGTCAGTCATGCTACCATTGCACCAGAAGTTCAACATTTGAAGAAATTTTGCATAATTTCCTACAAGTATGATTTAAACTACAAGCATGATTATACTAATCCAAGGAAATGTTATCAACAATAGGAGTTGAAAGGATCAACAACAGTAGTTGATCCCATAAAAATTGGGTCAACAACATGAGTTCATCCGATAAATGGATCAACAACAGTAGTTGATCCATAAAAAATTGGGTCAACAACAGGAGTTCATCCGATAAATGGATCAACAACAGTAGTTGATCCATAAAAAATTGGGTCAACAATAGGAATTGATCCATAAATGGGATCAACAACAACAATTGATCCCATAAAAACGTATAAACAACAACAATTAATCATCACCTGTAGCTTCATAAACATCAATCCAGACTTCATAGACGTATAAACAACAACAATTATCTACAATCCATTATGACATACATTAGCAACAATTCAGTTATACTAAAACACAGACCCATTCCTCCACCAGCTGCAGTTTCAGATCCACCAACAGAACCATCAACCACCATCTATAATCCATAGCAGCAACCACCAGTTTCAGTATCAATAATTTACCAAAAACTAAAAATCAAAACTTAATCATACTAGTTTCAGAATCAATAATCTCGATCTCAATTAAATTGAAATAAAACAAAAAAAATCAAGTTAAATCATAATATTGAATCGATATTTGGCTTCAATGAATCAAACATGCAAAGATATCTTTGATTCTTCAACTCGAAATTCAAAAATCGAAACCCTAAAAATCAAATCGATCTCTGCATCTGGTTTCGAAATCAATCCCTAACCTAAGATGATGAAGAACAATTAATAACTAGTTGAGATCAGTTGAAATCGAAACAAAATTAGTGATCAATCTGTTGATAGTAGTGGCCGATGCGGCGGAGCTGGTGGTGCTGGTTTGTGGTAGCGGCGATAAAGAAGAAAAATGAAGTTTCTGTATAGAAACGAAGAAGAATGAAAGAAAGAGACGAAGGTTAAATAAGGTAGTATAATAATTATTTTTTTGAAAAAATTTACAATTATACCATCATGAATATTTGTAAAGTTTTCTAGGGATATTTGTGAAGGACCATCAGAAGGAGGGACAATAGTTCAATTACCACAAAAAAAGGGTTCTTTAGAAACCTGTTTTGAGGCATACTTATTCATTACCACATCTAGGGTGGTTTTATAATGGGTGTCTAAAGGTAGTGCAATTACCAATATATCCTTAAACAATATAATTACTAGAAAGCCCTTATCCTCAAAAACCCAAAATCAAAAATCAAAATAACTTTTAAACGTAAACATCTTGGACTCCAATTCAATCAATCAATCAATCAATCAAAAGAAACACAAATCGAAGTGAGCGATGTTGGAGTGCGAAATCCAAATCTCAATTGGTCTTAGATGTATTTTAGAATGCATTTGTAACAAACCCATCTTGTTTTTGATTGATTTTATTTTGTTTGATCGATAAAATATGATTTCAAAGACGAAATTAGGGTTTTCAGAAGATCAGTTCGGTTGATCTTGGAATATCAATTTTGAGCCAAACCTAGTATATGATTTAGAGAAACACTATGTTCGGATAATGCGATTTTGCTAGATTTTTTTCGAATCAACCGAACCTAAATTCGTCAGTTATAGAGTGAAGTTCGGCTTATAACTTGTCAGCCGAACCTATGTTTTTTGAAAATACACCTGGGTTCGGCTAACAATGATTTTGTTCGAATCAGCCGAACCTAAATTCGTGAGTTACAGAGTAAAGTTCGGCTGATAACTTGTCATCCGAACTGTTAATCTGGTCAGTAGATCCGGATTTTAAAAATTTCAATTTTTTGTTAGATTCAACTTATAAAAAGGACATTAAACCTCCTATAGAAGTCTACCTCTGATTTGAATCACATATTTTGGTCACTTATAAGAGCAAGGGCTATGGGGTGAGGAACCTCATTCAATATGAATGAGCCTCACTCATTTTGGTCTAGTTTGATGCTGCTATGGGCACTCATTGGGCCCTCATTTCCCCACAATCATTCATACAGTCACTGAGACAAGTGAGAGATGAAAAGTCTTCTCTGGATGGCTAATCTTCATCCGCCAAAGCAAAACGGCTGAAAATGTGCCGCTTGAACATCAGAAACGGCTGAACTTTAGCCTCTTCAACAAAAAAGAATGAAAAACGGCTGAACATTAGCCGTTTGCTATATTTTTAATCACAGGAGGCATAAGATCAGCCGCTTGTCAATAATCAAAACCTTCAAAAAAAATAAAATAATAGGGAAATATTTTTAAATCTGAAAAAAAGATAATGAAAAACCTCAATTTTGGGTGTAATTGATTCACCTTTGAGATGCCTATCAAGTTGTTATGAAGATCATAGTTTATTAACTGTTTTTTTCTCTTGGTGAAATGGATTTTAGTGAAGATGGGGGTTAACTGGAAAAAGTGAGGGAAGATGAACAGGGAAGAAGAAGAAGGGTTTGGCGCGGTTTATGGGGTTTTCATCCAGGCGGCTGAAGTTCTGCCTTCCTGGTATTTTTTAATAATAATTTTTTTTGTCAAACGGCTGATCTTCAGCCGTTTAGTGTATAATTTTTCTTCCCCACGGTCAACGACTCCCTCTTTCAGCTAGTGTCTCACTCATTTGGGCAGTGAATGAGTGTTAAAAACATTCACTCCATAGCCCTTCCTCTAATCACTAAAATCTCAAAACCCAAGTTTTTTTTCATTTCTTCTTCTTCCTCTCAAAAATTCCAACTCTCTCACATAAATTTGATTTCTCTACTAATTTAACACTAATAATTTAATTTTTAATCAAACCTTAAAATTCCTAATTAATCAAATCTAATAATAATTAACACTAATTATGTAAGGGTAGTTATGCCATTATCAAAAAGGATATATAAGGGGTGATGTTGTTTTTTATTTGGTGATCCTATTTTGGTATTATTTAGTATGCCTCAAAAAAATCCAGTATGCCTCACAACAGGTTGTTTTGGCATCTAGAGTCTAGACCGACTTGACTTGATACAGCGGAAACCCAATACAATATCGAGTTCTGTTCGTGGGCTACTACTGCTCAAGTGCTGAGGTATTTCTCTAGGGTTAGTTTTTTTCCCAATCGCGTGGGTGTCGATCTTTTCTTCTTCCTCTCTCTTCCAGGTACTTATATGGTTTTCTTTATTCATTCCTACTCGATATTTTTGCTGTTCAAGATTGTTTCTAACTTTTATGGAAGTAATTGTATTTTGTTGTTGTTAAATTAAATTATTTGTTTTGCAGTTTTCTTGAATCTGTGACTGGACAGGGATGGGTGAGACTGGTAAACGGTCTAGTTTCCAGAGGGATAATAGGGATTATGATCGAGATGGAAGATGCCAAAACCGGAGGGATCAAGATGTGGATGACAGGTATCAGAAGAGACGGAGAGAAGATAAAAGGGATGATGAGTTGATTGTATATCGGATACTATGCCCCGATAATGTTATAGGAAGTGTTATTGGTAAAAGTGGTAAAGTTATTAACACAATTAGAGAAGACACTAGGTCAAAAATCAAGGTTGTAGACCCATTTCCTGGTGCTAAAGAAAGGGTGTTAACTATATATTGCTATGTTAGGGATAAGGATGATGTTGAGGTTGATGATGATGATGAAGACATGGAACCTCTTTGTGCTGCACAAGATGCCCTTTTAAGAGTTCATGGTGCCATTGCACATGCTTTGGCTACTGTTAGAGGTGTTGATAATAAAGGAAGAGATAAAGAACAGGCTCACATTCTTGTTCCAACTAGTCAAGCTGCTAATATCATTGGAAAATCTGGTGCAACAATCAATAAATTGAGAAGTAAGACAGGGGCATACATCAAAGTTTCACCCAAGGATACTTCGGATCCTACTCATTCATGTGCAATGGAGTTTGACAACTTTGTTTTGGTATGTAGATTCTCCTTGCTCATCTTTAACTTTTTACCAATTATTGGGGATTGCAAACTTTAAATTGGTACCAGTCTATGAATTTTGCCCATCACTCTTCACTAGGTATTAGATGTCGGATAATCGGTTCTGAATATTATCGTTTCTTTTGCTGCTGATATGGTCTCGTGTTACTATAAGGGATAGCTTACCATCTAGTTGACATGTAGGACTTCTTAGTGGTATCCCAGTATTAAACGAAGCTGACTATATAATCACATATTTAGAGATTTGAATTCTCTAGGTAATGATGGAAAATATCAAGATGAATGAAATTTATATTTTGGGTACCTTGCGGATTACTCACACACGAGCCTTCTTTTCATTACTGTGTGTGTAGATCACAGGTGATCCTGAAGCGGTGAAGAGGGCCCTGTTTGCGGTTTCTGCGATCATGTACAAGTTCTCTGCAAAAGAAGTAGTCCCCCTCGAGGTTACGGTACCTGAAGTTACCCCAAGTATAATCATTCCATCAGAGTTATCTATTTATCCTGGTGGTGGATTTTACCAGACTGCAGACTCTCTCGTTCCTCCTAGATCTGTTTCCTCTTTCCTTGGTGCTTCACAGCATTTGCCCGAGCTTCATGGATTCACAGACACTGGAAGTAGCTGGCCAGCTTATTCACCCGGACTTCCTGTAGTATCTAGCTATGGTGGTTCATCACGAACTGAGGAATTAAAAATAAGATTGCTGTGCCCGCGTGACAAAATTGGCCGTGTTATTGGCAGGGGAGGGAGTACAATTAAAAGTGCCAGGCAGGAAACAGGTGCTAATATCGAGGTAAATGATGCAAAGGAGGTTCGTGAAGAGTGCCTTATTACTATTCTTTCGACAGAGGTCAGCCTCTTCTCTCCACCTAACCTCTCATTTTTACTGTCTTTTCTGTTAATTTGAACGTGGCAGCTTTGTTGTGATTACATCATTTAATTGGCTATTCTGGTTCAATTCAATGGTACGATATCATGCCATCCTAATTTCTAACTATCTGAATGTTTGGCCGAGCAAATTAGATTCCCGAGAAACTTGTTAAGATATAGGCACAGACAGTTATCGCTTATGATTTTTTTTTCTTTTCTTTTCCACTCATTCTATTTATTTTTTTCCTTAATTCTTATTGGCAGTCCCCAGAGGATCTTAAGTCCATGGCAGTTGAAGCTGTTTTAACTCTGCAAGGAAAGATAAATGACATTGATAATAGTGATAGTGATATAAGCATTCGCCTGCTAGTTCCATCTAAGGTTATTGGATGCATTATTGGCAAAAGTGGTTCGATCATCAATGAAATACGTAAGAGAACTAAAGCTGACATCCGCATCTCAAAAAGTGAGAAGCCCAAGTGTGCCGACAGCAGGGATGAACTTGTTGAGGTTTGTGCTTTGTGTGTGGTTGCTCGAGTTTTTTTTTTACTTATATAGTTGCTTAACTTATCTATGCCTTTTTGCATATTTAGGTTGCTGGAGAGGTCGCTAATGTGAGAGATGCACTTGTGCAAATCGTTTTGAGGCTGCGGGACGATGCCTTAAAGGATAAAGAAGGCAGTCGAAACCTTCCTACTGCTGATTCTATATACCGAGGCAGTGGCGGTTTGTCGTTACCTTCAGTCTTACCAAGTGTTTCCCAAGTTTCTTCATTGGGTTTTGACCAGAGGGTAGAAAATGGAAGTGGCCTAGGCATGCTGTCCTCCAGCAATAACCTCTTTGCGTATGGATCCTTACCGGTATGCTTAATGCTCCTCTCTAGTCAACATGTTTTGTTCATCTTAAGTTCATCTATGATTCTGTGCTCTTATCATGGAGGAGTCTCTAATCTTCGATGAAGTGTAATGTGCCTATGGAATTGTTGCCACTGTATTTGTGGCAACTATATTTTCACTATGCACACTACTACGGATCTGCTGTTTCCAGTTCAGACTTCATATTTAGGTTTGCTAGTTCTCTAGGACGAGTTGGTATTTTACTATTTTTGTAGGGCATCATATCTGATTGTTTCATTGCTCTCAAAGACTTCATGTTTGTATTTTTGTTAATATTTTCGATAGATGATGATGCTTATCTTTTTGAGTTAGCGGATCTAGCTGGCCTGGAGTGCTCTGTTTTTTACATCCCTCTTCTGTCTATTTATAAAAGAAGACAACACATCAGTGCTCTTGTCATATCGTTCATATTTTTTTCTTAATATTCTTATTCAATCCTGTTGGACAAGCCTCTCGATATAACGCATAGTAGCATAGGGATTAAAGAAAAATGTATCCTCAGAAAGAAGGGAAAAAAACAACTCAGCGAGTGCTGAAGGGTCGATACAGTTATACTGGCGTTTCGTACATTTTTTATTTTTTTTATATAACGGTTGTGTTTGCTTTTTTTGAAGGTTGGAGAGAGTGCCTACGGATCTTTTTCTTCATATTCAGCTAAGCCATTTTCGGGGTTTGTCTTACATACTTGGGTTCCACAGTATAATGTTTCTGTTGCTGTTATTTCATGTGTGCTTCATCTTTATTATGTCTGTGTGTAGATTGGCGCAACGTTCAGCTCTGGAAATATTGATCCCTTCAGATGCGGTCGGTAAAGTGATGGGCAGACGTGGGGCAAACTTAGCGAACATTATGAGGGTAAGTTCTCCTTTGAGGATCTGTTATTATTTTCTTGTGCGTATTTACTTTTTGCGTGTTTTCAGGCTGCACATTACACTCACGGGAAAAATATTGGATGATGCGAATCCTATAATTTTATTGAGAGCGGTGCTAAACCTAGGTTGTATTTTGCTTTGACACCAATAATTGCACTTCTAAACGTGTTGAAATATTCTACTCCCTTCATCGCCTTCGATTTTAAAGGCCCAGTGCATAATACATAAAATTACTCCAGATAAGGCAATTTCTCTCACTTGCATCTTCCCAGTTCCTACACAACTTGGGTCGGTAGAGGTTATCTTACGCAAGCGAGCCTTGTTTTAACACATGAAGTCGCAACACTAAGTTTGGTTAAGTTGAGTACTGCTTACTCCTTGATCCGAACCTATTGCAGAGGTGGCTTCACAGTAAGCTCTCCTTACCTGCACTCTAAGCTGAATCCACTTCACCCTTGTAAGCTTCCCATATCTGCTCCCTGAACTCAGTCTATTTTTTCACAACTCAATGGCAAAGCCCTTCTGTATATGCCTTACAAGTCCAACTAAGACACCCCTCAATACATATAATTGATTTTGAAGTATACACAAGTGTGTTTTTTCTCATTATCTCAGTTTCCTGGTTATGGACACGTAGTCACTCTAACATGCTGATTTTTGCCAGTTCCGTTTTTATTTGTATATCCTGTTTCGTAGGATTAAGTGGACTAGTGAGAACTGGTTTCTGTTATCTGAGTCAAATCTCCGTTCCATTACATATTCATCATGCTAATTAGCCCTCTTGGCCTCCTAGGTTTGTCTTTGGCCTCTCTTTAATACCATTGTTCCCGTGTTCGTTATATTCTTCGACCCCTTTCTCCATGACCTTGCACCGTTGGCATCTCATCCAGTTCTGATTTCTTTCGTGATACATTTTTGTTTTTGAGTCAGATTTCTGGAGCATTCATAGAGGTTCTGGATTCCAAATCCTCGCGAGGGGATCGTGTGGCTCAGATCTCTGGCACACCAGAAGAGAAGCGTTCAGCAGAGAACTTAATTCAAGCATTCATAATGGCTACCTGAGGTTTATTAATGCTTCCTCCTTATTATACGAAGGTGATCTGTAGTGTTAATTTTGGAGCTCTCAACTCTCGAGCTTTCCTCTTCGTAATTCCTTTTAGATTGCTCCATGTGAAATTTGTGTCCTAGGCTTCCTTCAGTAGGAGCTTCCATTCTTTCATCCTCCGCACAAGCTGAGTGGCGATTGTCTTTGAAGATTCAGCCGGCTTACCTTTTGGAATCTAGTAGTAGTTTCTGCGTTGCTAATTCTGTTCTTCGTCACCAGCATCTTAGAACTTTATTTAGGATCTTTCTTCCCTGTATTGGTGCTTTATCTTGCCGTACATCTTGGTTCCAGTTGTTTAGTGCCTAAAAATATGCAATCACCTGAATAACCTCGATTTGATTCAAAAACGGGTACTCACAGATATATGTTTATTTTTCTCGTCACTCTAACTAATCCTTGGCTTTTGGTGAGTATTGTTTCTTCTCTATCAACATTGTATGGTGATTATCTCTCTTTTTTTGTTATTCTGATTCCTTCACCTGTAGCCCAACTTAAGAAAATAGGGTAACTTGCTGAATCTAGAATGACACAAAGTTGGAATCTGGCTTCAAAACTCTATGTGCTATCCTGGCTCCCTCTTGTAGATCCCATTTCAGTTTGAGGGGAACCAATCACAAAAAAACTGGATGTTGAAATCTGCTGATTATAGAGTTTTTTCTTATCTATATGATGTTTGATGTCTCTTCATTGAGCAGGATATCTCGATTTGGGCTTAGCCAATTTCCTGCGAATCATTAATTCTTAGCCTTTTCAATTGTATAGTCCATTGTACAGCTTCTGTGTTTCAGTTAAAGAACCTTTCGAATACTGCATTTTTGATGTGTTCGTCTGTGTATTTGTGCTTGATATATGCACTTCTAGGTTTGCTTCAAAGCTTGTCTTTGTCCTACATGATTAACCAAAATCTAACTCTGTTACTTAGTGTACTCAAGAAGCAGCTAATCCATTCTATTTATTTTATGGTTAGGTCAATGAGCCAGATCAGATCATTTTTGCTTCTTATGCATTTGATTATAGGTCATCATTGTTATATTTTTTTACCTTAACAGACTCATAAAGATTTTTATGCGTTACTGTGCAGAAGTCTTGCTAATACCTTAATGTAAATGAATATAAATTTTGTCTTGTTGGAACGTTTTCTTTGGAATCTTGCTTCAAGTTTGTCTATGATATGTATATATCTATTTTTTTTTTAAATGGCTTCTGCACCAAATGTATGCTTCTAGAATCCAGATATGAAGACAAATGTCCAGTAAATTATAAAAACGGATTAGGGAGTGGTGTTGTTGTAGATAAAGTTAAGGCCGTCCATTATGGGAGGTAAAAGTGGGTAAAATGGTGTAGAAATATCTGTTAGTACCTGTTATTTGGCCACAAATGGTAGTCAAGTTTCCGGTCTTACTCATTTAACTGTCTAATCTTTTTGAGTTGTTTACAATGTGTATTTTGTAATGAATTCCCGTCGTGTCCAAGGAGATCTCCTTGTTAGTTAGCACTTCGCAGAATGAAATTTTGTTACCATCATGTGATCTAAATCCAACATATCGGACAACCCATTTTCTGAATTTGTTTTGCTGCTGATAGCTATTGGGAAGGTGACGTTTTCTCTAAATTATAAGAGAATTGAGCATATGTATCCACTATTTTCCCCAAAAATAAATTCATCTTTTCTTTCGGGTATAGAGCAAGGTAGTTTCCAAGTGGGACCCTAGTTAGCAATACGGGGCACGGAACTAGGAGTGGGACTTAAAAGGCTTCATTGGATCCGAGTCCAACGGCAATGACGTAACTAACGGGCCACCTGAAAATCTGATGAGTGACAGTGTCACGTTTCCCAAAACTATATTTGGAGTTGATGCTTACGAGGTAAGAAAAGTAAATAGTTATCTACTTATCCTTCCATGTTGGAGTTGGACGCGAGTCGGCGAGTGTGTATTTAGCGTTCTGAGGATGTGAAATTACCCGGATAACCCCTTACGACGTCCCCCAGCATCGATGCTCATCAACAATAAAGAAAGAGATGGGTAATTTTGGAATTTGAAAAGTTTGTTGTCATCAATAATTGTGCTTAGTAGTTAAACTAAAGAGTTGGGATTTGTGGGAATCACAATTCATTTCATGGATGGATGCCGATGCACCTTGGTAAGCTAAAAATCCAAAACTCCCCTGACAACCGAACCTGAAAAACCTTTTAATTGCCAAACTGTTTGTCTATGTAAATACGAAATCTTAGTTGATGTACAACACTTAAGAGAGGTTGTAAGTGGATTTTTCATTTCGATGGCAGCAACCAAGAAATCTTTGCAATATGTATTGAGAAGTATTAGCACAGGTAGAAGGAGCTTTAGTGCTCTACCTCAAGGAAACCCATCTTCTTCTCAACATCTCATCAACCTGGAATATCAATATATTGCTCACAAGTGAGTCTTAAATAATATCTCTCTCATGTTTTATCATACTAATTAATAGTATCAGTTTCCATCTTTATATTGTTCGGGTTTCTTATATCTAATTTTGTTGCTACAATAATTTCCAATTATTAGATCAATAGGTTTGCCGAACTAAAACAGAATATGGGTCTCTCTTCTCTTCTATGCTTTGTCGTCTCAACCTTTTTTCCGGTACACCATCTAGGCGGTTATAGCTGTTTCTATCTATTGATAAACTTTCTCACACTTACACTTCCGAGTTCCATTTATGATCACAAGAAATATGGAGCTATGCAGAGAATGTTTTTTTAATTTTTTTATTGCTGTTATGTTGAATCAAATTGAGGTCTTTCCAACACATGATGCATGCAACGTTCATCCACGACTTAATTGCTTACGTTAACAATTTCTGTTTGGTGCCATGGATAGCTTCATTACAATTTCATCTGTCATGACAAGCGCCAAAGAGTTCCACCCTATTTTAACATTTAGAGATGTATGCTCCATTTTTACGTTTACTCCTGTTCGAATAAGTAGTTTCTTTTTTGTAGCAATTATATTGTCTTTCCTCGGTGGTTTATGATTAACTTTAATCACTTGGACATGTAATTCGCAGTTATCACCCAATTCCGGTGGTATTTTCACATGGAAGGGGTTCATGTATATGGGATCCCGAAGGCAACAGATATCTTGATTTCCTTTCTGCCTATTCTGCAGTTAATCAGGTAAATAGTTCAATCATTCAGATTCAACTGTAATGGAACATTTAAGCCTGCAATTGTGCATCTGTTTTACAAGTTTAGCTGTAACAGGGTCATTGCCATCCCAAGGTCATGAAGGCATTAGTTGAGCAAGCAGGAAAGCTCACTCTAAGTTCCAGAGCGTTTTATAATGATAAATTCCCAGTACTTGCTGAGAGTCTAACAAATTTGTTCGGCTATGAGATGGTTTTACCCATGAATACTGGGCTGAAGGTGTAGAAACAGCGTTGAAATTGGCGAGAAAATGGGGTTATGAGAAGAAAAACATTCCAAAGGATGAGGTAAGAATCATCCATTAAGAATATATGATTGACAGAAGAACATCTTTGTTTCAACTGGGAGATTGTCTTTTAGATGGGAGAATTTCAAAGGGGACCATGACCATGTCAGGCTTTCAGTTGCAGCAATTTACATGTATTAGTGCTTTTTGTTAGCTTAAAAAGTCTAGTGATTTCTAACAAATGTTATATAGGTGCAAGTTTGAGATCGCTGGTTTGATCTATACTTACAGGTAGTCGCTCGATTCGGGCCTGATAGATAATGAGTCATACTTGACAGATATTTGGTCACCTTTTTAGTTGCTTTACTGGCTTTATAGATTTGAAATTGCGTTATCTAGATGAATTAGAAATCAATTGTCCTATTTTAATCCAACAAATGTGCAGGCTATTATTGTCTCGTGTTGTGGCTGTTTTCATGGTCGTACCATGGCTGTGATATCTATGAGCTGTGACAATGATGCAACTCGTGGTTTTGGGCCACTATTGCCTGGCCATCTTAAAGTTGATTTTGGTGATGCAAATGCACTTGAAAAGATTTTTCAAGGTATGAGAGTAGGAAGTGTGCTCCGTCGTGTTGATTGCTTGTTTATCTTTTACGTAAAGTCTGCGCTCCATGTTGGTGGACCATAAATACTTAGTTCAGAAGTTTGTGTATAAGAAGTCCCTTGGCTACACAATTGTTCTATGGTATTTAAATTCTGAACAATGCGTTTACGTGCTTCATTTTGGGCCTGCAGAAAACGGTGATCGGATAGCTGGATTTTTATTTGAACCTATTCAAGGAGAGGCTGGGGTATGTTAGCCAGGAACTTAAAGTAGTCTTGTAATTCATTATTCAATTTTATTTTATTTTTTGATTGGTAAAACACTCTTGTTCACTAGTTGTTGGGATCAGAATCTTAGTCAAACAGAGTGCAAGTCAGAAATTTGGAATACCTTTTTTCTAAGCTGAACAAAGTTTCAGTGTCTTGAATCTCAGTTTTATGTATTATCCATATCATCAAAATAAATCATATTAATGCAGGAAGAATTGCTTGCCCGGTCCTGTTTTTCATGTTGAAAATACCTCGGAGAACGTATATACTAAAATGCATCCTTGTGTTTATATCCAGGTTATAATTCCACCAGATGGTTATCTAAAGACTGTCCGAGCCCTATGCTCAAAGTACAATGTTCTAATGATCGCTGATGAAATACAAACCGGTATAGGTCGAACAGGAAAACTACTGGCATGTGAATGGGAAGATATTAGGCCAGATGTTGTGGTAATATTTCCTTCTTTGTTTGATCATATTCTTCATCTTTATAAGCGTTGAAAGTACAAACATGTCTACCTTGTTAGATTAAGCTGGCTTCGATTAGAAAAGTTTTAATGTGGTTATGTTGTATCCTGTTTCTTGGATGATTCCAGATTCAATAAAATAGGTTTTACTTGTTTAATTTTCGGGACAGACATACATGATGATTGTAAATGTTCGATTGGATCGGATCTAGGGGATGCTTAGCTATTTGTAGGATTATTTTCTCGTGGGACCATCTTGTCACTTTTCTATAGATAGTTTAATTCTTTCATAAATTTTTTCCCTCCTGTACGTCTTGTAAGACAATTAGGTAATCAAATCTCTTAGAAGAAATGGATTATCTCCAAGAGTTGGATGGAGAAATAGGTACCTACTGTGAGAGGAGAGGGAATAGGCGAATAGTATAAGAAATGGATAAAGCATTTTAGTTCACAAATGAAATTTGAGATTTAGGTAGGACATTATGATCAATACTATATGGAGAAACTTTTCTCAACTTCTGAAAACAAAAAGCAGTTCTCCTGAAGCATCTGGCTTATACTTATGACTATTATGCTGGTGTACTAATGTGCCAAGCGATCTATGGTTTTAACTCTATTAACATTTTTTTGTACTTGTCTTCAGATACTAGGCAAAGGGCTAGGTGCTGGAGCGGTGCCGGTAAGTGCGGTTCTCGCAGACAAGGATGTAGTGCTATGTATTAAGCCAGGGGAACATGGAAGGTAGCAGAAAACTATTTATATTCTGAATAAAAATTGTAGCACTACCTCATCGTAAAGGAAAATTGCACTTTTGTTTGCATAAATTTGATGTTTTGCTTCTGATTTAAATTTTTCAGCACATTCGGGGGCAATCCTTTGGCGAGTGCAGTTGCTATTGCCTCACTAGATGTTATCAGTGATGAGGGACTTACTGAGAGGTACAAGATCTTAATTCCATTGAACTTCTATAAGACAAATAGAGGAAGAAAGTTGAATATATAATTAGCTAGAAACTGTTGTATAATGTAACATTAAATTTACCTCTGTGCGAGAAAACCTTCAATTTATACACACTTACTTCTAGAAATTCTCAGAAGTATTAAAACAGTGTTGTAGTTGACTCTGCGTATTTGCGCAGGGCTGCTAAGATGGGAGAGGAATTTAGGCAACAACTAAAGAAAGTACAGGAGAAATTCCCCGAAATAATAATGGAAGTACGAGGAAAAGGTTTGCTGAACGCAGTGGAGCTTAATAGCAACTCATTGCTCCCTGCCACTGCTTATGATATCTGTCTTCAGCTTAAAGAAGAGGAATTCTTTCTAAGCCAACACACAATACAATAATTCGTTTAGCTCCTCCTCTCTGCATAAGGTAATCTTTCAATTCCTGCTATTATTTCATTTTCTTAAAGCTACTTTTTTTATTTGAAGGAAAAAGAGAAGAACATCATGGGTACCGTTGTCACCTTATTTTGAATCATCGGGACATATATGAATTTATCACATACATAATATATTTATTTTAATCCTTTACAGTTCCGAGGAGCTCCAAGAAGCCTCTAAGGCACTATCTAATGTTCTAGAGATTGACTTACCAAAACTGAAGAAGCAGAAGCCAGAAGTAGACCAGTCACCTGTTTCTCAAGTTTGTGACCGATGTGGGCGAAATACACAGTGATTTTTAGATACAGTTCTTAGAATCCTATGCACGTTTTTCCTCCATATTTACTAGAGACACGAGTTAATAGCTTGGAAGCTCTGTGTATCTCCATAAGATTAGCTTAGTCCAATACTTGAGCCCTTGCCTCAACCATTGGTCATTGAAGATCATATTAGTGTAGGTTAGTGTTTCTTTGTTAGAGAGACGGAATAAAATGGTTCCATAATGTGTAATCTTACCTCCATTTGTATGCACTCGGTTGAAGTTTTTCATGTTTGCATTTGCATTGCTATAAGAGCAAGTCTTATGGTGGAATCCAACTTATTCAAGTGTGGAAAAATCATGGAATGTCAAGTCTAGTGGCTTCCAAGTTGGGGTCTTCCACAGAAAATCCAAGCAAGGTTCCATGGTTTGGGGGAAGGGTCCGTGGAATCCATCTAAACGCCAATAAGAATAGCACTAAAAAAACGCTATTAAGAATAGCGTTTTTAGTTGTTGAAATCTAACGGCTGAGAAAAAAGCGTTATTCTTAATAGCGTTTTTTTAGTGCTATTAAGAATAGCGTTTTCACTATTCCATCACTACACTTGCACTTCCATCCATAATTCCAAATACTGAGATGGCGCGGAAGATGGAACTCTTGCTCTAATGCAAGTTTCATGAAAATGTTTCATGAAAATCAGATCTTTTGTCAAAGTAGCACTGGCAAAAGATCGGTGTGACTATACTTTCCAGAGAGCATTTGTGACGTTGGAAGAATCCAAGTTTGCCATTGTATTTGTTTAAGAAGTGTTCCGTCTTAATAGTCAATTAGGGATTTAACTGGCAATCTAATTGTAAACTAAACCAAATCAACATGTTTTTTCATTTCAATTCGGCTTGTTGGTAACCATTTTGTGCCCAAATTTGGTATGTGGGTGCGGCTTTACCTAATAATATGTGCGGTTATTTAATAACTACCTTTCAAGAAATATCAGTACTTAAATTTAGAAAAGCCAAAATTAAATTCTAATTAGCAGGAAAAGGAAAAATAGAGTTAGAAAATTTCATCGATGGTAGTTGTATGTCTGCCCGTTAGCTTCAATTCCCTACTCTTTTAACCTTGGAATCAAATATATTCATCAAGAACAACAAAGAAGAGCAAACTAGAGTTTTCTTTTAAAACTAGAATTTCTTACAAGTTTCATGGCCAGCAGTCAAAATGGAGACAGAGCTAGACAACATGGAGAACGTACATGCATGCGGGTCTGAAATCCAAAACAATTCGTGTTCAGGAAGTATTGGAGGAGACATAGACATTGACGGGGATCTCAGGTATACAAGTTTGAAAGATATCATTCCAGATTCGCCATCGACTCCAATGAGCCTCAACAGTGATGGAAATTTCGATTCATCCAATATTTCAATTAGGAACCAATTGGTTAAACAGGCAGCTTCGGCGTATCTTCAGTCGGCGATGATACTTGGAAGCCCAAATCAGAGTTGGGTTGGGAGGGTAAGAAGGAAGATACATAATAAAGCTGCATGTTTTTCATTGTGGCGTATTTACGTAGCAAACCCAATCAGAGCATGTTTTTGGCAAATATTTCAGATTGTAGGTCACTTGGTTTTTCAAATTGGTGGTGTTTGGTGCAGTAACAGCAGATCTTCAATTGCTTGAACTTTCATACTTGCGAATTGCGATCGAATAGACAGACCAACGGCTAATGTTCATGTCTTCTTCCTTCCTTTTTTTTTTTTCTTTTTTTCTTTGTTCTTTTTAAATCTCTCGTGTAAATGTAGATACTAACGGGAAAACTTGTATATTCGGATTAATGTTACATGCTAGTTAAATATTTTTTATTACTTTTTATACGAAGGAAAACACAAACCTCCTACGGTAGTTTCTTTAACATGTGAATGCGTACATCATGTATGTGTGTAAACACATGAATTTGACCAAGAGCCGAGGATAGGAATGGGGGTTTCGGATATTAAAGGAAGCCACCACTAGAAAAACCGAGATCATCATAGATGAGGGTGCAACACAAGAAGGCTGCTCCAAAGACGGATTGCCCCGAAAAAGATAACTGATGAGTGCCTAAATAATCCCCGGCTGTAATAGTACATGTTACGGCTAATAATAGAAGACTTATTAAGAAAGATATTAGGGTACACGTGTGTACGGTACTGGCATATCAGGCTTAGCCTATAAATAGCAGGGAACTCTTCCAGAAAAAACCAGAGTTCCCCAGATAATTGTATTGTGTATTGGGATTAGTCTCCTCGTTACCCTATGATAATTTAAGGGTATTTACATTTAGCGACTTCACTGGGGACTAGTCCTCGGTACCAATACCAAAATTTGCAAACATGAACTCGGAAACACCTCGACTTCGAGGACCCGAGACCAAGACAAATCTGCTTGTCAACTATTTAGTCAAATCTCATCAAGTAGCTTTATTAGAACACCAACGAAGAGAAGAAGGCTCAGATCCCATGTGTGTTGAGAAGGAACTTGGGGTAAAGTCTCCAATTAGAACTGGAGAGAGAAGACCCGGAAGATAGGGCTGTGCGAGAGGAGTGTCGGGAAGTGTTTTCTAATTTTTTCCAAGAGATCAAGTTCACTGAACACCAACAAGAGTTGGCTTGCATGCATATCCTAAACATCTTTGCTGGGGATGACCCTCGTGAATATATAGAGAAGCATTTTCCAAAACAAATTATTTTCGGAAAAGGACCGGATGGCCGAAGTTGGGCACTTACGCCCTCTGTTCATCACAGTCGGGGTAGGGAGAAACATCCTCAACCGAGCTATTGTAGACACTGGTGCCTCTCTAAACTTAATTTCTCAAGACACCATTCACCGAGTACGCATCCCACCGATAGCTATCAGGCGTTTCAATAGCAAAGTACAAGACTTCAGCAGAGAAAGACAGAAGACAATTGAAACGATACAAGTAGAGATCACTGTTGGACCCATTAGAGTTGTTGAACTTTTTCATGTGACTGAAGCGAGCTTAACATGTCATATCATTCTAGAGCAGCCGTGGTTGCGAAAACATGGAGTAATATCTTCTACAGATCACCAATGCCTTAAATTTCTACACGAAGGAAAAGAATGGCTTTTGGCAGCTACAAAGAACCCGTTCACAAGTGAAGAAAGAAATCGTTTTCCCGAGGCAGCTTTCTATGACAAACAAAATACGATTGCCTTTGAGGATGATTTCGGGAAAAGAAGGGGGTGCAAAGGAGAAGTGAGTGAGCGTAAGGGACGTTTTCAACGCTGTACTCAACCCGATGGAAGGAAGTATATAGGTATGTTGTCGAGGAAAGCATGGTAGCAGAAGAAGAACAAGTCATGCACGCGATGGAAAACCTATCTGTCAACGAATCTGAACACGATTGGGAGCACCCAACTTCCACATCTAATGGGAGTTTGGAACCAACAATCCCGCTAAACCTAGGAACTCCGGAAAATCCGAAGGTGATTCAAATTGGTGACGGATTAGCACTAGAAGAGCGAGAGGAACTGAAAGGCTTATTAATGAAATTCCAAGATGTGTTCTCCTGGACATACGAAGACATACCAGGGCTAAATCCAGCTCTTGTTTCACACGAACTCAAGACTTCACCATCTTTCAAACCGGTAAAGCAGCCTTGACGGAAGTTTTCTCACAAGGTTGAGGAGAAAATTAAAGAGGAAGTCTCGAAACTACTCGAAGCGGGATACATCAAGCCCATACACCACCCAACATGGCTAGCCAACATCGTACCAGTGGAAAAGAATAACGGTAAAATACGATGCTGTGTAGATTTCCGAGATCTCAATAAAGCGTTCCCTAAGAATGATTTTCCCCTTACCCTCATCAACCTTGTCGTCGATTCCATGGACGATCACGAACTATATGCATTCTTGGATGGGTACAGTGGTTACAATCAGGTCAAAATGAAAGAATCTGATGCTCCCAAAACAACATTCTCGACACCGGTCGGGAATTTCTATTACGTGATCATGTCCTTCGGTTCGAAAAACGCAGGTGCCATATACCAGCGATCCATGACTCTTATTTTCCACGATCTCAACCATAAGGAGATGGAGGTTTATGTAGACGACATCATTGTCAAAGCGAAGAAGAGAGCTGAGCTCGTGCCAAATCTTAGGCGGGTGTTGTCTCGGTGCCGAAGTTACGACCTCAAAATGAACCCGGCTAAGTGTACTTTTGGAGTAACCTCGGGAAAAGTTTTGGGTTTTAAGGTCACCAAAGCTGGAATCGAGATGGATGAAGACAAAGGAAATGCCATCATGAAAATGGCAACCCCAAAAAACAAAGAGAAACTCCAAGCATTGATAGGAAAGGTCTCTTCCGTACGACGATTCATACCGGTCTTAGGCACCGGTATGTCAAGCCTTCTCCCATTACTCAAAAAGGGATCCAAATGGGTATGAGGTGAAGAGCAGCAGATGGCACTCGACAGAATCAAAACATGTTTAACCCACCCACATGTAATGCGACCACCAATCCAGGGAGAACCTTTATACCTCCATGTTGCAAACACAGATAAAGCAATAGGTGCGGTACTAGTTCAAGATATGGGGAATGACAACTTGACCCCAATATATTATATCAGTAAGGCATTAAAGGAGGCTGAATTGCGTTACTCACCAGCGGAAAAGTGAAAAAGCGGCGGTCTAACAACACCACCCAATATTTCTCTTAGCAATCTGTATGGACAAACTCTAATAT
Organism: Papaver somniferum; assembly: GCF_003573695.1. Taxonomy (NCBI): domain Eukaryota; kingdom Viridiplantae; phylum Streptophyta; class Magnoliopsida; order Ranunculales; family Papaveraceae; genus Papaver; species Papaver somniferum. Next base: position 38,226,952 of record NC_039363.1, read on the forward strand.
ACTTTTAAGAGAATCAACAAAACTCAATCAATTAAAAGTACATCAACGAGTTTATATATCTCTCTCTTGATTTGATTTCCTCAAACAGAAACTGCGAATACTAATCAAATACAAGGAATAATTTGGATGGTACCAAAGACCAATATCCAAGGATCAATCAATGGCAATCAACAACCAAAGATTGGATTACTCTAATTGATGATCTAACGCACAACCTGTATTATTTCAATTATAAAGATAAAACAATATAATGCGGAAACTGAAATAACACAGACACTAGAAATTTTTTTAACGAGGAAACCGCAAATGCAGAAAAATCTGGGGACCTAGTCCAGATTGAACACATAATGTATTAAGTCGCTACAGACACTAGCCTACTCCAAGCTAACTTCAGACTGGACTGTAGTTGAACCCCAATCAGTCTCCACTGATCCAAGGTACAGTTGTACTCCCTACGCCTCTGATCCCAGCAGGATACTGCGCACTTGATTCCCTTAGCTGATCTCGCCCACAACTAAGAGTTGCTACGACCCAAAATCACAGGCTTTGACAATAAACAAATCTGTCTCACACAGACAAGTCTATCAAAGGATCAATCTGTCTCCCACAGAAAAACCTTAAATTTTTTGTTCGTGTTTTGATAATAATCAAGGTGAACAAAAACCAATTGATAATCCGGTTTTATATTCCCGAAGAACAGCCTAGATAAATCAATCACCTCACAACAATCTTAATCGTATGGTAGCGAAACAAGATGTTGCGGAATCACAAACAATGAGACGAAGATGTTTGTGACTACTTTTTATATCTTTGCTATCATAGATATTAATATCAAGCCAATCAATATGTTTGTACTCGTACGATAGAAGATGCAAGATCAGATCACACAACTACGATAAAAGTAGTATCGGTCTGGCTTCACAATCCCTATGAAGTCTTTAAGTCGTTAACCTGGTTTTAGAATAAGAAAACCAAAAGTTAAAGGAGAAAAAAATCTAGCACGAAAACTAGTATCACACGTGAAGTGTGGGGATTAGTTTTGCACAATACTAGATGTCCCCTTTATATAGTCTTTCAAATCAGGGTTTCGCCTTGGTCACAAAGCAAACAATATCCACCGTTAGATGAAAACCTGATTTAGATTCAAGCTAATATTTCTCAACCATTAGATCGAAAACTTAGCTTGTTATACACAAATGAAATGCATGCTTCTAGGTTTGTTAACCGTACCCAAACGTGTACATTGTTGGTTCAATAATAGTTAACCAAAAGGTTAGCCATATGAGCATTTCATACCAACCATATTCTTCTTCACCATAACTAGTTCAAATGAATCCAAATGAACTAGTTAGAGAGTTGTTCAATTGCAAGGAAATCTTATGTACTACACAAGACACAATTAAAGCAAAGATGGTTTGATTCACTCAAATCGGTTCATGAAATTTATAGCCACGGTTTGCAAATTGCATTCCTTAGTCTTTATAAGTTTAAGTTCAGAAATCATCTTCAGTTATATAACCTTCTTAAGTTCGCACACTAGGTTCGCGGACTTAAGCCACCGGGCAGAGTTTACAAACTTCAGCAGAAAATCTCGGCAAAGACTTTCTGCCGGTTCGCGGACTGGGTTCGCGGACGCAGCTAGTTTGTCAACTCCAGCAGAATTTCTCGGGATAAGAATTTCGGCAGTTCGCGGACTTGGCAACAAGCCATTCTTTCGGTTTCTCTTGATCAACAAAGTTCGCAAAATTTGGTTCAAGGGATAAGACTTATGCACATATGTGTTTCCACAACAATACTTATGTCCATCATTGGTTATGTAATCTAAACTCTCATTCCAACCATTGAAACATTCTTAGAGGATGTTATATAGTTGTTAAACCATTTCTCGTCAAAGAAATTTTCAAAATGATTGAAACATATCATGACTTTCGTCACTAGGTAAAGATAAACACGTTCTAAGCGAAACACTTACCAACACATATTTCGAGATATAGATAGGCGAGGTATACTCGGCTCGAAATACCAAATGTGTATAATCTAAGTCTATATATAGCATACGAATTTTTGTCTCAAGAAGTAGGAGATAGAGTAGATAGAATTTTGAGTGACAGATAAGTTCAAGTCTTCACATACCTTTTTGTCGAGAAGTTCCACCGGTTCCTTGAATATTTCTTCTTCTTGTATGATGAATCTCCATGAAGTCCTTGAGCTCAACTTCACTTTTAAACCTAGTACGAGACTTAGCTATAGTAGACTATAAATCAAGACTTATAATTTTGATCACTAACATTGACAAACATGCTTGAGATAGCAACACATGCGAGTTCGACCGAGCAATGCTCTAACAATCTCCCCCTTTGTCAATTTTAGTGACAAAACTATCAATACATATGGAATATAAAAAAGATAAAGAAACTTTAGTAGCTCCTATTCCACATGTCTAATATTCAACATTCCTCGAAATCTTCGTCACTTCCAAGTACTCCAATGATCCCAAAGGTTGTAAGTTTAGCATCACCGTTGTTGAAGATCCGTAACTATAACAATGAGAAAGCATCGGTCTCGATCATTGTTATACAGTGTCATAGTATTATTACACAGTGTCAAAGTCCAATTGTATCACAACTTCAACAATAATACTATGGTGATATGTATCACTCCCCCTTAGTCAATACTCCATCTCACATGGAAACCACTCCCCCTTACACAATGATCCGAAAACCGTATGTATTTGTAGTGTGAACTACATATTAATTCTCCCCCTTTTTGTCAATAAAATTTGCAAAGGTACAAGAACGGTATCACAATGAAATTTCCGTAAGAGACATTTCATGACTAAAAGAAAAATACGTACCATCTAATTTAGATGCAATCATATAGCCGAAGCTAATAGCATTCATCAAGGAGTTTAAAGATACAAGATAACCTCTTTAAAATTCCACATCTGCACACCCCTCAAGATATGACCATTAAGCACAAGTTCAAAAGAACTCTCCCCAATTTGATGTCATTCCCAAGGGAACAACAAGAGCGACCTTAATTTCAAAAGAAAATAAGGATTTTGATTGGACACCAAAAACCATGAGAATGATTTTCTATATCCAAAAACTCAATCAAATTAATCACAAGTAAACCCATGATTAATTTAATCGGAATATGCAATCAAATTAAACACAAAAGTGATCAACTTAATTGATTATGCTCGACATAAGAGAACTTACGGAGCGTACGACTAACATAACCATTAGAAAATGAATAGGATAGTCGTTCATATACTCAACATAAGAGGAAACTTATGGAGTATGAAAATACTCAACTAGCTTAATTACAAGAGAACCCATAATTAATCTAATTGGAATACACAACCAAACTAATTACAAAAGTAATCAATTTAATTGTCATTTGTTTTGCTCGACATAAAAAGACTTATGGAGCAATAACTAAATAACCAAACAATATGATTAATTTAGTTCAAGAATGCTCAACATAAAGTACCTTACGGAACAACCAACAAAGATAATAAAAAATTAATCAACTTGGTTGTATCGTGCTCAACATAAGACACATTACGGAGCCTCACAGTATTACATAAAATATGGATCAGTGAAGATCAATACTGTGGAATACACAAGGATTCATTCTATCTTCCATCACTATTTGCATAACGATATTTAGTAGACATAATCCTTGAACACATAAGATTTTAACCTATCTTCCATCAAAGAATTGACAATATAGGCTTAACTTTTGTATGTGTCAAAAGTATATTCATCCTTAAATCAATACATGAATACCGATCATGAACGACTTTACTTTTGACAAAATATGGGACAACATAGTTCACGGACGTAAACACCAATATCCCATAACAACTTGCACTATAACAAATCATGAAGATTAAATACTGCAAACCATCATCCTCCAAATATTTTTAGAATTTAAACCAATAAACCTAAAAAAAACAAGAAGATGAAAAATAATAGCTATGTGTAGTCACAATCATTGCTATTCAAGTACTAGTTATTCTTCCAACTAAACCAAAAAGAAGACATACTAGGCAACAAATAAAACTCAGTTTTCCTTGATGTTTTCATACCTATGGAATGGTCCATCGAAATAGGAGTCATTGATATCCTTGATTTTGTTGACCGTAGAAACACCATGTTCATGAGTCAGAACGTTAGTTTTTCGATCAACAACGCGAACAAAGTGTCGAGCCTTAGCGCAGTCAAGAATAACTTTCTTATGATTCCTGATCAAGATATTTTGAGTACTAAGGATTTTTGCATGTCCATCAATAAGCTGGTTGACCTGCAGTTGAAGGTTAGCAAGTTCGTTCTTTACTTCATTCTGAACGAGAATTAAATCCTTGGCAGATTCTCCAACCCAAGAGTTATACTCTTTCCTTTCAAGCATCTTCTTCAGAATAAACTCTTGAGCATGATCACTTCCTTTGAGATCATCCTCTACAGTAGGGTTAACTTCTTCTTTGGGAACAATTTCCATTGAGTTCCTTTCTTGAAGATTAATGAACACATATATGAAGATATATATGTTCAAATGTACATCTTAGATGGAAACCTTAGAGTTCCTTGAGGAGATATGGACGTTCGTGGACTAAGCCATACGCCAAGGAATGGACCCAACCAGGAAAACTGCATACTGTGTCGCTTTCAAAAAATTTCAGCCCAAAAAGAAAGGTCACAGTGAAGAAGGAAGGAAATACCAAAAACTCACATCAAGAGATATCAAACATACATACTAATGGAACTCAGTTAATTACTTGAGCATCTCTCAAACATCATCCTTGTATCTCTCAAGTTAGATACAAGAATGGAACTTTCTCCTACTAGGTAGCAGAGGGAGACACAGTCTCACCATAGGTTTTGAGAGAGTAGTTGTGATTTCCACCAGGATATCTGATCTCAGCATTTCTTGTCTTTCCATGGTAGTTTCCATTTTTAGGGAAATTTCTCATAGCTCTTCCTGAAAGCTCAAGAGAAGAAGCTTTCTGATTACTGAGTCTAGGACCTCTAGAGATTGGTTCAAGAGGATTTTCCGAGATGGGTTTCCAAACTCTAGACTTAGATTCACCAGAGTTGTTCTTATAAGCACGAGTCATGCTTTCATCAGCAGCATAAGACTTTATACCACTAGAATGCACAGAAGTCCTGTAATGATTCCTAGGAAGGAGATCATTTTTATAAGATGTCTGGTGTTTTGTGAGCATGATATTCACTGCAGTAGTCGACTGACTATTTACCCCATTGACAGTAGAAAGAAGCAAATTACGAAGTTTAGAAATTTGTTTCTTCCTGGCAAAAAAACGGATAGCATAGTGATTCCCTTTTCCACAGAAAGTACAGGTTCGTGGAGAAGACGCAACAGGCGACATCTGTTTTAACTTTACATCCCTGTGAGAAGATTGTAAGTTATATAAAATTTTATTGACAAAATCTTCTTTTGGAGGATATTTCTTCATGTACTTTATGTCAAGAGGAACAGTTGGAACAGAAGAATTTTTCCTTAAGACAGAGTTTTCCTTTTCCAAGGTTATACACTGTTCATGGGCTAGTGAAAGTGATGCATCTAGCTTCTCTTTTTCAACACGAAGTCCGTTAAGATCAGATGAATGCGTCTTGATCAAACGTTTTTCTCTAATTGAGCCTTCTTTGATAACCTTTTCAAGATCACAAATCTTTTCACGCTGTAGATTATTTTCTTGAAGAAGTTTCTCAATATCCTTAGAGAAGGACTCAATAATGTTATAGAGTACATGTTCTCGATCAATAGACTTTTCAAATTCATCGATGAGTTGATCATGATTCTGAATATCAACAAACTCAGTAGAATTTTTTGCGATTCCGATGAGTTTCATTTCAGCTTTCGCCATTGTGTCCAATGTCTCATTGGAGGAAGAGTGATCAACACAAGACAATCTTCCTACCTTGAGATTCGGAAGAATCAACTAAGGAACGATCACAAATCTTTTCACGCTGTAGATTATTCTCTTGAAGAAGTTTCTCAATATCCTTAGAGAAGGACTCAATAATGTTATAGAGTACATGTTCTCGATCAATAGACTTTTCAAATTCATCGATGAGTTTATCATGATTCTGAATATCAATAAACTCAGTAGAATGCGATTCTGATGAGATCCATTTCAGCTTTCGCCATTGTGTCCAATGTCTCATTGGAGGAAGAGTGATCAACACAAGACAATCTTCCTACCTTGAGACAACTGACATAGTTGAAAGCTTTAGGAGGCATCCTGGTATGCGTAAGAGATTCTGTCCTCAGACTCAGATTTCTACAAACACAGACTTGTAAGGTCTTGAACGTGTTTGCCTGCTCTGATACCAAGTGAAAAAGCGGGGGTCTAACAACACCACCCAATATTTCTCTTAACAATCTATATGGACAAACTCGAATATACTTTTAAGAGAATCAACAAGACTCAATCAATTAAAAGTACATCAACGAGTTTATATCTCTCTTTCTTTATTTGATTTCCTCAAACAGAAAATGCGAGTACTAATCAAATACAAGGAATAACTTGGATGGTACCAAATACCAATATCCAAGGATCAATCAATGACAATCAACAAACAAAGGTTGGATAACTCTAATTGATGATCTAACGCACAACCTGTATTATTTCAATTATAAAGATAAAACAATATAATATCGAAACTGAAATATCACAGACACCAGAAATTTTATTAACGAGGAAACCGAAAAACCCCGAGACTTAGTCCAGATTGAACACACACTGTATTAAGCCTCTACAGACACTAGCCTCCAAGCTAACTTCAGACTGGACTGTAGTTGAACCCCAATCAGCCTCCAACTGATCCAAGGTACAGTTGTACTCCCTACGCCTCTGATCCCAGCAGGATACTGTGCACTTGACTACCTTAGCTGATCCCACCCACAACTAAGAGTTGCTACGACCCAAAATCGAAGGCTTTGACAATAAACAAATATGTCTCACACAGAAAAGTCTATCAAAGTATCAATCTGTCTCCCACAGACAAACCTTAAAATTTTTGTTCCGTCTTTTGATATAATCAAGGTGAACATGAACCAATTGATAATCCGGCTTATATTCCCGAAGAACATCCTAGATAAATCAATCACCTCACAACAATCTTAATCGTATGGTAGCGAAACAAGATATTGCGGAATCACAAACAATGAGACGAAGATGTTTGTGACTACTTTTTATATCTTGCCTATCATAGATATTAATCTCAAGCCAATCAATCTGTTTGTACTCGTACGATAGAAGATGCAAGATCATATCACACAACTACGATAAAAGTAGTATCGGTCTGTCCTCACAATCTCAATGAAGTTTTTAAGTCGTTAACCTGTTTTTAGAATAAGAAAACCAAAGGTTAAAGGAGAAACGAATCTAGCACGCAAACTAGTATCACACGTGAAGTGTGGGGATTAGTTTTGCACAATACTAGATGTCCCCTTTATATAGTCTTTCAAATCAGGGTTTCGCCTTGGTCACAAAGCAAACAATATCTACCGTTAGATGAAAACTTGATTTAGATTCAAGCTAATTTTTCTCAACCATTAGATCAAAAACTTAGCTTGTTATACACAAATGAAATGCACGCTTCTAGGTTTGTTAACCGTACCCAAACGTGTACATTGTTGGTTCAACAATAGTTAACCAAAAGGTTAGCCATATGAGCATTTCATACCAACCATATTCTTCTTCACCATAACTAGTTCAAATGACTTCAAATGAACTAGTTAGAGAGTTGTTCAATTGCAAGGAAATCTTATGTACTACACAAGACACAATTGAAGCAAAGATGATTTGATTCACTCGAATCGGTTCATGAAATTTATAGCCACGGTTTGAAAATTGCATTCCTTAGTCTTTATAAGTTTAAGTTCAGAAATCATCTTCAGATATATAACCTTCTTAAGTTCGCACACTAGGTTCGCGGACTTAAGCAACCGGGCAGAGTTTACAAACTCCAGCAGAAAATCTCGGCAAAGACTTTCCGCCGGTTCGCAGACTGGGTTCCGGACGCAGCTAGTTTGTCAACTCCATCAGAATTTCTCGGGATGAGAAGTTCGGCAGTTCGCGGACTTGGCAACAATCCATTCTTCCGGTTTTTCTTGATCAACAAAGTTCGCAAACTTTGGTTCAAGGGATAGTACTTATGCATATATGTGTTTCCACAACAATACTTATGTCCATCATTGGTTATGTAATCTAAACTCTCATTCCAACCATTGAAACATTCTTAGAGGACGTTATATATTTGTTACACTTTTTCTCGTCAAAGAAATTTTCAAAGTGATTGAAACATATCATGACTTTCGTCACTAGGTAAAGATAAACATGGTCGAAGCAAAACACTTACCAACACATATTTCGAGATATAGATAGGCGAGGTATACTCGGCTCGAAATACCGAATGTGTATAATCTAAGTCTATATATAACATATGATTTTAGTCTCAAGAAGTAGGAGATAGAGTATATAGACTTTTGAGTGAAAGATAAGTTCAAGTATTCACATACCTTTTTGTCGAGAAGTTCCACCAGTTCCTTGAGTAGTTCTTCTTCTTGTATGATGAATCGCCATGAAGTCCTTGATCTCAACTATACTTTCTATCCTAGTCCGAGACTTAGCTATAGTAGACTAGAAATCAAGAATTATAGTTTTGATCACTAACATTGATGTTGATGGTGGTGTTTAGCTTAGGGTTAAAATCGTAAAACCGTACAACTGACATGACGTCACTATGACCATTAGCATATTTATTGAATTCATCAGCATGCCTATGTAAGAATTACCAGGGTACCCTTTTTTTATGCGTCATGTTCCACGACAGAATCCTCAACATTGACCGACATCATCTATGCCAAACCCTAATTCTCATACTACCGCGCCAAGGCATGCCAACCATGCCAGCTGTACCACTGTGCCAATGGCAAACCATGTCAGCCACATTTCCGCGCCAAGGCATGCCAACCATGCCAGCCGCACACCACTGTGCCAATGGAAAACCATGCCAGCCACATCTCCGCGCCAAGGCATGCCAACCATGCCAGCCGCACCACTTTTCCAATGACAAATCACGCCAACCATGTCTACTGCGCCAAGGCATGCTAACCATGCTATCCGCACCATACGCCAATGGCATGCCAAACCCTTGGCCCCACCATGCCAAGACAACCGCACCTTGCCTTGGCCCCAAGCATGCTAGCTGCACCATGCGCCAATGGCATGCCAAACCCTTGGCCCCAGCATGCCAAGCCAACCGCACCTTGCCTTGGCCCCACCATGCCAAGTCGTCCGTACCAAACCCTTGGCCCCACCATGCCGACCTTCCCTATGCGGCTACCAAAACGAAGGCGTGCGACGATCAACGACCACCCTTCCATCCTAGATACAAATCCTAGCCGTCCAAGGTCGCCAAACAACGCATGGTAACCTTTGGCCTAAAACTCTCGTTTTGGCCACGCCAAGGCATGCCATGCCACACGTGCCAATGGCATGCCAACCACCTTATCGCGCCATACCATGCCGGCCTTCCCCATGCGGCTACCAAAACGAAGGCGTGCGACGATCAACGACCACCCTTCCATCCTATATGCAAATCCTAGCCGTCCAAGGTCGCCAAACAACGCATGGTAACCTTTGGCCCAAAAACCTAGTTTTGCCACGCCAAACCGCACCAAGGCATGCCATGCCACATGTGCCAATGGCATGCCAACCACCTTGCAGCACGATACCATGTCGGCCTTCCCCATGCGGCTACCAAAATGAAGGCGTGCGACGATCAACGACCACCCTTCCATCCTGGATGCAAATCCTAGCCGTCCAAGGTCGCCAAACAACGCATGGTAATGTTTGGCCCAAAACCCTAGTTTTGGCCACGCCAAACCGCACCAAGTCATGCCATGCCACATGTGCCAATGACATGCCAACCACCTTGTCGCGCCATACCATGCCGGCCTTCCCCATGCGGCTACCAAAACGAAGGCGTGCGACGATCAACGACCATCCTTCCATCCTAGATGCAAATCCTAGCCGTCCAAGGTCGCCAAACAATGCATGGTAACCTTTGGACCAAAACCCTAGTTTTGGCCACGCCAAACCGCGCCAAGGCATGCTATGCCACATGTGCCAATGACATGCCAACCACCTTGTCGCGCCATACCATGTCGGCCTTCCCTTTGCGGCTACCAAAACGAAGGCCTGCAATAATCAACGACCACCTTTTCATCTAAGATGCAGATCTTAGACGTCCAAGGTTACCAGCTAACACATGACAGCCTTTGTTCCTAGTTTGGTCGAGCCTAAACAAAGCCAAAACCCTAACTTTTGGCCGCACCTAAACTGGGCCATTTTAAAGCCATACTGATCACACTTTCCTGCCACTGGCTACCAAACGAAAGGTTGCAATAATCAACGGTTACCTTCCTCTTAAGATGCAAAATCTCGACCGTTGAAGGTCACCACCGAGATGGAAAGTCTCCCAAGATTAACTTGCCAGACAACAACAACATGCTACATAGTTTCCATGAAAACACTCGATACATCAACACATGTCACAAACTGGGGGATGTTCATTGGGTATTGGTTTGGCGGTTTACAGCATGCGGCGTACACTATGCTCGTTATAAGAAAGTGTCATAAGGATGAGGCGGTTAGTAAATACAGGGAGTAATGGTGAAAAGCTTTCTTTTATGGAACATCAATTCCAAGCGTTACCGGTTACCACCTCCTCTCATTTACTCACGCGTTTTCTATTTCTTAATGAGACCAGAGTACGTTTCACTTCGACTTGTATAAATAGGCATTACCTATTTCCACCGAACGACAAGTTCAGGTCAGGAGGATACAACACTCAGAAAATATTTGCTAGCTTTCCATCTTTTAGCTTCCCACTTTCTGATACAAGTATTGAAAAAACTACTCCTCCAGAATCAATTATTCTGGTCTCAACACTTTCTTCGCTTCCCTCCCCAAAACCAACCTTTCTCCTTCATTTGGTGACTGAAGCAAGTATGGAACAACCATTTCTTGGTTTAGGCCGGATTCATACAGATTGATCTCTTGAATCTAAAGTACTCCCTTGCAGTACATTGTTTAGGGTTTAAATTCGTTTCTCACCCACACACCCGAAATTACCAAAATCAGCAGAAACCGTTTTCACCCTCAAACAATTGACAAACATGCTTGAGATAGCAACGCATGCGAGTTCGACCGAGCAATACTCTAACAAAAAGGCATGTCTCCCTTTGGTGCTAGCGGCACCGAAACTGAGATATTATCTACTGGCACATCAAACTTATGTAGTCGCTTCGGGAAACCCGATAGCTTACTTTTCCGCGACTACTATTCCATCCGGGAGAATGACCCGATGGTCAGTACAACTTTTCGAATTCTCCCTCCAACCGGTAAAATCTAAGGGGATCCGAGTTCAAGCTATTGTGTATTTGTTAGCAGCCTTTCCAGGATACGAGACGACCCCCCTCCATGAAGACATCCCTGGGGAAATAACAATGGTGGAAGAAACCAAGCCGTGGTCACTTTACTTCGACGGATCGTCCCACGGGGTCAAGGGAGGTGCAGGAGTAGTATTGATCACACGGACTGACGAACTGATATCCAAAGCTTTCAAGCTCGATTTCCCTTGCAGAAATAACGCTGCCGAATACGAAGGTTTCCTTTTGGGTCTGAAAATTGCCAGAGAGCTCGGAGCCAAAAATATCGAAGTCAAGGGCGACTCTCATCTACTAATACAGCAAATATTATGGGAATTCAGTGTCAAAGAACCGACCTTAGCTGCATACAAAGACAAGGCCCAGAGGTTAATCGGAGAATACGATAGCGTGTCACTAGCTCACACGGGAAAAACATCCAATTAACACGCTGACGCGTTAGCCACGCTAGCGTCCAGTTTGCAAATTCTAAACGTAGCCGAAGAAACCATCACAGTAACTATAAATACAATCCCACCGACTTGGTTCGAAGACATCATTTCCGAAGATGAGAATGACTGGCGACGACCAATTCTAAAAGACCTCAAACAGTAACCTGAGGACCGCCAATTACCATGGAAAACCTTGTGCAAATACAAAATCATCGATGGGAGCTTATACTTCGTCACCACCGGAGGAATCTTGTGCAGATGTGTGGGAACCGAAAAAGTGAAAAAATTACTACACCGAATCCAAGAACGCACTTGTGGGTTCGGGCTCGAAATACCCTTGCAAATAAGGAATCAACGAGCTGGCTTTCACTGGCCAGATATGTCGCAACAAGCCTAAAACCTGCAAGACAATTGCGAAGGTTTTCAAGGAGCTCCATTACACGAAGAAGCCTTTATGCTTGATGAGGAAGACTGGTGAACCCCCTATATGGAGTACTTGACCCAAGGAACTCTGCCAGACGATAGGAAAGCATCTAAAAGACTAGAGAAAAGAGCTAGGAAATTCTTCGTCATCGATGGAGAAATTTTCCGAAGAAGCTTTAACCAAAAAACTTTAAAGTGTGTAGATAAAGAAAATGCCACCCGCATAATGGAAGTAGGCCATGATGGGTAACAACAAGGGAAAGCAAGACTTTTCACTCAGATCCATGACGCAGGATACTATTGGCCAACAATGAAAAGCGACATAACGGAATATGTACAAAAGTGCGAGCAATGCCAAATCCATGCGAACTTAATCCACGCGCCACACATTATGCTCCACGACACTTGTACTCCACGGCCTTTTCACAGTTGGGGATTAGACAACCCAAAGTCATCTAAGAAATACGAATACATTATCACTGCCGCAGAATGCTTCACCAAGTGGGTAGAAGCCATACCACTAAAGGGAACCACCGGGGAAGTGATCTCGGCTTTTATCAAGGAATGCATCATATGTCATTTTGGAATTCCCATGTACATCATTTCCGACAATGATATACCTTTCGTAAATAGTGATGTGAAAAACTCATAGGGGCTTTCTGAATCAGGCACAAGGTGTCGACTCCCTACTACCCACAAGGAAACGGACAGGCAAAGTCCACGAACAAAACACTACTCAGAATCTTGAGCAGAAGCCTCTATGACGATAAAAGGGCATGGCATGACGAACTCCCGCTTGCACTAATGGCGTATCGAATTTCTAAACGAACATCAACATGATCTTCACCTTACAGCTTGGTCTACGGGGAAGACGCTATCATACCTGCTGAGGTAATCATAGCAAGCGGAATCGACCTTGAAATTCAACGCATTCGATCACTCTACATGATAGATAAACGTCGGGATATCGCCGAAAAAAGGTCAAAGCAGTATCGTGATCGGCGCGCGAGATTTTACAATCAGCACGTCAAAGAAAGGCATTTCGAAAAAGGGGAGCTAGTGCTCGCTGTAGCCCCACATGTTCAAAGAGAAGGAAGTGCCGGTAAATTTTCCTCAAATTGGGAAGGGCCTTTCCGAATCCGTAAAGTTGGGGAGTCTGGATACTACAAACTTGAACACGCCGACGACTCCAAAATCAAAGGTAAACGAAATTCCAAGATCAATGGAATCTGGCTGAAGAAGTTTCTTGCCTGAATGAATTTCATTTTCGTAAAATATCCGATAACAGGATAACACCCAGTGTCTCCCTTTGTTTTCCGAATAAAACAATGCCGCTTCTCCTAATCTAAGTCTTTTCTCGACTTGCATACTCTAAATCATCATTAAGTTGATGCAACCACGTACTCAGGACAAAACTCTACACAAAAGGAATTGGGAATGACCCCAGCTATGCCGGATGAGAGCTCGTTCACATAATCCGAACTCACAAGAGGAGACTATTTCTGTTTCTCTCGAGAGAGGCTACACATAGTGACTTCGGGCACAACATACCCCTTTACAAACTTGCAAAAGTGTAACACCGTATAACGGGACTTATACGAGGTACCTAATGTCGAGATCACATGCACCAAAGAATGCAACCAACCCAACATCCTATCATCAAATTGTCCATGTACCTGTGAACAAACCCGACAATCATACTCTACAACGCACACGCGCAACCCCCCCTATATTGCAAAATCCTTAAAATCAAAAGGGGGGGGGGGGGGAATACATGAAACACAATAAGAAACACGAAAGTCAATAATTACATCCACGACAAAGTAATACATAAACAACAATGAAACTAGTCATAGTGTCGCATCCAAAACAAGAATAGACAAAGAATAAAGGAAACAGTAAAAGACTTTCCAGCTCGAGTCCCATTCATCAAATACCCCGAATCTTCCACAAGAGCATCCTAATGACCATGGTAAGACGTGAGCTGATTAAAGACAATCCGAAAAGGGGTACCCAAGATAAACACGAGACATCACAAGAAAGAATGAAAGAAATCAAATTAAGATCAAAAGATAAGTTAAGCTCCCTGCATAGAAAGGGTAATTAAGTACAATTATTAATGAGTTTAATTGTCGCTCACTCAGATGCAATATTTAAAAGGAAAAGACATTGGTAAAACGCCTATAGCTAAGCTGCACGATGCCGGGCAATAGCTTGATACACCTCTACTAGGAAAGCACGAGCCTCATATAGCAAACGACGCATTGTTACGCACTCGGTATTCATATCCAAGAGGAGTTGATAAGTGTGTCCTAACGCTTCTGGAGAAACCTTCGCTTGAAGAGACATTTCATGAGTTTTCGACTGCTTCGACCACTCAGCCCAAAGGCGAGCATGCACAGCCCGACGATGAGTCACTAAGCATTCCACTTCCTCCCGGACCAATAATAAATGTCGAGTCTCCTTCGCAGAATCCTCCCTGATCACTAAACCAGATGACGATCCCAAGAACACTGAAGGACCCTCTCGGTGACATGCCATTATAATTACAAGAACGCTGAGAGAGGAAAAGAAGAATTGAGGAGAAATAAAATGATAAGGATATCAGGACAGTCAGAAGAAGGGGAATATTCGAAGCAAACAAGAGAAGCCTAAGTCAGTAGAAAGGGGACACGTGGGAAGCAGAGGACGCCGCCATGAAGGCGCAGATCTCTAAGAAAAAGAAGCAAAGGGAAAAGAAGTATCGTATTGATGAATCCTCAAGGTGGATTTCCCTAACTTCAACTAGCCGGCATAAGTCCAAATCCGAGGTCACGATCAACAGGGGGCTTTGAGGAAGACAAAAGACAGATCCGAGATTGCAACTAACAGGGGGCTCTGAAGAGGCAAGAAGAAAGGCCCGAAGTTGTGACTGACATGGGGCTCCACGGAAGAAAAGACAATCGAAAAGCATGTCCTGGATACAAGCTATGACTGATTGCCAAGTCTATAATCCTCGACAACACAGTCAGGGGGCTAATGTAAACACATGAATTTGACCAAGAGCCAAGGACAGGAATCGGGGCTTCGGGTATTAACCGAAGCCACCATTAGCAAAGCCGAGATCACCATAGACGAGGGTGCAACACAAGAAGGCTTCCCCAAAGACGGATTGCCCCGAAGAAGATAACTGATGGGTGCCTAAATAACCCCCAGCCGTAAAAGTACATGTGTACGGCTAATAATAGAAGACTTACTAAGAAAGATATTAGGGTACACGTGTACGGTACTGGCATGTCATGCTTTTCCTATAAATAGCAAGGAACTCTTCCAGAGGAAGGCAGAGTTCCCTAGATAATTGTATTGTGTATTGGGATTAGTCTCCTCAGTACCCTATGATAATTTAAGGGTGTTTACAATATGTACATTAAAGATAAAAGTCTTGTTTCAGAGATGAAAGTGATAATATAGGGAAATTATCATCTATTCACCTTTCCAACTTTGAATTCTGTTGGACATTGCCGATTTAAATCGGTAACACATCCCGTTGTAACACCAGTACTACCCGATTGACCCATACCTTCAACGATTATGGGTAAGTTCTATCCATACATAAGACTAACATCATAGACGATTTAACTACCTAGACCTATCGTGAATTCCGCTAGTGTTGTCGGTGGTGTTGCTCTTGATTTGTTACATTTTATCTGACCTGATCCACAATCATTTTTTTGTTGTTGTTGTTGTGAAGCATGAGAAACAGAAAGAACATGCCTAGCTAGTTATTACACGTGGGTATCTCGTACCAATAGAGTCATCTGATAGAATTTGGTTGATAAAATGTGAGATTTCCTGGTGCCATATTGTTGTTAATAAGTTGCATGATTGGTTTCCGTCTGATGCATAGTTTGCCAGACCATCTGCTGCTTGATTTCCTTATATATAATTGTGTTTGTATAGCACAATGAGCAATTTGGTGCGTTCTCTGTTTTATTTCGGCAATGATTTCTGCAATATACCACAGAGCTTAGGTCTCCGTTTTTAGGAAGCACGTCAAATTTTCCCGAATCTGTTTCAAAGATAACTTTTGGCCATCGTCTCTCTGTTGCTGTCCTTGATACCAAGAGAGTTGCCCACATTTCGGTTATTAGCGCTGTAGTTATTGCTAGAGCTGTGCGAGAGCCATCACAATTTGAGCACTCGAATTCCTGCAAATAAAACCTACTCCCGCCATTCCTGGATATCCCTTAGCAGTCCCATCCGTGTTGATCTTTATCCAATTCGGTTCGGGTCTGGTCCAGCCTGCTAATATCGTTGTTATTTTTCTGATATTTATTGGAGTGGCCCTGGATGGTGGGTCGCTAGGTAAAACCGGGGAAAAAACATTTTTCGCCAATTCAAATTCTTGTTGTTGCCTCAAGTTCTGTACCAGGATGTTTTCCAGGGGTACATGGTGTTGTTTGAAAACCAATTAATTTATGGACGTCAAGAGGTTCCAGAAAAGAAAACATAAAGCTGATATATATGGGGTATGTTTAGCATCTTACTAATTTGTGAAATGGTAGTTTGATTGTTTATACTGATATGAGAGTTGAGGTTGGTTTGATTTGTTGATAGACGAGATAACAGGTTGTTCCATGTAGTTGTTGCTATTTGGCAGTGAATAAGCATGTGCTCCGTTATTTCTGGTTCGACGTTATAGATGGGGAAAAACGATTTTTTGGTTTTTACGGAATTGAGGAGACGACCGTGCGGAGGAGACTCCTTGAACCGAGAGAAATATTTAACCTCACACAGATGCGCTGCAAGAAGGGAGTGCTTTAAGTTCGAGAGATCAATTTGTAGGACTCCGGCCTAAACCAAGACAATGGTCGTTCCAGAGTCAATTCGGTCACAAGAGAGGAGTGTCGATCTGTAGGAGGGAAGCTGATAAATGTGTGAGATCAATGGTGATCGAAGATTATAGGTGTGTTGTGTATTCTGCGTAGAGAAATAAGATAAGCTCTGATTGATTGAATTTTCTCTGTTAAGAGTAATTGCTCAGACGTTGAGTTGTTAATCTCTTGTTGTCTGTTTGACGATCTTGTCCTGTTTTCAATCATGATTCAGAGACTTATTTATATTGATAGAGTTTTAAACACCTTGATCCCATGAAGTGTGACAGTTTCCGAAGTCAAAGAGTGGGGAAGTGGAAATCGTGTTAAAACCAGTTGCTCATCGTGCGGAGACTTGGTTGATTTTCTACCCACTACTTTGCTAACTCCTTCAACTGATTGCACGATTTGCTCACATTCTCATCGTGGATGTACACACGTATCGTAGACCGCCAGACCAAAACCCTAGTTAATATCCCCCCATGTGACACGATTGATATCTAGTGAGTTTAGTTAGTCAGTTGCTGACTTGATGAGACGATAAGTCTTTGTATACTGAGTTGAACATGACTTGCAAATGTTCTAGGACTCATGAGCTGAACGTGTCTGTTGAGACATAGGTATAGTTGTTGAATGAATGTTGATAGTTAAGGTGAGCAAGTGTTGCTCATTCGATGAATTATTGAATATTGATAGTTGAACCAATATTCCTTAGTCTGAGCAAATATTGCTCGTCTGAGAAAATGTTGCTCGTTTGATGAATTTTTGGTAGCAGGACCAAAGTAAAATATTAATTTAATATAATGACGATTGGGTCGAGTATAATAATTAAAGTGTTGATCACGGGATCAACATAAAATTATTAGTGTTTGAATCTGCTCAGAATTCGAGCTTTGGATTCGAAACCCTAATTTTGATCAATTGATGATTCATTGAAAATCAAACACAGAATGATGGAGGGACCGGCTACACAGGATGATGAATCGACCATGTAACGCCTAGAGGCTCGAGTGAGCAAAATACCAAAGTCTCTTGAAGACCAGTTGGTAAAAGATGATTAAATGCTGGTTTAATCATTTATTCAAATAATGTTCATCTCAACCTTAGGTGTTAAAACCTAATAAATTATGAAAAGATGAAGGACCTACCAAGGGATCATGAAAACTGGCGCTGGTTGGTCACGGGATCGACTGATCATTTTATGAAATTCCAAGTTGTTTGGAAGAGTTTTGAACCTAATTTGAACAAATTAGGTCAAATGATGAAAATATGCGGGACCGGTCAAGGTAATATGCTCATGTCACCAAAGTGTTCATATCTCAGTCCTGAGAATTTTGATATTTTCTGATGCGCGTTTGAGCAACATTTTGAGAAAATATGAAGAATTCAAGGTTTTTGCTGAAAACTGAGGAAACTTCATAAGATGGAGGAAATAATAATAAAATGAAGGAATCATGAAGTGTGGGATCGGCTATGTCCAAGGCATGGCCGGCCTACACTTTTCCTAATTTAATATTATTTTCATGATTTTAGGGAAATATGATGAAACCAAGGAGTTTGTTGAAATCAAAGAGTTTCCTTGAATTGAAGGAGTTTTCATGAGATGAAAGAAGAAAATAATATTAATAATAATAAAATAAAGGCGTGTGGGACTGGCCACTAGGGCATGGTCGGACGGCTGGGCCCTGGTCCCGTGAGTTTCCCTAATTTTATATTATTTTTATGATTTGAAGGAAATATCATGAAATTAAGGGATTTCCATGATGTGATGGAAATAATTAATAAAATAAGGAATTTCAAGGTGTGGGACATGTCACTCTAGGCATGGTCGGCCGGCTAGTGACCAGGTCCCATGGCACCTTTCCTAATTTTATATAATTTTACACAATTTCCTTGACGTGAAGGAAATATCATGAAACTAAGGAGTTACATAAGATTAAGGAATTTCCATGAGATGATGGAAATAATAATTAATAAAATAAAGAATTACAAGGTGTGGGACCGGTCACGGCTAGGGCACGGCCGCCCGTCTAGTGACCACGGTCCCGTGGCACCTTTCTTAATTTTATGTAATTTTACACAACTTCCTTGATGTGAAGGAGATGTCATGAAACTAAGGAGTTTCATAAGATTAAGGAATTTCCATGAGATGATGGAAATAATAATTAATAAAATAAGGAATTACAAGATGTGGGACCGGTCACGACTAAGGCATGGTTGGCCGGCCAGTGACCATGGTCCCGTGACAGCTTTCCTAATTTTATGTAATTTTATACAACTTCCTTGATGTGAAGGAGATGTAATGAAACTAAGGAGTTTCATAAGATTAAGGAATTTCCATGAGATGATGAGGAATAACAAGGTGTGGGACCGGTCACGGCTAGGGCATGGCCGGCTGGCTAGTGACCACGGTCCCGTGACACCTTTCCTAATTTTATGTAATTTTACACAACTTCCTTGATGTGAAAGAGATGTCATGAAACTAAGGAGTTTCATAAGATTAAGGAATTTACATGAGATGATGGAACTAATAATTAATAAAATAAGGAATTACAAGATGTGGGACCGGTAACGGCTAGGGCATGGCCGACCGGCTAGTGACCACAGTCCCGTGACACCTTTCCTAATTTTATGTAATTTTACACCATTTCCTTGATGTGATATCATGAATTGAAGGGATTTTCTCAAATGAAAGGATTTTCATGGGATCAAGGAAAAATAAAAATGTGATAAAATAAAGAAAGGGGTGTGGGACCGACCATGGCGGCATGACCGGCCGACCGGTGGGCTTGGTCGCCTTAGACACCTCTTTTAGATACTTTATTATTATTATTATTATTCCCCATGGTTTCATCGTTCCTTCGTGTTTTGGAATGCTCGTTCGTGCATTCAGGTGCTCGTTAGTGCATTATTGATGAGTACACTTGCATCATTTTCTCGGGGCTTACTCGATGGTGGCTCAGCTGCTCGTAAATTGAATATTTATATTACTAACCCATGGAATTCTGCTGGGAATAACCATAAATTGAAGCAACGAAATACTATAACGTAGAATATTTTCTAGGAATTCAATTGATGAATCTTGCGACTAGAAATAATTGATTGATTGCTCTATACTAGCAGGCATGTCGTCTAGGAGCATTATAATTATTCAGAAATCGAGGTGTGAGCTAGATGGAGCAGAACGCTCGATTTTGAATGTTTATTCTGTAAAGTCAAGGAACATTGCGACGTCCTGAAGACATGGTGCTCTATACTAGTGAGTAATACATCTTGGAGCTGTCCAATCATTTCGATTCTTTACGGAAGTGATTACTGAAGTTTCTCAGTTAATGGAATATGCCGTGGTCTCAGCTGGGTGACTGCATATATATACTCTGAGAAGTAATATACTCGATCTGAGACTTTTGAAGATATTCTGATAGGAAGTACACTCGATCAGAGGTGTGGCATAAGCTTTCACGCTTTAATGAGGGACACGAGCCTCAATACTCATCTAATTGTTGGATCAAAAGCATTTATAATTATGGTTTTATGATTTTACCCTTTGTCGAAAACCCACCATCTACATTAAGTACCCTGCTTAGTGAGGGACAATCATGTTCCTCAGTCAGCACTGAATTGTGATTTTCTTGTTACAGTTACAGACGAAAATAAGTAGTTGAACTTAGTCGTAAAATAAGATGTTACCAAATTTTCGATTGCATGAACAAACCATGGCTTGAACGAAGATCCCAGAGGCACAATAGAGCATCGCCTAATGAGCCTAAATTGATGTAGAACCGCCGGTTTGGTGATGGAACCTTGGCCGGTTTAGGATTCACAGGGGCCCAAAAGGAAATCCTTGTGAAATTAGGTTTTGGAAATAAAATTTGATATAAAAGGAATTAATCCTCTTTTTTTTTAGTGAGTACACTTGCAGCAGGGGAAGGAGTTTTTTTTTTAGTGAGTACACTAGTGAGTACCTGTACGACCGACCACCACCTTCATCTCTTCATCTCCTTCACGCCAGCAGCAGGGGAAGGAGTGTTCGCCTGAGCTTAACGCCGTCCAGCCGGAGTAGCCACCATCCGGCCAACTTCCAGCCGGCGCCGACAGGTACGCGAGAGATTTTTTTCTTCTCAAAGTTTGTTGTATGTTAATGAGTTGTTCATCATAAAAATCATATGTGTATATACATGATTTTGGACGTGAGTTTTATAGAAAACCCTTGTTTTAGGAACGTACGTTCGTTCCATCGTTAGTTTAAGAAACTAGCAATAATCCCTGATTTAGAAGAGATTTTATTTTGAATAGACCTGTGTCTAATGATAAAATTTTGTTTATGAGCTTTCATGAGAACCCAAATTTATCTAAAAGGCGTGAGTTTTCACAAAAATAGCATAAACCTTCGTTTTGAAGACAAACGATCATAGAAGGAAAAAAGTTTTTTTTTTATCATGAAATCTTGACATGTTCCATGAAAAATATATGACATATTTTATTCACGTGAGTTTGCTCACGTTAAAGAAAAAAAAATTTGAATTTTTTTTACGTAAATAATTCACGTTTTATTATTTTTTTTAAAATCAAAATATAGGTTTTGAGGAACCCTTGAAGTTAGGAAATTTATTTATGATGAAATATTGTCTTGGTGTGAGTTTTATGACTCTGTTGTGGCTGTTCACACTATGGAAATTATGTTCACGATTTTACGAAAACCTGACTTTTGCTCGGCTTTTGCAGATTTCGAAGAAACGAGCAAGTTTTGAAGTGTTAACTCTTGCATCACAATCACTACTGTTAGTGGAATCATAAAAGGTAAGAGTTTAAGAATTACCATTTCGTCTCGAAATTGACATTGGAACATTCATGATTCTGTGTCCCTGGTTCCAGAAAATGGTATCTTCCAGCAGTGATTATTCTTCTAGCTCTTCTGAGGAGGATTCCAGGACCTTTGCAGCTAAAGTGCGTGCCAACATGCTAAGAAGGTGATAAATAGCATGACTCTCGAAAAGATGAAATCTACTCGTGATGAGCTCTTGAAGAGGAAATCCAGGGAGGAGGCAATTGCTGAGTATCGAGAGAAGATACGCATAATTCAGCGGAAGACACAGGAAGCCGAGGAGAGACTCCGATCCCGTCCTTATGGTGTAGCCTCAGACTCAGATGCTGAAGAAGAGGAATCTGTATGGGAGCCTATGGAGGCCGTATCCACCGCACATATAGATTGAGCGGCAGGTTAAGGCTGATCTTTAAGCTGAATGTGAAGAAGACCACTGGAATGCAACAAATGGTGATCTCGTCGAGGAAGAATTCTCTAGTTCGGACAGTGATTCTGGGAAAGAGTCTGATGAGGATTCTTCAGAGGATGACGAATCGGATGACTCTGACGATTAGTCTTGCTCATAATCTTATTTGATCATTTGAATATTTTTCTTTGTCTTCATAGTAGACATCTCTTTGATTATTTGAACAGCTTCACTTCAGGATTAGAATTTTCTTTTTGAATGAGAAAACCTTTTATAAATATTAATTCCTTCTGATTGAATCAAATGAAATGGACCAATGTTCATGTGCTAAAATCCATGACGATCCCTTCGACTCGCCCTGATGATTTCCATCTATGAAAATGCTAGAATGTGCCACGTGTGACGTGCACAAAGTCGTGTGGCTATTCTCTAACCATGTCCAACTTTGCTATTGTCAGTCCCCAGGATTGTCGCACTTCTTCTAAGTTACCAGATATGTTCGGATTTGAGAATTAGGGTTTCAACAAAAACCGCAACAGTTTTGACTATCTGCTATAGGATAAGCATCCAGACCTTCAATGTTTAGGTTTTCATATTTAAATGACATATCGTCTTCTGCCCCTGTGTACTATCGGAAGAAATTTTGATCACGATCATACTTATCATCACCACGTCTAGCAGTAGTGATTCTTCTCAAAATGAATGTCGGGCAAAGCATGATGCAGAAGTGTCCGTCTCGGTAAGTTGAACATTTTCTTCCATCTCCATTTGATCAGGATGACTGATCAAAGAAAATAATTTGTCACAGGATAATCAGAGAATCAACCTTCTTCTTGTAGCTTGAGACCTAAGCGGACTGTTAAGGCTCCTGCCCGGTACAGGTCAACTCGTGAAGCCGGAACATCCGTAAGTAATTCCATGACTTCTTGACTGATGCTTTATCACACTATCCAATCTTTATTGGAATTGAAGACTTCTTCATCACAGGTTGATGTTCATGTTGTTGTCGATGCTAGGAAGAGGAAGAATAAGAAGTCCGTGACCGTGGCTGATGATGGCAGCAATCATGTTGATGAGAACTCTACTAATTCCGTGGGGACTGGAATTAGTGTTCGCTCTCCTGAGTACCCAACAGCTGGACTCCTGTTTGAAACTCCCATGACCAATACTTCCCCAAACAACGAGGTAGTTGGTGGATTCGTCATTCTAAAATGTCATGCCTCTCTGTACACAAAGATTTGGAGAAGGTATGGGCACATTGCTACAACCGAAGTGTGGAGAGACTTTCTGCCGACCCTCTTGACTACCGTCGCTGGATTACTACCGATCATTCAAGAGATGATCAAGATGAATCTGAGAGACGTAAAGAATCATGAGATGCATAGATGGGATGTCATGATTTCTAATTTTGAGAACTTGCGATTCAACATAGGTTGGCTTCGTCATCGTCTTGAGATGATCAAAATTGACAAGGCATCGGCTGCTGCTGACGCGATTTCCGCTACAACTGCTATCTTGGAGGAGGAGAAGGCACTTGCCTTGGAGTCAGCAAGGGTTGAGAAAGCTGTTCAGGACTTGAAAGTGAAAACTAAATATTTTCAGAAGAGGCTTGACATGGCTTTCTATAAGAATTATCCATTGTTGGATGGTTTGCTCTGAGTGAGTATTTGAGAGGGTTGTAGGTTTCTTTTGGTAAGGTAGAATAACTGACAGTATGAAGGAATTTTGTTCAATTAATGAATGTTTAATGAACAAATGAGCACTTTGTACGCTCTTTTTAAGGAAAATAAATTACATTTTGAAATGTGCTTGAATGATGATAAAAGATTAATTTACTTGTTGTTGGTCAGGCGTAATAAGCCTTGAGCCATTTGTCGTTGATTATATTTCCTTCTACTCCTCCATTAACTGCTAAGATTTTGTAGTATCCGCTGGACACCGCTTTGATGATTACATACGGCCCTTCCCATTTTGGAGAGAACTTGTGAGCAGACATATCTTGTTGAATGTGTTTTGCCATTTTTAATACCAAATCTCCTACTTGGAATGTTCGGGGTCTTACCATTTTTTTGTACGCTCTGGAGATCCTTTGTTTATATGCTTCCACGTAGTTTTCTACCTTAGCCCTCCTCGACTCAAGCATGTCCAGTTCAACAATTCTTGAGTTGGACATTTCGGCTTCATCCCATTGTACTCCACTAGCTATTGTGATCCTTGCTGAAGCAACTTTAATTTCTGCTGGGAGTATGGCGTCAGTTCTATCGACGAGAGAGTATGATGAAGTTCCGATCGAGCTTCTTGGTACGGTCCGATAGGCCCATAAATCCATAGGCAGTTATTCATGTCGCGTTCGAGGATTATCATGAATTGTTCGACTGAGAATTCAGATCAAAGTCTTGTTGGTGATCTCTGCTTGTCTGTTTCCTTGGGGATAGTACGGTGAGGAGAAAACTTGTTTGATGACATATTCCTTGAGCAATTCTGTCACGTGCTTGTTGGCAAAAGGAGTCCCATTTTCAGTGACAATGTGTTTAGGAACACCGAACTTACATATTATGTATTCTTTGATGAAGGATGCAATCGTGACCCCAGTGGTGCTTCGAAAAGGAATAAATTCAACCCATTTAGTAAAATACTCATTTGCAGTGATGTTGTATTCATGCTGCTTCGAAGATGCTGGATTGATTTTCCCGATGATATCCAGTCCCCGGCTATAAAAGGGCCATGGACTATTCACAGAATTCAATGGGAGACAAGGAGTGTGGATGAGATTACCATGGACTTGGAATTGATGACACCTCTGAAAGTGCACATATGCATCGTCTTCCATGGTCGGCCAATAATATTTCTTATGAATTTGGAGAAATAATTTCCTTTTCCCTTGATGTTCTCCATTGTGCATTTCCTTCAAAATTGTTGGGATTTCATGTTCAGCTAAGCATCTCAGTAAGTTCCCACCAAATCTTTTGCGGTATAAGATTCCATCAAGAAAGACAAATCTTTTAGCTCTCTGAATGAGTTTGATTGTTTCCTTCTTTTCCAGTGACAATTCGTTGTCCCGAAGGTACTTGATGTAAGGTTCCCTCCAGTCCCTAGTGTGATGGACTGTTAAAGATTCTAAGTGATGAGGAGGCGTCTGGAAATTGGGACAAGATCTTTGAAGAGTTATTGATTGAGCCTCCATGGAAGGCTAATAGTATCCCATTCTTTGAAGCTTTCTGTAAAGTGTTACTACCAATGTATGTCCGCAGATTTCTTCATGTATGCGTTTGAGTTGTTCGTCCGCTTCGTCGTTTCCGAGGCATAGTGATAAAAGACCCATCAGGATTTCGATAATATAACGCTACATGAAGCAAGAAATAATTCTTTAATTCCTTGAGACTGACTTTCCCTTCTGAAAGAGAACTGCTCAGTTCATGAATAATAGGTGCTCGCCAATCGTTTGCTTGAATGTCTTTAACTTGAGCAAGCCAGGTAGATGACACAACACGCCTCTGTACTGTGATTATTCTATATGCTCCTTCGAATTGCAGCTTGGAAGCAATAGTATCCAGGCAGTCAGCATGCCTGTTGTTAGTTCGTCCAGTATGGACAATCGTTGCATCAACAAAATGAGTTAATATCCGTTGCGTTTCAGTTCTGAATGGGGAAAGCGTGATTTATTTGAGAGAGTATGCTCCATTCATTTGATTGACCAGTAGTTTTGAATCTCCCTTTATCTCAAGGTGTGTTGCTCCTGCTTGCTTGGCCAGGTACAAACCTAGTAAGAAAGCTTCATATTCTGCTGAATTGTTGGTGCAGTGAAAATCCAACTTGAACGAATGTGAGAAAACTTCGCCAGATGGAGATACTAGCACTACGCCCGCTCCTCCAGTGTCGTTGCTAAGGGTGGCGGATCCATCAAAGTATAAAATCCACGTCTCTTCTTTAATAACTAAGATTTCTGGAAACTCACCAGGCACATCTTCATGTAACATTGTTGCATCTTCTCCTGGAAAAGCAGCGAGCAGGTCTGCAACTGCTTGTCCCTAGATTGCTTTAGGAGGTACACAAGTTATATCAAATTATGACATTTGGAGTAACCACTTTGTTGGCCTCCCTATCAAGGTTGGCTTTGATAGTAAAAACTTTATAGGGTCGGCCTTGGAAACGCGCACGACTCTGTTGGATATCAAGTAGTGCCTGAATTTCTGGATTGCATGTACCAATGCCAGACATGCTCTTTCGTAATTTGGGTATCGGAGTTGAGCGTCTCTCATCGTGTGGATGAAGTAGTAGATTGGATGTTCTATACCTTCTTCGTCTTCTTGAGCAAGAAGTTATCCGATAGAAACGTCACTGGAAGCTGTGTAAAGTATTAGTGGCCGACCTTGTACCGGATATTTCATGACAGCAGGTGATAACAATATCTGCTGTATTTTCTGGAATGCTTCTTGTTGGACGGTCGTCCATGTAAAGCTTACTTCTTTCTTCAGTAGAGGGGTGAACGAAGCGACGAGTTGAGCCAATCCAGGAATGAAGCGTCGAATATAATTTACCTTACCCATAAAACTCTAGAGTTCCTTCACAGTGCGTGGAGGAGGCATGGTAGTAATGGATTTCGTTTTGTCTGGATCGACTTTGATTCCTTCTGCAGTGACTAGGAACCCAAGAAACTTTCCAGAGGAGACGCCAAAAACACACTTCAGAGGATTCATTTTAAGTTTGTATTCTCTGCATATTTCAGAAACTTGTCTCAGAATTTCAAGGTGGGAAGATCGAGTCTTCGACTTTACTACCACATCATCAACATAGTCTTCCACTTGCTTGTGCATCATGTCGTGGAATATGACGGACATGGATCGTTGATAAGTAGAACCTGCATTCTTTAATCCAAAGGGCATCACAGTGTAGTGAAAATTCCCAATAGGAGTACGGAATGCGATCTTTTTGACATCATGCTCGTACATCTTGATCTGGTTGTATCCGTTGTAACCATCCATGAATGAGAACATACCGTGACCAATGGTTGCATCAACGAGCATATCAATGTTGGGTAAGGGAAAATCATCCTTCGGACAACATTTATTCAGATTCCTGAAATCAACACAGCATATGATTTGACCATTTTTCTTCTTGACAGGAACAACGTTTGCCAGCCATGTTGGGTGTTGAATTGGTTTGATGAATCTTGTTTCTAGTAGATGATGTGCAGATGATGAGTAACTAATTTTTCGTCTAGGCGAGGCATTTCTTCGTACGTCCAAGCGAAGAAATCCTGATACTCTTTCAACAGATTTATCAGTTTCGTCCATTCCTCTGGTGACAGCATGGAACTAATTAAAATTGGCCTTGGATCATCC
This sequence comes from Papaver somniferum, assembly GCF_003573695.1. NCBI lineage: Eukaryota > Viridiplantae > Streptophyta > Magnoliopsida > Ranunculales > Papaveraceae > Papaver > Papaver somniferum. The sequence continues at coordinate 38,254,719 of NC_039363.1, forward strand.
TCCGTCCCGATGTTGATTGTTTCGAGATCATCGGTGGTGGAATCAATATCGTCCTGCAATTATCGTGGAGCATCTTGAACTTCTTCATCATCGAGTGATGGTTCACTATGACATGATTCTTCGGGGCGGGGAGACTTTTCATCGTTTTTCCCTGTTAATTACTAATCTTTGCATCGGCGGTAAATGATCCTCCCCTCCGCATCATGACTGGCTATGAAATTATATCCCGGAGTTGAGACCTGATCCTTGCGGTGTTTAATCGGTGTAGCAGATGACTTGATCGACTTAGCGCCTGAGGATGATGGTTTGTTAGAAACTTCTTCAATGGACTTCCATCTTGGGAGTGGAGTGCTGTAAATCTTGCTTGGAGGTTCGGGGATATCCTTTTGAGACTCAAGTAATTCAACATCATGACCGGAGCATAAGGAGACGATGAAGCCGCAATACGAACAATTTTGTTGTTGAGCAGAGCCTTCATGCATTGATGGTATGTTGATGGAAACACCTTATTTTCATGGAGCCACGGTCGTCCGAGTATCATGTGATAATCAGGCGCTTGTTCGATCACGTGAAATTTGGCCTTTGATTGAATATGCCCTACCTTCAAGTCTAAGTATGCATATCCATATGTATGGATCTGGTTTCCCTAAAAACCTGTCATCAAGATGGGATGGAGAACAAATTTACTCTCTGGGAACTTGGCCGCTTTGAGAGTCTTCATAGTAATAATATTTGTGGAAGCGCCCGTATCGACAAGAGTTCTCTTGAATTTAGAGTCTTTGATAAAACCAGTCACGTACAAGGCTCGATTATGCCCTTCATCTGCCATGCGGTCCTCTTCTCCGAATTTGATATTGTTGATCGAATGTTCAGACATCATGGATGTTTTTTCAACTGCTAGGCATGACGGAGTTAGTTGCACGTCTGATGATATTTGGTTGAGTGCAGCGAACGTGTTCGTACGTTGATCCCTTGAGAAGTGCAGGAGTTCACATAGATTTTCAATCAAATGTGTGACTTCATGATCCATCGGCTTCTCATAAGTAGTGAAACTGTTAGTTTGAGGAACGTCAGTAGAGTTTCGACGTTCCACCATTTCTATTCCCAAAATCCTTTTCAATTCCATCATACAGGTGAAGAGGTTATCGATCGCTTCTTTCGATCGATTGATGTTTCCGGCCAATACTCCTTACCTCCGCGCCAATTCTGCCAATGACGGGATCTCTTCGTCGAATGCATCAATAAAGAGAAAATGAGTATTAAAGTAAGAATGATGAACATTACCAGAGTCGTTAGAACGAGCATGAGGAGTGTTGTCATTTGAAAGACTCTGGTGAGAATCTAGAGATTCTGAAGTAGACCTAAGACCAACCATCTTTGAGACCTGAGATTGCAACCGAGATAATGATCTCCCACTGTGGTCGCCAATATGTAGATGGGGAAAAACGATTTGCTAGTTTTTACGGAATTGAGGAGACGACCGTGCGGAGGAGACTCCTTGAACCGAGAGAAATGTTTAACCTCACACAGATGTACTGCAAGAAGGGAGTGCTTTAAGTTCGAGAGAATCTGTAGGACTCCGGCATAAACCAAGACAATGTTCGTTCTAGAGTAAATTCGGTCACAAGAGAGAATGGGTCGATCTGTAGGAGGGAAGCTGAGATATGTGTGAGATCAATGGTGATCGAAGATTATAGGTGTGTTGTGTATTCTGCGTAAATAAATATGATAAGCTCTGATTGATTGAATTTGCACTGTTGACAGTAATTGCTCAGACATTGAGTTTCTAATCTCGTGTTTTCTGTTTGACGAGCTTGTCCTGTTTTCAATCATGATTCAGAGACTTATTTATATTGCTAGAATTGTAAACACCTTGATTCCATGAAGTGTAACAGTTGCCGAAGTCAAAGAGTGGGGAAGTGGAAATCGTGTTAAAACCAGTTTCTCATCGTGCGAAGACTTGGTTGATTTTCTACACACTACTTTGCTAACTCCTTCAACTTATTTGCACGACTTGCTCACATTATCATCGTGGATGAACACATGTGTCGTAGACCGCCAGACCAAAACCCTAGTTAATATCCCCCCATGTGACATGATTGATGTCTCGTGAGTTTAGTTAGTCAGTTGCTGACTTGGTGAGACGATGAGTCTTTGTATTGCTGAGTTGAACATGACTTGCAAATATTCTAGGACTCATGAGCTGAACGTGTCTGTTGAGACAGAAGTAAAATTGTCGAATGAATGTTGATATTTAAGGTAAGCAAGTGTTGCTCATTCGATGAATTATTGAATATTGATAGTTGAGCCAATATTCCTTAGTCTGAGCAAATATTGCTCGTCTGAGCAAATGTTGCTCGTTTGATGAATTATTGGTAGCAGGACCAAAATAAAATATTAATTTAAGATACTGATGACTGGGTCGAGTATAATAATTAAAGTGTTGATCACGGGATCAACATAAAATTATTAGTGTTTGGATCTGCTCATAATTTGAGCTTTGGATTCGAAACCCTAATTTTGATCAATTGCTGATTCATTAAAAATCAACACGGAGTGAAGGAGGGACCGGCTACACGGGATGATGATTCGACCATGTAACGCCCAGATGCTCGAGTGAGCAAAATACCAAAGTCTCTTGAAGACCAGTTGGTGAAAAGATGATTAAATGTTGGTTTAATCATTTATTCAAATAATTTTCATCTCAACCTTAGGTGTTAAAACCTTATAAACTATGAAGAGATGAAGGACCGACCAAGGGATCATGAAAACCGGCCCTAGTTGGTCACGGGATCGACTGATCATTTTATGAAATTCCAAGTTGTTTGGAAGAGCTTTGAACCTAATGTGAACAAATTAGGTCAAATGATGAAAATGTGCCGGACCGGCCTCTTGCAAGCCAAAGAGACAACCTTGGTTGGTCAAGGTAATATGCTCATGTCACCAAAGTGTCTGTGTCTCAGTCCTGAGAATTTTGATATTTTCTGAGGCGCGTTTGAGCAACATTTTGAGAAAATATGAAGAATTCAAGGTTTTTGCTGAAAACTGAGGAAACTTCATAAGATGAAGGAAATAATAATTAAATGAAGGAATCATGAAGTGTGGGACCGGCTATGGCCAAGGCATGGCCGACCGACAATTTTCCTTTATTTTCATGATTTTAGTGAAATATCATGAAATCAAGGAGTTTCCTTGAAGTGAAGGAGTTTTCGTGAGATGAAAGAAGCAAATAATATTAATAATAATAAAATAAGGGCGTGTGGGACTGACCACTAGGGCATGGTCGGCCGGCTGGGCCATGGTCCCGTGAGTTTCCCTAATTTTATATTATTTTCATGATTTGAAGGAAATATCATGAAAAATAAGGGATTTCCATGAGATTGATGGAAATAATTAATAAAATAAGGAATTACAAGGTGTGGAACCGGTCACGCTAGGACATAGCCGGCCGACTAGTGACCACGGTCCCGTGACACCTTTCCTAATTTTATGTAATTTTAAACAATTTCCTTGATGTGAAGGAAATATCTGAAACTAAGGAGTTTCATAAGATTAAGGACTTTCCATGAGATGATGGAAATAATAATTAATAAAATAAGGAATTACAAGGTGTGGGACCGGTCACGGCTAGGGCACGGCCGCCCGTCTAGTGACCACAGTCCCGTGGCACCTTTCTTAATTTTATGTAATTTTACACAACTTCCTTGATGTGAAGGAGATGTCATGAAACTAAGGAGTTTCATAAGATTAAGGAATTTCCATGAGATGATGGAAATAATAATTAATAAAATAAGGAATTACAAGATGTGGGACCGGTCACGACTAAGGCATGGTTGGCCGGCCAGTGACCATGGTCCCGTGACAGCTTTCCTAATTTTATGTAATTTTATACAACTTCCTTGATGTGAAGGAGATGTAATGAAACTAAGGAGTTTCATAAGATTAAGGAATTTCCATGAGATGATGAGGAATAACAAGGTGTGGGACCGGTCACGGCTAGGGCATGACCGGCCGGCTAGTGACCACGGTCCCGTGACACCTTTCCTAATTTTATGTAATTTACACAATTTCCTTGATGTGAAGGAAATATCATGAATTGAAGGGATTTGCTCAAATGAAAGGATTTTCATGGGATCAAAGAAAAATAAAAATGTGATAAAAAAATAAAGGTACGATATTTCCTTCACATCAAGGAAATTGTGTAAAATTACATAAAATTAGGAAAGGTGTCACGGGACCGTGGTCACTATCCGGACGGCCATTTCCTAGCCGTGGTCACTAGCCGGCCGGCCATGCCCTAAAGAAAGGGGCGTGGGACCGGCCACGGCGGCATGACCGGCCTGCCGGTGGGCTTGGTCCCCTTAGACGCCTCTTTTAGATACTTTATTATTATTATTTTCCCCATGGTTTCATCGTTCCTTCGTGTTTTGGAATGCTCGTTCGTGCATTCAGGTGCTCGTTAGTGCATTATTGCTGAGTACACTTGCACCATTTTCTTGGGGCTTACTCGATGGTGGCTCAGATGCTTGTACGTTGAATATTTATTACTAATCCATGGAATTCTTCTGGGAATAACCATAAATTGAAACCTAGAATATTTTCTAGGAATTCAATTAATGAATCTTGTGACTAGAAATAATTGATTGATGGCTCTATACTAGCATGCATGACGTCTAGGAGCATTATAATTATTCGGAAATCAAGGTATGAGCTAGCTGGAGCAGAACGCTCGATTTTGAATGTTTATTCTGTAAAGTTAGGGAACATTGCGACGTCCTGAAGACATGGTGCTATATACTAGTGATTAATACATCTAGGATCCATCCAATCATTTCGATTCTTTACGGAAATGATTACTGAAGTTTCTTAGTTAATGGAATATGCCGTGGTCTTAGCTGAGAGACTGCATATATATAGTCTGAGAAGTAATATACTCGATCAGAGACTTTTGAAGATATTCTGAGAGGAAGTACACTCGATCATAGGTGTGGCATAAGCTTTCACGCTTTAATGAGGGACATGAGCCTCAATACTCATCTGATTGCTGGATCAGGAGCATGTATAATTATAGTTTTACGATTTTACCCTTTGTCGAAGATCCACCATCTACAGGCATTGCACCGGGTACATTGGTTGGAATTAGTGAAGTTGATGTGGTGTAGAATGAAAAAGGTCGGAAGATCTTCGTTTATAGATTTCCACAAGAAAAACTGAATTTTTGGTGGACATGGTAAGTTCCACAAGAATTTGGTGGGTGGGAGGGGGTTTAAGTGGTAATAGATGGTTTTCTTGTTGTGCTGGACAATTATACTCGCTGGCAGTGGTGTATTTTCTAGACTTTGAGTGTGGCCAGAGGATATTATCTGGAGGCGTGTCTAGGGGAAGGTGGATGTTTATGATGTGTTGGACAAAAACAGGTTGGAGGTGGTTCAGTTGTTCATGAATCCAGTTATGGGTGAAAGGGTCAATGAGATCAGCTAGTGATTGGATTGGGTAACATTGGGCCGGGCCAAGGTTTTGAAATTGAGGTATCCGATTTGCTTGTATAGGTGTGTCTAAACCGTTACTGATGCGATGGAAGATGAGCTGTTATAGGGTAGGTATGAGAGAGGCCATTTGTTTCCATCGTTGGCTGGAGAAGGAAGGAATCAGTGTGTTTTCTTGGAAAATCGGTTGATTTTGCAAATATTTCTCATTGTATAATCTGGTGCAAATGGAATTAGGGTGGTCGTGTATGTTCCAAATTCTCTTCACGAGCAAGTCTTTATTGTGATTGCTACTTTTCCTTATGCCAAGACCCCTTTTTGCTATCGGTTTGTTTGGTTTGGTCCATCCTAATGGGTGGAGTTTTTTGACTGATGAATCATGGCCCCAGAAGAAATTCTTAGTTATCCGATCTGTCTGTATATGTATATGGGTGGGGAATAACTGTGTTTGCATAATATGATTTGAGGTAGGAATCAATGAAGTTTTATTGAGTACTAACCTTCTGCTTGATTAAGGAACTTGGTCATCCATCCTTGAGCCTTTCTTGCCCAACGTTGAAGAAATGGGTAGAAAATGTGACTAGAGGTTCTCCCGTGTTTGAAATATACTCCCGAGTATATTGGTGGGATTGACGAAGCTGGCATGTCAAAGAATTTTTGAATAGCGTCCAACTGATGTTGTTGCAGTCTTGGATGGTGAATTATTGTTGATTTTGATGTATTGATTTCTTGGCCTACTGAGGAGATGTATAATTGAAGTAGTCTCTTGAGGTGATCATTGCTTTCACGGGATTCTTTGTAAGTGATTAGGAGGTCGTCCGCATATATCAAATGCAATATAGGTGGAGCTTTTTGAGAAATAATTATCTCTCTTACAAGATTTTGAGCTTCCAAATTTCCTAGTTTATTGAAAGGATTTCTGCACATATTATAAAAAAATACAAGAAGATAAAGGATATCCCTGTCGAACTCGTATGGGTGATGTATCCGTGAGGGGTACTATTAATATTAATTGAGTGTTCACCAATTCCCGATTGGATAGTAGCGTTCTTACTTTGAAGAAAAACGTAAAAATAAGAATTATATCATCTACACAAATGCAAGACACCATCATTAGTCAATAATTGATCAAGTAAAGGTTATACTGCCAAGAGATTATCCTCTTAGATCTAGCTCCAGATGACATTTTACTACAAATGAATGTTTAAATTAGATGTTCTTTTTAAAAAAGATTGGGCCAAATCCCTAAGGTTATATTAAAGTATAAGCCTCGAAGAGGTCTACTACCTATAAGCCCGGGTAGCTAGGAAAAAAAGAAAGAAAAATTCTCCCATCCGATGCTGATGAGTTACGAATTCAGGTCGTTGGTATCATCACCCAACAACTTTACCACTGTACCACAGTGACATCTGCCTAACTCGGATTTTTTAATGCTATTATTTGTACTTATACAAAAAGTTAATGTGGTGATTTAGGTTGGAAACCTGAAATGAAGAAAGGGGATTTAAATGCAAAATAACTTATCCTTAGCTCGATTAACTCCGAAGCAATCTTATAGTTTTCAGGATTCCATTTTCGATTCTTAGGTGAGTATTATACTCTCTTTGGAGTGAGAAAACTTTCTCATGATTTTCTGGTAGGCGTTTGAGCATCAACTGACCTTCTATAAATTTTGAAGGCCATGTAATTTATAATTTTTTTCTCTATTTTTAAATATTTTATTTTATAAACACTTACATTTACTTTTTGAATCAGTTTTACAAAATTTGAAAGAAAAATTATTCATACGCTAACTTTTTATGTTTCAATTATATGATTTTAACTATCTATTTTGGTGTATTTGTACTCCACTAACAATGGTTACGTTGGAATCAACCCCTGACTTCAATTATGTGCATTTGAACTTTAAAATTGAGGTAACAAGTTTGGATACAATTAATATTGATTTTTATTTTTGTATTTATTTCAACATATTGCTTACTAGTGTCATTGGATAGCTTTATTGGGTGCACTTGATTAATATCATTGATTTGTAACAATCTTGGACATACATTACCCAGAGAAGATTTAAAACCAGCTATTTGAAAGAAATCTCAATAACAATTCTGTTAATGGATATACACATATCACCATCGAAAATTAACAGTAATTCAAGATAATGTTAGTTAACAATACCTAACAGCAATCTAATTGATAGACTAACTGAAGTCTATCAAAGTACTTTCCCTCTATCAAGATGAAGAAACGAAGTCACTTAAGCTTATACTTTATCAATTCAATTCAAATCTAAGAAAACACAACACATTAATGAAAATATCAGCCATCTGGTTATCAGCGGAAAGGTAAGTAACCTGAAGAAAAGCTCAATGACATACATAAACAATGGAACGACAAGGATAATAACGTATTTTAACCAAATAGGAGCACCCACAACCACATGTTTTATGTGCACAAGTTTATGTACCATATCTGTTTCGAAACATTTACCATTAACCTAATCAAAATTTTAAATATCAATCATTATACAAGAAAGGTCGCAACAACGGGGAAATGAAAAACATAAAAAGGACCATATAAGATGAAGTATTATTATGTTTGGATAAATATTAATGTTTATAGTTAAACTGTAAAAAGTCTTTTTTTTTTATAACAACGGAATTTTATTAAGCTTTTAGCTGGTAATGAGTTGCATGTATTTTGCTAGAAGACTACAAAGCTCGGGATTGAAAGACTCATATGCTTCAATACTTGAAGTTGTCTCTCTTACTTATTTAGCCATAGAATCTGCTACTTGATTGTCTTTCCTACCAACAAAAGTAAAAACACAAAAACTTGAGATAAAATGTTTAATCTCTTTTATTATGTTCCTATTCTCCCATTGAACTATCAAGGTGCTTCCAGTAATAGATTGTATGGAAAGTTTTGCATCAAATTCAATATGAACATTGTCCAGCCGCTTTTCCTTTGCCCAAGATAGAGCCTCTCGTACTGCCATACACTCTCCTGCCTCTGCACTTAATGCTCTATTTGCGTAACTCTCTTTGACTCTATTGTAGATTCCTGCATGATCTCGCAAAACAAAACCAGTACCAAGTTGGTTAGTATCTAGATCAAAAGATGCATCAACATTTATTTTCATGAAGCCATGCATTGGTGATTTCCAGTGGGAAGTGTTATCATTGGGCTGAGAGTTTAAATTATATGCAGTTTCATGCAGAAGTGGAGATAAATAATATTGTATCTTATACATTGAATTTATAGGGTTTAGAGATACTCCTTGAAAGACAACATCACATCTGTCTTTCCAAATCATCCAAGCCCCTATCATGAAAGTGTATAACAGTTGTTTCTCAATAGTTGTGTTGTTACTAAACCAACTTAAAACCCATTATGAAACAGATTGACTATGATGTCTGACTGAATCAATATTAATGTTAATTTATTTCCAGACTTTCCTTGCATGACTACAGTCAAATATAATGTGTTCCATGGGTTGATTATAATGACCACAGATGTCACAGTGAGTGTCCATTTCCACATTATATTTGGCTAGGTTGTGCTTGGTGGAATGAGGTCCTTAATGCACTTCCAAGTAAATAACTTGATCTTATGTGATGTTTTGCATCTCCATAATTTCCTCCAAACTGCATTACTGACTGTAACTCCATTTACTTGAACTTCTTTATCATACATAGTAAGCATTTTGTAAGAACTTTTAACTGAGAACTTGACATCTTTGCCAGGCATCCAGATCATGACATCCTTCTTTGTTTTATCTATGAAGAGAGATTGTATTCTTCTTGAAGTATCAGAATCAAATAACTGATCTAGAAGGGTTATGTTCCACTGACTTGTATCTTGCAACATGAGCTCAACAACTTCACCATAAAATCTGAAAGATTCATTTTGAGGAATGAGAGGATGGTTCATACCTGAGATCCATTTGTATAACCAAATTTTTGTATCTTCACCATTGTAAAACTCCATGAAGTAATGTTGATGTAGAATCTTCAATCCTTTAGTTAATCCATTCGAAGTGTAAGAGCAGTTTTTTGCTTCTATGTTTTGATGAATGATGTCTTTATTTTTAAAATACTTACTGCCCAAAATTTGAACCATGAGAAAACTTGACTCGTTGTGAAAAAGCGTGGGTCTAACAACAACACCCAATATTTCTCTTAACAATCTGTATGGACAGAATCGAACACACTTTTAAGAGAATCAACAAGACTCAATCAATTAAAAGTATATCAAAGAGTTTATATCTCTCTATTGATTTGATTTGCTCAAGAAGGAACTGCGGGTTCTAATCAAATGCAAGGAATAACTTGGATGGTACCAAAGACCAATATCCAAGGATCAATCAATGACAATCAACAACCAAAGGTTGGATTACTCTAATTGATGATCTAAACGCACAACCTGTATTATTTCAATTATAAAGATAAAACAATATAATGCTGAAATTGAAATAACACAGACACCAGAAATTTTGATAATGAGGAAACCGCAAATGCATAAAAACCCCGGGACCTAGTTCAGACTGAACGCACACTGTATTAAGCCGCTACAGACACAAGCCTACTCCAAGCTAACTTCGGACTGGACTGTAGTTGAACCCCAATCAGTCTCCCACTGATCCAAGGTACATTTGTACTCCCTACGCCTCTGATCCCAGCAGGATACTGCGCACTTGATTCCCTTAGCCGATCTCACCAACAACTAAGAGTTTCTATGACCCAAAATCGCAGGCTTTGGCAATAAACAAACCTGTCTCACACAGACAAGTCTATCAAAGGATCAATCTGTCTCCCACAGATAAACCCTAAAAGGTTTGTTCCGTCTTTTAATAATAATCAAGGTGAACAGAACCAATTTATAATCCGGTCTTATATTCCCGAAGAACATCCTAGAGTTATCAATCACCTCACAACAATTTTAATCGTATGGTAGCGAAACAAGATGTTGTGGAATCACAAAAAATGAGACGAAGATTTTTGTGATTACTTTTTATATCTTACCTATCAGAGATATCAATCTCAAGCCAATCAATCTGATTGTACTCGTACGATAGAAGATGCAAGATCAGATTACACAACTAGGATAAAAGTAGTATCGGTCTGGCTTCACAATCCCAATGAAGTCTTTAAGTCGTTAACCTGGTTTTAGAAGAAGAAAACCAAAGGTTAAAAGAGAACCGACTCTAATATGCAAACTAGTATCACACGTGAGGTGTGGGGATTATTTTTCACAGATACTAGAGTTCCCATTATATAGTCTTTCAAATTAGGGTTTGCAATTAAGTTACCTTGGTAGCAAAGCAATCAATATCCATCGTTAGATGAAAACCTGATTTAGATTCAAGCTAATATTTCTCAACCGTTGGATCTAAAACTTAGCTTGTTACACACACTTGACAATGCACGCTTCTAGGTTTGTTAACCGTACCCAAACGTATGCACTTGTTGGTTCAACAATAGTTAACCAAAAGGTTAGCCATATGAGCATTTCATATCAACCACGTTCTTCTTCACCATAACTAGTTCAAATGAATTTAAATGAACTAGTTAGAGAGTTGTTCAATTGAAAGGAAATCTCATGTACTACACAAGACACTATTGAAGCAAAGATGATTTGATTCACTTGAATCGGTTCATGAACTTTTATAGACACGGTCTGCAAACTGCATTCCTTAGTATTTTTAAGCTTAAGTTAAGAAATCATCTTCAAATATATAACCTTCTCAAGTTCGCAGACTAGGTTTGCGGACTTAAGTTACCGGGCAGAGTTTACAAACTCCAGCAGAAATTCTCAGGTATGAGAACTTCGCCGGTTCGCGGACTGAGCTTCACGCATGTAGTTTGTCAACTCCAGCAGAAAATCTCGGGTTTGAGAACTTCGGAAGTTCGCGGACTGATTTCGCGGACTGATTTCGCGGACTTGGCTCATGCCATTCTTCCGGTTCTCTTGATCAACAAAGTTCGCAAACTTTGGTTCAAGGAATAAGACTTACACATAAATGTGTTTCCACAACAATTCTTATGTCCACCATTAGTTATGTAATCTAAACTCTCATTTCAATCATTGAGACATTCTTAGAGGACGTTATATACTTGTTACACCATTTCTCGTCAAAGCAGTTTTCAAGATGATTGAAACATATCATGACTTTCGTCACATGGTAAAGATAAACTTGGTTAAAGCGAAAAGCTTACCAACTCATATTTCGAGATATAGATAGGCGAGGTATTCTCGGCTCGAAATACCAAATATGTATAATCTAAGTCTATATATAGCATACGAATTTTTGTCTCAAGAAGTAGGAGATAGAGTAGATAGACTTTTGAGTGACAGATAAGTTCAAGTCTTCACATACCTTTTTGTCGAGAAGTTCCACCGGTTCCTTGAATATTTCTTCTTCTTGTATGATGAATCGCCATGAAGTCCTTGATCTCAACTTCACTTTTTATCCTAGTAAGAGACTTAGCTATAGTAGACTAGAAATCAAGACTTATAATTTTGATCACTAACATTGAAAAACATGCTTGAGATAGCAACGCATGCGAGTTCGACCGAGCAATGCTCTAACAATCTCCCCCTTTGTCAATTTTAGTGACAAAACTATCAATACATATGGAATACAAAAAAGATAAAGAAACTTTAGTATCTCCATTTCCACATGTCTAATCTTCAACATTCCTCGAAATCTTCGTCACTTACAAGTACTCCAATGATCCCAAAGGTTGTAAGTTTAGCATCACCGATGTTGAAGATCCGTAGATATAACAATGAGAAAGCATCAGTCTCAATCATTTTTACACAGTGTCATAGTATTATTAAACAAAGTCAAAGTTCAATTGTATAACAACTTCAACAATAATACTATGGTGATATGTATCACTCCCCCTTAGTCAATACTCCATCTCACATGGAAACCACTCCTCTTTACAAAATGATCCGAAAACCATATGTATTTGTAGTGTGAACTACATATTAATTCTCCCCCTTTTTTTCAATAAAATTGGCAAAGGTACAAGAACGGGATCATAATGAAATTTCCAAGTGAGACATTTCATGAGAAAAGGAAAAATACATACCAACTAATTTAGATGCAATCATAAAGCCGAAGCTAAATGCATTCATCAAGGAGTTTAAAGATACAAGATAACCCCTCTAAAATTCCACAGCCGCACACCCCTCAGGATATGACCATTAAGCACAAGTTCAAAAGAACTCTCCCCTTTTGATGTCATTCCCGAAAGAACAACAAGAGCGACCTTAATTTCGAAAGAAACGAAGGATTTTTATTGGACACCAAAAACCATGAGAATGATTTTATATATCCAAAAACTCAATCAAATTAATCACAAGTAAACCCATGACTAATTTAATCGGAATACGCAATCAAATTAAACATAAAAAGTGATCAATTCAATTGATTATGCTCAACATAAGAGAACTTATGGAGACACGAACATACTCAACTAGATTAATTACAAGAGAACCCATAATTAATCTAATCGGAATACACAACCAAACTAATCACAAAAGTAATCAATTTAATTGTCATTTGTTTTGCCCGACATAAGAAAACTTACGGACCAATAACTAAATAACCAAACAAGATGATTAATTTAGTTCAATATGCTCGACATAACATATCTCACGGAACAACAACTAAGCTAAAAAATCAACTTGGTTGTATAGTGCTCAACATAAGATATATTACAGAGCCTCACAGTAATACATAAAATATAGATCAGGGATGATCAATACTGCGGAATACACAAGGATTCTTTCTATTTTCCACCACTATTTGCATAACGATATAAATAGACATAATCCTTGAAAACAAAAGATTTTAACCTATCGTCCATAAAATATTTGACAATATAGGCTTAACTTTTGTATTTGTCAAAAGTCCATTCATTCTTTTACCAGTACGTGAATACCGATCACGAACGACTTTACTTTTGACAAAGTATGGGACAAACATAGTTCACGGACGTAAACACCAATATCCCATAACAAATTGCAATATAAAAAATCATAAATATTAATACTGCAAAAACATCATCTTCCAAATAGTTTTAGAATTTAAACCAATAAACCTAAAAAAAGAAGATGAAAAATAATAGCTATGTGTAGTCAGAATCATTGCTATTCAAAGCACTAGTTATTCTTACAACTAAATCAAAAAGAAGACATACTAGGAAACATAAATAAAACAAGCTAAAGGAAAAACAGACTCCAGTGCTATTCCGAACACGAACTAAGATCATATGGACGGTTCAGAATCCTCATGAGACAACGGGTCTTTGAGCTTCTGAACAACAACATCCTCTGCACCTTTGGAGATAAAGTCCTTGTTGGGAAGTTCCTTAACACGGGTCTTCATGAGAACAAGGTCAGAGTTAACCTTTTCAACTCAGTTCTTACCTCATCAAGACACTTCATTGTATTAACAAGTTGTTTTTTTGCATCCTCAAAGTTCTTTAGGAAGTCAAGAACTACATCTGACGGAATCTCTTCAACCTCCTCTACATTCGAATAAGAATCAGGAGATTAAGGAAAAGATCCTTCAACAAAGGTTCTCTTCTCTTTATCGAATTCAAAATATACCGTATTATTAATAAAGTCTTCAGGTAAATCCCAAGAGCAAGAAGAAGAATCCATTGATAATAAGAACCCTAGAGTGAGAAGTTCAACTCAATAGGATGGGTATATAACCAAGATTCGGGAGACTTAAGGTTCACAGGCTTGGTCCGTGAGAGACCTCAAAACTGTTTGTGTACCCGTAATAGGATGGTTCACACAACCCGCATGAGAAAGTACATGCCTTTTAAAATTCAAAACCACGTTTGAAAGCAAAGCCAAAAACAAGAAAAAGGAAAACAAAAAATACTCATGTAAAAGGGTTTGACTAATTATCCATCTAAGAACGATAAGAGATTAGCTAGATAATCAGTGACACTTTACAAGAAGTATACCTAATCAATTCTCACTTAGTTAGGATTTCACAAGTGAGACTCCAACCTTGTGATTATTTAACACAAGTACGAGCCATTGGCTCATTAAATGAACATTGCTCTTGGTTATCCTTTTCCTTACGAACTGTTGGAGGAAAACCATTATGATGTGAATGGAAATCATAAAATTCATCCTTACAGAAATATGACTCAGAGAATTGGTTCTTACCTTAAGGAAATCGACTTTTTCCTGATATCTTGTTCACCTTGAATGTATCATTAACTCCCCTTTTTAAGATACGAAGATTCTGATCTTCTCTTAGATTGTTAAGACATTCATTCTGAGTCAGTGCATTGGGTTGAAGATGACCAAAGGAATTGTTACTCAACCTGGAATTTCTCATTTTTCTGACTGGTTCTCTTGAAACATGACAAGGACACACTTTATGAATGTTATAAAGCACTATCTTAACGTTCTGTGAGGATTTACTCTCTTCATGTGATGTGCACCATTTTTGACAAGAGGGTATAGGAACGTCTTTTACACAACAAGAGGACACTGATTTTTCTTCTGAATCTTCCCCAGTCACAGTAGTAATTGATGACGAAGGTCTAGAGAACTTTCTGAAACATCCTTGAATTGAGAGCTTGCTCAAGCGATGTTTAATTTCCAATATATCCCTTTCAAGACTTGTCTTAAGAAGAGATAAAGGCAAAGCTTCAGAGGTTTTGGAATCATAGTATCTTATTTCTCCAAGAAGAATTTTGACATGTTGTTTCAACCGATCATCTTGAACCTTAACATAATTTATCATAAGTTCACACTCTTTGGCCGTTTCTCGTTCAATTAGAGAGAAAGACTCTTTTGAAGGGAAATCGGAAAAACACATCTTGGAGCCAGTCTGTATAGTTTGAGCACAGGGTTCATCTATATTTGAGATTGAGGAATTTATCTCTTTAATAGAAATAGACAAGACATAAATTTTATTTCTGGTAACGCGTTTATCAAAGATAGTACTCTTGTCCATAGAGTCAGATCGCTATAAACACAGACTTGTAAGGTCTTAAACGTGTTTGCCTGCTCTGATACCAATATTTCGCTTAGAAATCTGTATGGACAAACTCGAATACACTTTTAAGAGAATCAACAAGACTCAATCAATTAAAAGTATATCAACGAGTTTATATCTCTCTCTTGATTTTATTTACTCAAGTAGGAACTGCGAGTTCTAATCAAATGCAAGAAATAACTTGGATGGTACCAAAGACCAATATCCAAGGATCAATCAATGACAATAAACAACCAAAGGTTGGATTACTCTAATTGATGATCTAAACGCACAACCTGTATTATTTCAACTATAAAGATAAAACAATATAATGCGGAAATTGAAATAACACAGACACCATAAATTTTGTTAACGAGGAAATCGCAAATGCAGAAAAACCCCGGGACTTAGTCCAGATTGAACACACACTATATTAAGCCACTACAGACACTAGCATACTCCAAGCTAACTTCGGACTGGAATGTAGTTGAACCCCAATCAGTCTCCCACTAATCCAAAGTACATTTGTACTCCCTGCGCCTCTAAGCCCAGCAGGATATTGCGCACTTGATTCCCTTAGCTGATCTCACCCACAACTAAGAGTTGCTACGACCCAAAATCGCAGGCTTTGACAATAAACAAATATGTCTCACACAGACAAGTCTATCAAAGGATCAATCTGTCTCCCACAGATAAACCCAAAAAGGTTTTGTTCTGTATTTTGATAATAATCAAGGTGAACAGGAACCAATTGGTAATCCGGTCTTATATTCCCGAATAACAGCCTAGAGTTATCAATCACCTCACAACAATCTTAATCGTATGGTAGCGAAACAAGATGTTGCGGAATCACAAACAATGAGACGAAGATGTTTGTGATTACTTTTTATATCTTGCCTATCGGAGATATCAATCTCAAGCCAATCAATCTGATTGTACTCGTACGATAGAAGATGCAAGATCAGATCACACAACTACGATAAAAGTAGTATTGGTCTGGCTTCACAATCCCAATGAAGTCTGTAAGTCGTTAACCTGGTTTTAGAAGAAGAAAACCAAAGGTTAAAGGAGAACCGACTCTAGTATGCAAACTAGTATCACAGGTGAGGTGTGGGGATTATTTTTGCACAGATATTAGAGTTCCCCTTATATAGTCTTTCAAATCAGGGTTTGCAATTAATTTACCTTGGTAACAAAGCAATCAATATCCACCGTTAGATGAAAACCTGATTTAGATTCAAGCTAATATTTTTCAACCGTTGGATCAAAAACTTAGCTTGGTACACACACTTGACAATGCACGCTTCTAGGTTTATTAACGGTACCCAAACGTATGCACTTGTTGGTTCAACAATAATTAACTGATAGACGCATTTATGTGTCTAATTTGTCCTCAATGTTTCGTATTGTTGGTACTCGTTTTCGTCCTTATTATGGTGTTTTGTGTATTTTTAGGTATTTTTGGAAAATAAATATTGTTGGAAAAATCAGCTCGAAAAATCACTCGGAACACCCCCCGGAGGACACTTGCTATATGAAGCCCAGATTTGGTTAAGGGGCACCTCAATTACTAAGGGGCACCCAAAAAGGCAACTGCTATTCGCACCCCACAGCTGGTTAGGGGGACACCATCTTCTTCATTTGAAACTTAAAAATTGGCGGGAAAAATGTGGCAGCTCTCTGAGAATGTTTCGATCGAAATTTGAAGATGTTCTAGGTGGTCTAAAAGGCTGAAACTTCATGGGTAGTTGTGATATGTCATAAAAGAGCTGGTATGGGTGTTTGTTTCGATCAAATTTGGCTGGAAAATCCGTAACAAGAAATCAGGGCAGCCCGTGCATGGAGAAGAATAGTTCACGGGTTTTGGAAGATTTATGCGTGTCCTGCTCGTGTATGATGACTCTAGCAACACTCTGGACCGTGAAGAAGATAAATGAGGAGATTTTGCATCTGTAGAAACATGTGAGAAGCTAAAACAGGGAAGAAAATATTCCTAGAATATTTTTCTTCACTGCCGAGTTTAATGAAAATTTGTGAGAGTTATGGCGTGATATTTTGCTGTTGTTGAGTATATATAGGGTGAGGGGATCATAGAGAAGGGAGAGGGAGAGATTGGGAGAAGTTTAGAGCACCACAGAGTCAAAAAAATAGAATTTGCAGAGAGACCACCTGCTGCTGCTGCTGCCATTGAAGAACACGAAGAACAGACTCGCCACAACCGTCGTTTTTAAACAGTGTCAGCGACTCATACTGTGGGTCGCAGTTTACAGGCAGGCTTAAAAACGCAACAACAACAATAAGGCTCTTTGTAACGGTTTTTTCAACAGTTATAAGCGTTGCAAACCCGATTTTTATTATAATTCTCCCTTATTCATCATTTGTAACCCTTTGAGCATAAATGAAATCAACTTTTGAGCGTGTTTCCAACATGATGAGCGGCTAATTCTCTCGTAACCAAGGCAATGGATGAAGCTATTCACACATGAACAATGGGTAACTATTTCATTTTCTCTAATATTTATTATAATTCACTCAATCACTGCTTTTGCAGGGTTCTTAAAATTTTACATAATTTTCTTCATTAGTTGTGATTCAATTAGATAGGTTATGCTTTGGTTATATAATCTATGCTTAGGGGATACAATTAATTTTTGAGAATATGTTTGATTATTTGTGGATTAAGAAATAAAGGATTAAAAGGATAATTAGAGTTATGAAATATTTGACATCATTCATGTGTAATAGTGGATTCTAGTGTCTTGGTTATTTTCCAATCACTTGAAATCAATTTTGAGTTAAGTTTTCTATATTTTTAAGTTCTATTAAGTCTAGAATTCATTGCCTTCACAAGCCTCAACGAACTCTTTACTACAACATCATTGAAAATATCATCAATTTTTGGCGCCGTTGCCGGGGATTTTTCAGTGTTTGGTTCGTCTTTCGATGAGTGCTTGCATCATTTGTCATTAGTTTTGTCTAGGTGTAAGGAAAAGAATTTAGTGCTTAATTGGGAGAAATGTCACTTCATGGTTCGTTCAGGAATTGTTCTAGGGCATATCGTATCTTCAAAGGGTATAGAGGTAGATAGAGCCAAAGTTGACCTTATTAAAACTTTACCGGTCCCAAAAACCATAAAAGGTATAAGGTCATTCTTAGGGCATGCTGGTTTTTATCGTCGATTCATTAAGGATTTTAGCTTGATTTCTAGACCTCTTTGCAATTTGCTTGCAAAAGATGTTAAATTTTTCTTTGATGATGCTTGTTTAAAGGCTTTCGAGAAGCTTAAAACTTTACTCACTACCGCCCCCATAGTCCAGGCACCCAACTGGAACCTACCCTTTGAAATCATGTGCGATGCTTCAGATTATGCTATTGGTGTTGTGCTAGGTCAGCGAGAAAACAAGTTACTTCATGTAATTTACTATGCTAGCAAAACTCTGAATGATGCCCAGTTGAACTATACCACTACGGAGAAGGAACTGTTAGCCATTGTGTTTGCCTTAGACAAGTTTAGACCATATCTCTTAGGTTTTAAGATCGTAATATATACTGATCATGCTGCTTTGAAATATCTTTTGTCTAAGAAGGATACGAAACCTAGATTGATTAGGTGGATCCTGTTGTTACAAGAGTTTTCTCCGGACATTAGAGACAAAAAGGGTGCAAAAAATGTAGTAGCAGACCACTTGTATAGACTTGTTGTGGATACCTTTAATGATTCCCTTCCTATAAGGGACAACTTTCCTGATGAACAATTGTTCTTTGTTACCCAATTACCTTGGTATGCGAATATAGTGAACTATCTTGTTACTGGTCGAATTCCCCAACATTGGGGTAAACAAGAGCGTTCTAGATTTTTAGCTGAGGTTAAGCACTTCTTTTGGGATGATCCTTATTTGTTTAAGTATTGTCCAAACCAGATTATTAGGAGATGTATACCAGAGAGTGACCAGTCCAATATTATTTCCTTTTGTCATGATCATGCGTGTGGGGGTCACTTTAGTGCTAAGAAGACTGCTGCTAAGATATTGCAGTGTGGATTTTATTGGCCTTCGTTGTTTAAAGACTCCCACAGTTACTGTGTTACTTGTGAACGTTGCCAGAATTTAGGAACCATTTCCCGTAGGAACATGATACCCTTGAACCCTATTTTAGTTGTCGAGGTCTTTGATGTGTGGGGTATCGACTTTATGGGTCCGTTTCCTAATTCTTTTGGTAACCTATAAATCCTTGTCGCTATAGACTATGTCTCTAAGTGGATTGAGGCGGTTGCGTGTAAAACCAATGACCATAGGGTTGTGATTGATTTCTTGAAAAATAATTCTGTTACACGTTTTGGTACACCGCGGGCTATAATTAGTGATGGTGGGTCGCACTTTTGTAATGGACCTTTTAGGCTTTTGATGAAGAAATATGGTATTACACATAAGGTAGCTACCCCGTATCATCCACAGACTAGTGGTCAGGTTGAGGTTTCCAATAGGGAGATAAAACGTATATTAGAGAAAACAGTTAATCCTAATCGGAAAGACTGGTCGTCTAGGCTTACTGATTCCTTATGGGCTTATCGTACTGTGTTTAAGACCCCCATTGGAATGTCGCCTTATCGGCTAGTGTATGGAAAGGCATGTCATTTACCTGTCGAGTTAGAACATAGAGCTTATTGGGCTGTTAAGCAGCTAAACTTTTCTATTGACAAGGCAGGAGCCCATAGGAAACTCTAGCTCAATGAGTTGGACGAGATTCGTATTGATGCTTACGATAGTGCGAAGGAGTATAAGAACAAAATGAAACTTGTGCATGATAGAAATATTTTAAGGAAGTCATTTTCTCCAGGTCAAAAAGTTCTTCTGTATGATACCCGATTGCATCTTTTCCCTGGGAAGTTATGTTCTCGGTGGACGGGTCCTTTTATTGTTCGCACTATCTTTCCTCATGGAGCTGTTGAGATCGAGAAACCGGATGGTAGTAGTTCTTCGAAGGTTAACGGTCAGAGATTGAAATCCTTTTTAGAGCCCTTTCCTACAGGTGACGTTGAGGAGGTCCCTTTGGAGGACCCTGTTTACCCTTGATTGACCATCGAGGCGATTGTATGTTGTATGTTGTCTAATTTGTCCTCAATGTTTCGAATTGTTGGTACTCGTTTTCGTCCTTATTATGGTGTTTTGTGTATTTTTGGAAAATAAATATTGTTGGAAAAATCGGCTCGAAAAATCACTCGGAACACCCCCGGAGGACACTTGCTATACGAAGCCTAGATTTGGTTAAGGGGCACCTCAATTACTAAGGGGCACCCCAAAAAGGCAGCTGCTATTCGCACCCCACAGCTGGTTAGGGGGACACCATCTTCTTCATTTGAAACTTAAAAATTAGCGGGGAAAATGTGGCAGCTCTCTGAGAATGTTTCGATCGAAATTTGAAGATGTTCTAGGTGGACTAAAGGGCTGAAACTTCATGGGTAGTTGTGATATGTCATAAAAGAGCTGGTATGGGTGTTTGTTTCGATCAAAGTTGGCTGGAAAATCCGTGACAAGGAATCAGGGCAGTCCGTGCATGAGAAGAATAGTTCACGGGTTTTGGAAGATTTATGCGTGTTTTGCTCGTGTATGATGACTCTAGCAACACTCTGGACCGTGAAGAAGATAAATGAGGAGATTTTGCAGCTGTAGAAACACGTGAGAAGCTAAAACAGGGAAGAACATATTCCTAGAATATTTTTCTTCACTGCCGAGTTTAATGAAAATTTGTGAGAGTTATGGCGTGATATTTTGCTGCTGTTGAGTATATATAGGGTGAGGGGATCATAGAGAAGGGAGAGGGAGAGATTGAGAGAAGTTTAGAGCACCACATAGTCAAAAAAATCGAATTTGAAGAGAGACCACCTGCTGCTGCTGCCATTGAAGAACACGAAGAACAGACTCGCCACAACCGTCATTTTTAAACAGTGTCAGCGACTCATACTGTGGGTCGCAGTTTACAGGCAGGCTTAAAAACGCAACAACAACAATAAGGCTCTTTGTAACGGTTTTTGCAACAGTTATAAGCGTTGCAAACCCGATTTTTATTATAATTCTCCCTTATTCATCATTTGTAACCCTTTGAGCATAAATGAAATCAACTTTTGAGCGTGTTTCCAACATGATGAGCGGCTAATTCTCTCGTAACCAAGGCAATGGATGAAGATATTCACACATGAACAATGGGTAACTATTTTATTTTCTCTAATATTTAATTATAATTCACTCAATCACTGCTTTTGCAGAGTTCTTAAAAGTTTACATAATTTTTTTCATTAGTTGTGATTCAATTAGATAGGTTATGCTTTGGTTAGATAATCTATGCTTAGGGGATACAATTAATTTTTGAGAATATGTTTGATTATTTGTGGATTAAGAAAAAAAGGATTAAAAGGATAATTAGAGTTATGAAATATTTGACATCATTCATGTGTAATAGTGGATTCTAGTGTCTTGGTTATTTTCCAATCACTTGAAATCAATTTTGAGTTAAGTTTTCTATATTTTTAAGTTCTATTAAGTCTAGAATTCATTGCCTTCACAAGCCTCAACGAACTCTTTACTACAACATCATTGAAAATATCATCATTAACCAAAAGGTTAGCCATATGAGCATTTCATATCAACCACGTTCTTCTTCACCATAACTAGTTCAAATGACTTCAAATGAACTAGTTAGAGAGTTTTTCAATTGCAAGGAAATCTCATGTACTACACAAGACACAGTTGAAGCAAAGATGATTTGATTCACTTGAATCGGTTCACGAACTTTTATAGCCACGGTTTGCAAACTGCATTCCTTAGTCCTTTTAAGTTTAAGTTCAGAAATCATCTTCAGATATATAACCTTCTCAAGTTCGCAGACTAGGTTCGCGGACTTAAGTTACCTGGCATAGTTTACAAACTCCAGCAGAAATTCTCGGGTATGAGAACTTCGTCGGTTCGTGGACTGGGTTCACGGACTGAGCTTCACGCAAGTAGTTTGTCAATTCCAGCAGAAATTCTTGGGTTTGAGAACTTCGGCAGTTCGCGGACTTGGCTCACGCCATTCTTCCGGTTCTCTTGATCAACAAAGTTCGCAAATTTGGTTCAAGGAATAGGACGTATACATAAATGTGTTTCCACAACAGTGCATATGTCCACCATTGGTTATGTAATCTAAACTCTCATTTCAATCAACATTCTTAGAGGACGTTATATAGTTGTTACACCATTTCTCGTCAAAGCAATTTTCAAGATGATTGAAACATATCATGACTTTCGCCACATGGTAAAGATAAACTTGGTTAAAGCGAAAAGCTTACCAACTCATATTTCGAGATATAGATAGGCGAGGTATACTCGGCTCGAAATAACAAATGTATATAATCAAAGTCTATATATATATATATAACATATGACTTTTGTCTGAAAGAGTAGGAGATAGAGTAGATAGACTTTTGAGTGATAGATAAGTTCAAGTCTTCACATACCTTTTTTTCGAGAAGTTCCACCGGTTCCTTGAGTAGTTCTTCTACTTATATGATGAATCGCCATGAAGTCCTTGAGCTCAACTACACTTTCTATCCTTGTCCGAGACTTAGCTATAACAGACTAGAAATCAAGACTTGTAGTTTTGATCACTAACATTGACAAACATGCTTGAGATAGAAACGCATGCGAGTTCGACCGAGCAATGCTCTAACACATTGGATATCCTCCAAGCTAACTTAGTTAGAAGAGCTAAGTTGAGATTTTCTAAATCTCGGAAAGAAAGACCACCTATGTCTTTAGAAGTACAAATATTGTGCCAGGAAATTGGGTTGGAACCTCTGTTGGATTTATGACCCAAAAAAATTTCCTTTCTATAGTGGTGAGTTGATTTATGAGAATTTTGGGTAACTTAAAAGCACCCATTTGATAAACTAGAATATCATTAAGAACATGCTTGATCATAGTACCTTTACCAACTTGTGAGAGATTAATAGAATACCATGTTGGGAATCTTGATTCAAAACATTCTTTGATACTTTTGAAAATCTCTTGCTTAGAGTGAACAATTATTAGGGGTGAACCTAAATATTTCTCCTTAGAATTCATTGTCTTAACACCAAGAATATTAGTGAGAGATTTTGCAACTTTAGGCTTAGTACTTTTGCTAAAATGAACTGCAGATTTCTCAAAGTTGATAACCTGACCTGATTTTGAACAGAAATTATGAAGTAGTTCCAAGAGATTGTTAACTGAAGAAAGATTTTCTTGAGTAAAAATCAAGCAGTCATCTGCAAAAAGCAAATGATTAATGGATGGACCAAGTGCAGCCACTTTAATACCTGGAATTGTTTTGTTTTCTTGAACATCAGTTGGATGTCTAGAAAGAAATTCCATAGCTAAGATGAAAATATAATGAGAGAGGGGATATCCTTGTATGATACCTATTGTGGGTGTAAATTCTTCACAGGGCTTACATTGAGCATCACTGATAAAGTTGTAGTGTTGATGCATTGATGAACTAAATTCCAGAAATCCTCACAGAAACCAAAATACTGAAGAACTTTCAATAAAAAAGGCCGCTCTACCCTGTCAAATACCTTTGACATGTCAAGCTTGAGAGACAACCATCCTATTTGTCCTCTCTTTTTCTTCATAGAATGAGTAATTTCTTGTGCAATGATTGTATTATCCTGAATAAGTCTACCTGTAACATAAGCAAGTTGAAAAGGTGACACAATCTTAGACATTAATGGCTTCTTTTTATTCACTAAAATCTTTGAAATAATCTTGTATGAAGTATTGCACAAACCTATAGGTCTGTAGTCTGCAGCACATATTGATTTTTTTTTCTTCTTTGGAATGAGAGATATATAAGTCTCGTTGATTTGCTTATATATATGCCTAGATTCAAAAAACCTAGTGACCATTAAGAAAACATCATTCCCAACTATATTCCATTGGCTTTTATAAAATCCAGCTTGAAAACCTTCTGGACTTGGGGCTCTCCAATTCTCCATGCTTTTAATAGTATCAAAGATTTCTTGAGATGAAGGAATACTAGTGAGACAGATGTTGTCAACTTCAGGGATAATAGTTGGCAAAAGGTTATAAAGACTTTCTTCAAGGGTAGGATTGGATGTGAAACTGATCTGTTGGAAATGATGAGTAAGATGAGAAGATATTTGATCTGTTGTTTGAAGCCAGTTGCCATCATGGTATTGTATGGAATCAATATTATTCCTTGTTCTTCTTTTATTGGTTTTTGTATGAAAATATTTGTTTTGTAGTCCATCTCTTTCATGAAATTATCTCTGGATTTTTGTTGGTAGAAGTCACTTTTAACTTTGTGCCACTTGTTCAGTTCATTGTTTATGTTGATAATGCTATCTTGAACATTGGAGTTTTCATGACCTTCTTGCAGAGTCTTCAGTTATTTTTGTAGATTATCCACATTTTGGTTAATGTCACGAAAGTGCTCCTTATTCCAAATAGAGAGTTTCTTTCTTGTAATATGTAATCTTTGAATTAACTGAAAAGCAGGAGATCCATAGACACTAGATTTCCAAGCATTAGCAATAACAATAGCACAATTTTCATCATTTAACCAAGTTAAGAAGAACTTAAAAAGTTTCCAGCATTTAGGGACTGTGGCATCAGTAACAAGCATAATTCGACTATGATCACTACCCACTTGTGTTATATGCATCAGCTTAGAATTAGTAAAGTGAATAGACCAGTTTCCATTACCTAGGGTCATGTCTATCCTAGATTTTTTAGACCCAGTACCTATATTTTTATTGGTCCAAGTATAGTCCTTTCATATATAACCAATGTCTTCTAAACCACAATCATTAAAAATACCATTAACTAAGCCATCATAAGATGAAGAAGCCACATTGTTATTGTCTAGAATATGGAAATTAAGATCTCCTAAAACAATCCAAGGATTATTGTTAGCTCTACTGATCCTATGGATGAAATCACATTGATTTTTTTTCTTACTGTAATTGCTATACCCATACATACAAGTTAAAAGAAATTCAGGTTTACTAGGGTCACTCTGAACTACCACATTAAACATATTACAATAAGAATCTACAACATCACAAGTAAAACCATTTTTCCAAAGTAACACAAGACCACCTGAGAGTCCCACTGGTTCTATATAAGCATTGTTGGGTATTGAAACTTCTTAAGAATAGGAAGGAATTTTAGTTGGCTTATTTTTATTTCGCAAAGGAATATAATGTCTGGATTTTGAGCTCTTATTAAGTCACTCAGATGATTTATGGTATTAACCTTATTAAATCCTTGAACATTCCATGAAATGATCTTCATTGTAAACACCTCCCTTTTGCTATGAATTAGAAAATAATTAAAAGTAATCAAACCAATGAAAATATGAATGACTAGTTTTCTAGAACAATAAATGCCATGCAGAGAAGTTATATTTCTACGTAAAAATCTAAACTTAAGAGGAATATTTAATGAATTATAAAATTTAAGAAAATTAAAAAGAATGTAGATCCAAATGAGTAGTGTAGTTGAAGAATTAGATACCTGTATCTCCTTCTGTGAATTAACAACTTGATTATCTTTCTCTATGATCTTATGAGAAAGTTGATTGTCCGTGGTGATATCAGAAGCATTAATGATGGAAGTTTCTTCATTCCCCTCAGCATGAGCTATTTCAGTGATTCTAATGCGTTTTCCAAGTCTTATAGCTTCTGTATCTTCAATTTCCCCTTTCTTCAGCAAAAAATCCATATTAATAACTTCACCATCTTTAGGAGGAATAAAGATGCAGTTTTGAAAAACTTCTTAGGGTTGGACTTAGAAACTGGCGCTTTGTTTGTACTGAATTGAGAAATATTCTTCCTGATGTTGCTTGTCTTGGCAAAAAAATATGGCTTGTCATGAGCTTTGAGTAAATATTCTTTTGCATCTTTACAAGCTACTTTGCAGTGTTTGATAACATAACACTCAGAACATATGGCTGGTGGTTTCCTTTCATAAAAGAACTTGATCCAACGACTAATTCCAGTATTAGTGATAGCTTTCACTCCTCTTCTGAGCGGATATGAGAGATCGACATTAACAAAAACCTTCACCGGGTCGCTACCTACAGGTACTGCATCTTTTGGCTGAGTAGATATTACATCTCCTATAATATTATCCATCCTCGTAACTGAATCTACGTTCATGTGTTCCGGCAGTAAGAATTTAAGTTGAATCCAAAAAAGATGAAAACCCCAATGCTTCTCTGTGTAGATCAATTCAGGAATATAATCATGAACTACCAGCAAATGTCTGTTGATGCTCCATGGCCTCTCATCAATGACTTTTTTGAGAAGATCCCATTTGCTGAATTTGAAAATCATCATATTTGGTTCAACCTCAACTATTTTGACCTCATCTTCAGAAATAAAAGGCCAAGTAAACTTGATGTAGTTTTCCACTACTTCGACTTTCATTCCCCCATCTACTATTATTTTTCCAATGGCACTTTCCTCTCATCGAGTTTCTTCCCCTTCATCACTATTGCTAACTTGTTGAAAAGTAGCAACTTCAGTGGTATCACCTAGATCTATTGTTGCTTGTTTGAATTTGCTAACAAGATCTCCTAGCTGGCTTGAACTACCCTTCTCCATTGAAGTGATTGATTGTTTACTAGGGTTTAAGCTTTTGTTGCAGATAAAAAAATGGTGCTACTTAGGTAAGATATAAGATATTTCTATGTTCGTAGGATAACTAATAATATTTGTTGGGATAGTATTGAGATAATTCTGGTAACATAAAGAATGAGTTATGAATTTTTCATGGTAAGTATGGCAGCTAGAAATTTGCATGCGGAATAGTAAAAGGCAACAAATTCTCCAATCAACCCTACAATTACGTACTTTGAAAATTTTTTTGAAAAATTCCAAGGCGGGATAGATTTCCTATATGAACTTCTGATTGAGACCAATTCATAACTTTGTTCTTCTTCCATTTCATACGACTGATATCATCACAAACATATCCTTCTATCAAACGCTTAGCAACATTCTCAGCAAACGCTTTGATAAAAAAAAAACGAGAAGGCAAACGCCATTAGTGATAAAACAAGCTGCAAACACATATTGGAGACAAGGAAGAGATTTAGTAACTCATGTAAAAGATAGAACTCAACTTTATATATAAGAAAAACTTACTATCGTAAAGAAAATGAAATTTTAGGATTTTAGCATAAACGGATCATAAGTAAAGATTCACAAATGAATTAAACAAAAATTAGAGTTAAAACCATAGTAAAAGTGTTGAAAATCAGATCATGAAAATGAGAGAAGAGGAAGAAGATAAAACAGTATAAATGGAAATTTTCTAAATTTAGTTAATTGAGAGAGATTAGTTTTGAATGGATTTGGATTTTAGATTTATGAAAAATAAAATGAAAAAAAGGCAATTCAATCCAAAAAAATCTCTGAATAAAAAATAACAAGTCTCCCTTGGCCTTTGCCTCTCACACCATTACCCTAAAAAGTCATCTAAGACTAATATTTTTTCAAAATTTTGAATTTTCATGTAAGTACCAATTTACTATACATTTCAGAAATATTACGACCTTAAAGTTTGTGTACAATAATATTAGTTACTATTTTTTGATCATATTAGATTTTCGTTTATAGTAATGATTATCCTACGAAGTTATAGAAATTTAGTGCAGATAGTAGTTTGAATGTTATAATGATTATATTTTTTTTTAAAGTCCTTTAATACAAATCTTAGTTTTAAGTAGGAAATTGATATTGGTCAGACAAAATAGAAACACTGTAATAAAATATCAAGTCATTGGAACACTTTAGATCAGTTAAAAACTAAAATTATTTATCATTAGAAATAAGAATATTAGGCAGCACATGTGGATTCAACAACATGGATATAGCATATGTAACACACATATGAATGCATATTAGTAATTGAAAAGGCTATGGTACCCAAATACACCACAATCTTTTAAATATCAACCTATAAGTCTGGTATCTTAAGTGATCGTCTATGGACAGAGTCGAGACAATACAACTTAAGTCTTATACCATGTGTGATTGTCTATTGACGAGGTCGAGACAATACGACAACAAGATATTTACTTGACAATAGTTACAGAAATAATCGATTGACTATTAAGATCAATGTCAAGTAATCCGGATTAAGGTACGTGTGTAATTTACTTAACAATAGTAACAATTATAATGCAGAAATAAAGTAAATGACACAACAAGTTTTTGTTAACGAGGAAACCGCAAATGCAGAAAAACCCTGGGACCCAGTCCAGTTTTTATACAAAATCTAATACCAACTTCATATAGTTGACACCAAGTAGACTACCCCTAGCTACTTAGTTTCCTCAGTATCCCTGCGGCTTCGACTTCTAGTGCCACGCATATGAATCACCAATCCTTTTGATCGTTTTGCAAATAGTAAAGGATAACTTTGTTTGATAACCAATCTATTCAATCTTTAGTAATAAGATATTAATGAGTCAGTGACAAAGGCTCTTCCGTTTAAACTAATAAACTCCTTTGTCAGGTTAGATCAATCTAAACTTTGATTACCGAAATAACCAATTTATAGTTTCGTAATCAATCAATATAAAACTCAAAGAGTAACTATAAAGTGATGTCGATCTCATGCAACTAGTCGATCAAGTCTATCAAAGATAAATACGATTCTAGTTGGATCCTAGCCGATCAAGGTTTGTGCACTAAATTCACAAGATACGAAAACTAATAAGAAAATCTTCTTCATCTTCAAATCTTTGATTGTCTTCTTAATAACCTGCACAACATATCTGGAATCCTCTTATGATCAATCACACACAAAACGCAGTCTGTTAACAATGGATTATCACAAGATGTCTTTAGATCTGCCAATAGTTCTAAAGATCCCGTCGATACTTTGATTTAGTTTGAGTGAGATTTATATCAGAAGAGAAGGTTCTCAAGAATAAACAAACTAGGTGCAATCAAAGTTTCAATAATCGTTAGTCAATCAAATCAATAATCGAAAACTAAAGTAACAATACAATTATCTAGTTTCCCACCAATGGTACTCGTATATTTTCTTGATCCCATACAAGTCTTTAAACGAGCGGTCATAAGAGATTTCGCCTAATTAGGGTACTTTTCTCTCTGGATAGACGGCTCCACCAGTTCAACACGAATGAAGTTTGCCTGGATCTTAGGATAGTTTGCAAGAAATACAAACTCAAGTATTTATAGACCAAGGTTGTCCGGACAACAAGGAAATTCCAAAACTAAAAATATTCTCAAGATATCCATTAAAGTACTTAATTTCGGTTTTCCTATTTCCAATTAATTACCAAACCATATTTCCGAAATCTCTAATAGAAAACTTCCATTATTAGTGTAGCACATTAACTAATAATATTTTCCATAGGATATGCTTTAATTGCTGGTAACTAAAATATATATTATGAAAATTATAATAAAATGCTTTTCAATATTTCGGTTCGGGATCACCTTGAGTATCAAGGAATACCTTTAAATAATTAATTATAAGAGTTATGTACATGTTCAAATAATGTCGACGTCTAGAAGTTTCTAAGCAAAACCTAATTCCAAGATCACACAAGACACAAAGATATATGTGAATATTGGAAACTCGGTTTTGCTCCTTGGGATCGGTTCTACCATTACTCACAATTTAAGTTGTGACCGGTTATACCATGCTTCCCAAACTAGGTTGTGACCGTTTACACCATGCTTCCCAAAGGTAGCTTGTGATCGGTTACACCTTACTTCCTGAGTTATCTTGTGATCGGCTACACCTTGGTTCCCAAAGTAGCTTGTGACAGATTACAACTAACTTCCCAATGTAGCTTGTGATCGGTTACACCTTTCTTCTAAAAATATATTGTGACTGATTACAACTAACTTCCAAATGTAGCTTTTGATTGGTTTCACCTTTCTCCACAATAAAGTATCTTGTAACCAATTATACCTTGATTTCCACATCAACTTGTGACTGGTTGCACCTTGCTACACATCATAAGCTATGATTGGTTATACCTCAATTCTCAAAATAAGTTAAGATAGGTTCTACCTTGTCATCTAGTATTGCTCGTCGAAAAGATATTCAAAAAAGAACTGGACCAATACATTCATTGATATTTTTTTTCGATTATGAAACAAGTTCGTATATGTACTTCCTTTAAACAATCTTATAAAACCTTGTTTCCTAGGATGAAATCAACACCTATATATTACACACAATCAAGTAACTACATACAAAGATTATGTTGATGTCGTATTTACGAAGTTCCAAAAGATAAGCGTTTATACTTCGTAATTCAATAAATTCCTCGACACTTTGATCACTAGAGTGTTATATATACACATCTTCTCATGTTATGTTTTCAATATAATACGACTTGAATGATACGTTAGGAATGGAAACAAGATCAAGTCAACATTACTAACCTCAAGAGGAAGGATGATGTCTTTGTCGTAGTCGTTACTTCTTCTCATTCTTCAGTTTTTCGGAGTAATACTTGTATGTCTCTACATTCCTAGACTTTCTAGTCTAACCTAAACGAAGTCAACTCTAGTATTTAATTAAGCGACTCTAAATGAGTTGTGATACTAAAATATGACAAACAAACTTCACATACTCTAATAATTAGGTGTGGTCTAATTATGTTTATCAAAAATTCATCCAATCAGAAAGCCTCTCATTTTAAATGAAATCAAAAAAATATTAACATAAATGCCACAAATTGAACACTAGAAATAGCCGCAAAAAAAACTAAAGTAAAATATAAAGTACGCGGGATTTGGATAGCGAGAGGGATAAACAGTTCAAATTTCATCTTTTTCGGATTTCAACTTCTTTATCACTCAACGAAAGAAGGATTGCATCATTCATTCGACTTTACAAATATTAGAAAATTAATTCATTAATCCTATATGGGTCTTAATCAATTTAATTAAACCCCAGTTCATTTGTCCATAATACTATCATGGAATGTTTTTAACTAAAACCCCCAATTAATGTTGTACTAAGTATTGCACCACCCATAAGAGAATCAATAGATTATAACATAATATACACATGAAAAGTCAAGATTTTGCACAGTAATTTGTAAAATATTAAATGGAAAAATATAATACATAGTGTGATATTAAAAATGATAAAAATCTAGACAGGAAATGCCAAGGAATCAGATAAAGATAACCGGTTAGAATACGTATAAAGGAAAAAAATGAGGGTGGTTATTTTTCATTTTCAATTGACATGAGCACAACAATTAAAGTAAGTAATATGGACCATCAAACATATAAATAATATAAAAAAGTATAAATAAATTAAAAGTTAGAAAGAGATTGGAAAGAAAGGACATTTAATTAATTATTTGTTGATGGATGATGTTGACTATGGTCATCATTACTTGACCGATGTAGATGAACCAAAATGAAATATAAATAAAAGGTAAGGAAAATAATGCTGCTTAACATGAAAAGGCATCTAAAATGCTAGCTAGTTGACAGAGAAGTACTAAAGACAGAACAATTTTTGTTTACCGTTTACAATTTTGCAAAATAAGTAAAAAAAAAATACTTGAATTGGATAAAGAAAGCAAAGGATAGAAAAGCAATCACAAGCAAAGCAATTCTTTTTCTTGAGCTACAAGAAATTCAACCGTACAAAAATATGAGGTCGTTGAAATAGAAAATGTATACAATATCGACTTTAGTTTCTGAAATAGCTGCCACGTATTGGCTTCACTTAGAAGATTATGTGATTTAGTAAATTAGAATATTTAATTTTTAATTAGCTGTTTTTTGTAATTATTATTTTATTTTCAGAATTAGATGTTATAGTAAGTGTATCCTTCCTTAAAATATCACAACTTTTGAATATTAAATATCATGAATTTTTTTACAATTCATATCCACTCAAGTCGACTAAACTTAGAGAAATGAATAAAATCATACTTGCATGGGTTTCATGTTTCACATGTTAGAGACTAAGAGTGCTCTATTTTTCTACGTTGACTAAAGGTATCCAAAAATACCATTAACTTATACTAAAAAGATCTGTATTGCATAGTTTAATAAATGACCAAATACTAAAATGAGAGGATATTTCGCAGTGTTATCCGAATGTGATTGTGAATCTAAAAAAGATTGGATTAAAAATCATTATAATAGGATCATATATATGTACATCGAAAAGAGAACACAAAAACACGAAATGACAAAGTTTAGACAATATCAAATATTAAACAAAGACTGCAATGACATCACGTTCGGCCAATTTTTAGAATTGGATGACACTAGCGAAATCAACAATGCATGGAAGAAATTCTACTACTCATCTATTGTGGTTGAAGCTTATTTACTTGGGGAAACTTTCATAGAAGATTCAGAGTCTCATGCGAGAGGAGGTGCAAAAGGATTACAGAGACATCTTTGCAGCATTAAAAATAATAGACAATTTCGGTTTTCCAGTTGTTGTTTTGAAGAAGAAAATACTAAAATAAATAGACAGAGAAGTGATTTTACTCTTTGAAAAACAAGTAACAAAACAGATATATAGAAACCACGATAGTAGGACTCTTTCCATAAACGATGGATCTGAAGAGGAAATAGAAGAATTTGAGAAATATTATCACAAAGAAAAACGAAAAGTAAATTAAAAAAAAAAAAAACTAGAACGTAGCATGTTAACGTTCAAAAAGCGCCTACAAAAAAAAATGCAGCGTAAGCATGGATAAAGTTCGGGATCGTGAAAGAAAAAAAAAATATGCAAAGAAAGTTTTACAGTGTATGAAACCGAAGAACGAATATGGGAAATCAAGCTCAATTCAAAGACATATAGATTTGGTTTCAGATTGAATGACCAGCAGAAGTCGAATATGAATAAATGGTAATGTCATGTTGTGTTTTACGTTAAATTTTATGGTTGTCGTCATGTCGTTTCTTAATCAACATATATTACTTCTTTCTATTTTGGTTAAACGCGATATCCGTACCAATGCAAGCTAAATTATGTACAAATATATGTACCTATCTAGGGATTTTAATTCCTTTTTTTTTTTTTTGTGTGGGGGGGGGGGGGGGGGGGGGGGGGGGGGGGGGCGTGGGTGGGTGGGAAGGCATTATTGGTTTACTCTTTAACATTATTATGAAAAAGTGTTAAATTTTTTCATATGCAATTTGTTAATGAGTTTCTGCAAATTTTAAAATAGAATCATATTACTCGAAGAGTTTTTTTGTTAGTTGTTAGTATTCGAATTGTTTTGCTAATCAAACCTTTTAACACTTGTCTCTTTGTTGAAGGAATATGATTGATTCAGTTCAAAACGGATTGCTACAATTTACACTTTTGAATATGCGGCAATCTGCTCTTTTAAGTATAATAATTATTTTTTTGAAATATTATAACAATCCTTTTTTTATGAGTATAATTGACTAAGTTAGTAGTTTTTTTTAAAGTATTTGGATACATTAGTTAAGTCGTAATGTTTTTAATGTATTTCTACAAAAAAATAAAGTATGCATACTTAAGACGAAAATGAGGGGTTGAGCGAGCTGTAAGGCCCCAACCTAGTAATATATAAATCAATATGTATATTATAACAATATATTATAGTTTGATTATATATATTATATTACACAAGATATAATAAACTGCTTCAAAAAAAAGATATAATACATCAATATATTATATTAGTATATTACATATTATATTAAGTTAATATCATATTGATTATATCTTTATTATATATTAATCAATGTTTATATAACAGTAGTGTTTGGTGAGTCATGAGACGGCTGAGATACATCCATTTTCCTAACTGACGTCTAGGATTTCCCGTCACCCACCCAGGTTTCATCTTACACCTTAAATCCAATTGTGGTCAGTTATGCTAGCAAGTCTTTTAACATGCCCCACCTTCTCAAATTCCACCGCAATCTCCCATTAAATGTTCAACCAAAAAACTCTTAATATCCCATTAAGAAGATCAAAATCGAAATGGTTATAAATCCGTTGGATGGTATTCCTTCTTCCACTCTTACCTGAAAAAACAATGTTACGCAACCTTACGATATCCCACCATTACCATTAAACCCTCGAAATTTTGAAACCCCAAATCACAGAATCATTTTTTTGACTTCGGAATACTAGGTAACTTATGTTTGTTATTGTTTTTCTCCATTATTGTTTTATTTTATATTTGAATTAGATCGGATGGAATAAAGTTTTTTGTAGGTTAATTGGAGTAGCAAGATACACTAAGGCTTCTCACGTCTTCAGGTTTCTCTCTTCCCCTCCCCTAACTTTTTCTCTTTCCTTCCAATAACAACGAACAACAACCACAGGAAGTAATAAGAACATGAATCTAATCTCACTAGATAAATAGATTATCCAAGCTTATGCCAAAGTATCTAACATGGACGATCTTTGATTTCTCAAAAGATATGCACTTTTTTTCTCTTACTAACTTAATTTGCGGTATTGTTATCTTGGTCCTTTGATCCATGGTTTCACAACCAATTGGTAATGTTGTTTTGGATCCATGGTTTCAAACCAATTTACTCAAATTTTTTTCCCTTAAATCAAAATCACAATTCAAAAAAAAAATTTAGTTACTTTTTGACGAAGTGGTGGTATTTATAATTAGCCTATTTGATCTCCATATAGTTTTAAATTGTAATTTTATAAGAAAGTCTGTCTTACTATTTACGTTTAAGATCGGTTAGACTTATCAATCCATGTTGGAACCACATAATTTTAAGCACGATAGTCAAGGTTGTTTATCGTCTATAAATTTAACGATATTGTGAATCAACCATCTTGAAATAAGTCCACTTATATTTCGGCAGAAGTGATATGCACTGTAAATTATGGATGCTCAGTGTCTATGGAAGATTCTAATGGTATAGTATAATCGCGAAGCTCTCAAAAGCATTAGTTTCATGTTCTTGGTTATTGGGCACTGCAGTTTTCTGACATGAATTTTTATGTAGGAAACGAGCTACATGTTATTATTGTCTTTCACCCGATTAATTTGGTCTTATTCTTCTAAATGATTATTTTTCTGATAGTGTCCAAATGGTATTAAAGTATTTTTTTTAGGAATAGTTTTAGGGATGATATCTCTTTTAGTTAGATCCAGTGTCTGATGGCTATATTTTTACGGAGGTTTGGATGCAAGACCATCCTGCCATATCAGTGTTCTTGAAGAAAGGAAAAACACCTATTGAAATTGATTTTGAATACTGATAATAGAAAATTCATATGCCAGCTCATATCTTTCAAATGGGACCCCTTCTACCCTATGGGTTTACAAGTCCAGTTCATGTAGGTGTGTACGCATTTTATCTAAGTTAAACCACCCATTTAGTCTGATATTCCCTATTATTGTCCTCCCATATACAGGCTGGAAACATGGTCAAGTTCAATGCCAGCACTACGAAAAACTCATTGGTACCATCCTGCTTGTTGCCGGTGTAGCAGGAAAGTACTCAGTAATTTGAGACTAAAGTGGACGTTCCGATCTCTAGGTTATTGATCTACGCGATGTTTTATATTATCTTACTTTATTGATAGTATATATTTGCTACTTTATTTACCAGATTAACATGTCATATTTGTAATGTAAGTACCTTCTCTTCTTTGAAGTAGAAGATACCACCAGTTCTGTTGCTTTTGTCCGGGAGATGGTTCAACTCACTATATTGAGTGGTTTAGAGGTAAGTTAGGTAATTTATTACC
This sequence comes from Papaver somniferum, assembly GCF_003573695.1. Taxonomy (NCBI): domain Eukaryota; kingdom Viridiplantae; phylum Streptophyta; class Magnoliopsida; order Ranunculales; family Papaveraceae; genus Papaver; species Papaver somniferum. The sequence continues at coordinate 38,290,997 of NC_039363.1, forward strand.
AAAGAAACTATCAGACGTCTGCTTTACGTAACAGTTTGTGGATTTTCAGTTTACACTGAGCTCTATCAATAATTCATTTATTAGACAGTTTAAAGACTTCAACATAAAAAAAAATATCCAAATTTATACATCTACATCATTCAATTCTTTTACTTGGTCAGCCTGTGTTATTTTTCCAATCACTTTCCATCTCCTATCAAATAGATCATATTTTGTGGGTGTATTTTTGCCTCTTTTCAAGTGAATCAATTCTAGCTATATAGTTTTTGTCTATTTTATAATTCATGTTTTTTTGAATAGAGATTGTTGGATAACCTTGAATTGAACCTCTCACATTATATTTGATTCAAAAACTAATATATATACTAAGATACTATTAACTTTAGAGCAGTCAAGATGTCACGTGCGTCAAGGAGTGCCTTATCAATATCAAAGTAAGGTAACCCATTGACGTTTCAGTAAAAGGTGCAGTAATAATAATTGGTTTTGATATTTCTTAACTCTAAATCATTAAAAGCACTCTACATTTAGTTACATTTGAAGGAACAATGACAGAATCGTACTGCATGTGCTTGCTTAAACATTGGTTTGGTGGCTGAGAAAGATGAATCTGAAGTTTATAAATTAGCGGGAACAAATTAAGGATATAAAGTTCTAGTAGTACAACCTGAAGTTGTTGTACTATGAAAAATCAACAGTTAACGATGCTCCAACTCCGATGTTTAGTTGGACAACTGAGAGTTTTTCCAGGTTGAACACAAAGGAAAACTACTTTGATGGAGTTTCCAGGGGTGGTTTTAAATGGTAGGGTGAATATTTTATAATTTTCTAATTTTTTTTTTCATTTGAAGCTTTTTATAGCTGATTGATAATTTACCTAATGTTTAATATTCAACAATATTGCTATAAATAGGTGGGTGCTTATTTTTTTCTGGATGAAAGACTTCAACCAAACTTACTTCATTATACCTATCTAAGTGTTGTGGTTTCCAGGAACTTGCCTTATGGATGTAGGAGATATGCTCAGTTTAATTTGGATGAGGTTAACAAAAATGGGCCATAAGCTTAGTGTTAAAAAATGTGAACCGTGCACATTCCAATTTTTACCATTTTATGGTACTTTTGTAAAAACTCATTTTGTTATCATGTTTGTGTTTTTATCCTAAATCTCTATGGAAGGTGTTCCATTCGACTTTACAGAGAGAATCTACTAGAATCAATCTTTGTATTTAAAACACCTTACCAAATTGTACTGACTTCACATTTGCTATATCATTATCATGCACTCTCAAATATGTTCATGGTGCATTAAAATTGAAAAATGTGCATGCTCTCTGGCCATTAATTTACCCATATGTAGTGGATATTGGCTTTCTTAGAGCTAAGTACTTGGAACTGGCATAATACAGTGTGCATAGATTTGGTTGTAATTTTATTACCCTTTGGCTTTTGCAGAGAAATATCATCAGTTCAATGCTTGAGAGTGATTGGAGTTTCACATCCGTACGAGATGAGGTTGTTGTTTGTAAGGTTGTCGAATACAAACAGTTACGATTTGTGTCGAATCCACACTTGAATTAATACTGAGAGAGAAGAAATATAAGCTTTATAGTAAACCTGAATTACAGTTACGTTTTTATTGCATTATTTTTAATTCATTTTGATGCAAGGGTTTGTTGTTTAAGGTAAATGAAGTTTGTACTTGATGTGTAAAGTATACCATAAGATTTTTTCTAGGAAAGATGTAAGATCATATTCCAATGAAGATGAAGCCTTGCTTTCCAACCAAATGGTGAGTTTCTTCATCGGCCACAAACTATAGTGTCAAAGAAATTACTCAATGTATTCGTACCTGAGAAGTTAAGGAAGTAAATGCTCAAGATCCATACAAGTTTTCACAATCAAATCTTATGTAACTTGAGTTAGATTTGTGGTTTCATTTGATTCTCAATTACAACCACTATGATGTTTAAAAAGGATATAAAATGTGGGGTGTTGGGTTTATAAATATATAATTTATTGTTGACATTATATATGCCTCTAAATTTTTAGTTGTTTATGATTGTCTCTGTTTTGTGTGGGTATATTCCAGTTCTGTCGATGTCACAAATCCAGAGAGTTTAAATGTGCACCATACATCCAAAAAATGTATATAACTGTATAACTACAAAAAAAAAACAACTAACCTTAAATTCCACTTTGCGAAAATGGATTCAACCAATTGCACAAATTTGATTTACTGGTTGAAGTTTTATAGAAGCGCATTAAAATGAAAACAAAATCAGGCTAAAATGAAATCAATTTAATACCAACAAACTCCACAATTAACACCCACACTACCAATGACTACGCCTTCTAGAAATTGAACACAAAAAACTTCATTAAGAAAAACACACAACTATGTGACTTGGGCGATACAAACCAGAGGATAACAGAAAAAAGAAGCCAGACGTAGTACGACAACAAAGCACCCCAGAATATAACTGTGTGCCGGCACTGGTGATTTCCTAGTATTGTTATAATATGTTATAGTAGTATTAAGTTATATTAATTACTAACTTAACTTAGTAAGTTAATATACTAAGTTATAATATGATAATATTAACTTACATATTGTTTTAGTAACTTAGTAACTTATTTTAAGTTAATAACAAGTACCGACTCCTCCTATGTGTGTAGCATTGCAACTTACAAAGTATCCTCGCATAATAATATATCAATCTATTGATTTCGCTCTCTCTGATTTCTCTCACATACAGAAACTGAAGAAGACAACCAAATGGAGAAAATATGTGTTGCAATTAGGGTTAGACCACCAACAATAACACAAGAAAACAACAATAATGTAAACCATTGGAATGTTGAAAGCAATCGTATTTCACTTTATAAGCCTCTTGGTAAACCTATTCCAAGCGCCTCTTACGCCTTCTTTACCCTCTTTCTCTGACTTTTTGTAAAAATTGCATTCATTTTTTATTTTATTTTTCAAAATTCGTAGTTAGATGGGTTTGAGTTTGTTAATTTGTGATTTGAAGATCATGTATTTGATCAAAATAGCACCAACTACGGGGATTATGAGCTTCTCATCAAATATATTATTCTAACATCAATAGAGGGGTTCACTGGTAATTAAGATTCTTCTTAAGCAATTTTTTTATGTTATGAGTTTTTCTAATGGCTTAAATTCCTCATACTGGTAGGAATTTATGTCTAGAGTTTGGGCTATTATTTGATGAAAAAACAGAAATGAAGAAGAATTTTTTTGTGGAAACTAGAAATTCTGAATATGTGATGTTTGCGTGTGTAACATTTACAGGAACTGCATTTGCAATTGCATATGGGAAGAGAAGAGTGGAAAGACTTACACTATGAGTAGTTCTGACAATGATCCTGAAATCATTAGCTTACTAAAGATGTTTCTCAAAATATTGAGGTGATGTAGTTTCTTACTATTCGTAATCTTAGAGCTGTTTTATTTACCATTAGTCATATATATGTGTGTCAGTTTGTAGATGGGGCAAAACGAGTTGCTGGTTTTTACAGAATTGGGGAGACGACCGTACGGAGGAAACTCCTTGAACCGAGCGAACTGTCAAACCTCACACAGATGCACTGCAAGGAGGGAGTGCTTTGAATTTTAAAGATCAATCTGTAGTAATCCAGCCTAAACCAAGACAATGGCCGTTCCAGAGTAAATTCGGTCACAAGAGAGGATGGGTCGATCTGTAGGAGGGAAACTGAGAAATGTATGAGATCAATGGTGATCGAAGATTGTAGGTGTGTTGTGTATTCTGAAAATAAGATAAGTTCTGAATGATTGAATTTGCTCAGACGTTGAGTTGTTAATATTGTGTTGTCTGCTTGACGTAAGATTATCCTCCATTTCAATCATGATTTAGAGACTTATTTATATCGCTAGAATTGTAAACACCATGATCCCATGAAGTTTGAGAGTTGATGGGATCAAAGAGTGGAGAAATCTAAATCGTGTGTTAAAACCAGTTGCTTAACGTGCGGAGACTTAGTCGATTTTCCATCCACTAATTTGTTAACTCCTTCAACTGATTGCACGACTTGATCGCATTCTCATCGTGTGTATGAACACACGTGTCGTAGACCGCCATACCAAAACCCTAGTTAATATCCCCCAATGTGACACGATTGATGTCTCGTGATTGTGGAGTCTGCAAGGTAGACGTGTATTTAGTTAGTCAGTTGCTGACTTCATGGGACGATGAGTCCAAGTATTGCTGAATTGAACATGATTTGCAAATGTTCTGAAATTCATGAATTGAACATGTCTGTTGAGACAGAGGTATAATTCTCAAGTAAACATTGATAGTTAAGGTGAGTAAATATTGCTCATTCGATGGATTTTTGAATATTGAGAATCAAACCAATATTCTTTGGTTTGAGAAAATATTACTCATCTGAGCAAATGTTGCTCGTTTGATGAATAATTGGTAGCGTGACCAGATAAAATATTAAATTAAGATACTGGCAACTAGACCGAGTACCATAAGATCAACGTAAAATTATTAGCGTTTGAATATGGGATTATGAACCTTGGACTCGAAACCCTAATTTGATCAATTGATGGTCTATTGAGAATTAACCATGGAATGAAGTAGGTACCGGCTATATGGATGATGGATCGACCATGTAGCGCACAGATGCTCCAGTGAGCAAAATACCAAAGTCTCTTGAATACGTTGATGAAAAGATGATTAAATGCCGGTTTAATCATTTATTAAAATAATGCTCGTCTCAGCCTTAGGTGATAAAACCAAATTAATTATGACGGGATGAGGGACCGACCAAGGGGTCATGAAACCAGCCTTGAGTGGTCACGGGATCGAATGACGATCGTTTTATGAAGTTCCAAAATTATTTGGAAGAGTTTGAACCTAATATGAACAAATTAGGTCAAATGATGAAAATATGTGGGACCGACATTTTGCAAGCCAAGGAGCCAACCTTGGTCGGTCAAGGTAATATGCTCGCGTCACCAAAGTGTTCGTGTCTCAATCCTGAGAATTTTGATATTTTCTGATGTGCATTTGAGCAATCATTTGGGAAAATATGAAAAAATCAGGGGGTTTTGCTGAAATTGAGGAAAATTCATGAGATGAAGGAAAAATAGTAATAAAATGAAGGAATCATGAAGTGTGGGACCGGACATGGTCAAGGCATGACCGACCGGCCAATGAGCCCGGTCCCATAGCATTTTTCCTAATTTTATTATATTTTTCATGATTTTAGAAATATCATGAAATCAAGGAGTTTATTGAAATAAAGGAATTTTCCTTGAAGTGAAGGAGTTTCCATGAGATGAAGGAAACAAATAATATAATAATAATAAAATAAGGGCGTGTGGGACCGACTTGGGCATGGTCGGCCGGCTAAGGCCCGGTCCCGTGAGTTTTTCCTAATTTTATGTATTATTTCCATGATTTGAAAGAATTTTCATAATTTGAAGGAAATACCATGAAATCAAGGAATTTCATGGGATCAAGGAAACATAAAAATAATAATAATAAAATAAAGGGTGTGTGGGACCGGCTAGGACATGACCGTCCGGCTAGGGCCCGGTCCCACGAGTTTTCCTAATTTTATCTTATTTTTTCATGGTTTGAAGGAAATACCATGAGATTAAGGATTTTTCATGAGATTAGTGAAATAATAATAAAATAATGAAGAATCATGAGGTGTGGGACCGGCCATGACTAGGGAATAGCCGGCCGGCTAGCAAACACGGTCCCATAACACCTTTCTCCATTTTATATTATTTCTTTAATGCGAAGGAAACACCATGGAACTGAGGAGTTTCCTTAAAACGAAGGATATTTGTTCAAATGAATGGATTTTCATGAGATCAAGGAAAATAATAAAAAATATGATAAAATATATAAATGGGCGTGGGACTGGTCACGGCACGACCGGCCGGTGGGCCCAGTCCCCCAGCGCCTTGGTTAATATTTTATTATTTATTATTTTCTTTCCTATTTTGCATAGGTTCATTGTCCCGTCGTGTTTTGAGAGGCTCGTTCGTGCATTCAGGTGCTCGTTAGTGCATTATTGTTGAGTACACTTGCATCATTTGGGTCGGGGCTTACTCGAAGGTAGCTCAGATGCCCGTACGCTGAATATTTATTATTAACCCATGGAGCTCTGTTGAGAAAACCATGAATTAAAGTAACGAAATATTATGAAAAACATTGAATATTTTTCAAGGATTCAGTGAATGAATCTAATGATTTAGGAATAATTAATTGATGGCTCTATACTAGTATGATCGTCTAAGAGAATTAGTTATTCAGGAGTTGAGTGATATGAGCTTGTTGAAGCGTCATATTTCTTCTATACAGTCAGGGAAAACATTGTTACATCCTGAAAACGTTACTACTCTATACTAGCAGGCAAGCTGTCTAGGAGCCGTCTAATCTTGCGATTCTATATGGAAGTGATCACTGAAATTGCTCAGTGTTCATGAGATATTCCGTTGCCTCAGCTGAGAGACTACACATCTACATATACTCTGAGAGACAGTATTCTGACTTAGAGATTCTCGTGGCATGAGTTTTCACGCTTTCGATAAGAGACATGAGCCTCAATACTCGTCTGATTGCTAGATCAGGAGCATATATAATTATGGGTTTACGATTTTAGCCCTTGTCGAAAATCCACCATCTACACAGTTATATGGTTTTACTAATTAATACTATTTGATAAGTAAATTCACGCAGATATTAGCTACTTATGACTCATAGCCATGTCAAGATTATTAGTATATTATAATAAATAAGTATAATATATAAATCAATATGTATATTATAAAAATATATTATAACTTGATTATCAATCTATAGTACAAAGCATAATGGGCTTTTGAGCTTGGACGGTCGGATAACCTTTTGAGAGACAAATGTTGCATCCGACCATTACAGTCTCATCCCAACCAATGACATCCGACGGATGTAAGATTTGTAACCTCCTTGAATTATAATATACATTGATTAGATTTCCTCATCATTATGATCATAAAAAAAAACATTAAATGTGACAAAAAAATAAACAAAGATCATCATTAATATCTCTTGGAGTTAAAAACATGTATAGTTAGTAATAAATTAGTCATCCTTCATCAAACTATAAAGAATGAACAACATTAAAATCTTTATCAAAAAAGAAATTATTTTTCATTTGGGAAACCAGTGAAATATGATAAGGTGCCATCAAGAGAAAATTTGAACAATAATGTGCATCCATGTTGATTCTAATAGTCTAATGTTGAGCAAGTGTGTAAACTAACCGTACTTCTGAAATAAAGGTGCACAAAGATTACAGTTGAGTACCTTTTTTTGTTCCTGTGTCGATTTTATTTGAGAAACTCATATATTAAATGTTTAGTGGAAACTTTTGAGGAACTTTTAGGTGTCATAATTACCGTGCACGCATCCTGGGGTAGATGAGTTCATATTAAACCCAAAGGGTTTTGTTAGTACTAAAATTTTAAACCTTGCCAAGTTCCAGATTTTTACATGTTTTATAAAATCACAGTTGATGAGAGTAAAAATTTATTTAAATTCTACGTAGTAAATAAAACCACAAATTATGTCCTTATCAAAACCACAATTAGGGTCTTGAAATGGAGGAGGAAACATATGGTAGTTTTTTCCTGAAAGTGCATTGTAATGTCACAAACACTTATACGTTTATCATAGATCAGATCAAGGCAGTTCCATTATTTGGATGAAAAATATCTAATATTTTCATAACTACGAGTTCTCATGGGTTAAAATACGTCTTATCATAGTTTATTTAAATCAGTATAACCAAAAGTTATATCGTTTCATGTCGTGCCGCTACGACACGGGTTATTTCTAGTATTGTACAAGTTATAATAAATCAATATATTTTATTAGTACATCACATATTATATTGATTACATAAGTTATATTAATTACTAACTTAGTAAGTTAATATTCTAAGTTATAATACGTTATTATTAACTTACATATTGTAACTATTACTAACATATTGTGAAACCCATGCTACGCACCAGGACTGTTGGAATATAAATAAGGCATCCTCGCCGTAACTATTAGCGTAATCGCGACTTCGATAATATATGTTAACATCTGAAGCAGACTTGGCAGGTAAGATCCCCGCTAGCGAGTACCTTAGGAAAAGAAGGAATGACGTCTTTTTAATTCTTTCTTTCATACTGACAAAGGCAAGAGGTATTTCTTACACCGTTGGTTCTTGTCCTTTGATGCGGGTCTCAATGAGAGTTCTAATAAGATATTATATAATTATTACCTAACATATTGATAGTTAACAGTTAAAACTTTCTAATTATCAATAATATTATTATAATCTAAAGATCTCACACGGTTTTGAAAACAGTTTTCATGCAATCTAATGAAATGGTAATCAATTCTACAATCAAACTAAAATGAATAGATCTAAGTAATCTCAAAAGTAAAATAGTTTAAGTTATAATACTAACTCGTAATTAGATATATTTTTTTAAACAGTCAGAAATAACAAATTGTTTAAAGTGTTGGAGATTTAGAAATTTTCTTAAAGAAAATACTTTTGAAATTACCAACATTTGGAATCAATAAGTCGTTCATTTATTTGCCAATATCAGTACTACTGGTAGTTAAATGAAAAATCATAATTTTTATATAGTTGTATCAAGATCTGATATTGGGCACACTAAAAAACACACACAATATATTAAAATAAAATAGATTGCCAACTCTAAATAGTGCACAACATATGAAGTGCTTCCCATCAAAGAAGAGTAATCAAGGAAATGCATTGATATATCTTTCTTCGAAATCATATATTTGCGTTAAGAATCAAGGGACCAACTCAAATGCTCTTCTAGGATCCAATTTCTTATAGTTAAATGAAATCTCACACTCATTATATAGGTTTCGAAGTCAAATACTAGAGACACTAAAAAAAAATCATGATATTAATATAAAATAGATTTCCAACTCTAAATAATACAAAGCATATGAAGTGCTTCCCATCAAAGAAAATGTAATAAATAAAATGCATATATATATATATATATATATTTCTTCATAATTCATGCATTTGCGTTAAAAATCAAGCGGCCAACTCATGAACTGCTTTTCTATGTTCTAACTTCTTGTAGTTGAATGAAAAATCGCACATGTTGTATAATTTGTATTGATACTTGACATTAGAGACACGAAAAATAACACGATATTAATATAAAATAGATTGCCAACCCTAAATACTGAAAATCATACGAAGTGCTTCACGTCAAAGAAGTAATCAAGGAAATGCACTGATATATCTTTCTTAAGAATCATAAACTTGTGTTAGCAATCAAGGAAATGCACTGATACATCATCTAAAATTGTGGATAACTGGGAGACACGCATTGAAGAACAGTTGGATGAACTTTCTAACAAAATAATTCTGATATCCATAAAGATGTTGATGAGGAAGTCTCACAATATACCAAGTTGTTTGACCATCTCTTAAAGACAAAAAGTATAACATCATGTCTGATTAGTTTTCTGACTCCTCTCTGTCGAGAAAACAAAAAATTGAGAAAGGTCCTTAAAGGTTATGATTGTGATTATCATCTAATACAATCCCTTTTTATGGATTGCGAAGAAGATATGCGTTCAACAAACTATGAATATGAAAATCTTCGTAGAAATCTCATTATGTTGGAAGAAAAACTTGCAAGGAAGGAAGCAAGGTTTAACTCTCAACAAATATGTTTTAAAGACAGAGAAAGTTTTTTTCTCACTCCAGAAGGACAACTTGAGGCTGATTAACTGCTGCTCTTGATAATATCAAGTCGTTGGAAGAAAACTTGAAAAAGTTCAAGCTAGTTCAAAAAAATCAACCACTATGATAGGAGCAAGTTAAAATCATCGTGATACACGAGGATTGGGATATAAGGGAATAGATGCTCTAAGTATTAGCAAATAGGTAAAAATTTTCAAGGCTAGTACTTCCTTTCAACAAAGGTTTCCACTGATGGAAAAATTGAAATACCCATATCGGCAGTTGAAGTTCGAAAGACCAAATTATATCAACCTCCAAAATCAGCACACATGAATCCAGAAAACACTCCTTATGTTTGTTATTATTGCGGAAAATACGATCACCTGCAAAAGGAATGTCGTTTTCGCATAAGGAATGAAAAACTTCATGATGTTCTTATTTGGGCATCACAAGAAGTGATCAAACCTAGATTATATGTTAAGACTAATACTCTTCACATTACGGGTTGTCAACGTCCAACCTTTAGGTAAAGGAATCAATGTTGTGATAAACCTAGACTTGCATATAAATATCATATAAATCTTTTTCATAATTGTAATGGTTATCAAAGGAATAACTTTATAAAGAAAAAAACAAGATCCGATAATTTCAATTGGAAAAAGACTATCCTAAAATATAGTTATTCCGATTCCCCTTCAAGAAATCTTGAAGAGAATAATAAAAAGAAGAGATACCGAAGAAATCTGTCTCAGAAACACATAACCACACAGTTTTGAATCTTCAGACAAGGTTAATCATACGATTTCTGAGCTTAGAAAACAAATTAGCCAATTCAAGGACTTTAGGCAGGAGAAGGCTAAATACATGTAAGAATTCTACATCCTTTTCCCTTAGTAATATAAACTATACTAAAGACATGTACAAATCATGGAAATCTTACCAAAGAATATTGTTGTTCATAATGGGCTTTTGACGGATGCCTACCATAACATAACTTGATTTTGGTAAACCATTCCTCTCCTGGAGCATGAAAAAGAGGAAGGACAGTATGTTCAAGAATGGTAACAAACTCCTTCTTGACACTGATCTATTTTTGTATTATGTGTACCTTATTTTTAGTTTTTAATTTCACCATAAAGTTGTTCATCTTTTCTTATGTCATTTATTCTAATGAAAATATCTCAACTACCTCTTGTTCTCTAGATTTCTATCTATTGAGATAAGAACAAGGTTGATTATATTCGCCTGCTTAAATGAGTCCGGTCACAATACATATGCTCGTGGACCCATCTGCGTGTGAGTTTCGAAGCCAGCCCGAACCTATGAAAGTAATGAGTCAAAATATCTTCAGAAGATTCTAGAAAGGATCTCTCTTCCCTCAGTTTCCTCAACCTAGAAACTGTGATACATATATATATATTCAAGGTACGCATACCTTGTATTATATACAAAGTGTTGGAATAACTCGCGAACTTTCACAAACAATGGATGCTTCTAAGATTTCAAACAAAAAAAAAAAGAAAAATAACAAGAAGATAGAGGATGATGATTCCACAAGAATCGTTGAGTTTTACGACAATCCTGTCACCATATCCTGTTATTTTTCTCAAGAACATAAAGGGGGTCAAGACCAGTTCAGATGTTCCGTGATTTGGTCGAAAACATTATGAATGACATCAAAGTTGTGTTTGAACAATTGTCTGCCACCAAAAGGGATATCAAGCTTCTTAATTCGGAACTGGGAAAACCATCTGATGATCTTGGTTCTCTGAAAACACAAGTCGCAGACTAAACATGAATTATAGTTTCTTTTGTTGTTTTTTTTACTAGGAAACTTCTTGTGATAATTTATTCTTACTTTTGAAAAGGATAACTAGGGTTTAATATAGCAAAAATTGTGATTACACAAGCTATTTTCAACGATTTCCATCTTGCATGTTTTTAGATTTATTTATTTAAATTCTATAGTTTTTGGAAGATGAACTTGCAGTATGTAATAGTATTGGTTTTATTATTACAAAAGTCTTATGAAATATATGTGCCTTTACATTTTCGTGAATCGAGCTGATATTTCATATATGCTGAGAAGTTATACCTATTATGTTTTTATAAACTGAAATAGAACAAACTCTTTGAGAATTTTCTCGCAGTATCGATCTACTTATAATCACACTTTTGTGTTATTACTACGTTACACACTCCGTAATATTTTCTTGTTTTGAGTCATACCGATTAAAATTATCTCTTTGTTCGTAACTGGCGTTGAGATTAATTTAAGTCGATATTCAGGATACAAATCCATGTGATTTGTTAATGTCCGACAAAATCCTTCTTTTTCATAAAGTAAGATCACTCATGTTGTTCTATTGGAAATGATATCAAATTAGCGAGAGTTCTTAAATGAACTTGTGCTTATTTTTTATATCTTTGTGGGGAGTGTGGTTGTGGAATTTACAAGGGATGCATATATTAAATATCCTAGATGAGCGCTAAGTATATTCTTCCTATGTGATGTCATCTAAATAAAGTTGATATGTAACCTTTGAATCTTGAAGTAACCTTTGGTTGTATTCATTACGATCCCACCATTTTCGTACCTTTGCTAATTTTTATTGACAAAAAGGGGGGGAATTAATTAGTAGTTTCACACTACATACATATGGTTTACGGATCATTATGTAAGGATAAGTGAATCAATAATCTATAGGTTTCACCTATTATGAAAAAGATGTAAGTATTGATTAAGGGAGAGAAACATATCACCATAGTATTACTTCAAAGTTGGGATACAATTGAGATTTGGAGAAGATAATAATACTATGTTTTTGTATAATGATGATTGAGAATATTTGTTTTTAAAAGTTGTTATAGCTATATGGATACGGATCATCAACAACAACGATGATGAGTTGAACACGTTCAGAATCATTGCAACTTGAAATAACGAAGAGTTGAAGGAGTTGAAGAAACCAAGGAAATCAAGGCATGGTGGATTCAAAGAGTTTTTGAAGCTTTATGTTTTTATCCATATGTATTGATAGTTTTGTCACTAAAATTGATAAAGGGGGAGATTATTAAAACATTGCTCGGTAAAACTCACAAGTGTTGTTATCTCAAGCTTGTTGTCAAATTTAGTTGTCCAAACTATATTTTATTTCTAGTCAACAATAAGTTAAGTCTCGGATTACGATAAAATATGTAGTTGAGAAACGAACATCATGGCAGTCATCATCTCGGAGTAGCTATATGTCGACAAACATATTTTTGGTACGCATATTAGTATGCACACCTTTACAAGTCCGTGAAGTCGTGAATCCGGATCGGTATGCAAACCAGTAAGCGTACTAGAAAATAACTGTTGGTTACGGAACCGGTTTGGTATCTATACCGGTACACATGCCAGAACATTTATGTGAACTCCGGAACTTGGTTATGTTTAAGTGGTACCCATACCAGTACGCATACCGAAAATATTCTGTGTTAACTCTGGAACTCGGTTATGTCTTAAGGTTTACATACCGGTACACGTACTGAAAAATTTCAATGAACTCCGGAGCTCGGTAATGTTATAAAGTATACATACCAATACACGTACCATGACATAACTGTTCACGAACATGTTAAGTACTTGTACCTTGTACGCCTACTTACCATGTCGATTAAATTCATATGCACATTAAATTATTTCTCCGAAATAATTAGCATTTGAATAATCTCTAAAAATGCCATAGACATATTTGATCACATGAATGTGTTTCGAGTTGAGTCTTAAGTGTTTATGAAATTGCTCAAGCTTATAGTTCAGTTGGATAGCTTCGGCTAACCATTCATGAGCGTGTTCTTATACATGGTTCGGTTACGGTTCATCCTAACCATAGTGTATATCTTAATTATGTAAATAAAATTAAAAGATCCATCTAACGGTAGATATTGTTTGCTTGGTTCCAAAGCTATCTTAGCTTAAACCTAAAGCAACCTATGCTTTGAATGTCTATATAAGGGGAACCTCAAACAACTGGGATCTTTTAATCCAGATACTACTTTTCTTTTTGTGTCCTAGTTGTAAAACTATAGTCGTCCTCTTCCTAAAACCCTTGTAAGGTTTAGAAATTACAAAGACTTCGTAGGGATTCGTGAAGCCAGGTCCGTTTATTGTTTATCTGATAAATCGAGTATCCTGATCATGTTCGATCGTTTAGCTACTCACTTGAACAAGATAAATAGTAATATTTATAGTTCTCTTCGTCTCAGACTTTGTTGATTCCACAAGTTTAATACTTGTGAGGTGAATAGTAATCTAGGATGCACTTCGGGTTGCTTAAGTCCGGAATATAAGGTTAGCTAGACTTTGTGTATTGCTATCGATTTCCATCACCTTGATCTTCGATCAAAAATGAAATCACATATATAGGATTGTGTGAGGCAGATTGGTTTAAAGTCTTCAATTGAGATGAAGCAACTCTTAGTTGGTGTGACGCCAGCTAAGGGAATCAATTGCGTGGAGTTCTGCTGGGATTCAAGAGGCATAAGGAGCGCGATTGTACCTTAATCAGTGGGATACCTTTTATGGCTCAACTACATTCCATTACGAAGTTAATTGATAGTACGCTAGTGTCTGTAGTGGCTTAATACAGTTTGGTGTTTCATCTGGACTAGGTCCCGATGTTTTTTTGCATTTGCGGTTTCCTCGTTAACAAAATTTCTAGTGTCTGTGTTATTTCTTTTCCGCATTATATTGTTTATCTTCACAATTGAAATATCACAGGTTGTGCATTAATAAATCATAGTAGATACGTCCAACCTTATTTGTTGGATACGACTTGATTGACTACTTGGGAAATTGAGATTTGGAATCACCCAAGTACTCTCACACGCAAATCATGTTCACGGACTAGTCTCTGTAAACTTTTTGATTGGGAGAGAGAGAGATATAACTCTGAATACTATTCCTCCATTGAGATTCATTAAGTTGAACTCTTGGAATTGTGTTTAAGTTTGTCCATATAGATTGCTTACGAAAAAGTTGGTGGTGTATTTTGGTACCCCGCGTTTTCAAGATGTCTCGTCAATAAGAAATATAATCTCTGACCTTCCATGAATGCTATTACTGGAGGAGAAAAAAGGAAAGTCGCCTCTCAAACACATAAAAGGCGTGGATTCCACAAAGAGAAAATCAAGTCTAAGCTGCATTGGCACCTGTTCAGCGTCAATAACTACAACGCGCAAGGGATGCTCAGACGACCCAAAACTTTCCTCTTCCTATGGAAGAAGGAATTGAGTTGATGAAAGTATGAATTCAAGATGGTACAATTAAGTTACCTCTTGTCAGACGTCCACCAAATGAAGAGGAGATGGAAGATTCTAAGTACGGTTGCTTCTACCAATTCGTCCATCATCCAACAAGTAACTGCAATATTCTGAAACACTTCAAAGAAAAGGTCGAATCTGGTGAACTATACTTGAGTTTTTGGGGACTGAAGGACTCCACATGAACCCTCTCCCAGTCAGAGCATTCACCTTATCTGAAGAAAAGGTTAATGAAGCAGTTAAATCCTTGATGGACTATTTATGTGAATTGATATATCTATCAAAAGCACAACGGAGTGACATCTTCACCGCTCTGAACCATGTTGTGCCAGGAATGCGCTTGTCTTTTCTAGAAATACAGTCAAAGAGAAAGAGTTGTGCGATTGGGGCCTGCTAGCCACAATCAATCACAAAGGAAATAAGTTTAGAGATCGATAATGACACCGTTATCAATGTCGTCCCTCTCAAGACACTATGATCCGCTGGAATTACTCGATAAAAAGATGCTAGAGCACTGCTCGATTGAACCCACAAGTTTTGTTATCTCAAGATTGTTGTCAATGTCAGTTGAACAAAATTATATCTTGATTTCTGGTCTACTAAGTCAAGTCTCAGACTAGTTATAAAAGTTGGTAGAGTATCATACATCACCCTCGAAGGCTAGAGATCAATGAAGATATTTGGAAAAATTCATCAACATGGTATGTAAACACTGAACCATTCTATTTGGTCACAAAAGTTACCATTCTATTTATATGAGACTATGTTGTATGACTTCTAGTGATCTATTACAAAGAATACATCTCAAGTCAAGCTTGTTTTGCTAAACATCTCGAAATATGATTCAAGCATTGTATGTTCAAAGGTTCTTAACAATATTAGTTCGAAATAATTTATTGTACGAGAATTAATTTTGTGGATCATTTTAAAATTGCCCAAGCAATGAATTTATAATTTGGGAATATTTCAAACATCAAAGAGAAACTTCTATTATTTCGAGTCAGTGTAAATTGGCGAACCAACTCGCAAACCGTAAATATTTAGGTTTCTAGAATACAAAATGGTTTGCGAACACCGTTTACCAACCCGGTTTATAAACCGTGGTGATCTAAAATTGGTGAAAGGCTAATGGTTTGTGAACCCAGTTCATGAATCGTTGCCATCTGATTTCATGAGCCACAAAACTGTTAGAGAACCCGGTTCACGAACTGTAGCATTCTGACTCGTGACTTGCCTAATGGGTCACGAACTGTTTCACCAAAGATCCCAGAAAAACATTAGCAGATGCTTAAAGACTTATTATTTAAATACATTTATCATTTCTATGAGTCTCATAAACACTTCCAAGATACCATTGATCACTAAAATAATTGTGTATGTGGATCATGATTAAATTCTCAAGTATTTAAATGAACATCAAATTGCTTAATAGTTCATAAGGTATATTTTTCAGAACGGTCATTATATATGGTTCTGTAACCAGACCACCGTGTATATTCTTCTATGTAATTTTAGGAAAAACTTATCACACACTTACTTAAAACCCTAATTAGAGTTTCATCTAAACAGAGAAAGTGTTTGCTTGAATCTCAAGTTATCTTATCTTGAATTCTAAGCAACTCTCAGTCTAGAACGCCTATAAATATAGATGCTCTTTCAACTGGGAAATTCAATCCCTGACACTTGCTAGAGTCGTCCCCTTTTGACATAGGTTTCCTCTGAGAAACACATTAGGTATGCGACTTAAAGACTTCACTTGGGGATTCATGAAGCCAGGTCCGACTATCTTTACCTTGATAATTCGTGTATACTGATCTTGCTTTTAAGTTATCGGGGTTTTCGTTCTCTTCGTCTCAAACTTTGTGACTCCTCAAGATAGATATCTGAAAACTATTCTTAATTGATTAGTTCTCGATTGTTCTTGAGAGGTGGTAAGAATCCAGGCTTCTCAGCAAACTGAGTGTAAGTAGTTAAGTTGGTATCTGGATGTGGTGGTTAATAGTTTTAGAAAATGAAAATAAAAGTATTGGTTCAATAATAAATTCATTGAAGAATTGAATAATTATAATATCTGTCTTATTTTTCATGTATGTTTGTGTTAGAGCATTGTTGATCGAACTCACAAGATTTGCTATCTTAAGCTTGTTGTAAATGTTAGATGTGCAAAACTATATCTTGATTTCTAGTATATTAAAATGTAGTCTTGGACTAGGATTAGAGTATGGTAGTTGGGTATCAAACATCACCGAATAACCCTCGTAGATTGAAGACTGAATAACAAACGAAGACATTTGGAAAACTTCATCAACAAAGAGGCATGCGAAGACTGAACCATCCTTTTTATTCACATCAGTTACCATTCTATCTTATGAGACTATGTCGTATGATTTAAGTCAGGGTTTTCTTGATAAATCTCTCGAAATATGATTGAACCAATGGGTGTTTTGGATCCTTAAAAGTCTTGGTTAAGAACAATTTTCTTTCATAAACTATTTTTGTTTCAAGTTGATCATTTGGAAATTGCCCAGGCAATGATATTTGCTATCTATGGCGATTGGGAATGTTTCAAATTGATTAAAGAGAGTTTTCACAACATACTGAGTTCTGGATACTGGAAAGGTATGCGTACAGTATGGTTCTGAGTTCGAGAATGTGGGAAGGTACACATACCCAATACATGTACCCATTGGAACTGAGTTTGTGAATGTCCAAGGGTACACATAACGGGTATGCATGCCCCAACATCCCGAGTTCACGGATTTCCCATAGGTGTGCATACCCGGTAGGTATACCTACCCCTATCTGAACTAAGCGGATGCTCATAAATTATTTTCACAAATATGTTCGGCGTTGGTACAACTCTCATAAACAGTTCTAACACAACTTTGTTCATTGAATCATTATGTGTTTGTGAATCATGGTTTAAGTCTTGAGTGTTATTGAACACCATTTATGCTTCTAAATTCAAAAGGCATCTATCTCAATTCGAACTATCATTGTACACGGTTCCAGAATCTTGTACCATATTGTATATTCTTATGTGTAATTTCATGGGGACTTCTCACATGCTTACATGAATTCTTAATAAGAATTTCATCTAAATTGAGAAAGTTTTCTCTTGGGTCTCAAGTTATCTTAGCTTGAATCAAAATCTACCTAGAGCCTTGAAGATCTATACATATAGGGACTCTTGCAAAGGATTTCTTGGCACCATACATTTCTTTGTCCTAGTTTCTAATCTAGAGTCATCCTTTATAACCTAGGTTCTTCATGAACTGTATTCTATGTTACGACTCAAAGACTTCAATTAGGAATTCGTGAAGCTAGGTCGGACTATCTATTACCTGATAGTTCTTGTATCTTGATCTTGTTATTATTGATCTTTGAGGTTATCGTAATCTCAGATAAGAAACGAGATAAATAGAAATCACAAAGTTCTCTTCGTCTCAGATTTTGTGATTCCTCAAGATAGATATCTAACCCTTCTTTGATTTGTATGGATTGTTCTTGAGAGATGGTTAGTAATCTAGGCTTTTCAGCTAACTAAGTGTAACTGTTTCGATTCGTGAGGTTTGCTTTCCTTTTTAATTGCAAACAAATTTCCAAGCCTAGATTGAAAAATCAAAAGGGAAATAAAATAGGGTTATCTGTCAGAGGCATGTTGGTATCAAAAGTCATCACTTAGGTTAAAGCAACTATTAGGATGTAATGTATGTCAGCCAAGGGAATCAGTTGCGCAGAACCTTACGATATTCAAGAGATGTAAAAAGCACGATTGCAGCTGAGTTGCTTGGAGGGTTAATTCGGTCTCATCACATTTTAATCTGGAGTCTGACTGTAGGCTAGTGTTTGTAGAAGCTTAATAAGGTTTGGTGTTCAAAGATGGGAGGTTTCGAGTTTTTTTTGTAGATGCAATTTTCCTCGTTAACAAAATTTCTGGTGACTTGTATTTTTCTTTTTCCGCTTTATTTTGTTTTATCTTTATAATAGGAATCGCACAGGTAGTGCGTAATCAATCTAGATAGTTAAGTCCTTATTAACTGAGATCAATAACGAGATTTGTTCTTGTTGAATTTGTATCTTGAAGGACAGGTTACAAGTTTCATACTAGTTAGAATTCAGATTTTATTGATTTGGATACGACTAGAGTGATCTTGGATATTGATTTGTGAGATCGTCTAAGAACTCTTTTACACAATCAGGTTCGCGGGCTTTTGAGTCTAGACATATTGATTGTGGGCGAGAAAAAGAAAAACTCTACATACATATTGTTCAAGGATCTTTTATTAGATATACTTGCAATTGTATTGGGTTTTGTCCATACAGGTTGCCGGACGAAAAAATTGGTGGTGTAATTGGTTCCCTCTCCTTTTAGTTTTTGTGTAGATATCATCTCTTCTCTGGTTCGTGTATGTATATGTCACAAACTCACAATTTAATTTTACAAGTATTCATGATTCTGATAGGTTTTTGAGTTTATGAAAAACAAAAATAACCTTGAGGATGACCTGTCAGTTTACTAAAATCGACCATTTTATACGGAACCGAGTCAGCTCAGAACCGAAATGAACTGAACCTGTCAATTGCTATCACCGATTATCAAAACAGGATAACCGTTCAGTTACGGATGCTCAATAATCGTGTGTCGTGTGCATGCCTACTTACAACTAAGAATTCACCATTTCCCAGCTATAAACAACAAAATAGTGCTAGCCTAAGGCCGAATTTCGGCTAGGTGTGAGCACATGAACCACGCGCGTGTCCGAACGCTCACAATCAATCTTTAACATCTAGGGAGATTATGATGATGGTACCCTGGTGTTGATTCATTGGCTCAAAACCTTCGGGTTTATCATGGCCTCCTCCAACCACTCCAGGCGTGGCGTTTGTGCATGGGATATAAGTATTGAGGAAAACAAAACATATAAGCAAACACGTGCGGAGCTAAATGAATGTAAAGTGCTGAATTGTAAATAAGACCATGGTTTACGTGGTTCAGCACTAAGGCCTACATCCACGGGATTTGTTGTTCTACTATGTTCTTCACGGTTACACGAATAGTTGAATGATTTTTTGGGTTTACATGTTTATCTCCTCTCAGGGATTAACTTACCTTTGCTATTTCTCTCTCTCTCTCCTTCCCTTCCTGATGTTTTCGATCCCCTTTCCTCTTGGTGGAGATTGGGTATTTATAAGGTTAGAACGTGGGACCCATCTCTGAAGACCGTTAGAACCTTATCTTCTTGTGTCCTTGCGTCCATCGCGCGGAGGTCTGCGTTTCCCCCTTGATCCCGCAGAGTCATCCTCGCTCGTTCCACAGGTTGGTCGACACGTACACTTCTCGGAGTGTTTAATGTGGGTAGTTGAGGGGTCTGCTCGTGTCAGACAAGTGTCTTCTGCCCCTGTCAGTCCGTGTCAGCTAACTTTCTCTCCACCGTTGATCTTGGCTTCTCTTTTGGGGATGAGATAAAGTAACTCCTCGGGGTTTATTTGGTGTTTCGTGACCCATCATGTTTTGATGTTTTTGGCCTGCATGCTTTCCACGTACCTCTTTATATACACGTGTCTGATAGTGAGATATATGTGTACACAATTTGCCCCTTTTCTTTGGGCTTGAATGACTAATGGGTGCCTTGAAGAAAAACTATCGTCGCATATTCTTCTCACTCCTAATAACTTCTCCTAGATACTTGGGCACGTCTTTTATTGGTGCATTAACTGCTTATGTAACGGGCACGTTTTCCCATTCCTCCCTTAATTTCCTTCTCTTTCTTTCGGGTATTTTAAGGATAGAAAGAAAATTTAATTTCATTCTTCCTAAACACTCTCTCAGTTTTCATTCTTCCTTTAAATTTTCTGTCTGTCTTCATTGAACCTGTGACCTTAAATTCTCTGTCAGTCTTTATTGCACTTGTGATTTTGAATTTTTTGTCAGTCTTCATTGCCCATGTGATCTTAAATTCTCTCCACCTTAGCATTAACCACGCCCGCTTCTCCTGTTTGTTTCTTCTACTGCTGTTTTTGCCGGTAAGTTTTCCTTTTCTTTATTTCCACCGTTTTATGCTGTGTTGACTTGTGAATTTTCTGCTACTGTTGTTCCTTGTTTGTGATGAAGAAATTCTTCTGATGCTTGCATACTAGTTTTCCCCTGTTCTTCGTCTTAAATTAAGGAAGCCATTACTTCGAGAGTGAAATATTGAGCATGTATACTACTTTTAGGGTTGCTACGTTATCGTGGTTGTATTGCTATGGATGTGTTTTTTGATTTTGGTGATAACTTGTTCTTAATTTTATTCTTTCCGCAGCCATGTCTGACCGTCCGCGGCCTACTTATCAGACTCCTGATTCTGGGTTATCGAGATCTCCTCCGCGTCGAGATTCTTAAGATGATGTTCGTCGGAGTCGAGTTTCTTCTGGAGCGAAAGCCTCGTCCTCTAGGGAAGATATTCCCCCGATAAATCCGTCTGGTTCTCGAAGAGTCTTTGATCGCTCAGTGGCTCGTCCTCGTGATGATACTAGGAGTACGCAGGCTCCGCCCCGCGCTGTTGCTTTCGACATTCCTCCTCTACGTTCGTTAGTGCCGGAGCATCATCTACGGTCTTCTCCAACTTTTAAAGGGAAGAATACGAAGAGCGTAGCTCCTAGGGTTGAATCTTCAAAGAATCCCCCCGTGAAGAGAAAAGCTTCGGAAGCGTTCGTTAGTTCATCCGGCCCCGCCGAGGAGGATGAGGCTGCTCCCTTGATACGCAGTGTCTCTGTTAGCAGGAAAAAAGTAACCTTCAAGCATATCGATCTTGAAATATTCAAGGAAAAGCATGAGCTTCAAGCCTTCGGGGTTCGTTTCTATGCCCCTGAGGATGATATTACGTATGAGCTTATCTCCAAGTACGAATTCGATGAGTTTCATTTGTTAACGACGGTTGGGGCATTCGAGGCTGGTCTGATGCTGCCGTTGTACAAATCCGGTGATTCCTTCTACTACGACGTGCTCGTTAGTCGTGAGGGTTCTTCCACCAATACTCATAGCCGTTCCGTATCCCAACTATCGGGGAATTATCTCCGCGCCCTGAAGGAATGCTATCTTCGGAGTAAGGGGGAAACGTCGATGACTTGTTACGTTCCCAATCCCATGGAGAAGGAATGGTATACTCCTGAGAATTTCAATAAATCCTTTGGGGATTACGTCAATAGTAGGAATCGCAAGCCGTGGAGTGTCAGCCTTCGGAATCTCCCTGCTCCTCGAGGCGAGATTCGTCTGTTAAATGAGGTCAGCGATGCCAAGCTGAAGTATGTTCCTGGCACGGAGGCGTCCAGTCATCGGAAACTCTTCCCCGCGCGAGAGAGGATCAAGCGCGATCATGATTACGAGTGGCACGCCACCGTTATCGATATAGTTGGTCTGTGGGCTTACAGTTGGATCCCCGGTCCCCGCGGTTGGCGGCCTACCGAGAATAGTAAGCCGCGCGAATCTCCTCATGTTCGCTATGGAGATTTCTGCCCCTGGCGTCTGAACTTCGCGGGCATGAATTTTCCTTATGCCCTGGACATCATAGAGGGAGACGAGGAGGATGGTTCTGGTGCTATACTCCCACCGAAGAATATCTCAGCTGCTCAGGTACGCAGATTCTAGCTGCGCTTATTTTTTAGAACTTCCATCAGACGGGAAAAATAATTCTTTTTGTGGTGTTGGTTTCAGGTATTGAAGAAGAAAAAGATTAGGCCGAAGCAGTCTTCTACTACGGTGATGGGCGAGGTTGAGGCCCAAGAAGAGGTTACTAGTCCAGTGAACGAAGAGTTTGCTGAGGACGAGATTACAGATGGGGAGGAACGTACTGGTACCTCCCCTATCAATGTCGGAGAAGAGGTCTTCGCTGGTCACGCTGGTGATGAAGGAAGGAATAAAGTTGTGATGGCTGATGACGTTGTCATCGGGGATGTTTCCGTCCCTGCTGGTGATGGCGCGGATACCCTTCCCACTTCTCAAGAATTTTCTTTTGATCGGATGTATTCCACGGGGGAGTTCTTTGACGAAGCCCTCGATTTTCCCGAGGACTTCTCTTTACTTTCCCCCAATGATGATTGGGATGTTCTTGGTGGTGATGGTAATGGGGATGCTACTGTAGAAGATGTTGGTGCGGAGGAGCCTGCTGTGCATGTAGGCGCGGAGGAGCATGCTGAGGGGGTCGAGTCAGAGAAAGGAAAATCTGTCGTTGACGCGCCCGCCGATAGTCTTCCCCAGTCGCCGACGTATGAGGGTGAGGACGCCATCATAGATTGGTTTAAGGAAAAGAATCTTCTGTTTGTCTCTCATCCCGCTCCTGTGGTCGCTGGGGAAAAGGAATCCACCGCGTATACCCGTCGCATGATGGAGATGTCTTCAAAGGCGCAGGTGTCTGAAGCCTGGGGAAAAAGGTTGACTGTTCCCGAAGCTACCCTCGTGCCGGAGCCTCCTACTTCCGTTGCCGATATGATGGCTATCGCCGACGGGTATCAATATGGCTTTCCGCAGCAGCGTGTGCTTGAGGTAAATTTTCGTACACACTTCTACGTGACGATCAGACGCTTCGGTGAAATAATGTTTGTCATCTTGATGTGTAGATGATGAGGAGCGAGCATTGTAACCACGTGCTGTATCAGTTCTTCAAAGAGAAATCTCTGAAGCTCGAGGCTAAGCTTCGTCATCGAGAAAAGGAATTATCTGCGGCTGAGGTGGAAATTGAAGAGCTGAAGAAAAGCCTTAAGGAGAAAGAAAAGCTGGGTGAAGCAGAGGCTGATCTTCGGTCAGAACTTGTTGCAGTGCGCGCGGAGTTAGAGCAAACTCGTAGCCAAGTTTCCACTTTCACAGGTTTGGTTCTTTTCCCTCGCCGTATGCCGTCATTCTTTTATCTCTTTGTTGTTCTGTCTGAGTCTCCCCACCCTATCTCCAGTGGGTGGCGTCCCCGAGCTGATATGGCTTCGAAACGAAAGAGTTCGGCAAAAATCTCGTATTAGAGATTTGGTTGAGAAAATTAAGAGTGAAGCTAAGAAATGGGATGCTCGGGCTGAGGTATGGCGCACGCGGCATGTTCAGATGGTCGACATGCAAAATCTGTACAACCATGATCGTGCTTTATTTAATGGCACACTGCTGTGGACCCGTGATAGTATGCGGGAAGCCCGTGAGCGTACTTCCTTGTTGGAATCTAGGATTCAGCGGTTGGAAGAAGAATTACAGACGGCTCGATCCATTCCTCTTTCAGGGGTCCAGGATAATATGCTCTGTCTTGCCAGAGAAAGAGATGATACTCGTGCTGAAGTCTACGCTCTCAGCAATGCTCTTTCCGCGTCTCGTTCCGACGTAGCTCGTCATGCTGAGTCTGAGAGGAATCTCGAAGTGTGCATGTACAGACTCAGCAAAGGGGTCTCAGAGATAAATAAAGAGGTCGACCACCTTCGTCATATGGACTCGATGAAGCAGGTAGAATTAGATGCCTGTCAATTTACTCTCACCAACCTTCAACTAGACTATAAGAAATTATCCGCGGAATATGATCATCTTGATGAAGCGCGAGATGCGGTTGTTAATGAGTATGAAGAGGCTTCGGCTTGTGTCGAAGGTATAATCCCATTTCATCGAGTGTGACCTTGTCTTTTTTCTACGCTAACTCCATGGTGTTGTCTTTTTCAGAGCTCGAGGGACGCCTTCGCGTCACAAATGAAAAACTTGAAAAGGCTCAATCGTTCTTAGCGCAGCAGGAAGAACAGACCAATCACTTCAAGAATTTAGCAGCAACCCGCGAGGAGGCCGTTGGTGCTGCTTCTGGAGAAGTGAATCGGCTATCTTCGTTATTATCCCAAGCCCAACAGCGGACAACAGTTATTAAACACAAGGCTCGTTGTCAATTGGCTGAGGAGACGAACAAGATGCTGGAGAGGATAGAACTTGGCCTAAGGAATGAACATGGTCTCGTGAAGAACTATCCTCGTCGTCCCGTTCCTTCTGCCTTCCCAGCTCCTCGGGCCCTTCTTCTGGTGGGAGCGTCCCATCAAGTCTTCGGAATAATCCTGCCGATGGGGCCGCCACTTAGGTAGAGATCGCAGCGTTTTGTAGGATCCGCGGCATCATTATACTTTTTGTAATCATGTAACAAGGATATTTTTTGCTGATGATCCTGTAAAAGGAATATTTTTTGATTGTGTATCCTTGACTTTGGGCTTTCACTTCTTGTAATCACGCTTTATGAAATGAATCCTCTTCCTGATATACCTACAATGTTGTTTTGTTTTTATTTTAAGTATTTGTGAAAAATCAAAACAAAAGTTTTTAAGTGTTTTTGAGTGCGATACTGAAGGAAGGTACCTTCGTGATCGTCTTGAGACCTGTCACCCCGCTGGCGAATCCTGGGCCAGAGGATTCCCAGACGGTGGCGGCCGGGGAAACGTTCTAGGATATGGGATTAAAATATTTACGCACCCATTCCGTCGACCCGTTGCCTTAAGATTGGTTGGGTATCTCTTTCTGCTGGGTGCCTTCCCCATGGTCCTACACTTATGGACACTGATGGGGGAGCCCTGAGAGATTGTAGATTAACTACTTTCCCCAATATTGTAGGTAGATTCCACTGACTTGATAATTTGAAAGCTTGTTTGATTGATAAGTTGAGGTCTGCAATTCCTCTTCCAGAGATAGAAACATGTGGAGCGGTCAGGCTCCCTTCTTCTTCTGGTACACTCCAAGCAGATTCAAATCTGCGTTGCTTCTATGGGAAGTATGGTTTGAGCCATTTAGCCTTCCAAGGATGCCGGAGGACCTCTCCTTTTAGATTACGAAGGTGGTAGGAACCGTTACCCGCAATGTCGTGGATCATAAAAGGTCCTCCCCATGTAGGTGCTAACTTTCCCCATTTCTTTTCTTGCTGATACCGTGGGATTGTTCTCAACACATACTGTCCCTCTACAAAATTCCGTAGATTTACCTTTTTGTTGTACTCCCTTGCTAGTCTTCGTTGATAATTTTCCATCTTTTGCAATGCTACTTCCCTTCTTCCTTCCAAGTCGTCCAACCTTTCTAACATCATATCTGTTGTGAGGTTTTTCTCCCAAGCTTCGGTCTTCGTGGTTGGCATGAGGATTTCCGTAGGTATGACTGCTTCAGCTCCATAAGTTAGAAGAAACGGGGATTCCCCGGTAGCGGATCTTCGTGTTGTCCTGTATGCCCATAAGAAATTGTGCAGTTGTTCGCACCATCTTCCCTTATGCTCGTCTAATTTTTTTTTGAGTATAAGGGCGAGGGTCTTGTTGGTAGCTTCCGCTTGTCCGTTGCTTTGAGGGTATAAGGGGGTGGACTTGTTCTTTCTTATTTTGAAGGTTTCGAAGAGCATGTCTATATTTTTCCCTGTAATTGCTTACCGTTATCAGATACAATTTCCGCAGGTATACCAAATCTGCAAATGATGTTCTGGAATATGAAAGTGAACACATCCGCGTCTCTGATCCTGGCCAAGGCCTTAGCCTCCACCCATTTACTGAAGTAGTCTGTGGCTACTATCAAAAATCGTCTCTTCCCTGATCCTTCGATGAAAGGCCCGACGATGTCTACGCCCCATTTTGCAAATGGCCACGGGCTATCGACAGAGTTTAACCTTGTTGCCGGCGCGTGGATTTTTTTCGCGAAGCGCTGACATTCTTCACATCCTCGGGACATCCTCGCAGCATCTTGTATCATAGTCGGCCAGTAATATCCTTGCGTTTTTGCCTTGTCAGCCAGTGATCTCATGCCGCTATGATTCCCCGCGTCACCATAGTGGATATCATTTAGAATTCGATGCCCCTCTTTCCGGGACAAGCAGCGTAGTAATGGTCCAAGGAAGGATTTTCTATACAGGACCCCCTCCCGAAGATCATATCTTCCCACTTTGGAGAGCACCTTCCTAGCTAGTTTCCGATCCGCAGGTAAGCTTCCTTTTTCGAGAAAGGCCTGTATTGTCACCCTCCAGTCATCTTCGTTGCTGAAGTCTTCGTCTTGATTTGCTCTTGACAGGATGTCTTCTTCATCAAAGTCATTATGGATGTCTTCTCCTACCTGGTCTTCGATATTTTCTTCCATCACATCTTGATTGGTAGCGAAGGAGAATTGAGATGCAATCGAAGGCTCGTATACCCTCGCTATTTTAATACCTTCGGCATTTTTATCCCTCAGCATGGATGATATATATGCTAGGGCATCCGCGTGCCTGAGGTCTCTTCTGCATAAGTGCCGGAACTTAATGTTCGGGATTTGTGATGCCAATGTTTGGACCAAGGCCATGTAAGCTGAAAGAGTGTCATCGTACACATTATACTCGAGCCCAATTTGCCGTATGACAAGTTGTGAATCACTTGTCAGCCTTACATCGGTTACCCCCATCTCTATTATTATACGTAGGGCATGTACGACAGCTTCATATTCAACAATGTTATTGGTATGCTCTTTGAATTCCAATCTAAGTGCCTGTATAATCCTTTCTCCAGTTGGGGTGATAATGACAATACCTATTCCTGCTCCTTCCTTATTTTTAGATCCGTCGACAAAGACTTCCCATTGTCTATGACTCGCAGGTTCGAGGATATCCATTGGATCCTTGATTTCTTCCTCGGCTTCTGGTATTCCCTTAATCTCTTCGTCGTTGTCTAGGGGGAGGTCTGCTAAGAAATCTGCCAGCACTTGGGACTTCTGAGAATGTTGAATTTCATGAATGATGTTGAATTGGTCCAGATGGGTGTTCCATTTGGCTATTCGGCCCAGTTTTCTCGTGCTTTTGAGGACTGCTTTCAATGGTGCTTTGCATGGTACCCTGACAAGGTGAGTTAGGAAGTAGGTTCTCAGTTTTTGGGTAGCCCATACCAGTGCGAGGATGAGTTGTTCAATCTTAGTATAATTTCTTTCCGCGGAATTGAGTGTCTTGCTGACGTAATAGATAGGCTGTTCTACCTTTGTATTGGTCTTGACTAATACCGCGCTGACTGCGTCCTCTGTTGCTGCTATGTACAGTGCCAAAACTTCATCAGGGTCTGGTTTCTGCAGGATTGGGATTGAAGCTAGATGTTCTTTGATTTTTTGGAATGCTTCCTCGCATTCAGCGGTCCATTCGAACCTGCTCCCTTTTTTAAGAATATTGAAGAAATGTTTGCATTTGTCCGAGGACCGTGCAATAAATCTGCCCAACGCTGCTATGGACCCATTGAGCTTCTGCACTTCCTTCAGATTCTTTGGTGACGGAATCTCTACTATGGATTGAATCTTAGCTGGGTCTACCTCGATGCCCCTTTTCGTCACCAGATACCCGAGGAACTTCCCCGAGGTGACACCGAAAGTACATTTTTCCGGATTCACTTTCATGTGATGCTGTCTCATTGCTTCGAAGATATTCCTCAGGTCCTGGTGGTGATTTTTACGCAGCTTGCTTTTGACGAGCATGTCGTCCACGTAGACTTCTAGGGTTCCTCCAATCCATGGCTTGAAGATAGCATCGACCATCCTTTGGTATGTTGCCCCTGCGTTTCGGAGCCCGAAAGGCATTCTGGTATAGCAATAAAGGCCATGTGGGGTATAGAACGCTGTGTGTGGCTGATCTTCTTCTGCCAGGGCTACTTGGTTGTAACCAGAATATCCGTCCATGAATGACAGTTCTTCGTACCCTTCAACTGCTTCAACCAGTTGATCTATGCTCGGCAGGGGATAGCTGTCCTTTGGACATGCCTTGTTGAGATTAGTAAAGTCGATGCATATTCTAACCCCTTCATTTTTCTTAGGAACAATGACCATGTTGGAGATCCAGTTAGGGTATTTGACTTCCTTGATAAATACTGCATCTAGTAGCTTCCGAAGTTCTGTTTATACCGCCTCATGATATTCTGGAGCCACTTTTCGTATTTTCTTCCTGAACGGGGGTGTGCCCGGTTTGATGCGTAGTTCATGTTGGATTACTTTTGGGTCAATCCCCGGCATATCTCCTAGCTTCCAGGCGAACACATCCGCGTATTCCTCAAGTAATTTGGTTAAGGAATGTTCCCTTCCTTCGTCCATTATGGTCCCGATTTTGATCATCTTCGGGTTTTCTTCCGTTCCTATGTTGATTTCCTTTACGGGCTCCACTGGTGTGAACACAGGCTTCGGGTTTCCGAGGACTGGGACGTTCTTTAATTGCTATTTAGCGTGTTTCTGTTCTTCGCTGGTTGTTGAAGTACTTGTTTCTGTGCTTAGGACATTATCATCTTTCGTCAAGCCCTTCCCTGTAGTTTCCTTGAGGAACAGGTCTATGGCCTTCTCTTTCGCGGTTTCTTGATTTTTTACTCTTCGGATTTTTCGCTGCTCTTCTTGCTCGTCGTTGATATGATCCTGAGTGGCCTGGCACTCTCGCGTAGTGATCCGATCTCCCTTGATTTCCATTACTCCCTCAGGTGTTGGAAATCTGAGATATTGGTGGTACGTTGCCGCAACTCCTTTGAGCTTGTGCACCCATTGTCGTCCAATAATGGCGTTGTAGGGGGAAGGGGTGTCCACCACACTGAATCGGGTATCCAGTTTCATGGGCCCTGCGTTGACCTGTAACACGATGTCTCCCAAGGGATTCGTGGCTTCTCCATTGAATCCGTAGATGGTGTGATAAGAGGTCATCAACTGTTCATCCTGGAGCTTCATCCGTTTGAATGCATCATAGAATAGGAAATTTACAGAGCTTCCCCGTCTATGAGGATCTTTTTGAGGTTACATCCAGCTACTGGTAATGTTAGGACCAAGGGATCGTTATGGTCTTCCATATATTCTTCGATATCCTCGGCATCGAAGATGATAGGAGATTCCATCCATTCTTCGTGTTCGTCCACCGCTATCCCATCGACCTTATATAACTCGCAGCGGTCTTCGAATTGCTTCCGTAACCTTTTTCCAATCTGCACTGTGAGTGAGGGTCCTGTGGCTTCGGAACACGAGACGGTGTTGATTGTTCGGTTTTCTTCCGGAAGTTGGACTAGTTTGGTTCGTTTGGATCTGTCCTCGGTAACCTTCTTTCGTATGTAATGTTTGAGTTCTCCCGCATCAATTAATTTTTGGATCATTATTTTAAGGTTCTTGCATTTTTCGGTCTGGTGTCCGTTGAAACAGTGATACTCACAGTAATCTTTAGACTTCTCGGATCTCGGGGGCTGCTTTCCCTTAGACCATGGCCACTCTAAGTTTTCCCTCCCTTTGATTTCTCGTAGGATACGAGCATAGCTAGCGTTGAGTTTCGTGTAAACTTGATCTTCGAATTTTCGGTCGCCTGTACTTCGTTCAACCCTCCGTTCCTTCCTATCTTCGTGAGGTCTCTCATCCGAGCAACCCCTTTTGGCCCCATTGGTTTGTTCCGCTGAATTGGTGCGGTGAGACCTCTGCGGATATGCCCACGGGTTTTCCCGTTGAATTTCTTCAAGTCGAGCGTGTTTCTCGATAATTATTCGGAGATCTCCTTCTGTCTTGGGCACGCTCCCGTGAATTTCAACAAATAGGGGACTCATTCGGTCTAAGCCCCATTTATAGCAGTTGATGCTTACCACTGGGTCCACGCTCCCTATGGCTTGGCAGATCTTATGCCATCTGTTTGTGTACTCCCTCGTGGTTTCCTTGTAGCCAATTGCTAGTGAAAAGAGCTTATCCATCCCGGTGTTTACAGTCTTGTTGTACATGTATGTTCTTAAGAATTTCTCTGCGAGTTGGTCATATGAGTGGATGGAGTTTGGTGGAAGATTATCAAACCATGATAACGCCGATCCCTTCAAGCTTGACGGGAAGTATCTACAGAGTACGGCGTCGTTCTGACCCCATCTAGCTAAGACACGGTTGTAGTACCGAACATGTGCAGCAGGGTCGCTGGATCCATCATAGCATTCGAACGTCGGGATAGGGCATTTCAGTGGAATAGGGGTGTTGGCCAAGCGATGCGTTAGGGGCGTGGAGTTAGCTTCTCTCATGACCTCCTCTAACCTTCCCCCACCTTGTTTATTTTTTAATTTCCTGATCTCTGCCATCATCTCATCTCGTAGTTCCTCCATTGCGCGTTGGTGCTCTAAATTCTTCAGCTCATCACCGTCTGACTCTCCATAGTCATAATCCGGGTCGGATACGCTACGTCTCCTTGTCACGTCTTCATTGGCCGCTAGGACGACTCTACAGTCTTGGATTGGCTCTGGTGCTTTGGAGCTTGCTTCATCAAGTTGTTGGCTGGTCTTCATGCTTAGAGCAATCCGCTCCTTTAAATCTTGATTTTCTCTGGCCAACAGAGCTACAGCTTCTGCGAAAACCTGCTGGTTCTTCCTCAGTTCCTCTAGCTCAGCCATTAGTCGGTGTGATTGGTTGGACCCCTGATTGGGAGTCCCAGCGCGTGCCGCTACAGCCGTGGTGCCGCCCTTCTCCATGGTCTGTACTAAAGGTGGCAGGGGTTCAGCTTCTGTTGCTGGTGTTTCCAAATTGGAGTGAGCGCCCCTCTGCGGTGCCAGAGCCGCCGGTATGGTTTGATTCTGATTATTTGTTAGTGGCATTCCAAAGGTTAGCAGGTACGCGGGTTGGAATGTTCTGGATTCATCCACCCTTTCTCTTGGTTGATTAAGTTGACTCATGGTGAAGGTATTGCTAGCCTCCGCAGCCTTCGGAATTACCGCAGCCTCCCCGTACTTTATCGTTGCTGCTCTGAGAGCCGCCGCTGCAACTGAATTAGCGTTCATGGGTGAAGTGATTTCTGCAGTATCTTGCCTTCGATTGGTCACTTTAGCTTTATCT
Organism: Papaver somniferum; assembly: GCF_003573695.1. Lineage (NCBI taxonomy): Eukaryota > Viridiplantae > Streptophyta > Magnoliopsida > Ranunculales > Papaveraceae > Papaver > Papaver somniferum. The sequence goes on from NC_039363.1 coordinate 38,322,861, forward strand.
CCTTTCTGCTTGCTTCGGGTGATGATCGGGGTTGTCCTGGGCGTTTCTTTTGACAAAGCTTTGGATTTTCCTGCTTCCTGCGTCTTTTCCATCACGTGCCCTTTTGTTGATACTGAAATCTCGCGTAAACTTGCCTTCTTTACTCGCAACACGTTCTCTCTGCATAAGTTATTTCAAACAACAGAAACGGGAATATCCGCGTGAAGCGGGTTAGTTGGCGAAATACAATTTTTCAAGAGGGAATTAATACCCGCAGGCTATAAACTACGGGTTAGAGTTTTATTAAAAGCGATCCTTAGTATAAAAACTACGAAAATTGTAAATCCGATGGATTAGAACAATAACCCGCTTAGAACAATAACTCTTATCGAAGACCAAAGGTGGGTTTTTGAACATAATACAGTTGACGAATGATCTATACGGTCCGAGCTGATAAAAATCAGAGCAATCATATGCCAAATTAAAATGAAATCACAGGACAAGATAAATCTTTTACCGGGACGAAGTCCCTGTTTCTAGCGCCAAATTGTGAGCACATGAACCACGCGCGTGTCTGAACGCTCACAATCAATCTTTAACATCTAGGGAGATTATGATGATGGTACCCTGGTGTTGATTCATTGGCTCAAAACCTTCGGGTTTATCATGGCCTCCTCCAACCACTCCAGGCGTGGCGTTTGTGCATGGGATATAAGTATTGAGGAAAACAAAACATATAAGCAAACACGTGCGGAGCTAAATGAATGTAAAGTGCTGAAATGTAAATAAGACCATGGTTTACGTGGTTCAGCACTAAGGCCTACATCCACGGGATTTGTTGTTCTACTATGTTCTTCACGGTTACACGAATAGTTGAATGATTTTTGGGGTTTACATGTTTCTCTCCTCTCAGGGATTAACTTACCTTTGCTATTTCTCTCTCTCTCTCCTTCCCTTCCTGATGTTTTCGATCCCCTTTCCTCTTGGTGGAGATTGGGTATTTATAAGGTTAGAACGTGGGACCCATCTCTGAAGACCGTTGGAACCTTATCTTCTTGTGTCCTTGCGTCCATCGCGCGGAGGTCTGCGTTTCCCCCTTGATCCCGCAGAGGCATCCTCGCTCGTTCCACAGGTTGGTCGACACGTACAATGCTCGGAGTGTTTAATGTGGGTAGTTGAGGGGTCTGCTCGTGTCAGACAAGTGTCTTCTGCCCCTGTCAGTCCGTGTCAGCTAACTTTCTCTCCACCGTTGATCTTGGCTTCTCTTTTGGGGATGAGATAAAGTAACTCCTCGGGGTTTATTTGGTGTTTCGTGACCCATCATGTTTTGATGTTTTTGGCCTGCATGCTTTCCACGTACCTCTTTATATACACGTGTCTGATAGTGAGATATATGTGTACACACTAGGAACATATAAACTCTTAGCCGTAAAAACTTAAATTTCTGAAATTAAATTCAAATTTGATCAAATCTGACCTACTTAAACAATCAAAATCAACAATCTAACCTAATATTTAACCTATTAGCTCTTCCCGTGTTCACATTCTGAACTTTTTTGTTTTTGCCAAGTCCGAACAGTCTGAACATTAATATCATAGAGAAGAGCCCTCCGCACAGAAAAAGAGGTGCCCTTTCTTAAAAAAAAAAAGATATCATGAAATTGATTTCATACTCCAAAGTGCTTAGCATATCTAGTCAACTCCAATCCACTTCTTGAGTACCAACATAAACTCAAAGACTTTCTCTGGATCAGGTAGCGACTTAGAAACACTCTCATTCTCCATGCATTTCTTTCCCCAACTGACTAATTTGGGACACACTTCTTCGATACTAAACTTCCCAACTTTCTCGTACGAGTAAAACCGACTGTAAAATGGAATCAAAGCCACGTCTACAAGCCCCATTCTCTGACCACCAAAGTAAGGCTTCTCTCCGAGCTCGCTTTCTAATACCTTCAAGATACCAATGAAGTCTTTCTTCGCTTTCTCTAGTTCTTCACCTTTACTCATACAGATTTTCTTCCCACCATCATAAACCTGCAAACAATTTATAGATTTTGATTGGACGTTAAAGTCATGGACGCAGTGAGAAAAAGAAGAAGAGAGCAAACAAATACATGGTTTTTAGAAGAATCTATACCTTTTTGTCGATGTAGTCAGCCCAAAACCTTGCTAAAGCTCTTTGATAAGGATCAGCAGGCAAGAGTGAAGATTTTTGGTTCCAAACTTTGTCGACGTATTCCACGATATTAAGGGATTCAGTGATAGGTTTTCCATTATGGATCAGAACAGGAATTTTCTTGTGAATTGGATTCATTTTCAGAAGTAACGGACTTTTTTCTCTGAGATATTCTTCAGTTAGAAAATGATAATGAGGATGAATGCTTCCACACCTAATGTGTATGGAGAGCTTGTTTATTTATAACAAGGTGTTCTTCTCAACACAGTTACAAAGTTTATTAAGAAACATATAAAATAGGGATAGCTTTGCAACCCGTTATTATAGGCTATGAATATTAGAATGATACTAAGTCATAGTCATGGTTGTTGAGACTTGTTCGGAGAGTCATCAGGATGACTCTTAACATCCCCCCTCAAGTTGAACTGTAGCTGGCGAAGTTTCAACTTGGCACGGAGTATATGAAACCTGGGTGATGGAAGACCTTTAGTGAAGATGTCAGCGACCTGATCTCTTGAACTGATGAACCTGACTTTGAGTAGATTTTCCGCTACCCGCTCCCGAACAAAATGGTAGTCAATTCGATATGTTTAGTACGTGCATGGAAGACCGGATTAGAGGTTAAATATGTTGCCCCTAAATTATCACACCAAAGGATAGGTGGTGAGAACTGCACACCCAGCTCCTGAAGTAAAGATTGGATCCATATTATTTCCGAAGTGGCAATAGCAATGCCACGGTATTCCGCTTCAGTGCTGGACTTTGATACCGTTTTTTGCTTCCTTGCACTCCATGAAATTAAGTTGCCCCCAAAGTACACACAGAATCCACTCGTAGATCGTCTGTCATCCAGGCTCCCAACCCAATCCGCATCAGTGTAGACCTGCAACGAAAAATCCTTCGACGGACTGATATGCAAACCATAATCAATTGTATTTTTGAGATATCGAATAATCCTTTTTACGAGATCCCAATGCTCGTCATAAGGGTCATGCATAAATTGACACACCTTATTGACATCAACAGAGATGTCTGGTCTTGTTAAATGCAGATATTGAAGTGCACCAACAACACTTCGATACAATGTGGAATCATGAAATCTAGTAGAACCTTGCCTCTGGATTTTAGCATTGACTGCCAAAGGAGTGTTCACCGGTTTTACTCCATCCAGCTTTGTTTTGCGCAGAAGGTCCGTTATATATTTACGCTGAGTAAGAATTAATTCATTCCCCTTTCTAAGCACTTCTATCCCCAAAAAGAAAGACAAATCACCCAAATCCTTAAGAGCAAACATAGCAGCAAGATCCTCAAACAACTTGGAAATCTGAGCAGTACTTGAACCAGTTACAATAATATCATCGACGTACACCAGAACATATAAAGTGTTATTATGAGAATGACGAATAAAAAGTGAACTATCAGAAATAGAACCCTTGAACCCCAACTGAACTAAGTAATTACTTAGCTTAGAGAACCATGCCCTCGGTGCCTGCTTGAGCCCATAGAGGGATTTGTGCAGTTTGCACACATGGTTAGGATATGATTCATCCACATAACCTTGAGGCTGCTGCATATATACATCTTCCTTCAAGTCGCCATGCAGAAATGCATTTTCCATATCCAACTGCTTGATATCCCAGTTGCGCATCACAGCAATAGACAGCACAAGCCGAATAGTACAAGGTTTAACCACCGGCGAGAATGTTTCACCATAGTCAATTCCCTGCTGTTGTGTATAACCCTTGGCAACCAAACGAGATTTATGCTTGTTAATAGTACAGTCTGGATTTTGCTTTACCCTATACACCCACTTTGAACCCACAACATTCATGCCTTTTTCGTATTTAACAAGAGAGTACGTACCATTTTGAATCAATGCATTTATCTGGATATCCATCGCACTTCTCCACTCTGGAATTTTTCTTGCAGTTGAAAAACATGTTGGTTCCATAAAGTCTTCATCAGCCAAGGGGTGTTTAGAAGATGCTAGGCACAGTTTCTGGATGGGCTTATGTATACCAGACTTTGCCCGCGTCACCATTGGATGTCTGGCATTATCAGACTGCAAGTCTGCATGAGCAGTAGAAGCTGAGGCTTGTAATGAAGACTCAACTATTGAGTTATTGTTTGTCGGAGATCCCACTTGTGAAATAGACCCCGCAGTATCTGATGTACCACCAAAAGACGCTACTGGTGATGGAGCACTTATATTCTCATTTGCTTGTAGATTACCATACTGCTCTGAAACAACACTTTGATGCACAGGAATACAACAGTTGTGAAAAGGGTGCTTAAAGAAAACACTAGTGCTGGAGTTTTCCATACCTGGATTTGGCTCCGGAGAATGTTGCTTGAGAGGTAAGAATGGAAAGTAGTTTTCCACAAAACGAACATGCCTAGAAATATAAATCCTGTTTGATTCTCTGTGTAAACACATGTACCCTTTATGGGCATTGCTGTAACCAATAAAGACACAAGAAAGGGATCTCGGTTCAAGTTTATGGCTGTTATATTGCCTCAAGCATGGATACGCTAAGCAGCCAAACACTTTTAAGAAGGAATAATCAGGAAGCCTGTTGAACAACAATTCTAATGGAGTTTTTGTATCTAAAGTAGATTTAGGAAGTCTGTTAATAAGATAACAGGCAGTGACAAAAGCATCCGCCCAGAAAGAAGTAGGAATATGTGCATGGAAGAGTAGAGCTAAACCAGATTCAGTCACATGTCTAATATGTCTCTCTGTTAAGCCGTTTTGGGGTGAAGTATGTGGACAATAGAAACGATGCTGGATACCCGAATCATTGAGATAGGAAGTGAATTTCTTATATTCAAGTGCATTATCAAATTGAAAGACTTTAATGGTGTAATCAGTAAGGTTTTCAATTTGTTTACGAAATAGAATGAAAGTTTGCAGAGCATCAGAACGTTGAACAAGAGGAAATACCCAGGTATAATGAGAAAACACATCCATAAATAATATATAGTACCGATATCCAGTTCTTGATAAAGAGGGAGAGACCCAAATATCTGACACAATTAAACCTAATGGCTTAGTGTAAACAGTACTACTAGGAACAAAAGGTAACTTCTTGCTTTTGCTCACATGGCAAGAATGACAGAAGTCAAAAGACTTATTTTTTATTGGAAGGGAATACTGACGACAAATTTTAGACACAGTGCTCAGCATGGGATGACCTAAACGCTGGTGCCATATAGGTAGAGTAGATGAAGTCAATGCCTGCGGTTTTATTGCTTTCTCCAGCAGTTTAAATCCGTCGAAAACATACAGTCCATTCTTAGTGAAGCCTCTCAACAGCAGCGTTCCCGTGCACATGTCCTTTACAACAAAAAAAATTTGGGTGAAATTCAAAGTAGACATCATTGTCTTTACAGATTTGAGAGACTGATAACAAATTAGTTCGAATTTTAGGAACATGATATATATTATTCAACTTAAAAGTTCTTGAATTAACTGTAAAAGAGGCATTACCGACATTAGAGATATCCAGTGCATTACCATTCCCCACATGAACTTGTTCAGTGCCATTGTACTCATGTGGAATGGATAAATTTCGCATATCAGCCGTTAAATGGTGAGTAGCGCCTGTATCCGTCACCCATTGTTGTTCTGCATGCTCACCAGGTAAAGCAATATAGGCTGCAGGAGTGCGTTTGGTTTGGCTGGATGGTTTCTCATAACGAAACCAACATTTGTCTCCAAGATGTCCCTTTTTCTTACAGATTTGACACTTTTCTATGAATTGAGGATTCCTTTGATATTGCTGTTGGGGAAAGTTTGGTTGATTGTTGTTGAACTGAGGTCTATATTGGGTATTAAATTTTCTTGAATCTCCTCTGGATCCAGATGCAGAGTTAGTTACAGCCACATTTGCAACTGGAGTTTGTAACAGGGATAGTTGTTGTTCTTGACGCATGTCAAAGGTGACAAGATGAGAATAGAAAGTGTCTATATCCATATTTTCAACCGTACTTAAAGCGGTGACAATTGTATCATAGCTTTGGTTAAGACCATTACTGATAGCCTGCTTCTTCTCATTCGTTGTAACAGCACAACCCGATTCTGCCAGTTGAGCAAATAGAGATTTAGCATCATTTAAATATGATTTTAGTGATTTGTTACCTTTCGACATGTTGTGTAGTTGCTTCTTCAGATTCATCTGATGATGAAATGTTTTTGGTGCGTATTCAGACTCGAGTTTGTCCCATACTTCTTTTGCAGTTGCAAGATGGGCTACATTGCTTAGAACCTCTGGTGTTAATGTGGAATTCAGCCATCCCACAATTAAAGAATCCTGATGTTCATATGCTGTGAACTCTGGATTTACAGCTTCACTGTTAGGTAAAGTTCTAGCAGGAACTGGTTTTGTTCCATCCACAAATCCATTAAGATCATACCCTTTTAGAATAGGTTTGAATTGAGCCTTCCATAGGATGTGGTTGGTTTCTGTGTGCTTCAAAGTGACAAGGTGATGAATCTGCACCTGTCGAAGAGTATTTGTGGTTTCTGCCATAATTGGTTTTTGTTAGGGTTCTAATGATATGTATATTTTTTTTTTTTGATATGTTGCGGAAAATGGCTTGGATCAAGGCTGATACCAAGTTAAAAAATGATAATGAGGATGAATGCTTCCACACCTAATGTGTATGGAGAGCTTGTTTATTTATAACAAGGTGTTCTGCTCAACACAGTTACAAAGTTTGTTAAGAAACATATAAAATAGGGATAGCTTTGCAACCCGTTATTATAGGCTATGAATATTAGAGTGATACTAAGTCATAGTCATGGTTGTTGAGACTTGTTCGGAGAGTCATCAGGATGACTCTTAACATCTTCCTTGTATTCATATTTAACTTCTTTTTCTGCCAAGGCAATTCTGACCCTTATCCCAAATGGACTTGGCCAAAAATCCAATAGAACTATTTCATCACTCATCATCGATTCACTGTGTTTCTGTAAAAGCTCAAATACACAACGAATTACGGAAGACAATACAAGGGATGAATGAAAGAATCTAGTTTCTGCGATGCAGTTGAATGACGTGCTTATAGTTTTTTAATCGAGTGAGTCCATGTTCTTCGTCAACCTTTGTCTTATCGTAGTAGTATAATATTGATTTTCTTGGGGATAATCACTTGATCATGTCGGTAAGTGTAAACAATATGTGCGTCATTGCATTCATCATATTATTACGAGGTTGAATTCGATCGGGTCAAGGAAATCATTTGGTTTTCTATCCGGGGAAAGCCTCAGTTTGCCTTTTAAAAGCTGACACTTCCAACCTGGCGCCTAGCTTTAAATTACCATTGCAGCATCTATGAACAACAGCTCGCTGAATGCACCTTTAAATTTTAGATACTACCACCCTTTCTTCAGGCCAAGGACTTTCGGAGCAAACCAATGGCACCGCTGGTCAGCGTAAGAACGAATGAGCCTTGGAAATTGACAGTGACGCATTTATGGGAAATCAGTCTGGATGTAACCTAACTACCGAGCATGACATGAAACTCGTACTACTTGTACATAACCTTTCTCACAATGCACTCTCACTCTCCTTCTCCCTGTACCAATGTCCATAGATGCAAGGAATCCAGCAACGCCTTACATCTCAAACCATTAGAACAAGGGGCTATGGACTCCTTCCCAGTGACTAGTGTGGTTGAAAAATGCCCACTACGGGAAGAGTCACTCTCCCAAAAACTCAATTCTCCTTCGACCTCTACTTCAGTCGAATACTCAGCTAATACATAATCGCACAAAGAAAACACAACTGACACAAATCTTCTAGCTTTGAAAAACCCACATTCACCTCGTCTCTCATTTTTAAAGAAATAAGTACTGCAGTTGGCCAGAAAATATTAAGAATCAACGAGAGCTGAGACATAATCTGGATGGAGCCTTGTCACCATACAAGATGTTCTCAAATCCAAGCTGCTTTGTCACATGGTGTTTCTCTGCCCTCCGTACACCTGTATATCTTTCTAAGTTTACGACCTTGCTGATTTACTTGAGCAAATGCATCAAAATAACAAACACCCTGACGCTAAGAAATAGAGCCAAGTCTCAACTCCTAAACCTATCATGTGTCTCCAGCATACATGTCAACAAAGTCGCACATTAATATTTATGGTATATGGCTGAATTTTCTTATGATATAACATTGTGAATTTGCCTAATACAAACACACAAATGGGCATGAGTTTCTCAGGTTTAAACCAGACAACCCAGCCTATTCTCATACAATACAACAATGTTGAGTACTACTCAGACAGTAATGTTAAGGCTTACGCTTTCACTGCAGTAATATACTCAAAAAATTGCTATGAGTAACTGTTAAAAGGATTTATTAACAAATTTAAAACATTTAGCATTGGATTCTACCTCTTCTATCAATTAGGTAAATTATGTAACCAACTTCATTCTTAGAAACCAAATGCTGAAATTCAGTACTCTTTAAATAAAACACATTCTACATCATCTTAAGCATGCCGCATAAGTGAGACAATAACAGTAACGATACTTAATCTGAAACCCTAATCAACAATTCCATACCTCTGCTTAAGTTTCAAAACGAATTGATAAATCTTTTGTGATTCGGGAAGTGATTCAGAGACACTATCTTTCTCCATACATTTCTTTGCCCATTCCATCAATTTAGGACAAATTTCTTCCATACTAAACTTGCCACAAGTTTCATAAGAGTAAAACCAACTGTAGTAAGGAACAAAAGCCACATCTAAAAACCCCATTTTGTCACCTCCATAGTAAATCTTATCTCCAAGCTCTCCTTCTAATACCTTCAAACAGTCAATGAAATCATTCTTAGCTTTCTCATGTTCTTCTTCTTTAGTCATCCATAACTTCCTCCCAATTTCAAATACCTGCATTTCGTAAACCCTAATTTTAAAAACTGTAATTGATTCGTAAATTATGCGAGGAAATTAAAATTAGATCTAACCTTTTTGTCGACATAATCAGCCCAAACCCTCTCTGAAGCTCTTTCATATGGATCATTAGGTAAAAGTGGAGATTTATCTTTCCAAACTTCATCAATGTATTGAACGATCAGTAAGGATTCAGAAATGGGTTTTTCATTATGAATCAAAACAGGGATTTTTTTATGAAGTGGGTTCATTTTGAGAAGAAGAGGACTTTTTTCTCTAAGATTTTCTTCTTTGTAATCATAGTGGAGACCCTTTTCTTTCAAGGCAATTCTCACCCTCATTCCAAATGGACTTGGCCATGTATCTAATAGTACTAGTTTATCTGCCATTACTGTTAATCAGTTTGAACTCAAAAGGGGTTTGCTCTTGATTTTTTTATCTTTGGAGAGAGGAAGGGAAATAGGTTGTGTCTGACTCTGAATTAGGAAAAGGGATTCCCCCAACTCCCTAAAAACAACTGCGACTCCACTATAGTGGTTCCGACTTTCTCTTTAATAGAACCAGTATACAAATTAAGAAGGATTATATGCAAAAGTAGATCTCGTCTGGACCCTCACTTTCATTTGTAGGTCATTTTTTTTATTTCTTGCAAAACTAGGCAAGTTAAACGGATTCCATCCACTTTAACCATCTCGGTCAATTTATCGTGTTGACTTGTCAATATCTCGCCAAAATATCATATAGGGAGATCTCATACATGTGGTAAGATTACTGAAATGTCCTTCACATGTGTGTGTCAGTCACACACGTTTAGATGTCCACCTGTCTCGATAAGATCTCCACGTGTTGCTATCTGAGAGCCAAATCTAAGTAACACGAAATCTCGAGGATGAATTGAACGGCCAAGATAGTTCTTCATTGTTATTATCGACAGCGCGGGAAGGTGTAAGGAATAACAGAAGATTCTTGGATTGAGAAATCGATTCATTTAGTTTCTTTTTCTCTTTTGTTCTTCAGAGAGGGTTCTTCAGAGAGGGTTTTTAGATAAATCAGTGAAACAGTGTTTTGTTAGTTGATATTCGAAGAACAAATTGAAGATTTCCTGCTGGTGAAGATGACGAGAAGGAAGAAGCGTTCTACAAAGAGGTAACAAAAAACACTAATCTGTTTTTTGAGGTTTCTCGGTTGATTTTAACGTTTCAGTGATGAACTTATTATGGGTTTTGTTTGTAAGGTTGATTTATTTGGGTTTGTCGAATTTCTAGGGTTTTCTATGTTCATAGAATTTTTATGAAGTTCGAATTTGTTCTGATGATAATGAAGTTCTACTGATAAATTTCTAGGGTTTCTTAATTTCAAAATTGGGTTCTGCTGATAATGATTACCTGAAATTGATTTCTAGGGTTTTTTATGGTTTGTGTGATAATTGATTTCTAGGGTTTTTATGGTTCTAGAATTTATCTGAGATGGGTTTTCCATAAATTTGTATGATATATATTTTGTTGTTCTTAATTGTAGAAAGCAAGTGGTTAAAGTGGTTAAAGAGGTTCAACAGGACATATTTCCAACCAGAAATATTAAGATGAAGGATCTAATCAACACTGCTATGTGTTTTGAGTTTAAGGGTTTGTCCAGAGAAGATATGGGTATAAATCAGTTAAAGTCTAGGATTAGTCCTATGTTGAGATTAACCAGTAGGGAGACATTGGACCTTCTATGGTTTGTTGATCCATGCCTACCATCAAACATCATTAATGATGTAGAATTTTGGTTTTTCTGGGAAAATGCAATTGAAGATGAACATGGTTGTATTACATTGTATTTGCAAGTGATGCCACTAGATGAGAATGGTGAGATAGATGTATCTCAGGTTACTGCAGATTCACAGCCTCCTCCACCACAAATGACACCCAAAAAGAATGTGACTCCAAAGAAGCCAGTCTCTAAGACTCCACCTAAACCAGTTTTTACTAGTGGTTCATCACCTAAGAGATGGCATGGCAAGTCAGTTTGAAGAAGTCAAATAATACCAAGGATGAAGAAGAAGAATCCTACTAAAGTGTTTGTTGATTTAGCTGGTAGTGAAGAAGATGTTTCTGATGAATATGTTGATGATGGAGGTGTATCAGTTCCACAGTTTACTCAACAAACACAAGCAAGTGTAGCTGAGAATGATGATGGAGATGTTTATATTCCACAGTTTACTCAACAAACACAAGCAAGTGTAGCTGAGAGTAATCCTGTTTTGGAGTCTAGTGGAGCTGAACAAGGTAATGAGATACCTAGATTAGATGATTATTTCAATCATGACTTTTGGGTTGAAGCTACAACACAGGCAGAAGTGGTGGAAGATTTGTTTGCAGTTGCTCAAGAGTACAAGAAAAGTGATGAGTATGTCATCCACTTGAAAAATGTAGAAGAAGATGAATGTAACCCTGATGATGAGGATGTCCTGAAGATGAATGACAATGACAGTGAGGAGAAAGATATCAAGAGTTACAATAAGTTTCTACAAAAAGTTGAGAATGGGTATCTTTCAGATGGTACTGCAAGTGAGAGAAGTGATGGTGATAATGTTGATAATGATGCTGCAAGTGATGGTGATAATGTTGATAATGATGCTGCAAGTGATGATGATAATGTTGATAGTGATGCTGGTGATTCAAACTTTGGGGAGGTGGAGGTTGAGAATGACAAGGAAGGTATGTGATTGCTTTTGTCTCTTTTTAAACTTTGATGTGTTTGATTGTATAATCCTTTAATTTATTTAGTACTAATGCCCTTATCTCTGTGGTTTTGTAGAGGACCATTATGGGGACTTGGTCTCTGACAGAGAAGAAGAAGGTAAACTGTCATTTGTTTTGTAATCTTTTGTTTTTCTTATTCTTTGTTTGTTTGTTATGTTTATTTGTTATGTTTGTTTGAAGTGAAAACTACATTTTTTTTGTACTGCATAACTTGTTATGCACATTTTTTTGTATTGCATAACTAGTTATGCATATTTTTTTTGCATCTGCAGTGATTTGTGATAAGCATAACCTTTGATGCATCTGCATAACTGGTTATGCACATTTTTTTTGTACTGCATAACTTGTTATGCACATTTTTTTGTACTGCATAACTAGTTATGCATATTTTTTTGCATCTGCAGTGATTTATGATAAGCATAACCTTTGATGCATCTGCATAACTGGTTATGCACATTTTTTTGTACTGCATAACTAGTTATGCATATTTTGTTTTGCATCTGCAGTGATTTATGATAAGCATAACCTTTGATGCATCTGCATAACTAGTTATGCAGTGCATAACCAGTTATGCATATTTTTTTTGCATCTGCAGTGATTTATGATAAGCATAACCTTTGATGCATCTGCATAACTAGTTATGCAGTGCATAACCAGTTATGCATATTTTTTTTGCATCTGCAGTGATTTATGATAAGCATAACCTTTGATGCATCTGCATAACTAGTTATGCACTTTTTTTTGTACTGCATAACTTGTTATGCACATTTGTTTGTACTACATAACTAGTTATGCATATTTTTTTTGCATCTGCAGTGATTTATGATAAGCATAACCTTTGATGCATCTGCATAACTGGTTATGCACATTTTTTTGGTACTGCATAACTTGTTATGCACATTTTTTTGTACTGCATAACTAGTTATGCATTTTTTTTTTGCATCTGCAGTGATTTATGATAAACATAACCTTTGATGCATCTGCATAACTTGTTATGCACATTTTTTTATACTACATAACTAGTTATGCATATTTTTTTTGCATCTGCAGTGATTTATGATAAGCATAACCTTTGATGCATCTGCATAACTAGTTATGCACTTTTTTTTGTACTGCATAACTTGTTATGCATCTACATAACTGGTTATGCACATTTTCCTCTTGTTTGAAGGGCTCTAACTGAGTCATTTTTTTTTGGGAATTTGTATCAGAAACCAACAAGAATGATGGGCTTGAACTTGTAATTGCAGGAAAAAATGACTGGCAGTGTAGCTAGTTTCTCATATGGAAGCACAGACAACACATTCTTGTCAATGACACTCTGCTTCAAGCCTGCTATAGAAGGATTCTTGGCTGGATGTAGGAAAATCATTGGATTGGATGCTTGCCATTTGTATGGGAAGTATGGTGGTGTGTTACTGGTTGTAACAGGTCTAGATGGTCAGAATGGTTTAGTACCTCTTGGTATAATGGTGTGTAGGAATGAAACCATTGAGAACTGGAAGATTTTTCTCAAAGACTTGAAAGCTATACTGGGTGAAGACTTGCATTTCACCATTATATCAGACAAGCAGAAGGGGATTAGTGAAGCTTGTGACAAATACTTCTGCTTGGATGAGCACAGATTATGTTTCAGGTTAACTTTTATATCCTTAATATTTCCTAATAATATAAGTTCAATGACTAACTGTTTCTTATTGATAAATTGACAGACATTTGATGAAGAATTTCAAGAAGTATTTCAAGTCATACAGCTTACATGTTCATTTCTGGAATACTGCCAAATGTTACAAGAAGAGACACTATCAGGTATGCTCATTTCTCAAAACAATATAATGTAATTTCAAGTATTACATACATGAGTTTGATACTATTTATGTCATGTTTGTTTTTAGCAACACATGGATAAATTATTTGCTGAGGATGAAAAAGCTGCACTGTATCTCATAGATCAAAAACCTGAAAGCTGGTCTAGGTCTCATTTCTCAAATGACAGCAAGTGTGAGCACATCAACAATAATTTCTTAGAGTCTTTCAACAACATGGCCAAGCCCTTTAGAGATAATCCAATCATTACACTTGCACAAATGTATAATAAACTGGTGATGGGTCTTTTCTTCAAGAGGAGGAATGAAAGTGAAAACTGGCAGGATGGTGAGATAGTTCCAAAGGCAATGAAGCTGATTACAAAGATGCAGGACTTAAATCATCTGTTTGAGTTAACTGGAGCTGTAAGGGGAAGGGTGTATGAGGTCAGGAGTGTTCATGATGCTGTGTTTGTTGTGGATCTTTCCAAAAAGAGTTGTAGTTGTTTGCAATGGCAGCTGAGGGGATTTCCCTGTCAACATGCTATAGTTGCTTTAATACCATTGAGACCAAACTGGGTTGAGTAAGTCACACTCTCTTTTCACTCCAATGTTTTGATTTGTTATATTCCCTTTGCTTTTCCTTGCTCAAGCTTGATTGTAAACTGATAATTGTGGATATGCTTCCCTGATTTCATGTTGTAGCTACTGTGACCCTATATACAGTGTGGAATACTACAAAAAGACATATGCTCCAGAGTTTGAACCACTGTCAGCTGAAATTGACTGGGTAACACCACTAGTTTTATTAAAGAAAAATATATTGATTATTGTGCAATAAATATTTAATAATAACAAAGATTCTTGGATTCTTTTAGGGTTTCATACATGCTTTATATAATACACAACCTTTAAGGGTTTCATATCTATCTTAAAAAATATCTTCTCTTTCTTCCTCTCTTTGTGTAGAATATACTGGTAGAGTTCATTAATCCTCCTGTTATCATAAGAAAATCTGGAAGGCCAAGAAAGAAGAGGATTCCTTCTTCTGATGAAGCTGGAAGTGTGAAGAAAATGAGAAAGTGTAAGAAGTGTGGAGTTTATGGTCACTATGCAATAACTTGTGCTGGTGGAGAGGTTGGAAAGAATCCAAATGGAGAAAAACCTAGAACCTGTGTTGATGGATCAACATCATCTACTCATGTCCCTGAACCACCAAAAAGGAAGTACAATAGAAAGAAACCGGTTGTTAGTGCTTCTGCAGGTGCATCTACTACTGCTAAGGATGGAATGAAGAACCAAAACAATTCAGAATCTTCTAAACAAGGTGCTGCAAAAGGGAGAAAGAGAAAGGATTCTTCTCAACCTGCTTTCAATCAGACTAATCAACATGTTGGATCTGTCAACAACAAAGTCACCTTCATAGTTGCAGATCCAAAGAGAAAGAAGAAACCAAAGAAGTACATGAAAGTCTGATGGGTTGGTTGTCTCTTTTGTTTTTGTTCTGTGACTGGATTTGAACAATATGGTTGATACTATTTATGTTTCATTTTGGTTATCTTTTGTGAATGGATGAATGGATGCTTTTGTAAGACAATGCAAGTTCTGAAATGGGAGAAATTTTATTATAAAATTGTTGCAGGCTACATTTTCAGATTTTTCTTAAATTCCTTGCATATTTCATACACTTTACCCTTCATTGTATCTTTGTTTTCAATGACAAGAGCATCTGAAGCCCATCTGAATGCATCACAGGATTTTTTATTGCACACAAGGTAAGATATGTTGAAATTATGTTGATTTTTGCATATCTTCAGTTCTAATTGAGAGCTGCAGTTGTCTTTAAAGCATTTTTGAAACTTCAGTGGACAACTTGTAAAACTGTGATTGTCTTATCCACAGGCAATACAACCATGACCTGATGGAAGCTTGATTGGAAGTGCTGAAGAATGGGTAGAAGCTTGAGAAAACCACTCAAAGTAGTTGCAGGTAGGATTCAAGCATTTCAAGAACAAATTTCCATTACTTACATCTGTTTTAGACCTCAACAAAGCTCTTACTCCATTACAAGGTACATGTTTGCACCTTGAAATAAACCCATGGACATGCTTTTGTTTCATGATCTTCTTCCATTTCACACATTAAACACACTAGCATACTAGTTGAAGAACTTGCTTTATCATTCATACCACCACCCATTTTTCAGTTATGAAAATGAAGAGAAGCAGAAGTATGTGGTTGTGGAGACGTTCATTTATGATTTATGGAGAAGAAGATAAGAGTGCCACGTAAGCAGTGTCACGTGGGCCTTGCCACGTAAGCAGTGCCACGTACGCACTGGGTGATGACGTATAAAGAGTCATAGTAGCTGGTTGGGTCGAAATAACCGATTCAAAGGACTTTTAGGTCTTTTTAAGTGCACCTAACGGTGCTAACTTTCCATCCATAACTTTTGGTCAAAACTTGCCTAGTCTAGCAATAAATAAAAAAAGTGGCCTAGAAATGAAAAGCACAAAAAAACGGGCCTATTTTTGTGAAAATCCCAATTAAGAACAACAGGACCAGAACCGACTCCAAGTGACTCTCAAACATGACTAGGTGACAAATCTTGCCTAATAGAATCTCCCTTCGCAAAATCAAGTACACCAAAATCCAGTAACAATAATAGTGACACGGAAGAGACCACTAACAGTAGTAACAGTGACACCTGCTTACACATGGGAGATCTTGGCTCGTTGAGGTATGTTGATCTACAGCTCTAAAACAAGTTTAATTTTTTTTCTTCCAAATAAGATGTCCATGTAAGGTAGGTTTATTAGAAACTTTGTCTGCCGGAACAGAAATAACTCACTAGAATAATCGTCGGAACTGATGTTTCTTCATGCAGAGATCTTCACCAAATTCGGGATAAGTAAGATGACCCGAATATAAGAATCTTGTTACAAAAATTAACACAAAAACCATCAGTGAGAACAACATTGTAGAGCCGAAAATCCCAGAACTAGATCAAATTTCGATCTAAACAAAACCCACGGAGTTGATGTTGAAACTCCACTACCTTGATAGCCGAAGTTGAGATTGAAAGTAAGTTTTGATCTCTTCCCATACCATAGATGCATTAACAACCCAAATCCAAAAAACAAACAAAGCCACTATTGCACCACAGAAAAACCCAAACCATGAATGACGAGAACTAAAATAGTACATAAAAAAAATAATACATAAAGAAGGCTCTGTATGAAGGACCGGAAAATTACGTCTGGCGTGCCTGAGCGCGTAGGCCATAAATTTCCCGGTGGTCCATTATTAAGATACTTACCGGGCCTTAAAGCTAGGAAAAATGTACGTCCATTTGCCCTTACAAGCATGCTCATGGAGCATGATGCAGCTAACTTAGCTTCCACACCTATCCAACTTACCAAAGAACAAGGGTATAATCCTTGAAGGCTATGGTCGATGCACTTTACATGCATCACTGGCTACCGAGTCTTGTTCAGGCATAATGCATGTCTAGCACTTACGCATAGGCTATTGCAGCCCATTTCCAACCCTTTACAGCTTACGCATTGATGAGATCATGCACTTGCCTTGCTCGTGCAAAGAGTGCATCAATCAGGCTCATGTCGTACTTTCCTTAGGCTTATGCAAGCTCTGCTAACTTGCATATCGATGTAGCTTACTTTTGTGGACATGCCCAATGCGCAATTGGTACATGCCTTAATCGAATATCTTAATAGGAAGTATGAGCATCCAAGGAATGGAATGCAACTTTCCTCATAAATTTTGGCCACAATCATCTCTTGTGTCGAGCTATCGATCCAGATGATATGAGAGGCAAAAATGCTGCAATCATCTCTAAATTAGATGATATGAGCGACAAAGTGTTGGACCAGCAATGTTGCAACTCACTGCGGGTGCCTACGTACCCTTCACCACTCTAAAAGGATAAATCACAAACCGTAGTTCATCCTCGAAGGGACCGTAACTTAAGCCAACTTATATTGTAAGGCTGTGGCCTAACAATAATGGTAATGGCCTAGTCCGTATAGGTCGTTCTGTCAAATACATCCAAGTGATGCATACTTAGTCCGCGATATTGCATAGTGATGCCTATGCATCCTATGCCCAATTGGAAAGGCTACGGATCTATAAATGAGGCTTACACGTCATTTATACTCTTGCAGCTAAGCTATGAAGCTTACTTGATGCATGGTCCGCATATGCACCTTCAACCAACCACCCCTCCCTATAGATGTTATAACTTGACATTTTTAAAACTTAGATTAGGGGAGCAAAATGACTTCACCAAGTCCCAAGGCCGTGATGGATGCACATTACTACCCTGATCAAATGCAATGTACGGATGTGATGGATGTACTTTCAGTTCTAGCTCACAGGCCAGTTCCAATGTCCGGCTATGATGCCTGCACATTTTCTGAGCTAGGTCCCATGAAGGGTCGTGATGGCTATATTTTGGACTTTGGCCTATAGGCCATTTCAATGTCCAGCCGTGATGGATTTACATTGCCAAGGCCAGCCTGATCTGGCCTATTGCGATATTGGTTATATGCCAATGATCTGCGTAATGCGTCATTGTGGAGCTACTTTGTTCTAGGCCAGCCACCCAACTGGCCTGAAGCACCTTTGGTGCGAGATTGGATTTTGGTCAATACAACTTACAACTTCTACCCACTTGTGTGATATTGTCCTTTGACCAATATATTTTCGCAATGCGCCTTACTTGGCGCCATATTGGCTCTAGGCCAATGTTCCTCTTAACACGCAACGGAGCTTGAGATAAAGCTTCATCTCATGTCATGACGCATCTTTGAGCATGCGCCATCCTAAAAACACAGGGTGTTACACTCTGGATCAACATAGTAGAATGTCTGCTCAGATCTGCTCCAAAGAAGTTGTTCTGAGCAGGCGGCAACGACAAGAAAAGTTAGAGTTTTCATTTGAAGCATGGGAAATAAGAAAGAGAACTTTATGAATTGTCCTAAATCCAGTCATAAATATACCTAGAGTGATTCTAATAAACCCTCCAAAAGAAACATTTCCAAAATTGAATACCCCGAGGGATTGATGAACTTTTTTTGTGAAGTGGAGTGTCCATCTGAATGTCGTGAACGTCATGATTAGAGATGTCAACCGTAGTTAACGAATATACAATGATTGTCCCGTATTTAAATCTATTATTTATCGGATATCCATATTCGATAATTTTTCGATGGATGGTAGAAATTTGTTTATGTATCTAAATCTTTTCAGATTAGCGGATATCATATAATCCAATGATAGTTTGAAGATTTGTTATTTCTACCTTGTAATCATTACAGATGTTAACTAGTTTTGTTTTTCATATTCATAGCCACCGTTTCCTGGAGGATCCTTGCATAATTTCTCCCTTGATATTTCTTTTTCATAAAAAACTACTTTTTTATGAGATATGTTTGAGCTTCCCATCCTTGTAGATATGAAAATATACGAAAAGATGCTGTCAACTTTATACTTTTTCATAACCAAGAGTTAGAATTAGATTAGGAAATCCATTAGTTTCTTATAAAGGCCAAGGGTTTAGTAGAGAGTTTCCTAACAAAGTAGTGAACCAATTGGCGAACCCAAGGCACGGAAAGTTGTAGTGGATATGCAACAAGGCCTTTTAATACTGTATCCATTATCATAGGAAAACTTATCTTTCATGAATTATCATAACAGAAAAACTTATGATCATAATAGAAAGGATGTACATGTTTCCTCTTTTTATTAAGTTTAAGTATCAAAAATTATGAATATATATAGATCTAAGAGGATAACTTGCATATCAGCTAACATATATAATTATCATGAGTCTCGTTCTCCTCTCGAGCTTAGGAGTCAGATAGGCGGGGAGAAGTCGTTTAGGAGCATAATACGATTTGATACTGATATCGAGTCATTACATTTTTGACTCACTATGTGATGTGTGGTTCCACCAAGTCAAGCTGGGTTTAGCTCAATTTGTGTTCTAATAAAGACAACAAAGATGGCATCAGAAGATTGACAGTTGGCTTTTTGAATTAATGCGTTATACAATCCAATTAATTGGAAAGTGGTTCCACTTAAAGGATCAAGGCTCGATAAAACGGAACTGTTATATGGTCTCCATTACAAGAATTAGTTATTAAATTTTGAAAAAAGAACCATTAAATTAAAGAATTTCGTTATCATAATAGTTGGAAAATTTTGATATTTGTGCGGTCTACAACTCTCAAGCCAGTATTAAGGATGCAACTATATATATATAACTAAATAATTAATGAAGGATAATTAATGAAGGGGTTATAATGATCTCACCACTTGTATTCTAAGGAGATACTCCAAGTTTGTTTTTTTTACCTTATGCCAGTTGATTAAATTCTTACCTTTTGCTCCCTTTTCTTAAATAGACTTTTAAAAAGGAGCCATGATCCTGGAGAATTTTGATGATCTCAACTGCCTCCTGAACCTGTTATTGTCAATCAACTGTCTTTCATAAGAACTTTTACTCAACGATGAAACCTTTGGATCTTTTGGAATCCATGTTCGTGGACAGGAGCCTTTCAGAATGTATCCAAAATTTAGATTTAGTAGGTAAACTCTTTTTTATCAGTATGAAGTATGATATTTGTCCTTTTATTGTACCATAAGAGTTACTTGACTTATAAAATCTTTGAGGTGAGTAATCTTGTATATTCTTATCATAAGTTTTTGGCTGAACATGCAACTACGATCAGTTGGATATGCTGAGATACTAGTTACCTCCTTAATTGCAAAAGAGAGCAATCTTTAAATATTGTTAACATGTTTCTTCTTATGGAAGCATTTGATTGCAAGATTATTGCCACAGTGATAAAAAAAAACCGTGAAATACTAGTAGAGGTGTTTGTAACATGATCTCTCTTAGAAGCTTTCTTTGGTGCTGATTTTAGATGTATATTTCACCATCGTTTATTAGAAAAAGCAGGGGTGACTTTATCATTAATTATCAGATAGTGTCCATGAGGTAATATCAGAGACTATATCAAATATTGAGCTAAGTTTGACCTGAAATATGTATTTTCCCTTTTCAAAGAGTTACACTGCTCATAGACCAATGTGGGATCTGATTCAATAGTTTTTTCAACAGTTATCCATTGTTGAGAGTGAGTTTCAACAAGATGTTTTTCTCGCGTAACGCTTTCTATGACAATGTCCTCAAATATACTAATTGTCTCTCTATCTAGGTTCATTTGTTGAATGAGTTTATTGATATTTTCAGAAAAAGATTCAATAATTTCACAGAGATCACGTTATTTCTTAAGAGATTGGTTGATATCATCAGGACACTGAGCTTACTTATCCTAGAGGTTGTTCATCAAGAGACTTGATGTATTTTACAAAGATCTTTAAAATTTATGGCAGTTTCACTTTAGGTTCTGAAACATGATCTTTAGGAAGCTTGGAGACATATCTTCATCGACTGAAGAAGACTTAATAATTTTTTTACCTCTGGATTCAGAAGAATCAACTAAGGATCTATACTTTGAGGTAAATCCCAAACACTTGGCATAATCAAATCCAGAGGGATCCATAATAGTATGAATAGTCACAGGTTTTAGAACACTTACAAACACATACTTCTTAGCTCTACGATTTTTTCCCTCTCTAATACCAATTGGAAAGGAGAGGGTACCAAGTACACCACCAACTTTTTCCGTTTGACAACCTGTATGGACAAAACCTAATACAATCACAAGTATGTCAAACATACCCTTGAATAAGATTCTATATATTTTTTTTCTATTTTTTTTCCACAATCAAAGTCTATGAATCTGATTGTGTACAAGAGTTCTTGGACTATCTCAAAAATCAATATCCAAGATCAATCTATTCGTATCCTAAATAATAGGGTTCGGATTTAACAAGTATGAAACTTGCAATCTATATTTCCAGATGTGAATTCAACAAGAGAAAGTTTTGCTTTTGATCTCCACTAATGGGGACTTCAACTATCTAAATTGATTACATACTACTTATATATGTTCCTCCTATATTATATAAAGATAAATCAATATAATGCGTAAAAGGAAAAATACAAGACCCCGTAAGTTTTATTAACGAGGAAAATTACACCTTTAAGAAAAACCTGGACCTCGTCCAGCTTTGGACAACATATTGTATTAAACCAATACAGACACTAGTCTACTATCAAACTTCGGACTGGGATGAAATTGAGACCGAATTAATCCTCCAAGCGATTCACGTGCAATTACGTCTTTTACTCCTCTTGAACATCGAAAGATTATATGCACTTGATTTTCTTAGATGGTGTCCTTTACAACCTAAGAGTTTGAAATGACGAGAGTACCAAGTACATCAACCTAATTAAGACATACCTTTTATAATATAATCCAGAAAAGTATTATCAAAGAGATTACTTTTCAACAAGATAACACTAGGTATATATAATAGGTACTGAAACAGAACCTAACTATTGGGATCAAACCCAAGTGTTGCATTAGCTTACAAGTGTGTTTACTTTATTATAACTAAAACAATAATTACAATGCGGAAAATAAAGTAAAAATACAACAATATTTTGTTAACTAGGAAACTGTAAATACATAAAAAAAAATACCGGGACCTAGTCCAGTTTTAAATACTTGCATAATGAATCCACTATACAAAGACTGCTACCAACTTCATAGAGACCAAGTAAACAAACTCCAAGTTACTCGATTCCTTCAGTATCTCGGCGCCTACTACCAATCTGGTTTACGCACGTTAATCATAAGATAAAGTCTGGTATATTAAGATGCTTCACCCGTTGTGAAGACTTTTATCACTCAACTCATGTGGATCATATTCCTAAATAGTTTGGGATTAGTTTATTTTCGGTAACCGCGCTATCAATATCAAAGATCATCAAGTTAATCAGAGATGTTGAGTTTTCAAGGATCTTCCGTTTAATCAATATAACTCTTTGTATCAGTTAGATCAACCAAGATATATGGATTATGAAAGATAAAACAATCTTACTTCGTAATATATAAAAGTGGATCTCAAAGAAAAATACAAATAAATTGATCATAGATCTATACAACAAGCTATAAAATGTCTATCAAGATAAAAAAGCTTGACGGATCTCAAGTGTGCACGAAGTTGTTGATGGGTAAAAAAGATTTACTTTTTTAGAGAAAAGTGGAGGGTTGTGCAACATGCAGATCCTCAATTGAGAAAATTTCCTAAACCTTTAACAAGTGTACTGCACGGGAGTGCTTTGAGTTCGAGAGATCAATCTGTAATACTCCGTCCTAAACCAAGATAATGGTCGTTCTAGAATCAATTCGATCACAAAGAGGTATGACGGTCGATCTGTAAGAGAGAAGCTGAGAATTGTGTGAGGTCAATGATGATTGAAGGACTGTGGATGTGTTGGAGACTTCTACAAGTTTGATAAAGGTCAATGAATTCTGATCATATTGATTGAGTTCTGTTCGAATACAATTCGACTGAGAAAGTTTATTTTTTCAGATAAGACAAGTTTCGTCCTTAAATCATATATTGATGAACCTATTTATACTGCAAAAGTAGTTAACTCATTGATCTTTAGTAAGTGTGGCGGTTGTAGAGGAGTGGAAAAATGGGGAAGTGGAAATTGTGGTTGAACCATTCCCACATTGCGCGGGAGATTTGGTTGATTGTCCATATCCACTACTCTGCTTAAATGCTTGCACGACTTACTCATATTTCTCATCGTGGATATACGCACCTGTTAAATGCCACCAGACCAAAACCCTAGTGAATATCCCCCCATATGACATGATTGATGTCTCATGAATATGGAGTCAGACGTGTATTTAATTGGTCAATTGTTAACTTTGCTAGACCATGAGTCTTAGCCTTGATGAGTGGAGCATAATGGACGAACGTGATATGCTCTGCAACTCATGGATTGAGCATAAGGTGTTTGCTAGGACAACAATAATGCATAGACGTCGAGTATGATGAATTGTGAATATTATTGTGCCAGCTGAGGCACTCTGATAATTTGGATCGACTAACATCGGTCAAATGAGGTTGCTCGAATCTGTTGATTTATTGTAGAGTGCTCATTCCTAGTTTAATATGTCATGAGTTGTCGAATGACAAAGTATGAATTAGAGTATAGTATGTGTTGCACTCGATAGTCGTCTAATGAAAAATTAATGGCCGGCCTAATGGATGGTCGTCCAAATAATGTTACATCTCGAAAAGTCGAGCAACAAAAACGTGGTAGTAGGACCGAATATTTAAATATTAATTAAAATATTGATAGCTAGATCAACATGGAAATTTTATTGTTGTTTACCAGAATTGTCATAAATATGAAACCCTAATTTTAGTTAACTCTAGATCCAGGAGATGGAGAGTTGGCCAACGTGGGTGAAGAAATATCGACCGACCAATGGGTATGAGGACCGACCATTGGCGGTGGAGAGACTAGTTGGGCAGTGTATGGAGAATTTTCCAACTAATGGAGAAGAATTCACCAAAATATCCAAGATATGGAGGATTATCCAAAATAATCAAGGAGTTTGGGACCGACCGGTCGTAATGGCCAAGTGGACCGGCCAGATCCGTCCATAGTGGTGCACGAGCCACCATATTGGAGGTAGGTCCATTCATAAAAGCTTTTTGGCAAATTGATCAATATTTGAAAAAATATGAAAAACTAAGAGTTTGCACCAATGTGGAAAATCAAGAGTTATAGAATAAATAATAATGATAAATGCCTTAATGGCTCCCATTTTTATAATAATAATAATAAATAGTGACTGAAAACCTGTGTTTACCTTTTCAATTATTATACATACAACCTTTAGAAAACAGCGAGCCATTCTAGCCCTAATCAATACATCTCCTCTTCACACATCTGTTGATATCTTTATCGCCTTATCCTGCATAATGTTTCATGCCATTACCATTATCTGTAGGAGACGGTTAGGGTAGTTGTTTTCTCCTTCTGTGAGAATGCCTACTACACGAGCATCTTCTATTTAATCAATTCATGTTGATAGATTGATCAATACTTTGATCCGTTCTGTGGCTTCCTCATCTGCAGACCAGTCATCCCCTTTTATTGATCAATCTAGCGACTCAGATGAAGACACGGCTTTCCATTGTCCATAAAACACTTTGAAGATTGCCAAGATAACGTTAATGGGAGGGGTTATGCTAAGTGTGCCATCTTCAGACACATCCAAGATAGACATTTTTCCATTGTGAATGGTATTACCGTCTGCAGTGATCGAATACGTTCTGACATCAAGGTCTACAAAGCTTGGGAGAAACTGCTTAATCAAATGCAAATGTGGCTTTGTTTTCCCTGCATGCAGTGGTATTCGTGGAAACGACCTTGCAGAGATCACCCAGGCGGTGTCCTTACAGGACCCTTTAATGGGAGGTATGCCGATTTCCTTTTCCATGGCGTTGAGAAACCCAGTACACCTGCCCATGTATTAAACATCAGTGATCACTATGATATCTCTTCCAGTTCTGACCATGTTGAAACTGCGCCTTCATCCGAATACCCTACTGTCCAGTTGTTTGACACAATTTTTAAGAAACAAATTGCAACGGTGTCAAGTATCCCCCCACGATGCAGGTTAAACTTTTCTAGAACCTTGAAAGCTGCTCTTGACAAAGTGGTATCTCGCCCCAATGACATAACTTCATGGCTACAACTTCTGCTCCTACCCACCTGCACTCTCAACCTATATATGCCTAAGTGCAGTTCTAAAGAGAGGTCAGGCAACAGGAGACGACTACAAATAGCCTCAATTAATCAAGCTCTTTCCAGATGGAGAGAGCCAGGTGGGTGTCTTGCCTTGGTACTCCAGATTTTAGAGGTTAACAAAGATACTTCCAAACGCAGGCAATATACTAAAAATAAACACAAACTCAATACTGATGCCTGCCAGAAGAAACTTAGCCAAGGCCATTACACCTCAGCCATTCGAATACTCTCTTCCAACGGGGTTGCACCTTCCAACGATGCTACGCTACATGAACTTCGCCAAAAGCACCCGTACGCCCCTCCACCAATCATTCCATCTGACGATATTACTGCTGCTGCTGTGAAGATAAATGCCAGAGAAGTTGTTACAGCCATAAGAAGTTTCCCAAAAGGGACTTCATGCGGCAGGGACGGCCTACCAGCGCAACACCTCCTAGACGCTCTAAGTGGATCTGCCGCCGCTGTCTCCGATGAACTCCTCACTTAGATGACGAATGTAGTTAATCTGTGGTTATCTGGCCAGTGTCCTGCAGTACTTGGAGAATATATCGCCAGCGGTCCGTTGACTCCTCTTCTCAAGCCTGATGGCAGCATACGTCCAATAGCCATTAGTACCATATGGAGAAGACTTTGTTCCAAGATAGTGGCAAGTTCAGTTAGTAGTTCCATGACTACTTACTTTGGTAATTATCAATTCGGCGTGGGCATCCCTTGTGGTGGAGAAGCAATCATGCATTCTGCCAATCGTTTGCTGGAATTGAAAGGCACACAGTCCAATCTTACTATGCTGCTTATCGATTTTCAGAACGCTTTCAACTTAGTTAGCAAAACCACCTATATCAAAGAAGTTCGCGATAAATTCCCAAGCATATCAAGATGGGTAGAATTATGCTACGCGAATCCAGCTAAATTATATTACAATGACGCAACGTTATCTTAACCCAAGGGCGTGCAGCAAGGTGGCCCTTTTGGTCCATTGCTCTTTGCTCTTATGGTCTGTAAAATAGCTAGCCTATGCACCCTGGAATTGAATGCATGGTATCTTGATGACGACACCATTGTTGGTGATACAATAGAGGTTTACAAAGCCTTGAAGCTAATACAGGAAGAAGGAGGCAGGAGAGGCCTTCATTTGAATATATGCAAAACTGAAGTTTTCTGGCCTTCTCCCGACCCCAGAAGTTACGATGTCGGCGTATTTCCTCTCAATATTGGCAGAGCCAACAAAGGGGTCAAAGTCCTCGGTGGCCCAGTTAGCCTGGATGCAGATTATTGCAGTGACCTAATATTATCCAAAGTTAATAAAACAATCCACCTTATGGACTATGTGAGGAAACTTAAGGATCCACAATGGGAGTGATGTGATTTCAAATTGAGTTGTAGTAATAGGTTCGTTGAGACTTATGAAAGCAATAGACTTTAGATTTAATTTTTAAGACTAAAAATATAGCAAATTTAAATAAAAGTGATATGAAAAATATGGAGAAGATTGGGGCTACGGAATCCACTATTTATCAATATCAAAGTGATTTATATTCTCTAATTATAATCATGCAAATCATGCATTCAAATTGATTCTTAATATTGCAATAGCTGATTTTACAGAAATAACAATTGTAGGTCGAAAGTATGGGACATCAAAACCCTAGGCTAGCATGCTCCATCAATTGAAATGACAATTGTTTAACAAAAACCATTTTATCAATTTATTTATCTAGGAAAATAATCATATAATAATGCATAAATTAGAGATTACCAGTTTTTATTGGTGAAATAGCTTCCTCCTTCGCCCCAGAGGATGGGTTTAGCTCATCATTGTGTAAACACGCTCAAAATATTTGTTCATTGCTTCAAAACTTGTTTACAAAAATGAAATGGAGAGAAAATATTAAAAATCGGGTTTGCAACAGATATAAGTGTTACAAACTGGAAAGAACGATAGAACAGAGTATTGTCGCTGATTCTCGATCCTCGCCTGTGTGTCGTTTCCACTATTAAGAAACGACTGTTGTTGCGCGCCTAATGTTCTTGGTGTTCTTCACAGCAGCAGAAATGGTGATTCTTCTGCAACTCGACTTTCATAGCTCTGTAATCTCCCCCAAACTCTCTGTCCCCCTTATATGACCCAAAGGACTCTATTTATACCCGAAAGATGCATCCATAACTTCACAAATTCTCGGCAGTGAAAGAAAATATTTTAGGATATTTTCTTTCCTGTTTTAGATTCTTACGCGTTTTACAGCTGCAAACTCTCCTTGTTTAACTCTTACACGCCTCTAGCATTCTCCCAGCACGTTCCAAACTCTCCCAGCAACAACAGACAACTCCCATGTTTTGCTCCATGACATGATTCAGCTAATTCTGATCCAAACGAACACTCATAACAGGCATGTTATGAAAAATCACAACTACCCACGGAGTTTCAGCCATTTAATCTCATGGGTGCGAATAGCAGGTGGCGCTTTGGGGGTGCAAATAGCAGGTAGTGTTCCCCTTAGTAATTGGGTGCTGAGGATGAATTTGGGCTTTGCATAACCCTGGATGCCCCTTAGCCAAATCTGGGGTTCGTATAGCAAATGTCCTTCGGGGGTCCAAATAGCACTTTTTGAGCAACTTTTTCCACCCAAGTGTATTTCTCCAAAAACACATACAAAAACATAAAAACACCATAATAAGTACAAAATCAAGCACTAGCAATGCAGAACATTGAGAACAAAAATAGACACATAAATGCGTCTATCAAAATACCCCCAAACTTATTATTTGCTAGTCCTCGAGCAAATCTAATCTAGAAAATAAAATCCAAACTCACTAGGTGGCCCTAGTGACCAATTTATAGTCTTCGGAGGGTTTACCATAGGTGTACCCACAAAACCTATTACTCCAAATCCTAGCTATAGACGCAGAACCTTGGAAGGCACTAAAGAATCTCCTTGGTTGGCATACAATCATTGACTATAGGAGGAAGTACCCTGATGCGAAATTCCAATTGATGTACACGAGTTTGCACTCAACATACTAAAATTCATATATAAGTGACAGAGCTCTACTCAGATAGTTTCTAGACATCATAACAGGAGTCAACCAATCACATGAAAAGATCAAGAAGATGGATAAAGAGAAAAAATGGATGTTTAAAGTGAACGGTGTATCCCATATATGTCTGAAGGCCTCTGCCAAGATGAACCTATCCTAATGAACTGAGATACCGGTCTGACTAATATCAACACAACTGGCATATACAAGGGGACCAGTGGTCGATAAACCTAACTCTAGGTCGACACAACTGGCATATACAAGGGCACCAGTGGTCGACTTTATTGAATTTCTTCCGGTTGGTCTGATGGTCAGGTCTCATTTTTTTTTTTTTTTGTGTCTCAATCACTCTATTTCACCTAGTAATGGTAACAACTTGAGTCGTGTGCCCCACCAAATCACTTAAGAAATAAAACACAGAAGGGATTAGGATTCAACGAGTTATGGCGAAACTACCATTTTAACACCTGAGCTTTGTGCTTTTGTGAATAGACTCTTTAGATGTTTCCATCTAATCAGATTGGTTCCTCAACTCCTACAACCAACATGTCCCATCCACTTAGATTGGTTAGTGCCATCCTTTTAAACATAAATTTATAGGCTTTGGAGTTTATTTATTGCAACTAAAAAGTTTCTCCCATACCCCCAAACTTAAATATAACATTGTCCTCAATGTTCTTAAGATAAAATTAAAAGCATGAACAAGGAGAAACTGTTACCACTCGAAGAAAAAGAGTTAAGGAAAGATATTACCGTGTTACAAGAGATTGGGTTACCTCCTAAGAATTGCTAAGTTTAAAGTCTTCGGCCAGACATCGGAAGGAATTAATCACCTCATATAATCATAAAGCATTAGCCGGAATAACTGTGGGTCATCTGGATCAAAAAATGCTAACCACAAGAAGAGGAAACTACAACAATCCAAGAAGACATCGAACATACCCTTGTTTAAGACAACTACACCTAGTTGTGGTTCAGGTTCAGGCTCTATAAAAGGGTCTAAATAAAAAGATTTCATCGGTTGGATTTCCTCAAAGGTATCTGAAGATCAGGCTGAAGAGTCTGGAAATACTCAACTAAGAACTTAGAAGCGCATAACAAAAGCCTGAATAATTAAGGATCCTCTGAGTCAATCAGATTTGACTCACACAGCTGACCACAATGAAAGAGGTGGTCTTCCTTAAGAAAACGTGTTGACCCTATTTTCCTAAAGTAATTAGATTTAGTCTCAAAACTTAATAACCGACACATCTGAAAATCATATGTTCCCACAATTAGAAGAAAAGTTTTTGGTGGGAAAACAAAGTCAATCTTGGTATCATATCCTGGGTTAACCACATCAACCAGAGGATGGGTTTCTAACAACTGAGCTCTCTTATGGACACAACTAGGTTCAGGAAAAATTGTATGAAGATAATCTTGTAAGTTGGTTGAGGCACAAATGTCAAGTCCTACACGAGGGAACTTAAGAGTTAAAGGTAAGGCATCATGAAAGTGATAATCACCCCCAAACTTAGAGTTTTCAGTGTCTCTAGGCAGACTAGTCACAATTTCCCTAATTCCTAAATCATTTGATTCCTGAAAATGGTCAATTGATTCTTCTAAGTTGTAATCAGGTGCATCCTCACTCATTTTTACGAGTTCACTTTCTTTTTCTAAGACTGTTGTTTCTAAATCGCTAGACTCAAAATAAACTCGTTCCTCTAAACCATCATTGGCTTCGTAATCAAAAGGAAGTACAACTTCGTCTAAAACGATATTATCTCTAGTCAAATCCACGTCCTTTTGAATAGGTGGATAATAACTAAAATTATCGGGATTTGAACCAGAAATATCATTATCAAGCTCAATTGGAGTAATAAATTCTTGATTACTGTGCTTAAATATTTCAGATTCTTCATCAACACTATCCTCATTATAATCATAATAACATGAAAATGGTTGAACCTCATCTAAAGTATTGCTTCCAATTCTATCCTTGTCATCTTGATTATGTAAATAAAATTTTTCCTCACTTTCAAGGTTGATTTTTGAAGCAATGTATTGGCAATTCAGTGTAATTCGAGAAATTCTTTCTTCCGTCTCTAACTCAAGCCTACGTGTTGACTCATCAAACTCACGTGTTGACTCAGTTAACTTACATGTTGACTCAGCTAACTTCCTGAGGTAATATTCTAAAGAAGGTTCACTCATTGTTACAGTTCTTTCGTCTATAACTAAGTTATCTGTGTCCGTTGTTGTAGTTTTGAAAGTGGTAGTAAAAGTTCGTTGCTCGGACTTGTAAAGATTTAAAAAAAAATATATACAAAAATATTGACAAATTGGTAGAGAGTACTGGGACTAAAGATTCGGCCATTTTTCATTTTCAAGTGGTTCAGAATTTAATTCTAGGCGATTATAGTTCAAAACAAAACAAATATTAACTCTAGTTTATTGCCAAGGTAGATTTTATAAAATATTACTTGTATTTCTTAAGCATGGCATATCA
This sequence comes from Papaver somniferum, assembly GCF_003573695.1. Taxonomy (NCBI): domain Eukaryota; kingdom Viridiplantae; phylum Streptophyta; class Magnoliopsida; order Ranunculales; family Papaveraceae; genus Papaver; species Papaver somniferum. Next base: position 38,353,777 of record NC_039363.1, read on the forward strand.
AAAATCCCTAGGACTAAGCATACTCCATCAAATGAAATCCAAGTAATTAATTTAAAATCTTATTTCAATTAAAATTGATGCAAAAAGTAAATAAAGAATTAATTTAAATTACCACATGGATGAAACACGGCCTCCTCCGTCGTCCCAGTGTTGGGTTTAGCTCAACATGTTGGAAAACCTCTCAAAGAATTTCATTGATGCTCAAAAGTGTTTTACAATGAAGAGAAAGATAAGTAAATAGTATTAAACAGGATTCTGCGACCCACAAAAGGCGTCCAAAATGAACGACACAGAAAAGGTGCTATTGTTACTGAATCTCTAAGACCCACACCTACGACCCACGCATGTGAGTCTCTTTCACTGTTGATAAACGACTGTTGCTGCGAGTCCGTTCTTCGTGTTCTTCGTGTTCATCAGCAGCAGCAGCAGCAGAAACCGAGTTTGGGAAAACTCGAATTTCTTCTTCTCTGGACCTCCTTTCGACCCCAAACTCTCGACCGCCTTCTACTCTACCCCAGAAGTATTTTTATACTCAACAGGTAGACGAAATCCTTTGCAATAACTCCCAAAAATCTTCCATTACTCGGACAGTTCATAAAATATTTTTTTTCCTTTTTTATTTCGGTTACGTATCTGCAGCTGTTAATTTCATGGAAACTCACCTTAATTGTCTTCTACACGGTCCAAAAGTGTGTTAGAGTCCTCCATGCATCATCAGAACACGTTCGAATTCCTCCAAAAATTCTCTCTAACCCGTGACAGACATGAACTGCCCTATTCCCAACTCGTGAATTTCCTAGACGATTCTATCCAAATTCGATCGGACCCGACACCCAAAATATCTTCCTTAGGCTTAATCATATCTTCCTGCCAAGTCTCAGCCATTTAATCTCCCTATAACACGTTAAAAAATTCGATCAAACTTCTGCCAGTTCTCATACACATTTTCCCGCCAAAATTCAGTTTTTGAAATGAAGAAGATGGTGTCCCCCTATCCAAACTGGGGGTGGAAATAGTAATTTTGGGGTGGAAATAGTAATTTTTCTGGATTCCTCTGGCACATTTCTGGGACGCTTCCGGTGCATTTCGAGGGTGCCTTTAGTACTCTATCCTCGGGTGTAAAACACCACTTTTTGAGCCAATATCGCCGCAAGAGCTTATTTCTCTAAGAATTCCTACAAAGACATAAAAGAACACAATAAATACAAAATTGAGCACCAACAATACATACAATAGAGACATATTAGACACATAAATGCGTCTATCATCCGCTGACTTATGTGTCGACTCATGTAACTTACGCATTGACTCAAGTATCTTACGTGCCTCATCTAGAGAAGATGAATTATAGGAATTTTGCTCGTATGGCCGGTATTCATGTGAATATTAATTGGGCTCACCATGGTATGAGCCATAATCTTCAAAAGGTTGGCGTTCCCAACCACTATTCACACTATGGTCAAAGTAATGTCCATTTTGAAAATCAGTCGGATTTTCGTTGTATTGGCTATTATAATACCAGTTCGACATCCTAACTGCAAGGGAATTCTAAACAAACACAATGAAGGCTGACTCGACCACAACAATCCTATTATCTAGCAAACAAAAATCATGATGGCTCCCTTAGATTGTTTCTAGACCAGCTTTTATTCTTTTGAAAAGGAATTCGTTACAATCTGAGCAAACCTCTCTGGAATCAATCCGAGTTAAAGTAAGTTGAATAGAGACGAGGGAAGCTCAGTGGAGCTTTGATATCCAAGGCCTCACCGGCGTTACAAGGAGGCGTATTCAACTCATAGAAACCATCATGAACTTAAAAGTATTCTCAAAAGAGTAACCAATATTTTCCGAACGACTTTCCTAATAAGCTCGTTACCCTATCGGTCTCGTTCTAGTCCAAATTTTAAGGCTTAGGTTCACGTGGGTTACGTGTTCCTAAGGCGGGCAAGAAGAAAACGATGATGAAATCCGAGTCCTTATCTTGATTTTTCCAGGCCTTTCCCTTTACTAGAAAATTAAATCTGATTTCAGGTCCTCAACATATATGCATACTAAATCATCCAGTAAACCCGCTGATAGGGGATTCGCGGGTGTTTAGAATTCTTACCTCCCGTTCCAGACGGGGGATGAACCGTTAAAGTCGACTCGGGCCACGACTCCTATGTCATGTACGAACCTGAGGGGCCGAGGTGATATCGTAATCGACGTCCGTCTCTGCAAACAGTTTATTTAAAACTACCCTTCCGTAGGGTTTTATAAATAAAGTCCAATGTTCAATGTCCAAAAGAAAAGAAGAAAAAAAAATGTCCAAAAATAAAATATTACAAAAAATAAAAACCTTAATTACAGTTTCTAAAAAAATAAAAATAAAATTATTTACAAAATCTTCTTCTTCACTCCTTTTGGATTTCTCTTTTCTTTCCTTTTTGGGTTTTTCCCTTCTTTTTAGCACTTTCTCTTTTCCTTTAGCTTAGCTCCAAATCTGAAAGCAAACAAAAATACCAAAACGCGTAAAAAAGAACAAATAAAATAAAACCTAAAAACAAATCCGCGTCGGCGGCGCCAAAAATTGATGTGATTTCAAATTGAGTTGTAGTAATAGGTTCGTTGAGACTTGTGAAAGCAATAGATTTTAGATTTAATTTTTAAGACTAAAAATATAGCAAATTTAAATAAAAGTGATATGAAAAATATGGAGAAGACCGGGGCTATGGAATCCACTATTTACCAATATCAAAGTGATTTATATTCTCTAATTATAATCATGCAAATCATGCATTCAAATTGATTCTTAATATTGCAATAGTTGATTTTTTAGAAATAACAATTGTAGATCGAAAGTATGGGACATCAAAACCCTAGGCTAGCATGCTCCATCAATTGAAATGACAATTGTTTAACAAAAACCATTTTATCAATTTATTTATCTAGGAAAATAATCATATAATAATTGCATAAATTAGAGATTACCAGTTTTCATTGGTGAAATAGCTTCCTCCTTCGCCCCAGAGGATGGGTTTAGCTCATCATTGTATAAACACGCTCAAAATATTTGTTCATTGCTTCAAAAATTGTTTACAAAGATGAAATGGAGAGAAAATATTAAAAACCGGGTTTGCAACAGTTATAAGTGTTACAAACTGGAAAGAACAATAGAACAGAGTACTGTCACTGATTCTCGACCCTCGCCTGTGTGTCGTTTCCACTGTTGAGAAACGACTGCTGTTGCGCTCCTAATGTTCTTGGTGTTCTTCACGGCAGCAAAAATGGTGATTCTTCTGCAACTCGACTTTCACAGCTCTGTAATCTCCCCCAAACTCTCTTCCCCCTTATATGACCCAAGGGACTCTATTTATACCCGAAAGATGTATCGAATCTCCTCCATAACTTCACAAATTCTCGGCAGTGAATGAAAATATTTTCGAATATTTTCTTTCCTGTTTTAGATTCTTACGCGTTTTACAGCTGCAAACTCTCCTTGTTTAACTCTTACACGCCTCTAGCATTCTCCCAGCACGTTCCAAACTCTCCCAGCAACAGCAGACACGTGAAAATCTTCCCCCTTTTCACGTACTCCCCTGTTTTGCTCCATGACATGATTCAGCCAATTCTGATCCAAACGAACACCCATAACAGGCCTGTTATGAAAAATCACAATTACCCACGAAGTTTCTGCCATTTAATCTCAGGAGTACGAATAGCAGGTGGCGCTCTGGGGGTGCAAATAGCAGGTAGTGTGCCCCTTAAAATTGGGTGTTAAGGATGAATTTGGGCTATGCATAACCCTGGATGCCCTTTAGCCAAATCTGGGGTCCGTATTGCAAATGTCCTCCGGAGGTCCAAATAGCACTTTTTGAGCAACTTTTTCCACACAAGTGTATTTCTCCAAAAACACCTACACAAACATAAAAACACCATAATAAGTACAAAATCAAGCACTAGCAATGCAGAACATTGAGAACAAAAATAGACACATAAATGCGTCTATCAGCGAGCTTTTCTTACTGCGTAACTGCACCGGGGTTTCCAAGATCTACTTTACACTGCGTACCACCAATCCGCAGTTCCTTAAAGCAGCTACAACTCATTACGTCAACAATTTGGCTCAATATTTGCAGCATATCATCACTGGAGACGGCGCAGGCTTTGGCCCGATTCAGATGCGGATGACCACTTTACCCATCAGGGACGGAGGCTTGGGAGTATACACAATGGCGTACACCAGCCAATATTGTTACTTAGCCTCCTATGTTCAGACTCAAAGTATCTAGAGCACAATCTTAAACACCACAGACACTTCATCGCCATGCATAGCTTTCCAGTCAGCACTCGATAACTACATGAGCTTGTGTGGTTTATCTTCCTCTATGTTCAACATCAAAGACACTGCCCCACATCCAATGAAAGCACTGGCAGCTCGTTACTTCGATGTTATCAAGAGGGAAATATCATCTAAGTTTGTTTTAACAACCCGAGATGTTGTTCTCTGGCAGTGTAACAAAATGGCACATGCTATGGATTTCTTGAAGGCAATCCCAAACCATGGGCTTAATCAAACCATCAGACTGCGGCAATTCAGGGCAGTTTTGCAGCATCGGCTTGGCGTGCCTCTTTTCCCTGTTGATTATACCTGTCCATGTTGTGGAGGCGTCATGGATAAGTTTGGTGACCACTCCATTCACTGCGCCAATGAGGTCAGCCTCAAATTCCGCCACGACTTGGTGCGAGATATAATCTTTGATATATGTCTTAAAGCAGGAGTCGCTGCTCGAAAAGAAGCTTCCTTAGGACTCATTGCAGGTGTAAAAGAACTTAAACCGATAGACATTATGGTATATACTTGGGACTCCGGTCGATACATGTGTTCGACGTCACAGGAGTTTCACCCTTTTCTGGAGGTGGTCTTCATAGCTTCACCCCGGGAAGAGCGATCTCTGCGGCCATCCATCGCAAGCGCGCCAAATATTTGGACATCTGCACATCTCAGGGTTACTCTTTTGGTGTTCTATCCTTCTCGACTTTAGGAGAATTGGGCGAGGACTTTGTTTTTTTCTGAATAAGTTAAGAAACTTCTTGGCTAACTATGATGCTAATTACAAAGTAGGCAGTTCTCTTTTCCAGAGGATAGGCTTGGCTATCCAAAAAGGTGTTGGGGCGCAGCTTGTTGCCCGCCTCCCAACCAACCCTGTGTAAATATTTTTGATCTTAATAAAAGCCTTGACGGCGCTTTTTTATAATAATAATAATAATAATAATAATAACGGGCACCTAGCTCAGCTGGTCATCCTCGTTCCCCAAAATTTCATGCGTTCCAGGAGGTCCCAGGTTCGAGCCCCCAATAGTGTAATATTGCAGAAATTAACATGGAAGGTAGAGTTAGATTGCCCCCTTGTGACACAATATCACCCCCCTCCCCCCCATCCGCTTCGGCTCCTTTGTCTAGGTTACCCATGAGGCTCGTTGGTAGGCTAGCACAGCAACCTGTTCCATTAATGTAGTAGTATGTCGTTGGAGATTAGCTTGTTAGGCTTCCAACTAGTTAATGTAATATTATTTATCTAATAATAAATAAAAAAATAATAATAATAATAATGTGGACGTAACTAAGAGCTTGCAGTGAGATTATTCAGTCTCGTGTTGCTAAAACACTTCATCTAATGGATTGTGTTAAAAAGTTAAGAAACCCTCAGGATGAACTCTTACTCCTTCGCAACTATGCTGGAGTTTCAAATCTATACTTTACGATGCGTACAACCCGACCACAGTGCATGCAGGCAGCACAAGTTCAGTTTGACGAACACCTTCTTCAGTTCCTGCAGTACTTGGTCACGAGTGATGGTGCAGGTTTCGACCAACTACAACAACGTATTGCCACTCTCCCAATCAAAGATGGTGGCTGAGGCGTATACTCTATGAGAGACACCACTCAGTATGGCTACATAGCTTCTTTCTTTCAAATCCATCATCTCAAGAATACAATTTTACAAGGTACTCCTGGCCTTAGCTATCACTTTCAGACAGCGCTGGAACATTATATTCGTATATGTAGTTTATCTCCTTCATCTTTCAATATTAACGAAGTCGCCCCACAACCCATGCATTTACTGGAAACTCGTTACTATGATGTTATTATGAAGGATATACCGTCTAACTTTGTTATGTACGAGCGTGACTTCATCTTATGGAAATGCAATAAGAAATCTCATGCACAAGACTACCTCAAGGAAGTCCCTGTCCAAGGCTTTAATCATACCTTAGAGCCGCGACAATTCAAGTTGGTACTTCAGTACCGTTTGGTATACCTCTATTCGCCAAAGATAGTACTTGTTCATGTTGTAAACGTGTTATGGATCGGTTTGGTGACCACGCAATCCACTGTGCAAGTGAAGTGGGTTTAAAATAATAACTTAGGAAGTTTTCTTTTTCATAGGTTGGGTATCATTATTCAAAAAGGTATTGGGGCGCAACTTGTTGCGCTTCTCCCTGCCACATCTTTGTAAATTACTATATATTTTCACTTATTATTAATAATAATAATAAAAAAACAAATAAAAGTGAGAGGCACGAGACCGACCACGGCCGGTAGGCCCGGTCCGTGCGTCTCTTCCTATTTTGCATAGGTCTCCATATTTTCGCATTCATCCATATTTTGGGTGCTCGTGCATTATTGCTAAGTACACCGTACCATTATTTCACAGCTTACTAGGTGGTGTCCCATATGCCCGAAAAGTGAATATTTATTACTAACCCATGTCAGCTGAGAAAAGTCGTGAATTGAAGTAATGAAATATTATGATGAAAATATAATATTTTCTAAGAATTCACTTGATGAATAATGCACTAGAATTGATTAATTTATGGCTCTACACTGGCAGGCAACCTGTCTAGGAGCATTATATTTATTCGAAAATCGAGGCATGAGATAGTAGAAGCATCATGTACTAGTTCTGAATGTTTATTCCGCATAGTTACAGAACATTTGCGACATCCTGAAGATGTTATTGCTCTATACTAGTGGTCAATCCATTTAGGAGATGTACTATCATTCTCGATTCTATACATAAGTGAATATTGGAATTGCTCAATATATATTGTTGATGAAATATGCAAAATATTGAAAGCTCGGTTGAGAGGCTTCAATGATTGCATATTTATGCGTGGTCTGAAGAAGTATATACTCAGTCAGTGATTCTCGTGACATGAGATTTCTAGTCTAAATTCTAAAATATAAATTTTATATATTTGTCTGAATCTAGGTTAGAAATATACAAAATTATGATTTTACGATTTTAGCCTTCTGTTTGAGGGTGAAAACGGTTTCTGCTGATTTCGGTAATTTCAGGTGTGTGGGTGAGAAACGAGTCTAAACCCTAAACAATGTACTGCAAGGGAGTACTTTAGATTCAAGAGATCAATCTGTACAAATCCGACCTAAACCAAGAAATGGCCGTTCCAGACTTGCTTCGGTCACAAAGAGGAGGAGAAGGGTTGGTTTTGGGGAGGAAAGCGAAGAGAGTGTTGAGACCAGAATAGTTGATCCTGGAAGAGTAGTTGTTTTGTGACTTGCATCAGAAAGTGGAAAGATAACATATGGGAAAGCTATCAAACGTTTTCTGAGTGTTGTATGCTCCTCACCAGAACTTGTTGTTCGATGGAAATAGGTAAGACCTATTTATACAAGTCGAAGTGAAACGTACTCTGGTCTCGTAAGAAATGGAAAACGGATGAGTAAATGGGAGGAGGTGGTAACCGGTAACGCCTGGAATTGATGTTCCATAAAAGAAAACGTTTTACCATTACTCCCTGTATTTACTGACCGCCTCATCCTTATGACACTGTCTTGTAACGGGCGTAGTGTCCGCCGCATGCTGTAAACCGCCAAACCAATACCCAATGAGCATCCCCCAGTTTGTGACATGTGTTTATGTCTCGAGTGCTTTCGTGGAAAACATGTAGCATGTTGCTGTTGTTTGGAAAGTTGAGCTTGGAAGACTTTCCGGCTCGGTGGTGACCTTCGACGGTCGAGATTTTGCATCTTCAGAGGAAGGTTAGCCGTTGATTATTGCAACCCTTCGCTTGGTAGCCAGTGACATGAATGCATGGCCGACATGGCTTTAATATGGCCTAGTTTAGGCGTGGCTAAAAGCTAGGGTTTTGGCATTGTTTGGGCGTGACCAAAACTAGGGCTTGGCGTCGAGCCAAAAGTTTGCCTTGCATTAGCTGGTAACCTTGGACGGCTAAGATCTGCGTCTTAGATGGAAATGTGGTCGTCGATTGTTGCAAGTTTTGGAAGCCGTGAAGGGAAGGCCGGCATGGTATGGTTTAGGCACAGCAAGGTGGCTGGCACGACATGCCATTGGCACATGTGGCATGGTCGGCATGCCTTGGCGCGGTTTAGGCGTGACCAAAACTAGGGTTTTGGCGTTGGGCCAAAGGTTACCATGCGTTGGTTAGTGACCTTGGACGGCTAAGATTTTCATCTAAGATGGAAGGGTGGTCGTTGATTTTCGCACGCCTTCGTTTTGGCAGCCGTGAGGGGAAGGCCGGCATGGTATGGTTTAGGCGCGGCAAGGTGGCTGGCACGGCATGCCATTGGCACATGTGGCATGGTTGGCATGCCTTGGCGTGGTTTAGGCGTGGCCAAAACTAGGGTTTTGGCGCTGGGCCAAAGGTTACCATGCATTGGCTGGTGACCTTGGACGGTTAAGATTTGCATCTAAGATGGAAGGGTGGCAATTGATTGTCGCGCGCCTTCGTTTTGGCAGCCGTGAGGGGAAGGCCCGCATGGTATGGTTTAGGCGCGACAAGGTGGCTGGCACGACATGCCATTGGCACATGTGGCATGGTCGGCATGCCTTGGCGCGGTTTAGGCGTGGCCAAAACTAGGGTTTTGGCGTTGGGACAAAGGTTACCATGCGTTGGTTGGAGACCTTGGACGGCTAAGATTTTCATCTAAGATGGAAGGGTGGTCGTTGATTGTTGCACGCTTCGTTTTGTCAGCCGTGAGGGGAAGGCCAGCACGGTATGGTTTAGGGGCGGCAAGGTGGATGGCACGGCATGCCATTGGCACATGTGGCATGGTCGGCATGCCTTGGCGTTGTTTAGGCGTGGCCAAAACTAGGTTTTTGGCGTTGGCCCAAAGGTTACCATGCATTGGTTGGTGACCCTGGATGGTTAAGATTTGCATCTAAGATGGAAGGGTGGCCATTGATTGTCGCACGCCTTCGTTTTTGCAGCCGTAATGGGAAGTCCGGCGTGGTATGGTTTAGGCGCGGCAAGGTGGCTGGCACGACATGCCTGGGACATGTAGCATGGTCGGCATGCCTTGGAGCAGTTTAGGCGTGGCCAAAGGTTACCATGCGTTGGCTGGCGACCTTGGACGGCCAAGATCTGCATCTCAGATGGAAGGGTGGTCATTGATTGTTGCAACTCTTCGTTTTGGAAGCCAGGGGCATGTAGCGGGGCCGACATGGCTTTGGCATGGAATCGTGGCTGGCATGGTTTTTCATTGGCACGGTGGCGCGGCTGGTATGCCTTGGCGCGGAGGTGTGGCTGGCACGGCATACGATTGGCACATGTGGTGCCGCTGGCATGGTTGGCATGCCTTGGCGCGGAGACGTGGCTGGCATGGTTTGCCATTGGCACGGTGGCGCGGATGGCATGGTTGGCATGCTTTGGTGCGGAGACGTGGCTGGCATGGTTTGCTATTTGCATGGTGGTGCGGATTGCATGGTTGGCATGCCTTGGCGCAAAGACGTGGCTGGCATGGTTTTCCATTGGCACGGTGGTGCGGCTAGCATGGTTGACATGCCTTGGCGCGGAGATGTGGATGGCACGGCTTGCCATTGGCACGGTGGCGCGGCTGGCATGGTTGGCATGCTTTGGCGTGGAGACGTGGCTGGCATGGTTTGCCATTGGCACGGTGGTGCGGCTGGCATGGTTGGCATGACTTGGCGCGGAGATGTGGCTGGCACGGCGTCACGGCTTGCATGGTTGGTGATGAGTGCCAAATATTGTATATATTTATCCCTTTTTGTTGGCATTTAACTCATCTTTTGCGCATTAATTCTACATTTTATCCCATATTCTGCATTTTTATTGTTTTCAAGAATAAATATTTTTATTAATTAATTTTGCATTTTTAGGTAATAAATAAAGTCGGATGACTTGCGGAGCAGAAAAGAGCAGAAAAGTAGTGAAAAGCCGGAAGAGATTACACAAGGAAGCCGCGAAGAATGGTGCGCATAAGCCCAAAAGACTAGAAATGGGCTCAAGAAGGAAGAATTGTGCTTAAAGAAGATATGGGCTTGGCATACCCAAGGCCCAAAACCCTTACCCAAACCCATTTTCTATAACCAAAACCGCCTCCATCTTCAGCCGTCGGATTGGATCCATCTCATCATCTGATGGTCGCTCCTTCATCGCTCATCAAAATCTGAAGCTCCTATCAAACACCATAGTGCCTAAATTCCAAGCCATCAGATTAGATTGCAGTTGAATCCTACGGTCGCTCCTATGCCTGTGCATCAAATCCCGATGATTCCGCTCAACACTACAACACCTAACCTAATCTCGCACCGTAGACTTCGTTGTATTTTACATCCTACGGTCGCTATAAGCTGCTTCTTTCTTAGCCGTCCGATCCACCTACCATCTCCATATCCAGCGGCTTCAGCTCGCGGTACACCCATCTTGATACACCCGCCTAACACACTAATACTCGAACCCTATGACCTAGCCAAACAGCTCCCTACCCTAACCCATATCGACCTCCACCTTCTTCTTCCTCTCCCCTGACCAAACCAGACCTGCAACACCACCTTCTCCCTGCCGCGCCACCAAACGCCCTGCCACAACCACCTCGAGCTCACACATTGCCACCCTATCATCCTACACGCGATTGATAGCTTCCCCCATCCTTCTAGCCCTTTATCCCATCAACTTATTACCTAACCTAAACCCTAGGTTATGGGTTGATGGATTAACGTGTGCTAGAGAGAAATTGAAGGCATGGAGAGGTAGAGGAGGACAAATAGAAGCATGGGTCGACATCAAACTGGAGTGGTTGTGTAAAATTAGGTGAGTAATCCCTAACCCTAGCCTCAACTGTTTTGGGGGGGGGGGGGGGAATTTGGGGAAAATGTATAGAACTATAAATTGAGAGCTGGGGTGTTGTAGAAAACTGTTCTTGGACTAGCCAAGTGACCAATTAGGTTTAATTTCATCACTGTTCAATTTAGGGTTAATTTTAATTTCAATTTCAATTTTATTTAATTTTCAATTTCTGTTTTATTTCATGTTTAATTCCATGTTCATTTAATTTATGTTCTTATGATTTCTGTCTGTTTCTAATTTCAATTTAGTTTTGTGTTTAATGTTAGTTCACTTTTAGTGTCAACTGTTAGCTTCTCAAATGTTAGGATTAGTTTACTGTTGTGTCAATGCTAGGTTAGAGCCTTAGAGCATTGAGTTGATTGAGCAGTGGGGAGAAACTAGTGCTCACTAGTGACTGTGAGCAAGCTGGTTCTCTTCCCACTCTAGATGAATGCCTAAAGCCATTGCCTTGGCTTTGCTTTTTTTTCCTTTTTTTTTACTTCATTGTCAGCTTATCTTCACCATCCCCACTGCCCTTGGCTTGTAGCCTTGGTTTGCAACTATCTCTGTTTTGTTATTACTTGGCTTGCACTATCACATTAGCACTATGTCACCATTCATTGTAAATGCCACCTTAGTTTCATAATTGTTTTTGGCCTTTGTAAATACTCCAGCTGCATTGTCACTTCTCTACTGTCATTGCCATTACCACATTGTAAATATGCAACACCATTGCCACTGTCACTGTAACCTTACTTTGTACATAAGCACTGCAGCCTTGCCCTATGCTTCATGGTTTCTTTATGTCATTGTCTTGGCTTGATGCCTTATTCTCTCATGTTAACTCACTGCATTGTTGCACTTCCTTGACCCTGTTTTGCCCTGTCTCAGCTTGGTCCTAGAGCTAGATATCTTGACTTAGCCTTTGTGCTAGTCTGCCTTGGCCAGTGTCATGGCCTAGAGCCTTATCTTGGTCTGACAGCTGCATTGCTTCCCTTCCACTGCTGCTGCTGCTGCTACCTCAACCAGCTTTGCTACTGCAGCTGTCTGCTTCCACTCCTGCTGTCTGCTGTTTCTCCATCTCCTGCCTTGGCCACTGTCCTGCTGCCCAAGGCCCAGCCACAGTTTAGGTTAAGGCTCAAAGCCCAGTTCAGTCTTGGATTAATCTAGAAGCCCAATTCAGTCAACTGTGGGCTTAATCCAAAAGCCCAAGACCAAATCAATTGAGTCCATTCCATTGCACTTCAAAGGTCAAGCCTAGTGCACTTCAAGACCAACTGAGACCAAGCTCAGTTCACTTCATTATCAAACAAGCCTATAATCCAAAGGTACCCTAAGCCCAAAGCCCAAAAGGCTTCATAGTTAACCAACAACAAATTAGAGCCCAAAATAGCTAGAGAACTCCAAACACACCCAGTCTTTGTGGATCGACCCGTACTTGCACGAGCTACAACTGACGACCGTGCACTTGCGGTATTACTGTAGGCCCGTTTCATTTCACTCAATTTTATATGCTTTCCCGGGCCCACCAGTTGGCATGCTTTGGCGCGGAGACGTGGCTGGCATGGTTTGCCATTGGGACGATGGTGCGGATGGCATGGTTGGCATGCCTTGGCGCGGAGATGTGGCTGGCACGACATGTCATTGGCACATGCGGCTGGCATGGTTGGCGTGCCTTGGCGCGGAGACGTGGCTGGCATGGTTTTCCATTGGCACAGTGGTGTAAGAATTTAGGGTTTGGTGTACGAAGGTGATGTCGGTCAATACTAAGGGTTCTACCGTGGAACATGACACATATATATGTAAATAAAAAAGGTACCCTGGTAATTCTTACGTAGGCGTGTTGAATGATTCAATAAATGCGCTAGTGGTCCTAGTGATGTCATGTCAGATGTAAGGTTTTACGATTTTAACCCTAAGCTAAAATCACCATCAACATTAAGTCCCCTGCTTAGCTCGGAACAGGAGCATTGTTGCGAGGTAAGCATAAGATGGTGACAGGCGAGGACAAAATCGAATGACAAGTCGTGAAAAGATGGTCAAGAAGACCCGACTAACCTTTTTTGAGAGGTAAGGAGAGTTCGTGATTCTCGTATTGGCGGCCTTGCATAGATTCTACTTGTGGTGTTGCTGGAAAGACCGTGAAGTGGTGAGATGTAGATTGTCGACTTGGAATGGGAGCCGCATGTTTTGGTCGGCTTGGAATGGAGGAAACTGGCTTCGGTCAGCGGAATGGTGGAAACTGTCTTCAGTCCGCAGAATGGTGTAAACTGGTTTCAGAACTTCGGCTACCAAACGATGGTGATGACGCTGGAACTTAGGTTATCAAATGGTAGTGATGACGCCTGGCAACTTTGTCGAAATCAGGGTTTGGGATGCCAAAACCCTAATTAGCGCTCCTTACTAAATTCGTTGTAGAATTCTCGTACGAACTCAGATTTTGATGGTTTACCCCTCCATATGACCGGAAAAGAATTTCCTATCTCCTTACGCGGGGATATTTAGGTTTTGAGCTCGTTTAGAAGGTGAAAACGGCCCGACATTGAAACTCAGGAAGAATTCAGGAGGGATGTTGAGGGCCCAGGGTAGCATAGTCGCGCCGAGTCATTTGTTCCCGTTCATGGAGAAAGAAGGGAACTTTATTCTGTGAAAAACTCTAGAAACTCCGTCCGTATGAAAAGAGGTATTGACCTTCTTCTGTTTTCTGTTGCTCGTTTGTGTCCGCGCTTTCGTCTGCAGTGTCTCTCCAGTGGATTCCAAAATTTACCAAACTCCATTGCATTCTTGGGATGGATGGATAGAATATATTCTCGGCAACGATCATTTCAGGGTTAATCTTGGAGATTGTGGTTGCGGTGTCGGTCCATTCTCGGCTTTAGGTTGTTCAGTGCCTGGACCTTATAATCGTGATGATGATGTGCTGTGAATTCTTGTATGGTCGAAAACTTCTGGCGCCCCCGGATAAAATAAGGAGACGTTCCGTCGCCTATGTGCTGCTATCAAGTCTTCCAGGACTTTATTCCAAGCGACATCCTTCGAACCATCTTCTAAATCTTGGACTATCTTATGGAATGAGATGTGGTAAGAAGTCCCTAGTTATACTTCGGTTTGATCCGATGGCATGGATGAATATGTGAATGTATCTTTGTGGCGTGTTCTTGAAGTCTTCGATGTACATGTACGGCTTCGTGTTGAGAAATTCTTGCGGCTCGTGAAACTTTGACAGTGATGATGTTGAAATCAGAAATAACCTGGTTGAGGGGAGTGAAAGCGTCTCATGCTGGTAGTCCCCATGTGTATCCTATTTTCACCGCATAGCCTTGAATCCACGTCCATGTGATTTGATACAAGCTTATCGTACTCTTCTGGATGCAACGCTGGGATGCTCAGGATATCATATGGACGAAATATTCTGTATAGCGAAGATGTAGGAATGAGAGAGTTATGTTATTTATCATGGCTCCCTCTGTTTCTTCAAGAAAATGTTTCAGCCGCGTCTCTGGAATTATCTCATGAGTCTTTGATGGTCGTCGATGGACTGCGAAGAGAAGTCCTTAGTCGCATTTTTCTTCAGTTTCTGAAGTTGTTTTCCTTTGAGTAGGTTTGGGATCCTCCGCGTACTCGTAAAGTGTTGAAGGCGTCTTCTAGACAGAGAGGTGATGATATTCTTGCGCTGCACCCTTGAAGAGTATATGACCTTGTTGCGGCTATGGCCTTTTGGTTGACTGTGTCTTCTGAGATTTGACAGTGAAGGGATTCCGTGTATATCCTCAGTCCTCAAGTATGGTTTACATGTTTCCATATTTGTAGTGATTGTTGATGTGGTGAAGCTCTGCTGGTATCAACAAATGAGCGGATACAATTCTTGGTAGCAGATGTAATCAGAAGAGACTACATTGTCGTGGTAACAAAATAGGTTGGATGGAATTGTATGTGCATCCGTGGAAGTAAAAGGATTGACTGGAGTTGTACGGGCATCCGTGGAAGTAAAAGGATTGGATGGATGCATAAGCGAGCAAAATTTCCATGACTACGAAGATTGGTTAGCTGTCATCATGATCCTTGACATGGGGAGCATGGTGGTACAACCCTTTGCAGGAAGAAGCGTCGTTGAAGCAGCTTCAGCTCTTGGAGAAGATGTTGAAACTTAAGAAGCCGAATGCTGAAGCCTCATCTTCGGATCCTAGAGAAGCTTATGGAAAGAACGCTGAAACGGAGCGGCTGCTGGAGCGAGCGTTGAAGAGGAGCGGCTGTCGGAGTGATCGTTGAAGCGGAGTCGCTGCTGGAGGATGTTGAAGCGGAGCAGCTGTGTTAATCAGTGTGCTGTCAAACTGGACACCCTTCAAGCGAACAATGGTTAGGATTCCCCAGTTTCATCTATCAATCGTGCTTTCCAGGAGAGGTTGGGGTCTGGGAACGGCTTCTCTGGTTGGAAACAGCTGCTTCCCTGATGCAGTGCGGTTGAGGGCCGCAAATATGCCTTGACGTTGCGCCTTGGGGAAATATAGAATCTCGCATAAATGTTTCATCATAGACTGCACGATTTTGCGGGCGAAGTCCCCAGAAATCATGCATCTCCTGACATGGAAAAGAGTCTTTGTGAACTCAGGGGGGTTGCTGATTTTTCTTTGCTCCGATTTTGGAGAAGTCATTCCTGATATTTTCGTGTAATGAAATTAGATTGTTGATTCCCTTCTACTGGGCGTTATAGAGAAACGCTGGAAGGATGCAAGCTGCTGGCGCTGGAAAGATGCAAGCTGTTGTAAAGATGCAAGTTGTTAGCGCTGGAAGGATGCAAGCTGCTGGCGCTGGAAAGATGCAAGTTGTTAGCGCTGGATCGGCTTGGAATGGATGCTGGCTTGGCGTGGACGCAGGCTTGGCATGGACGCTGGATTGGATTTGGTATGGAACGGACTGTCGACTGGGCATGGCGCGGACTGTTGGCTTGGCACGGCGCTGGATTGGCGTGGCGTGGACTTGTTCTTGCGGGCCCAGTTTCCTCTTTCTATAAGTAGCTCAAATAGGAAATCATTTCCTTATTCAAATTCCAAAAGTGTTATGCATATGAAAGGGGTTGGCTCTCCTTTTTATCTCGTATCTTTGTTCTCACGTGCTGGTGTTAGCGGTAGCGCGGTAGCAATAAAGTGGGAAAGAATATTCCATCTATGTACTCCAGTGTTTCTCTTTCAATTTGTTTTCTTGTTTTCTTGTATTGGTGCAAACCCTAGCCATAGGTATGCCTTCCATAAATCTGTAGAAATATTGTTCTTCTGAACTGGTGTAAACCCTAGCCGTGGGTATGCCTTTCATAAACTTGTAGAAACACTTCGTCATAAACAATTCCTCTTCGAATATCACCGTAGTAACGTCGGGTACCTCATGAACAGTGACGGGTAATCATTATTATGCAAAGTAGGCACGTACGGGTAGGTGACTGTTTTTTTTTTTGAAAGGCAAACAAAGCGCTTGGTTTATGGTTTTGATTTTCTGGATTTTTGGGTTGATAGACAAGTATTACCCCTGAGGGTTTTGGATTATTATTTGGAATGAAATGTTTTAGAATATTGATGTTTTTGGTTATCAATATAAGTGGCATGAGTACCCCAGGGAAGTCATGGAATTGTGAATATTGTGTGATAGTAGAAAGCATGAAACACGGGAAAAATATGGCTATCGGTTTTTTATCTCCCTTGTGAAGATTTGAAGTAGTAGACCATGTATTTTATCTAGCAAGACTTACTCGGTTTTTCGGATCTCCTGATGAAAAGGAATCTACCTGGTGTAAGACCGAGTTTTGTGGGAAGCACCGTCGTGACTTTGGAAAGTCCCCAGTCATCTCTTGTCGTGTCATGACTGGTAACCGGGTCGTCTAGTAACTGAGCCGTCGATCCTTGGGCGGGTCGTTTGGATTCTACCGTCCTGACGTCTGGGTCGAAATATGAGATCGAGGATTGAAAGTTGACATTATAACTGAAAGATCAATCTCCCACTGTGGTCTCCAATTGTTTGAGGGTGAAAACTGTTTATGTTATTTCGGTAATTTCGGGTGTGTGGGTGAGAAATGAGTCTAAACCCTAAACAATATACTGCAAGGGAGTACTTTAGATTCAAGATATCAATCTGTACAAATCCGGACTAAACCAATAAATGGTCGTTCCAGACTTGCTTCGGTCACAAAGAAGAGGAGAAGGGTTGGTTTTGGGGAGGGAAGAAAAGAGAGTGTTGAGACCAGAATAGTTGATCCTGGAAGAGTAGTTGTTTTGTGACTTGCATCAGAAAGTGCGAAGCTAACAGATGGAAAAGCTAGCAAACGTTTTCTGAGTGTTGTATGCTCCTCACCAGAACTTGTTGTTCGGTGGAAATAGGTAAGACCTATTTATACAAGTCGAAGTGAAACGTACTCTGGTCTCGAAAGAACTGGAAACAGATGAGTAAATGGGAGGAGGTGGTAACCGGTAACGCCTTTAATTGATGTTCCATAAAAGAAAGCGTTTTACCATTACTCCCTGTATTTACTAACCGCCTCATCCTTATGACACTGTCTTGTAACAGGCACGTTGTAAACTGCCAAACCAATACCCAATGAGCATCCCCCAGTTTGTGACATGTGTTGATGTCTCGAGTGTTTTCGTGGAAAACATGCATCATGTTGCTGTTGTTTGGCAAGTTGAGCTTGGGAGACTTGTCGGATCGGTGGTGACCTTCGACGGTCGAGATTTTTCATCTTGAGAGGAAAGTTATCTATTGATTATTTCAACCCTTCGTTTGGTAGACAGTGGCATGAAAGCATGGCCGGCATGGCTTTAATATGGCCTAGTTTAGGCGTGGCCAAAAGCTAGGGTTTTGGCATTGTTTGGGCGCGACCAAAACTAGGGCTTGGCGTCGAGCCAAAAGGTTTCCCTACGTTAGCTGGTAACCTTGGACGGCTAAGATCTGCATCTTAGATGAAAATGTGGCCGTCGATTGTTGCAAGCCTTCATTTTGGAAGCCGTGAAGGGAAGGCCGGCATGGTATAGTTTAGGCGCAGCAAGGTGGCTGGCACAGCATGCCGTTGGCACATGTGGCATGGTCGGCATGCCTTGGCACGGTTTAGGCATGGTCAAAACTAGGATTTTGGCACTGGGAAAAAGGTTACCATGCGTTGGTTGATGACCTTGGACGGCTAAGATTTGCATCAAAGATGGAAGGGTGGTCGTTGATTGTCGCACACCTTCGTTTTGGCAGCAGTGAGAGGAAGGCCAGCATGGTACGGTTTAGGTGCGGCAAGGTGGCTACCACGGCATGCCATTGGCACATGTGGCATGGTCGGCATGCCTTGGCGCGGTTTAGGCGTGGCCAAAACTAGGGTTTTGGCGTTGGGCCAAACGTTACCATGCATTGGTTGGGTGACCTTGGACGGTTAAGATTTGCATCTAAGATGGAAGGGTGCCATTGATTGTCGTACGCCTTCGTTTTGGCAGCCGTGAGGGGAAGGCTCGCATGGCATGGTTTAGGCGCGGCAAGGTGGCTGGCACGGCATGCCATTGGCACATGTGGTGTGGATGGCATGGTTGGCATGCCTTGGCGCAGAGACGTGGCTGGCATGGGTTTCCATTGACACGGTGGCGCGGATGGCATGGTTGGCATGCTTTGGCGCGGAGACGTGGCTGGCATGGTTTTCCTGTGGCACGGTGGTGCGTATGGCATAGTTGGCATGCCTTGGCGCGGAGACGTGGCTGGCATGGTTTGCCATTGGCACGGTGGTGCGGCTGGCATGGTTGACATGCCTTGGCGCGGAGATGTGGCTGGCACGGCTTGCCATTGGCACGGTGGCGTGGCTGGCATGGTTGGCATGCTTTGGCGCGGAGACGTGGCTGGCATGGTTTGCCATTGGCACGGTGGTGCGGCTGGCATGACTTGGCAAGGAGATGTGGCTGGCACGGCCGCGCGGCTGGTATGGTTGGGATGCTTTGGCGCAGACGTGGATGGCATGGTTTTCCATTGGCACGGTGGTGCGGCTGGCATGGTTGGCATGCCTTGGCGCGGAGATGTGGATGGCACGGCATGCCATTGGCACATGCGGCTGGCATGGTAGGCATTCCTTGGCGCGAAGACTTGGATGACATGGTTTTTTATTGGCACGGTGGTGCGGCTGGCATGGTTGGCATGCCTTGGCGCGGATATGTGGCTGTCATGGTTCGCCATTGGCACGGTGGTGTAAGAATTTAGGGTTTGGTGTACGAAGGTGATGCCGGTCAATACTAAGGGTTATACCGTGGAACATGATACATACATATGTAAAAAAAAAGGTACCCTAGTAATTCTTACGTAGGCGTGTTGAATGATTCAATAAATGCGCTAGTGGTCCTAGTAACGTCACGTCAGATATAAGTTTTTACGATTTTAACCCTAAGCTAAAAACCACCATCAACACCTTCGTCAAAGATCCACCATCAACATAAGTATATATCACAAAGATCAAAATACCAATCATAAAATCTTCTTATCTTCAAATCTTCAGTCTTCAATGTACCTGCACAAAAAAACTTGACTCCATTATGATCAATCACGCACGGAACGAAGTCTATTAACGATAGATGATCACAAGTCCTATCTTCAGATCTTCAATCAATAATGATCATATCTGAAATCATTGACTATTGATTTAGTTTGAGTAACCTTATATCTTTATTTATTTTATTTTTTTGATAAACAAGGAACCTTTTGATTAATAGAAATTCGAGGTTACAATGAGTTTAAGATCGAAAATAAGAGAATACAAAGTAACAAGAACATACCGTAAAAGTACAACTCCGAGAAATCCGACAAGAGAAAGAGAAGGATTAATGGAATAAGACAAATATAAGTATGAATAAGATCCGAGTAAATCAGAGGAATAATGGTTTTTCTCGGAATTAAATCCCAACCATTTAGTTTGTTTTTCTTCTTTAGAAACATATACTCCCAAAATAGGAGTGATTTTCTCAAATCTCTTGTAACCAGTAATGAATCTTCCTTCGTCAAGGAAATCATCGATGAAGATGAAGATTTCTTCGTTGAAGAGCAGGACCATGAAATAAATAAACTAGGTGCAATCAAGATTTAACTTTTCCGTTAGTCAATCGAATTAACAATCGAAAACTTAAATAACAATACGAGTTAGTTTCCCACTGAAAAGATGAGGGTACCCAAATACACCATAATCTTTTAATTATCCACCTATAAGTCTTATTACCGAAAGTCATCGTCTATGGACAAAGTCGAGACAATAGTGACTTTGTGTGATTGTCTATTGATACGAGATCGAGATAATACGACTACCAAATTGTGATGCTTGATAATAGGTTCGGACTTAACCAAACTCTATATGATCACTATCAAGTATATTGAACTTAATGTTTGTGTAATTTACTTTAAATTATATAAACAATGTAAATGCGGAAAAACAAAAGTAAATCACACAGCAAGATTTTGTTAACCCTGGGACCAAGTTCAGAATTTAATACTCTCAGAATTAAGCCGCTATACAAAATCTAAACCAACTTCGTATAGTTGAAAACAAAATCTAAACCAACTTCGTATAGTTGAAACTAAGCAACTACCCCTAGTTCACTTAGTTTCCTCAATATCCTTGCGCTTTCGACTTCGATGAGTGCACGCACTGGAAAAATTCATTTGGATCGTATTCCAAACATTAAAAGAACAACAAATCTGTTTGGTAACAACTCTTTCGATTCTTTCAAGATAAAGATTGAAAAAACGGGGGTTTAACAACCACATCCAATATTTCGTTTAAGCAATCTGTATGGACTAACTCCAATATAATTCCAAGAGAATCAACTACACAGTCAGGTCAATCAATGAAAATGTATCCAAGAGTTATATCTTTGTTTCTCAATGTAATCAGCAAATCAAACAGATAGAAAGCCGCGAGCCTGATTATTATGAGAAACAACTTGAACGGTACCAAAGACCAATGTTCAAGTGTCAATCAATTTCAATCAACAACCAAAGGTTGGATTTACCAATTAATTGGACTATGCAAAACCTGTGATATTTTCAATTATATAAAAAATATAATGCGGAAAAGAAATAACACAGACACCAGAAGTTTTGTTAACGATGAAACCGCAAATGCAGAAAAACCCCGGGACTTAGTCCAAATTTGAACACCACACTGTATTAAGACGCTACAGACTCTAGCCTACTACAAGTTAACTTTGGAATGTAATGTAGTTGAGCCCTAACCAATCTCACACTGATTAAGTTACAGTCGCGTTCCTTACGCCTTTGAATCCCAACATGACTATACGCACTTGATTCCCTTAGCTGATCTCACCCATAATAAGAGTTGCTACCACCCCAAGTCGAAGAATTGATAAACAAATCTCTCTCCCACAGAAAAGTTTATTTTAATAGATAAATTTGTCTCCCACAGAAATACCTACGAAGTTTTGTTTCGTCTTTTGATAAATCAGGGTGAACAAGAACCAATTGATAATCCGGTCTTATATTCCCAAAGAACATCCTAGAAATATCAATCACCTCACAATAACTTAACTATATGGTAGTAGAACAAGTTATTGTGGAATCACAAAGAATGAGACTAAGATCTTTGTGACTACTTTTTATATCTTACCTATCGGAGATAAATCTCGAGCAAATATTAGAGAAGATAGTACTCAATACTATAGAACAAAGTAAGATCAGAACATGCAACTACAAAGAAAATAGTTGGGTTTGGCTTCAAAATCCCAATGAAGTCTTTAAGTCAACCTGTAATAGTTTTAGGACAAAACTAGGTTAAAGGAGAATCGACTCAAGTCGCAACTAGTATCATACAAGAGGTGTGGGGATTAGGTTTCCCAGTTGCTATAGTTGTCCCTTATATAGTCTTCAAATCAGGGTTTGATAACTTTGGAACAAAGCAATCAATATTCATCGTTAGGTGAAACCTGATTCAAGATTCAAGCTAATATCTTTCCAACGTTAGATGGTATTTAGCTTGTTACACAAAAATGAACTATACCTTCATTTAGATATGGGTTACCGTACCTAAACGTGTATATTGAGTTGGCTCAATAATAGTCAACCGAAGTTATCCATATGAACACTTTTATCTTAACCTTGTTCATCTTAACACTTCTAGATCATGAATCTAATTGTGTTACTCATAGAGTTGTTCAATTGTTTATATTCTCATAGAAGTATACAAGACACAATTGAAGCGAAATCATATTGATTCAAAAGAATCAGTTCATGAACATTTATCCACGGTTTACAAAGATTTTATTCCTTAATGTATAAATGTATATGTTCATGAGTATGAAATCATACTTAACCTATTTTAGAACTTGTACCACTTAAGTTTGCAAACGAGTACACAAAATTAAGTTTCGGACATTGGTCACAAACCGACAGTTTATATACGGGTACGCAAACTTTAGCTCCGGACCGAACTCAGTTGAAACCGTTTGCGAACGGGTATGCAAACTTGGTTCCCGGACTTCAACAGTTAAATCAGTTTGTGAAAAGGTATGCAAACTTAAGTACCCTGACTTAGACAGTTGAATAAGTTTGCGAACGGGTATGCGGACTTCTGGTCCTGAATTGCGTCAAAACAGTTTGTACACTAAGTACACAAACTGTAATGTATTCAGACATGGGTTTTAGCTCTTAACTCTAATAAGTGCATAATTCATATGATTTTAGTGTCCATTCCATACTTGCTTTAGCTATTATTCTCGCATATTTTGGTATTATTACTCTTGTTTTCTCTTATTTGTCTCAATTAGGTGAATCATCCAAAAAGGATCTAGATTGTTCTAAAAATAGTTAGGAAGAGAAGTTTTCCAAGTATCCAAGTGCCCAAGTCCAAGAGAAGTGGAAGAAGTGCGACGAAAAGGAGCAAAACGCTCAAAATCAAGAGACAGGCCAAATACTGATATTAACTAATTCAAATTAAAGATTTCTCATCATCATATTGAATAGAATTGAAAGATAAAAATAATTCAAAAATAATTAGGTCATTCCGAGTTCGGATGAAGAAGTTGTGTCTAAAACAGTTTTTATCAAATACCGAAGACAGTAAAGTTTGCGGACGGGTTTCACACTTTAATTCCGAAAATTTCTGCTGGAATTTGAAGTTTGCGGACTGGGTTTGTGAACTTAGCAAGTGGAAAACGTGTATTAATACCTTGGAAAGCCTAAGGGAACATTTGGATTCGCTATTTCGTTATTTCGGGCCGGGTTCTTGAACCGAACTAAATACTTGGAAACCAAGTAATGTAAACCTATAAAAGGTATTAGGTTTTGTAAAATGGGGGGATCTATCTCTTCTTCTACTTTTTTTCTAGGGTTTAGACATGGAAACTCTTCTTTTTCTCCTTGTCATGAACTCCATGAATATGAGTTAAATCTTATTATTGGTTACGGATTAGTTGGATTTCGCAAAGCATGTTTCTTGTTCAATAATTTAGTTTTGTCTCCATATTATCGATTATGATTCAATAAAAATATCGCATCTATGATTGATTGTTAGTTTTGTCAAGTTGTAAATTGGTCGAACTCGTAATCATATCTATTGCTAGTTTAGGGTTTATTATACGTAAAAGTGATAATCCTTGAATATAAGTAGCACAAATATGATTATAGCTTGTAGTGATATATCCTTATGATCATATGTGAACCATGACCTTTGCTAAATCGGATTAGTGCGCTTTCCACGTTCGATTGCATTGATTAGCCTTATTTCATGAATCTTAATGCTCCTCGGGAATTAAACTTGATTAGTGTTTTTACACGTTAGGTTATTTTCGTGGTAGAAATCATATTCGCATCTTTTAATGTGTTTGTTGATGACAAGAGGATATTAACGGGATATTCTTGCGATCAAGGTATCCTAGGGATTTTGATAACACGAGATTAAATATCAATTCTAGTTATTAATACGAGAACATGTTAGTGAATAAAAACGAAATCCTTAACCAATGCTTTCACATACTTGATTTGATTTGTTTTATTTATTTCTTTACTTTTAGATTTATTTAGTTTATATAAAATCATAAAATCCCCCCATTGTTTGATCTAAGAAACCGAAACATATTGACAACCTAGTCCTCTCTGTGGGAACGGTCCTTTCTTACCCTTGCTATATTATATATTTTGAGTAGTGAGAAAGTGTAATTTATTTTTGACGCATACGACATCGATCAAATTTTGGCGCCGCTGCCGGGGAGACAACAATTGTCATTTGTTTTTGGTTTCTTATTTTCTTTTTCTTTTTATTTTTTTTGTTTTAGCTTTTCTTATTTTCTGGTTTTAACCTAGTGTTGAGAATCTTGTTTCAGGTACCAATTTCAATGGACGGAGCATATTGGAGCAATGTATTCGGTTTTCAACAACCTCACCACTATGAAAATTACCCACCATCTATGGGATACAATCAAAACCAATTTATTGGCTATGATGCATAACCTAGAGAACCTTATGGTGATTTTCATACATACCAACAACAACCTTGTAGTGGGTATGTAAGTCAAGCACAAAGGTGGGACAATTCTACTTCTAATTGGCTTCATTCGAGTTGTATGCATATTATGAATGGATTGCAAGACATGCAACAAAGACTAGACCAACTTGATCATGATAGAGAGAACGCCACACAAGCCAATTTTTGCAACACTTTCTCTTACCCGACTCTAGATCGTAGTTATGATCATTCACCCATTCAAAGGGAAGAGTCATGGAAAAGAGAACCTATTGTAGCCAATGATGGTAAGCGCGTGAACGTTAGAAAACTTGCACAGAAATTATACAAGTTGGAAGATGTTGGAGCCTCGGAAGAGCTTGTCGATAAAATTAGTAGGACAATTCGTATAAAACTTAAACGACGTCGTGATAAAGGTTGGGAAGCTGACGACGATTCTTATGACGGTGAGTCTGAAAATGAAGACGAAGTTGATTGTGTTGAAAATGACCAACCTTTGGAGATATTTGATGACATTAGTGTAGTTGACTCAACTTTTGATCTTTATAATGATCAAACACCTATTCAAAAGGTACATGAGTATTATGAAACTAATGTTTTACAGAATTTCCTTGCAACAAGGTTCGAGTCTAATGAAGAGGAGTATGTTGAGAATGAGACCGATATGACCAATATTGTGGAATACCCAATTGAGCTTGCAAATGATTGTAATGATGATGTTGATGTCGAGACTTTGGTTAAGGCAGAAACGGACGAAGAATGGTTGCAAAGTTTGATAGAGGACCATGATATACAAGAGGTAAGTAATTCACTTGAGTTTTTCAAGGATGAAGAGGATTCCGTGCTACAAGAGATTGTGCGAGGTTTGTCTAACCGTTTGCATATTTATTCTTCTCCTTTACCTTTTATCGGTTTAAATGTATTTGCTTCGAAAACATTGTTCAATGACTTTGTTTCTCGGTATCCACCATTAGAAACATTAGATTCTCATGTTATACAGGTTTTAGAACAAGAAACCGTGGAAGTTCCTAAATTCTATATTCTTTATATACTTCTAAGTGTGGACAAGAATAAGCGTGGGGAAAACTTCTATCGGTTAATAGCTTCATTTATGGTTTATCGTTATAAAATTTGTGTGAAGCTAGTAATTCCAAAAAAGGTTACGTGGAAGGATCCCCAACTTTTCATATTATTGGTGTACGGGGAGTGAATCTTGCAAGGAGATAGTCGGGCTGATGGCTTTAAACCAAGCGCTAAGTGGGAGACAACCCACCGGTTTTGTATTTCTATCTCTTTTATTTTTAGTTTTCTTAGTTTTGCATGTCATATCTTGCATTCCCATCTTACACTTTACAAAGTCCTATATCTATAATGAAAGTTTTGACGAAAATATTCTCGTCAGAAAAATTCTGACTGCGTACTTGTTACTAAAATAGCTCTCGAGACTTCATACGAAGTCCAATTTGAGTGGTTGACCACAAATTTTAAATGGGACAGACTCACCTTTCTTTTCCAACAAGAAAATCTTAATTCGGAGTCTGTTAAGTTGGAGCGATAGTCCTGGACATTTGAGTTTCGGTATTTTTCCAGAACTTTTTCAGATTGCATGTCAGTCAGTCCGGAGGCCATAAAAGTCAGAACATTTATCTAAACACTGTGACCTTTGGAAAAGTTATAGAAAAGACATAGGCGAACAACTTTTGTTTAGGATGTTTTTCCTAGTTCCATACCCATTTGTACAGTTTTCGAGTTTAATTTTCTGTTGCGTCAGAAATCAGAATTTTCGGTTTTGAACATTGAGGACAATGTTGAGTTTAAGTGTGGGGGAGCATTTAGTATCATACTATTTGCATATGCACATAACAAATAATACTCTTTGATTTCTTTCATCCTTGAGACTTCATCTTTTGGAGTTAATTTTGAGCTATTTAGGATGACATTCTACACCTTTTTAAGGTCGAAACAGTTCTTACGGCTATAAATGTAGTTCCACTTTTTTTTTCCATTCCACAATCCTTTATTATATACGTTCATAATTGAATGCAAAACTAAGATAAGGTAGTCGTTTGAAAGATTCATCCTCGCAATTAATCATTACTGAATCACTTTCTTTTTATTTTTGCAGTTATATGTTTCTCTAAAGTGATTTGGTGGGATCCTGATACTGCCGTGGATGTTGTAGCAAGGTAATCACTGGTTGAGTTCTTTAAAAGCCCCATAAGACAATTGTCTTACACTCTTAAAGAATAAAGAGTGAGACGGGAAGAAAAAAATATATATATAAGGCTCCTCTTCATTTATCGACACTAATAAATGATAGGTCCGGAATTGCGGACTAATCATAGTCGATGAAAACAAAAAAAACCATATCATCATTATATAGCAAGTCAAAAGACTATTGATGAGGTTATTGACACTTGGATAGCAGTATGTGTGAAACGTTTTCCTTTTCTCTATCGCCTAAACAAGCGTGGAACGCAGGATCCAAGGCAACTATCATGTACTTGCTGAAAAGGAACATGCGCTTAGAGTATATAATCATGTTGTCGAGTTAAATGGGTGCTTCTCTCAACTATTGTGCTATAAATCGAATCCTTTGACGACATCCATACAAGTATTGTGGGTAACATCTTTCACTTTAGTCAACATTTGCACAATTCACTTTTCTATTTCCATTTTCTTATCTATCCATGTGATTTCAGTATACGAGTGTTGTGACAAACGTTGCAACAAGTACGATGACTATCTTAGTAGAGTTTTGCAATCAGGTTGAATGACAGACGCAAGTAATTGCTTATGTGTGATGATTGGAATGTATGTGGGACGTTTGCAGCTAAAGAACATATGCAAGCTAATTATTTAGCTATTACTTTGTGTCTATCGTTAGTGGTTCTTCCAAGGCGAGAAATTGGAGTAGGTTTTGTGGGTATACCTCTTGTAAGCCCTCACGAGACTATAACTCGTCCACTAGGGACACCTAGAGGTTTAAAGGCATGTTATTCATGCTAAGAGTAACTGTATTATCGATGAGATGGAGTTGTTGTATTTAGGGTTAGTTTATTTTAGTTTGATAAAGGACTAGCAAAATCTAAGTGTGGGGGAATTTAATAAGTGCATAATTCATATGATTTTAGTGTCCATTCCATACTTGCTTTAGTTATTATTCTCGCATATTTTGGTATTATTACTCTTGTTTTCTCTTATTTGTATCAATTAGGTGAATTATCCAAAAAGGAGAGACAAAGTGATTAAAAGAGCTAGGAAGAGAAGTTTTCTAAGTATCCAAGCGCCCAAGTCCAAGAGAAGTGGAAGAAGTGCGACGAAAAGGAGCAAAACGCTCAAAATCAAGAGACGGGCCAAAGACTGATCTTAACTCATTCATATTAAGTATTTCTCATCATCATCTTGAAAATAATTGAAATATAAAAATAATGCAAAAAGAATGAGGTCATTCCGATTTCGGATGAAGAAGTTGTGGCCAAACAGTTTTTATCAAATACCGAAGACAATAAAGTTCGCGGACGGGTTTCACACTTTATTTCCGAAAATTTCTGCTGGAATTTGAAGTTTGCGGACTGGGTTTGCGAACTTAGCAAGTGGAAAACGTGTATTAATACCTTGGAAATCCTAAGGGAACGTTTGGATTCACTATTTCGTTATTTCGGGCCGGGATCTTGAACCGAACTAAATACTTGGAGACCAAGTAATGTAAACCTATAAAAAGGTATTAGGTTTTGTAAAATGGTAGGATCTATCTCTTCTTCTACTTTTTTTCTAGGGTTTAGACATGTAAACTCTTCTTTTTCTCCTTGTCATGAACTCCATGAATATGAGCTAAATCTTATTATTGGTTATGGATTAGTTGGATTTCGCAAAGCATGTTTCTTGTTCAATAATTTAGTTTTGTCTCCATATTATCGATTATGATTCACTACAAATATCGCATCTATGATTGATTGTTAGTTTTGTCAAGTTGCAAATTGGTCGAACTCGTAATCGTATCTATTGCTAGTTTAGGGTTTATTATACGTAAAAGTGATAATCCTTAAATACAAGTTGCACAAATATGATTATAGCTTGTAGTGATATATCCTTATGATCATATGTGAACCATGACCTTTGTTAAATAGGATTAGTGCGCTTTCCACGTTCGATTGCATTGATTAGCCTTATTTCATGAATCTTAATGCTCCTAGGGAATTAAACTTGATTAGTGCTTTTACACGTTAGGTTGTTTTCATGGTAGAAATCATATTCGCATCTTTTAATGTGTTTGTTGATGACAAGAGGAAATTAAAGGGATATTCTTGCGATCAAGGTATCCTAGGGCTTTTGATAAGACGAGATTAAATATCAATTCTAGTTATTAAGAATAGAACATGTTAGTGAATGAAAACGAAATCCTTAACCAATGCTTTCACATACTTGATTTGATTTGTTTTATTTATTTCTTTACTTTTAGATTTATTTAGTTTATATAAAGTCAGAAAATCCCCCCATTGTTTGATCTAAGAAACCGAAACATATTGACAACCTAGTCCTCTTTGTGGGGACGATCCTTTCTTACCCTTGCTATAGTATATATTTTGAGTAGTGAGAAAGTGTAATTTATTTTTGACGCATACGACGGCGATCAAACTCCCATTTCAATCATTGAAACATTCTTAGAAGACGACAGTAGCTGTCTCACACAATCATTTCAATCATTCAAGTGATCGAATGATCAATACGAAATATTCCGAGCCAACATCAAATGACTGTCTCACACAAATCATGTAAGATGTTACCAGGTGATTTTCATATGATCATCTTTTGACTTTCGTCAAGAATAATGATGAACGTCGTTAAAGCAAAAAGATTTCCAACACATATTTCAAGAAAGATATAAGCAAGTTAAACTCAGCTCGAAATATCAAATGTGTATAATGTATAGTCTATATAGATATACGATTTTGTCTCAATAAGAGATAAATTATAATAGACTTCTGAGTGATAGATGAGTTCAAGTCTCCAGATACCTCTTGTTGATGAAGTTCCACAAGCTCCCCTTAGTAGTTCTTCGTCTTCAATCGATGAACGTCGTGAAGTCTAAAACATTATATCCTATCCGAGGCATAGCTATAAGTAGAATAGAAATCAATACTTATAGTTTTGACAACTAAACTTGACAAATAAGCTTGAGATAGCAACACTTGCGTGTTCGACCGAGTAGTGATCTAACAATCTCCCCGTTTGTCAATTTTAGTGACAAAACTATCAATACATATGGATTACAAAATAAATAAACTTTGTAGCTTATCATCCAAATGCTTGATTTCTTTGGATCTTCAACATTCCTTGAATTCTTCATCACTCCAAGTACTCCAGTGATTCTGAACGTGCTCAACTCAGCATCATAGTTGTTGAAGATCCGTAGCCATAACAATAATAAACAAGATTGTTTTCATATTGTTATACTGTGCCATAGTATTATTACACAACATCAAAGTTCAATTGTATCACAACTTTGATAATAAAACTATGGTGATATTATCATTCCCCCTTAGTCAATACTTCATCTCACAATGAAAACCACTCCCCCTTACATAAGGATCCGTAAACCATATGTATATGTATTGTGAACTACAATACTCTCCCCCTTTTTGTCAATATAAATTGTTAAAGGTACGAAAACTAGCAGGATCCTAATGAAATTCTCAAAGAGATACTTCATCACTAAAAGAGAACATATCAACTTTGTTTCGATGATTTCACATAGTCGAAACTTAGTGTATTCATCAAGGAGTTTATAAATATACAAGATAACTCCTACAATATTCCACAACCGCACTCCCCACAAAGATTTGGTAACTAAGCACAAGTTCAATTGAGAACTCTCCCTCATAAAATGTCATTCCCGAAAGAACAACAAGAGCGACCTTACTTTTACGAGAAAAGAAGGATTTCTTTGGACATTAACAAATCCCATGAAACATGAATATGTATCCATAATACTCAATTAAATTAACCACAAAGGAACCTCAATGATTAATTTAATCGGAAATGCTCAACATAAGAAAACTTACGGAGCCATAAAGTACTTTCACATAGAAGTGGATCAGGGAAAGATCAATAATGTGGAATATTCAAAGATTCATTCTATTTTTCATCAAAATTTGTATAATGATACCATAGACTTAATCTTTGACATATAATTCAAAATTTTATTCTATTTTCCATCAAATAATGACACAGTAGACTTAACTTTTGACAAATATGGGACAATCATAATCACAGACGTAAACACGTATATCCTATAACAATTTTTGCAATATATAAAACCAATAAAGATTAATAATGCAAAATCATCTTCCAAATAACTTTAGAATTTAAATAAAATAAATCTAAAAACATTGCAAGATGAGAATCGTTGGAAATAGCTATGTGTAATCACAATAATTGCTATTCCAAACCCTAGTTATCCTTCTTAGAACACAAGAATAAATTCTCATAAGAAATTTCCTAGAAAAAATAAAGACCAACAAGTTAAAAACAAAAAGACTCCAAAACAAACAAAACTGATCATGAACTTAAATCAAAGAGCTCTTCCGGAACCCTCACGAGTCTTAAGACCTTTGAGCTTGTGATTGACAGCATCCATTGCTTCTTCGGAGAAGATATCCTTATTGAGAAGATCTTTAACATGTGTCTTCATGAGAACAAGGTCATAGTTAACCTTTTTCAACTCAGTTCTTAACACATCGATACCCTTCATAATATCAACAAGCTGCAGTTTTGCTTCCTCAAAGTATTTAAGAAAATCACGAACCACTTCGGCCGAAACCATCTCATCATTTGCAACATCTTGATGAGTATAAGCATAGTAGCATGAGACATCATAATTATCCTTAGGTTTTTGAAATTTGACATCATCAACTTCTACTAGGGTTCTTTTATTCTTCCCTTTGGACTCGAAACCAATACCTTTATCAAGAAAACCTCTTGCAAAAACACAAGTGCGAGAAGGTGATGACATTCTTGACAAAAAGAAAATAACCTAGAGTACGCGTACGTGACTCAATAGGATAGGTATTTAAATGGTTTCTTAGGAAAGGACTATAGGGTTTCTAAATATTGGTCTGTGACAAGTCAATATGGATACCCGTACGAAAACCAATATGGTCCCCAAACCTCAAACTTAAAAATTGTAAAGTACCTCTTTATAAGGTAAAAACAACACCGCAAAAATTTTGCTACATGAAAATTTTCTTTCACAATCTTTTTTGCTCAATAAATTTTAAATTCTCACAAGAGAAAAATTTAGAGCACAAAAGTAGCTCACAAAATGTAAAAACACTCTAAGCAAAACAATTACTTAGGCAAAGTTATTTGTAGACAATAGTTTAGCTATGGACGATAAGAAAATAACTCAACTAGTCAGAAAGAATTTTACCAATAAGTATACCTGATTATTATCAAAACTTACTCAACATGATTCTTTTTTTATGAGTAAGAATTCAACCCTCATGATTAATTATCACAAGTACGAGCTTTATGCTCATCAAATGAATACTCTTCAAGGTTAATCCTCTTTTTCCTTCTAATTTTTGGAGGTAACCCTTTTTGATGTGAAAAAGTATCATAAAACTTATCGTCATCAAAATAATAGACTAAGTTTGAATCCTTACCAGAGGGAGTTTATATGGAGGATTTTGACAGCATGTTGATAAGATCATTGATCCTTAAACTATTAGATTAAGGTTGTCCTTCATATCTACATTGTTGTTTCCGCCTACTGGCACCTTTCTCACATCTTGACCATCATCCTTCACTTTAGGTTGACAAGGACCTTTTTGAATTGACCGATTTGTACTAATACTACAATTTGTTCGAACGTTCGATGAGCACATTGAACTGATTTTCTTGGAAGAATTCACAAGGTGAGTACTAAAAACAATAGGTTTAGACATTCGAATGTCAGTTACACCTTTGAGTATTAAATCTAAGATGTGCTGAAGTCGACCAAAGTAATTGTCATTTAGCTTCAGTTTTGTCTTCCGTTGAACATGCCCTTTTGAATCACAAAAAAAGACATACTTTCTGATCGCCGGAGTGTTTAAAGTGTGTAGCATTAGTGACATCATTATAAGATTTCTTCCGTCCGTGAGATGTGGTAATTCCTTGATCAGTGGAAGAACCAAGCACCTCTTTAGCGATAGGAAGGGTTTGCAGTTTAGATTCTGAAGCTGTTTCCATTAGAGAAACATGATTAGAACTAGTCACGTTTTCTAATATCACAGTAGAGTTAGAAGTAATTGGTATGATAGACTCCTCAGAACAACCTTTATCTTGAATAGAGAGATTACTTAGTAGTCGTTCTATTTCACGGGCATCTTCTTTGAGTTTAGCCTCGAGTAAGGTTCGGGAAGAGCAAACTACATAATTTCCTCACGAAGAACCGTTAATTGGGAATCACGATCTTTTACCATACCAACTGTTATATTGACCTTGTGTTTAAGCCTATTGATTTCAACTGCCTGTATTCTAACAAGTTTTAGAATCACTGCACTTTATTGGGATGCTTCCCTTTCTACTTCAGAGTCAGAGTCGTCAGTAAGATAATCAGGGTAACATATACCAATACTTGTTTATTTCATGTGAACAGCATGTTCATCTATATGCGAGATCGACAAGTCTTTCTCTTTCATAGATTTTATAGAAACAAAACTTTTATCTCTGGTGATGCGTTTATCAGATACAGCACAAGTGTCCATAGAGTCAGATTTCTACAAACACAGACTTATGAGGTCTTAAACGTGTTTGCCTACTCTGATACCAATTTAAAAAGCTGGGGTCTAACAACCGCACCTAATATTTCATTTAGCAAATCTGTATGGACTAACTCCAATATAATTCCAAGAGAATCAACTAGACAGTCAGATTCAATCAAAGAAGATAAATCCAAGAGTTATATTTATGTTTCTCAATGTAATCAGCAATCAAACAGATAGAAATCCGCGAGCCTGATTATTATGAGAAACAACTTGAACGGTACCAAAGACCAATGTTCAAGTGTCAATCAATTTCAATCAAAAACCAAAGGTTGGATTTACCAATTGATTGAACTACCCACAACCAGTGATATTTCAATTATATAGAAAATATAATGCGGAAAAGAAATAACACAAACACCAGAAGTTTTTTTAACGAGGAAACCGCAAATCCAGAAAAAATCCGGGACCTAGTCCAGATTTGAACACCACATTGTATTAAGAAGCTACAGACTCTAGCCTACTACAAGTTAACTTCGGACTGAAAAGTAGTTGAGCCCTAACCAATCTTACACTGATTAAGATACAATCGCGTTCCTTACGCCTCTGAATCCCAGCAGGACTCTACGCACTTGATTCCTTTAGCTGATCTCACCCACAACTAAGAGTTGCTACGACCCAAAATCGAAGACTTAATAAACAAATCTGTCTCCCACAGAAAAGTCTATTTTAATAGATAAATCTGTCTCTCACAGAAATACCTACGAAGTTTTGTTCCGTCTTTTAATAAATCAAGGATAACAAGAACCAATTGATAATTCGGTCTTATATTCCCGAAGAACAGCCTAGAAATATCAATCACCTCACAATAACTTAATTATATGGTAGTAGAACAAGTTATTGTGGAATCACAAAGAATGAGACTAAGAGATATGTGACTACTTTTTATATCTTACCTAGATATGTGACTACTTTTTATATCTTACCTATCCGAGACAAATCTCGAGAAAATCTTAGAAAAGATAGTACTCAATACGATAGAACAAAGTAAGATCAAAACACGCAACTACAAAGAAAATAGTTGGTTCTGGCTTCAGAATCCCAATGAAGTCTTTGAGTCGTTAACCTATAATGGTTTTAGGAAAATCCTAGGTTAAAGGAGAATCGACTCTAGTCGCAACTAGTATCACACAATAGGTGTGGGTACTAGGTTTCCTAGTTGCTAGAGTTATCCCTTATATAGTCTTCAAATTAGGGATTGATAACTTTGGAACAAAGCAATCAACATTCACCGTTAGATAAAACCTGATTCAAGATTCAAGCTAATATATTTCCA
Organism: Papaver somniferum; assembly: GCF_003573695.1. Classification (NCBI taxonomy): domain Eukaryota; kingdom Viridiplantae; phylum Streptophyta; class Magnoliopsida; order Ranunculales; family Papaveraceae; genus Papaver; species Papaver somniferum. The sequence goes on from NC_039363.1 coordinate 38,388,425, forward strand.
CTGGTAGATGGTATTTAGCTTGTTACACACAAATGTAATATACCTTCATTTAGATATGGGTTACAGTACCTAGACGTGTATATTGATTTGTCTCAATAACAGTTAACCGAAGTTATCCGTATGAACACTTTGCTCTTAACCTTGTTCATCTTAACACTTCTAGATCAATTTATATTCAAATGAATCTAATTATGTTACTCATAGAGTTGTTCAATTGTATATATTATCATAGAATCCTACAAGACACAATTGAAGCAAAATCAGATTGATTCAAAAGAATCAGTTCATTAACATTTTAGACATGGTTTGCAAATATTGCACTCCTTAATTTATAAATGTATTTTTTCATGAGTATGAAATCATACTTAATCGAATTTAGAACTTGAACCACTTAAGTTTGCAAATAGTTACGCAAACTTAAGTTCCGGACATTGGTTACAATCCGACAGTTTACAAACGGGTACGCAAACTTTATCTCCGGACCGAACTCAGTTGAAACCGTTTTCAAACAAGTATGCAAATTTGGTTCCCATACTTCAACAGTTAAATCAGTTTGTGAACGAGTATGTAAACTTAAGTACCCTGATTTAAGTAGTTGAATAAGTTTGCGAACGGGTATGCAAACTTCCGATCCTGAATTCCATCAAAACAGTTCGTACACTAAGTACACAAACCTTCATGTATCCAGACATGGGTTTTAGCTCTTAACTCTCATTTCAATCATTTAAACATTCTTAGAACAAGGAAATAACTGTCTCACAGAAACTATTAGCTTATAAGCAATTTTCAAGTGATCGAATGATCAATACGAAACATTCCGAGCCTACATCAAATGACTGTCTCACACAAATCATGAAAGATGTTACCAGGTGATTTTCACATGATCATATTTTGACTTTCGTCAAGAATAATGATGAACATGGTTAAAGCAAATAGTTGTCTAACACATATTTTGAGAAAGATATCAGCGAGTTAAACTCAGCTCTAAATATCAAATGTGTATAATGTAAAGTCTACATAGCTATACGACTTTGTCTCAATATGAGATATAATAGAATAGACTTCTGAGTGATAGATGGGTTTAAGTCTCCACATACCTTTTGTTGATGAAGTTCCACAAGCTACCCTTAATAGTTCTTCGTCTTCAATTGATGAACGCCGTGAATTCTAAATCTCAACTACACATTCTATCCTAATCCGAGACATAGCTATAAGTAGACTAAAAATCAAGACTTATAGTTTTGACAACTAAACTTGACAAACAAGCTTGAGATAGAAACGCTTGCGAGTTCGACCGAGCAGTGCTCTAACAAGCACTGGAGGAAAATAACCGATTTAAGATAGTCAGGTAGTGTCGTTTTAACGAGTTAAATGACACTTTCTGAGTGCTGCTGAAAGTGCCGTAGATTCAGTGTCTTTTCATGGAACGAAACTTTCTGAGTGCCCCTGAATTAGGATGCTTTTTGAGTGCCGCTATGCACGACACCCGGATATCGATTTTTTTAATATAAAAAAATTAGTCAGATCTGGCTAGCTGACTCCAGTTATTCTTACTGGGATGAAATGAATCTGATTGAAATTCAAATTGTACTAAAATGAAACTCAAATTAAATTGAAATTAAATGACAATTCAAATTCAAGTTCAAGTGACAATTCAAATTCATATTCAAATTCAAATGACAATTACTCAAGTTCTCAAATTCAAGTAAAAAATTCAAATTTAAATTCAAATGACAATTACTCAAGTTCTCAAATTCAAGTGAAATTCAAATTTTCAAATTCAAATTCATGTTCTATATAGAATCTGATTCTTCTAATACCAAATGACAGCTCGATTACATTGAACTGTACTCATAAATTTAGTCCAAAATCATTACAAAAAACTTCTAATTATTAAGGTTTCTTAAGTGATACAAGTCCTGAGAACTTCAACAACAATTTCAGTCATTAGGATCTTGGCACTTACTTGCGTGAGAGCAGAACTGTAGAGGCACAACTCTTTCAACCATTTCTACATCCAGCAAGAGCAACAATCTTACGATTAACCATGACATCAGTTAGCCTCATGAGACCATCGGGAACAGAGTGCTGGCATCCACGAAGGTATCAAACTACATTCAGAAGAAGAGTAAGTCAGACCTTATATGCTAGGTTTACATGACTTCAAACATAATATACACGGAGGTGGTCTAATATACCCATCAAGACAACCGCAACAAATTGTTACTCCTACAATAAAATAATTTCAATTGAAAAACATAATCACGTAAATTATGCATCCCAACGAATGTTTTCTCCAGATATGGAATTCATGGATATGGAGCAAACCGAACATAGAGAGTAGGAGTTTTGCCAAAGTTTATAGAACAGAACTGGACAATCTGACTATATCTTTAAACAAAAGATGTGTTTATTTTCTGATATGCAGGAATCACTGATCAATCATGCATAAGTGAAAACAATATATTCATATTTAGCCCAGAGTCAAGATTATCATCATGTGTACACAACAATGCCATTCACTTGAATGAACATTTTACACCTAAAACTTTTCAACGTGACACTGTTTACAATTCAATGTCGCATTTAGATAAAATAATATCTCAATTTCTATAGATCTCGAGCAGCATTCCTAACTGGTGAACCCCTAATTGCAAAGGAATTTTCTAAGTTAAGAGAATTTTAAAAAATCCATTCATCCTGCGGCGGCATTAGCCCTAGAGATGACAAATCAGTGGGTCCCAACAGGATTTAAATAGTTTCCATTTTAGGTTAGTGACACCCATTAATCAAGGGTGCTTTGCACCTAGCAGCACCCAACGAAGTGTTGCTAGCTACATATAGATATATACAGGAGACACAGAATATGATTGATGTGTATTCCATCTTCCGAAACACTTAACCAGAAGAAAAGAAGAAATGATTAATTGTAAGGAACATTTGAATATAGACAAATGATAAATCAGGTGTTAGGTGGCCACAAACCTGTTGAATCAAGGTGTCATATAGCACAATACGCTTGTTTTTGAAAAACCCATACATATAAGCCCGTTGAAATTGGTCAAAAAAAAAAAAACAAATTAGAACAAGCATGTCCATACACACATTAAAATAAAATATCAATAAAGTATCTGCCAATAACATATGTATTAGGAGACAATACTAAAATAGTAAACACGGAATATCTAAAAAAGAGACCACGAAACATAAGGGTTAGGGTACACGGTCATCATCACAAAGGAAAGTACAAACATAAATGACCACAAATAAATGGCCACGTATGGTCCTCCAATCTACAACCAAACAGATCAACATTAGAAAACAATGGTTATGGACTTCATTCATATCATCAATATGGAGATGAACAAATAAAACATATATAGGCAGTGAAAATCATAGGCATGATGAGTATGCACAGACGCATACCTCGAAAAAAAATTGTGATTGAATATCTACAACCCACATTCAGCTTGTTCCTGACAGCATCAAGAAGTGAATGAATCTCCATATGCATAAAGAAGATAAAAAACAATAACAATTAAACAAGGATTGAACGAGTGTTATTACCTAAGCATCCCCATATGAATATTCATCATCTGTGCATTCAGCTAGTGCTAGTTCCTGACAGTATCAAGAAGGGAATGAATATCCATGTACATAAAGAAGATAAAAATACTTTAAAACCACCTCCTCATCAACCAACTCATGGTTTTGATCAGAATCAGTGTACACTGTAATGTGAATTCTATTCTAAATACATTTTATCTGCACAAGGTGCAGAAACATGAGAAATTGTACTGATTGATGAACCGGTGCCACAACCATAACCATAAACATGTGCAACATATAAACTACTGTTGTGCTGAACTATTCTAGTGCATACTGGCTCAAACACAAAAATTCTTCTCTAAAGATTCCAAGAATGAGTAACTCGCTTTATTTCATGTCACGACATTGAGATTTGATACAATTGTTCAAATGACCGTAATCTGTAAAGTTAAGGAAAAGTTGTCACACAAACCTAACATTTTATAAGTATTGGTTTAATATCAAACTCCTAATGTACCTATAGTTCTATACAATAGAAGGAGGATAACAACTCTTATTAGCTAGCGAGAAAAGGAAAGCCCTGTACAGAGTGGGCTATTTAAAAATCATCATCTCCTCAAAGTCTTCTAGATAATGATCAAGTCTCAGCTGGTTTACGAGTAGAATCTCACCCATCAGCTTCATCAACAATGACACAAATACCACCATTGTAAAAAGAACCAGACGGCAACACTAGTTGAGATAAATATACAGGACAACATAGTGTGATTATCTAACCCCAGAGAGCATCTTAATTACAAAGTCTATGTAAGTTTGCATTACTATTCAGCAGTTAATACATGTATGGTAAGAAGAAAAGAATCTTTCATTGAAAGGATCGAGCATTATTACCTGATCATCTACATCGGAATACTCATCATCTCCCTGAAAGCATCAAGAAGTGAATGAATTTTCAAATCTCTTTTCACTTCAAGAAGTTAAAAAATAAACAAGTCCTGAAACAACGCATTAATACCTGAGCAATTCGACTCCAATAATCATCGTCTCCAACCATTTCTGAAATCAATGAAGCATCACTAGAGGTTGCAGTGAAGATATATGGATCTTCAAAAGCATTCATATCGGGGTATGATCTTATAGGAGATTCCAAAACCAGATTCCAATGCTTTCTTGTCAAATCGCTGCAGTAAAAAACTTGGCTAGCTTGAGAAGCATGGATGAACGGCTCGTCTTCTTCCTTTGAGCTTCTCACAAACTTTTCAAAATTGACAAACCTCAACTTTGTCTCTCGATCCACATATGATCCATGTACTTTGTCTTCGACTCGCGCCCAATCAATAAAAGACAATTTCTGTGAAAACCCCATAGTCTAGTTCAAGTATCTTTTTCAGAATGTCGTAATATGCAGTATCGTCATCGACAAGGTTAGTATCTCTGGAACTTGCTCTAAAGCTGGTGTAAGCATTCATTGTGACTCCACTATTTTGTGTAATCAAATGTTTTTATGCATCTACTGTGTATAAAAGATAGCCATTAATACATTATGAATTATACGAAACTATGCGGAACGTCGACCCAATTGCGAGCCTACGAAAATCTGCCATTGGAGTGCTTTCAAGTTTTCCTCTTAACCATGGAATGTAGTCTATAGTTTCCGTCCTTCCCCTACGAGTTTGGTTAAGATTAGAAACATACGCATTATATTTCCTGTCAAATGACAAAGACGTATTTCCTATAAACCGACAAAGACATTGATAAGTGAATGTTTCTTTTTATAGTGCAATGAATTGATTCAAACAGAAACCAACTTATTTACTTATGCTTTCCATTCAGTATTTTCATCGGAGTGTCTCAATATCCATAGACAAACTTGATCATACTCTAAGGTGGTTAGCTCATATGGTTTTCCCTGTGAATCACATGGGTATGGACCTTCATAAACATCATCGGGCATTAATATCTTTCCACGACAATTATAAGACTTTTTCTTTCCCTCATGAACGAACTCCATGCATTGGCGCGCTCTTTCAATGACCTCATACTGTTTTTGCATAGACGCTTCTATATAAAATTTTTTGCGGCCATAAACCTTGTAAGTTCTCATCATCCTGCACATATGATAGTAACCAAGTATATATAGGTTTTCTGATTTCATAAAATACAAAAAGGGTATTAGTAACTAAATGATTGTACCTCTCAAAAGGGTACATCCACCTAAACTGAACAGGCCCCAATAAATGTGCCTCTTCTGCTAAGTGTACGACAACATGAGTCATATTAACAAAAAAAGCAGGCGAAAAGTAAATTTCAAACACACATAATGACTCCAATACACATTCATGCATTAGACGAAGCTCAGCACGATCAATAACCTTAGAACAAAGGACTTTGAAAAACAATGATAAGTGTCAAACTGCCTCACGTAAAGGCTTATGTTTTTTAAAACCATGCATTAGAAAAATAGGCATCAGACCCTGCATAAGAATGTGATAGGCGTGGGATTTGAGACCCTTCAACTGAAACTCTTTCAAACATAATTTATTTCTCCAGTTCCTACTGTAACCAATTGGTACTTTCAATGTGCTAAGAGTTTTGCAAATAACTTTGCTTTCAGAGTCAAACAAGCGATAAGGTGCATGGGGGGCCACAAATTTTCCATTATTTTCCTTCAACCACAATCTAGGTTTCAACTTCAGCAGTTTTAAATCTTTGCGCGCGGGAACCCCATCCTTCGACTTATCCTTATGGTTTATAAAGGTTCCAAACAAATTCTCTGCAAAGTTCTTTTCCACATGCATGACATCCACATTGTGTCGAACATGCAGAAACTAATGAATAAATTAAGTTAGAAAACATTAGAAACAATAATAACATATTGTAAACCAACTGCAAGACACATACAATAGGTCAGGCTAACAATACCTTCCAATATGGGAGACGAAATAAGATCGATATCTTCGACCATGAAGACGTAACCTTTACCGTCCGCTTTACCAACTTCCCAAATTCTTTATCTACGGTTGCCGTCTTATCGAACAAATCGACGCCATTCAGACGGCTTGGTGCACGCCCGTAATCCTGCTTTCCGTTGAACTGAGACTTCTGTCGTCTATAAGGGTGATTCATATCTCTTAGAAACTTTCTATGACCCATATAAGCATACTTTTTTCCCCATTTTAACCTTAATGCCTCTGTATTTGGTATGTCATATCGAATCTATTCTCAAGAATATCCCCATGTACATCTTCTAGAGATTTTGGTAAGCTATTGTAATTCTTACATTTCATGCAAGGACATCGAACTTTATCGCTAGCTTCACCAAGACTGTCTCTTGTAAATTTGATGAAAGATTGAACACCGGCAACCCATGGAGGTGAATACTTAGGTGCATAAATCCATTCTTTTCTTTGGGGAACAACACGACATTGATACATCTGCATAACAAAAGAAATATATAAATCAGAAGCGACATTTTGCGAAGTACAACAACTATTTGCGAGAAATACATGAATTAAACCAAAAAAAGTATTTGAAAGTGGTACAAAGTAAATTAGGACATATGTGCTTCTATTGTTAACTATTTGGGTAGATATTGAGAAGATTGTAAATACAAAGAAAATGATAGAATACTTATTTTGACCTAATTAAGAAAAACCCTAAAACAAATTCATACTTATTTTGACCTAATTAAGCAAAACCCCTAAAACAAAGTCAAACTTATTTTGACCTAATTAAGCAAAACCACTAAAACAAATTCAAAAAAAAATTGTTTACTATTACCCTTATAAATTGAAACTCAGAATTTATCTCAGAAATTGGAACTCAAAATAATGTACATACCCTGATAAGTTGGTGAATTGAATCTATAATGAAACCTGAAATCAGAGGTGAGCTAGCGTTTTCAAATCTTCTGAAAGTTGTTGAACCCTAACTAGTCGATGGTAAATAAGTTGTTAAACACACAACCATCATAAATTCTTCTTAATTTGGATAAGAGAAGTGATAAATTTGATTGAGAGTGAGGGAAGTATTAGATCTGGCTGAGAGAAGAGAACGGCCTTTCATAAGAGAATGACAAAGAAAGACGAGAATATGGTTATGATAGGGTGTAGAATACAGCCTATTTACTATCTATTGGTTATGCTTTCTTTGCTATTTTTCTTGTAAATTATGTATTTTATGCTTGTTTTGAGTTTTATAGCTACTCTAGAGTCATGCGGACGAAAAGAAGAAGAAATCATCCAATAAGAGCAAAAAGAACAAAATTGTCATTTCATGGGCGAACACTATCTGGAGCCCAGTAAATGTTAAGGCCAACTATTTTGGAGGAGCACTATAGATAGGCCAGTTGAGGTTAAGGGGGATGCCAGATGGGTAACCCTTATCAACGTGACTGGGGTGTCCATATCCTACTCTAATCTATTACCTAACCCTACAATCTCGAGAGTCTCTCAATCAAATCATTTACCCATCTGAAGAGCAAAAAGAGCAGCGACTGCTGCTGAGTGAGGCCGAGAGATTGAGAGACGGATTGAAGGCGCCGTTGAAGAATTAAAAGAGAAGAAAAGGGGACTAGAAGATTGAATCCGAGAGGAACTGAAGCTGCTGTATTTCTGAGAAATCGAGAAGGAACTAAGGCTGCTGTAAAACTGAGATTTGATGTTGAAGCTCAATGAGATGGGATCTGTGAATCGAGAAGAAGAAGCTGAAATTGCTGTGATGGGTTAGTGGCCGAGAGCAAGATTCAGTTGATGTTGATGAAATACTGGGTTCTGAGAGGAGCTGATGATGAAATTGAATATGAACTGAATTGAGATGGGTTTTGTGCTGCTATGAGATGAGGAAACAAGCAGGGATTTGACGCAGTTGTTGATACTGGAATGGATATTGAGAAGAACTCATGAAACTGGATGGTTATGGAAGATGGGTTTATGGTAGTCTGAGGTATTGATGCTTCTGGCAATCGATTGAGCTGGTGGATTTGAGATATGGTGGTGGTCTCTGAGCTGAATTGAAGCCGTTTTCAACAAAGACATGGGTTTTGCTGAGTGTTGAGATGGGTTTGAATATGTGATAAAATGGGTCTTGTGGTTGCTGTTAAGAAGAGATGAAGAAGAATTGGGGTTTGATGGATGGTCCTGCTGCTGCAGCTGTGACAAATGATGGTGCTGAAATGAATCAGGATGAAGAGAACGGAATTGGGTTTGTCATGGTGTTGCTGTTACAGGGAATGATGGAATGCAGTTTGAAATTAACTAGATGAATGTTAGGATTGTCACAGGATGAAGACCAGAAGTAATGGCCTGAACTTGGCCTGAGAAAATCCTCAAAATGAATGGAACTTGGCCAGATTTCTACTCCAGTGAGTCAACTCGTACCGGCCGATGATCGATCCAACTCAGCTGAGTAAGACCAGTTATCCAAGTAAGATGCTGACTCGTTGGCTAACTCAGTCTTCCCCTTTGACCCTTGACTATTAAGGACTGTTAGGTCAACAGTTAACTATAACTGCATGTGACAGAATATTCTGTCGACACCAAAAGAACTCAGATGACCGGCAGGCAACTTTCTGGCCGGAATCCGGTGGTACCAGGATTTCTCTGTCGACCCAATATGTGCAGAATTTTATGAAGAATATTCTAGACTCATGAGGGTGAGATGGAAGATTGGAGAAAGACTTGGATTGGGAAGTTGAGCTACAAAAGGAAAGGTATTTTATTCCTAAGAGGAGTTGGAGTAAATTGAAGCCTATAAATAGAGAAGTTCTCTACACACAACTTTTACACCTCTACACACACGACACTTGTGTTTTTGCTTGCTTTTTCAAAATTCTTCTTTTAATTATTTGTGTGAACTTTAAAAATTCTCCCTTTAATTATTTGTGTGAATTTCAAAAACATGAGTAGCTAATTTTCTTATTGATTGAGGATGAATTCTTAGTTCTTAACATGTTTTGAGTTTTGTTTTTAAATCTACTTTGAAGTTTTTCACATGATTATCGTTTGTTTTTACTAATAGGAATGTTTATACATTCATGGTTGATTGATAGATTGTTTAGGTGGCCAACTAAATTGATTTGTTAATTGATCTAAAGCTAGTGAAAGTTAGGGGATAAGTAATCGTTTCTTGACTCTTTACACAAGTAGCAAACACGAGACTTTGCGGAGGGATTCCGTGGAGCAATTGTGTGTGGAAATAACATTAGCAAGTAGACCATGAGATAAGAGTCTAACTACTAATATCAACCTAATAAATTCATAAATCTTAATGCGTTTAACTAAATTACATCTTGAGTGAGCTACTACTAGGTGGTTTGGTGAATAGAATCCGGTAGTCGAGAACTTCCGTATCCGGTGATACTAAGGATTTAGGGGTTACGACACGCATCAAATTTTGACGCTGCTGCAGGGAAGGATCATCCTAACTTTAGTTATGCGAACAAGCAAGCGGCAGCTCCTAATCCATATGTGCAACAAGGTGTATTCCAACAATAATGCTTCCAACCACAACAAGTTAAGGAGCAAGATTCTTTGAATGATGACAAGTTCAATGTGATAATGCAAAGCATGCAAGGTCTCACTTCTATGTTACAACAGAACCAACAAAAGACCGGTTCGACAATCAAGGCTTTGGAAAAAAAGACTGGTTCGGCAACCAAGGATTTACAAATTCAAGTGGGGCAATTGGCGACCGATGTGAACCTATTGAAATCTCAAGCATCCACAAAGCTTCCTTCACAACCATTTGTGAATCCAAGAGAGAGTATTAATGCAATATCCTTGAGGAGTGGAAAACAAGTGGAGCAACAAAATCAACAAGATAAGGTGCATGAAGAGTTAGTCGAAGACAAAGAGGAAACCACACCAAAGGATAATTCCAAGGAACCGGTTCCTACTTTCACCACTCCACCCCCGTTTCCTAGCCAATTTGCTAAGTCTAAGAAAGAGTTGGAATACAAGGATATTTGGGACATCCTTAAAGAAGTACAAGTCAATATTCCACTCATTGAAGCTATTCGACAAATTCCTCGTTGTGCAAAGTTCTTAAAGGAGTTGTGCATGAAGAAGAAAAGATTGAAAGGGAATGAAGTCATGCGTGTGGGGGAGAATGCTTCGGCGTTCATTCTCAAGAAACTCCCACCTAAATTAAAGGACCCCGGTAGTTTCACCATACCTTGCACAATTGGTAAAACAAGGTTTACTCTAGCTTTGCCAGATTTGGGAGCATCGGTTAATGTTATGCCTTCCTCGATTTATGATTCTTTAAATCTCAGTTCTCTTAAGGAGACCGGAGTAGTTCTTGAACTTGCTAACCGATCTAATGTTTACCCGAAAGGGATTGTTGAGAATGTTTTGGTGCAGGTTAATGAGCTTGTATTCCAGGCCGATTTCTATGTCTTAGACATGAATGATGAGAAATCTCCGAAGTCTACACCTTTGTTATTGGGTAAACCATTCTTAAGCACCGCTGGAATGAAGATTGATGTCCAAAATGGAACCTTGACTATGTAGTTTGATGGTGCAGTCATCCACTTCAATATCTTTGAGAAAATGAGATACCCAAGTGATGTGAAGTCATGTTTTCCCGTTAAAGAGATTTATGCGGGCTAATGAATCATGCAAGAGCTAAGTCGGGCCGTCGACTTTAAAACAAGCGCTTAATGGGAGGCAACCCATAGGTTTTGTATTTCTTACCTTTTACTTTTTATTTTATTTTTGTTTTGTTTATTTATTTTTTTCTTGTTCCATATCATACTAGGATTTCCCACCTTGACTTTACTTGGACGATTCAATTACATTGAGGACAATGTAAGGTTTAAGTGTGGGGGAGTGGTTAAGCATATTAAAAAAAATATTTGCATAAAACCTCCAACTTTTAGAGATTTTAGAGTCACTAGCATACTTCTAGGCATGTTTACATAGAGAATTATGACCGACATAATTGAACTTGGAAGTGTTAGAGAACTACGTTCGGTTTTCTTGCTTGTTAGAGTGTTAAATAATGGATTTAATCATGCTAGTGATGCAAATTAGGATCAGGGATAAATGCATTATTAGAGTTGTTGATCAATAATTAGTGGAGACTACCCGTATTTATATCATGTGAGGCACCGACCAGATTTCTTTATAAATAACTAAAGAGATTTCTTTGAGTGTGTGTCACCGTACGTTAATTATGGGTAGAATGGTGAGAAACCCAACCTCCCACCAATAGAAGCACTACTCTTTGATCTCTTGAGTGCTAATTTTGTCAATCATGAGGGTGACGTCTATAGATGAAAGCCTCCTTCTTGTAGTTCGATTTGCAGTTAGCACCATTCTCTCTCTCGACAAAAACGGATCCATAGAAACATCATCATCATCAACAAGGGAGCGACATCAAAATCTACAAGGAAAGTTGAAAAAGTTCAAGGTTTACAAGCAATGGAACAAGAAAAGAGTAAATTTCATATCCAAGTAAAGCAACATATAATGAGCGTATTTTTACATATACATGTTGAAGACTTATTTACAAGAGCAAAGAAAATAAAAAGGTGAGAATTATTGAAGTTTACGATTTCGAGACGATACAAGTTGTGAAGAATCAAGCGGTAAAGAACTTTTCCCACGGCCATGGTTTGTTTTTATGTTCACTTTGTTTTATATTTTATATCTCTTGTCTCTGAAAAAATAAAAAAAATAAAATGATGATAAGAGAAATTTGTTTTTATTATTTTTGGTTTTTATTTATTTAATAAGTCGTAGGGAAGGAAAATATATAAGGAAGTCTCAAGCGACAAGGATTTAAGGTAAATAGTTACAAATTGTCAAGGATCTACGAAGTTCGAGAGTTTATCATCAATAGTTGAAGTCGAATACGAAGACCAAGAAGATGAAGACGAGGAGACGAAGACGTTTCTATTGGATGATGTGAGAGTGGTGTTATCATCATTGCAATCATATGTGAAGGTAAGTAAGTAATCCCATCCTCGATAATAGTGGTTGATTTCCTTTCTTAGAGATCGTCAGAAAAATGGTTTCTCAAAATGTTAACAGATGTGGGTTTTTTAAATATTTCGGAAGTTGTTCTTCCCACCATTCAACGTGTTGCAGGAATTCTCTCTTCATTCCTACCTGCACACAAGTGAGAACCATAAAAAGTACGTCTTTTGAGTGCAATTTCATAAAACCCTTTTTGGTGTTGCAGAAGTCGAGGCGAAATGCTTATTGATCGCTTCTCAAACATGCATTCTCTCATATGGTGTGGTTATTTCTCACTCAACATTTAAGAATGAGGATATGTTCTTTGGTATTTCTAACTTCTTATTACTAGCATGCAGAAACTATATATCTTCATATCTCTTTGGATGCTTGCCACGCTAGAAAGCTTTGAAATTGGAGTGGATTTTATTTGATTTGCTCGAGGACTAGCAAAGTCTAAGTGTGGGGGAATTTGATAGGGTGTAGAATACAGCTTATTTATTATCTATTGGTTATGCTTTCTTTGCTATTTTTCTTGTAAATTATGTATTTTACGCTTGTTTTGAGTTTTATAGCTATTATGGAGTCATGCTGACGAAAAGAAGAAGAAATCATCCAACAAAAGAAAAAAGAACAAAATTGTCATTTCATGGGCGAACACTATCTGGAGCCCAGTAAATGTTAAGGCCAACTCTTTTGAAGGAGCACTATAGATAGGCCAGCTGAGGTTAAGGGGGCTGCCAGATGGGTAACCCTTATCAACGTGACTGGGGTGTACATATCCTACTCTAATATATTACTTAACCCTACAATCTCGAGAGTCTCTCATTCAAATCATATACCCATCTGAAGAGCAGAAAGAGCAGCGGCTGTTGCTGAGTGAGACCGAGAGATTGAGAGACGGATTAAAGGCGCAGTTGAAGGATTAAAAGATAAGAAAAGGGGACTAGAAGATTGAATCCGAGAGGAACTGAAGCTGTTGTATTTCTGAGAAATCGAGAAGGAACTAAGGCTGCTGTAAAACTTAGATTTGTTGTTGAAGCTCAATGAGACGGGATCTGTGAATCGAGAAGGAGAAGCTGAAATTGCTGTGATGGGTTAGTGGCTGAGATCAAGATTCAGTTGATGTTGATGAAATACTGGGTTCTGGTGAGGAGCTGATGATGAAATTGAATATGAACAGAATTGAGATGGGTTTTGTGCTGCTACTGAGATGAGGAAACAAGCAGGGATTTGACGTAGTTGTTGGTACTGGAATGAAGATTGAGAAGAATTCATGAAACTCGATGGATCTGGAAGATGGGTTTGTGGTAGTCTGAGGTGTTGATGCTTCTGGCAATCGATTGAGCTGGTGGATTTGAGATATGGTGGTGGTCTCTGAGCTGAATTGAAGCCGTGTTCAACAAAGACATGGGTTTTGCTGAGTGTTGAGATGGGTTTGAATATGTGATAAAATGGGTCTTGTGGTTGATGTTAAGAAGAGATGAAGAAGAATTGGGGTTTGATGGATGGTCCTGCTGCTGCAGATGTGACAAATGATGGTGCTGAAATAAATCAGGATGAAGAGAACGGAATTAGGTTTGTCATGGTGTTGCTGTTACAGGGAATGATGGAATGCATCTTGAAATTAACTAGATGAATGTTAGGATTGTCACAGGATGAAGACCAGAAGTAATGGCCTGAACTTGGCTTGAGAAAGTCCTCAAAATGAACGGAACCCTGCCATATTTCTACTCCAGTGAGTCAACACGTACCGGCCGATGACCGATCCAACTCAGCTGAGTAAGACCAGTTAGTCGAGTAATATGCTGACTCGGTGGCTAACTCACTCTTCCCCTTTGATCCTTGACTATTAAGGACTGTTAGGTCGATCAATGACAGGTGACCGAGTGTCGTGGCCACATAATCATATCCGTTAGAGAAATGTCACCAAGAGTTCCAACACCATCATAAAGTTCCTCAGTAGGTACCAAAACTTGATCAATGAGACCAAACAATCTCCATTTGTTGGTTGTGCACTCGGATCAACACGGCCAAATGCAACAGATCTCTTCCTTAAATTCCTCAAAACTACCTTGTGAACCCTATGCTCAGAACCAGTATCAACATCCATAGACTGACACAATAATAACATCCCCTTAAGTCAAAAAATAATAACAAGTCTCCATAAGAAAAATAGTGAAAATAAATGGTTACCTATTCAATAACAACATTGTTTAAAATGAGTTAGTAAGAACAAAATCTTACCTGACCAGTATTAACATTGCTGGTGTCACCCCCTCTAGCTGCCTCAACATACTCCTCAAGAACTCGGAGACGATCTTCAACAACTCTATTCTTCAGTTGTTCTTGTCGCAACTGCTCCTTAGGAATTACATAAGCAAGCAATTCAGTCTTCGAGACACCATCTCCCGTACCTCTAACGAAGCCCCCACGATCACGCCCAAATACCTACAAACAAGTAAACAAAATGAGTTAGTAACTAAAAGATTTTATTTTCATAAAAACAAATAGAAATTTGAAATTCATATGCACCCACCTTCGCAACTGCATCCCTGTCCACATGGGTCTCTTTAGTATACTGCTCAGTTTGTAGAAGCTCTTTTACCTCTTCCTGTAAAGTACAAAAGAAATTATAAGCAAGTTGAAATCAAACTACAAAAAAAGCATAGTTGTGAACCTAAATTCAATATGCAAAATATTCAAACTTACCACTAATTTCCTTCATCTTACTTCATAATCATTAGGGTCAAATTGTTCAAGATCTTCTTCTGGCAATTCTTGGTACACATGTGTAGCAACAAAGACTACAGATCTGCTAACAGTCCCAGTTGGACTTTGTTGTTCCATTATATGGCGACACTGCGCAATACCATCTCTTCCAGTACTATGTAGAGCTTTAACTGCTTTCCTTGCCGTCCTCCCTCTCACCCTGACTACTTTATCACTATCTTTATTAACCATGTCCACAAAAGCCTCCCAATCTTCCTTCTTCTGATTTCTTGGCCTCTTGGATTTTTTTCCAGAAACTGTAGCACCAACATCATCACACACTTTCCTTAGAGGAGTCTTCCCATTCCTCCAAGATTTGTTTGCCATTTTTATAGCTTTGTCCTTGAAAAATTCAGGCACGTTGTACACATTCTTGATTGCTCTCCATACTTCTTCCTTGAGTTCCGGAGGAACTTTCCTCCAGGTTTCATAAGATGGTGACACAATACTCTTAGCATTAACTCCAACTTTGGTGGAATACGCCTTTGAATCTCCAATAGGTTGTCCAAGTGCATTGAATTCAAATGGAAGTAGGTGAGCAACTGCATAAAACCAATATACTTGATTACTAATTATAACTTGACGTTATTATCATTCCTATGTTATTACCATCACTACAAAAGAAGGAAATAGAAAGACACGACTATGTTATTACCATTCCTGTTTTCTTGAGAACTTTGAGTTTCATTGACAGACTGTTGGAATGCCTCATGCCACTGATCCTCAGTATGTACACTTCCCATTGGTTCATTACTGTGACCATCATTTGGAGAGTGCTCACCATCATATGAAGACAAATGTTCACTCCTAGAACCTGGACTTGCAGAAGCATTGAGCAAGGGAGTAGGCCAGTCACTTGCAGTTGACCTACTAGTTGTAGGTTGAGACCGGATGCGACTTCCGCTATTAGGTCTCACCATAGTTATCTAAAATCAAAAATAAATCATACCATTTCAGTAAAAAGTTCATATTTTCATCATTAAGATCAACTGAAAACATATTTAGATATTAATTATACAAATCATCATAAAAATTACATAAAAAACCACCCTAAACATGACAAATCAAATAGAAATCACAAACCAAAGCATATAAAGCCATGTAATTTTAAAAAAATTCAGATTTTACTTAATTAAGAATATCCGAAATCATATCGAGATGTTAATCATACAAATCATGATATAAATTGAATAATAAGAAACCTAAACATGATACCGATCATATAATACAAAAAAATAACAAACCCTAGAGTTACTTAACATTATCTTCATACCCAATCACATAAACAATTAGAAACTACAAAATATATGATTTTCATAGTAAAGTGATTTTACCTCAAGATCTTGCAGAAATCAAGTAAACCCATGTCAACAAACAAACACAAACGATAATTAAAACCAACAATTAAACAATAGGAACAAGAAAAGAAAACAGAAAAGGGGATTTTATTTTATTTTTGCAAACCCTAACTTTACCTTGGACAAAATCAAGATTGATTATGGTTTTGATAATGGCTGGTTTCAAAGAAAATGGTTCAATGGTGTGATTTTTTTCTCTGATTTGGGGTTTGGGTGGGAGCTGGAGTGAGGGGTTTGGATGAGATACTGAGGGGTTTCGGTGATAGAGAAAACGGAGAGACCGAAATATATATTACTCGATAATAACGAGGGACACTGGTTTCATCTCAGCCGTTCCAACAAACGAGATATATCTAACCACACAAAGTGGCGGGAATCTTCGCGCCAAAATTCTATGTAGCAGTGAAACAATACTAGCACCTGTGTCGTTGCATAATTCAACCAAATTATATCCACTACGACGACTTGGCTTTAGTCAGCAACAACATCATGTGTGTCGTTGTATAAGTCAACCAAAGTCCAACTACAACGACAACGACGCGTTTTGCGTATGGTGGTTTTGAGACATTAGGTTTTGGTGTCGTTACATTATGTCCTAAAAAGCCTTTTTTCCACTAGTGAAGGATATCTCAAGTCATACGTAAAGGCTATTCCGTTTAATCTAATAAACTCCTTTTCCTGGTTAGATCAATCTATTCGGTAACTACCAAAGTAGTCAAGTTTAGATTTATAATCAATCAGTATAAATCTCAACGAGAAACTATAAAGCGATGTCGATCTCATGCAACTAATTAATCGAATAAATCTGATTATTGTTGGATCCCAGGCGATTAAGGTTTGTGGACACCAAAGATGTGAGAACTAAATCTTCTTCGTCTTAAAATTTTCTTTAATCTTCAATAAACACCTGCATAACACCACTTGAATATCTTGTGATCAATCACACACAGAACGGAGTCTGTTAACAATGTATTATCACAAGATGTCTTTAGATCTACAAACAGTTCTAAAGACTCCGTCGATACTTCGATCTAGTTTGAGTGAATCTTATATCAGAAGAGAAGATTCTCAAGAATAAACAAACTAGGTGAAATCAAAGTTTCAACAACCGTTAGTAAATCAAATCAATCGAAGACTAATAACATTGCAATTATCTAGTTTCCCACGAACGGTACCCGTAGAGCTTCTTGATCCACAGAAGCCTTTAAACGAGCGGTTGTAAGAGATTTTACTTAATTAGGATACCTTCCTCTCCAATTAGATGGATCCACCTGAAACAATGAGAATGAAGTTTGCCTGGCTCTTAGGATAGTTTGCTAGAAATGCAAACTTAGGTATTTATAGACCAAAGATGTTTGGACACCAAGGAATTTCCAAAACCGAAAATATTCTCAAGATATGAAATGAATAGCAAAATTCGGTTTTCCTAATTCCAATAAATGCTTGTCAAAAATTTCCGAAATCTCTCAATAGAAAATCTCCAATTAGTAAATGCACGTTACTATTTTTTATTCTCTAGAGATATACATTTAATTTCTGGTAATTAAAGCATATAAAACCAAAAACCTTAATTAAAAGATTCTCAATTTATTTCGGTACATGACCTCCTTGAGTACTAAGGAATATCTTTGAACAATAAAAGATAAGAGTTATTGTACGTGTTCAAAGTATGTCGACATCTCTTCACTGTAAATTATTATTCATATTTACATGGATTAACATTCTTGGAATCGGTTATACCACACTTCCAAACAAGTTTAGAATTGGTTAACCTGTATTCCAAGATAACTATGTGATTGATCAAATATCAAATCACATACATGGGTTCAATCGGTTCTACCAATCACTAGGATCGATTATACCCTAATATGGAAACACTTGTGATCGGTCACACAAGTTATCAGGACCGGTTACATCAGTTACCAGGATCGGTTACATCAGTTATCGGGACCGGTTACCATATTCTCATGGTATTGCTTGTGATCGGTCTCACCAGTTACCAGGATCAGCTACACCAATTACCAGGACCGGTTACACCAATTACAAGGATCCATTACACAACACTATATGATCGGTCACACCAATTACAAATATCGATCATACCATCTCATGGTGATTACTTAGGATCGGTTACACTAATTAATAAAAATTAGTCATACCAAATCATAACTAAGGCACTTGTCATTAGTTGTACCAAGATACATAACAAGGTTACGATCGGTTATACCATCTCACACATATTGGTAATCCAAAGATTTACAATGAATAGCCGTACCAATAAGCCTAACGACTTCCCTTTCGATTCATAAAATAAGTTCATGAATGTGAAAAGGGGGGGGGGGGGTCTAACAACACCACCCAATATTTCTCTTAGCAATCTGTATGGACAAACTCGAATATACTTTTAAGAGAATCAACAAGACTCAATCAATTAAAAGTACATCAACGAGTTTATCTCTCTCTCCCTCTCTCTTGATTTCTTCAAACAAAAATTGCGAGTACTAATCAAATAAAAGGAATAAATTGGATGGTACCAAAGACCAATATCCAAGGATCAATCAATGGCAATCAATAACCAAAGGTTGGATTACTCTAATTGATGATCTAACGCACAACCTGTATTATTTCAATTATAAAGATAAAACAATATAATGCGGAAACTGAAATAACACAGACACCAGAAATTTCATTAACGAGGAAACCAAAAATGCAGAAAACCCCCGAGACCTAGTCCAGATTGAACACACACACTGTATTAAGCCGCTACAGACACTAGCCTACTCCAAGCTAACTTCGGACTGGACTGTAGTTGAACCCCAATCAGTCTCCTACTGATCCAAGGTACAGTTGTACTCCCTACTCCTCTGATCCCAGCACAATACTGCGCACTTGATTCCCTTAGATGATCTCACCCACAACTAAGAGTTGCTACGACCCAAAATCACAGGCTTTGACAATAAACAAATCTGTCTCACACAGACAAGTCTATCAAAGAATCAATCTGTCTCCCACATAAAAACCCTAAAATTTTTGTTCCGTGTTTTGATAATAATCAAGGTGAACAGGAACCAATTGATAATCCGGTCTTATATTCCCTAAGAACAGCCTAGATAAATCAATCACCTCACAACAATCTTAATCGTATGGTAGCAAAACAAGATGTTTCGGAATCACAAACAATGAGACGAAGATGTTTGTGACTACTTTTTATATCTTGCCTATTGGAGATATTAATATCAAGCTAATCAATCTGATTGTACTCGTATGATAGAAGATGCAAGATCAGATCACACAACTACGATAAAAGTAGTATCGTTATGGCTTCACAATCCCAATGAAGTCTTTAAGTCGTTAACCTGGTTTTAGAAGAAGAAAACCCAAGGTTAAAGGAGAACCGACTCTAGAACGCAAACTAGTATCGCACGTGAAGTGTGGGGATTAGTTTTGCACAATACTAGATGTCTCCTTTATAAATTCTTTCAAATCAGGGTTTCGCCTTGGTCACAAAGCAAACAATATCCACTGTTAGATGAAAACCTGATTTAGATTCAAGCTAATATTTCTCAACCATTAGATCGAAAACTTAGCTTGTTATACACAAATGAAATGCTCGCTTCTAGGTTTGTTAACCGTACCCAAATGTGTACATTTGTTGGTTCAACAATAGTTAACCAAAAGGTAAGCCATATGAGCATTTCATACCAACCATATTCTTCTTCACAATAACTAGTTCGAATGACTTCAAATGAACTAGTTCGAGAGTTTTTCAATTGCAAGGAAATCTTATGTACTACACAAGACACAGTTGAAGCAAAAATGATTTGATTCACTTGAATCAATTCATGAACTTTTATATCCACGGTTTGCAAACTGCATTCCTTAGTCTTTATAAGTTTAAGTTCAGAAATCATATTCAGATATATAACCTTCTTAAGTTCGCACACTAGGTTCGCGGGCTTAAGAAACCGGGCAAAGTTTACAAACTCCAGCAGAAAATCTCGGCAAATACTTTCCGCCGGTTCGCGGACTGGGTTCACGAAATGGTACTCACGCAACAAGTTTGTCAACTCCAGCAGAATTTCTCGGGATGAGAAGTTCGGAAGTTCGCGGACTTGGCAACAAGCCGTTCTTCTAGTTTCTCTTGATCAACAAAGTTCGCAAACTTTAGTTCAAGGGATAAGACTTATGCA
The DNA here is from genome assembly GCF_003573695.1 of Papaver somniferum. Classification (NCBI taxonomy): domain Eukaryota; kingdom Viridiplantae; phylum Streptophyta; class Magnoliopsida; order Ranunculales; family Papaveraceae; genus Papaver; species Papaver somniferum. The sequence continues at coordinate 38,409,254 of NC_039363.1, forward strand.
CATATGTGTTTCCACAACAATACTTATGTCCATCATTGGTTATATAATCTAAACTCTCATTCGAATCATTGAAACATTCTTAGAGGACGTTATATAGTTGTTACACCATTTCTCGTCAAAGCAATTTTCAAAGTGATTGAGACATATCATGACTTTCGTCACTAGGTAAAGATAAACATAGTCGAAGGAAACGCTTACCAACACATATTTCGAGATATAGATAGGCGAGGTATACTCGGCTCAAAATACCAAATGTGTAGAATCTAAGTCTATATATAGCATACGACTTTTTGTCTCAAGAAGTAGGAGATAGAGTAGATATAATTTTGAGTGACAAATAAGTGCAAGTCTTCATATACCTTTTTGTCGAGAAGTTTCACCGGTTCCTTGAGTAGTTCTTTTTCTTGTATGATGAATTTCCATGAAGTCCTTGATCTCAACTACACTTTCTATCCTAGTCCGAGACTTAGCTATAGTAGATTAGAAATCAATACTTATAGTTTTGATAACTAACATTGACAAATATGCTTGAGATAGAAATGCATGCGAGTTCGACCGAGAAATGCTCTAACAATCTCCCCCTTTGTCAATTTTAGTGACAAAACTATAAATACATATGGAATACAAAAAAGATAAAGAAACTTTAGTAGCTCCTATTCCACATGTCTAATCTTCAACATTCCTCGATATCTTCGTCACTTCCAAGTACTCCAATGATCCCAAAGGTTGTAAGTTTAGCATCACAGTTGCTGAAGATTCGTAGCTATAACAATGACAAAGCATCGGCCTCGATCATTGTTATACAATGTCATAATATTATTACATAGTGTCAAAGTCCAATTGTATCACAACGTCAACAATAATACTATGGTGATATGTATCACTCCACCTTAGTCAATACTCCATCTCACATGGAAACCACTCCCCCTTACACAATGATTCGAAAACCATATGTATTTGTAGTGTGAACTACATATTAATTCTCCCCCTTTTTGTCAATAAAATTGGCAAAGGTACAAGAACGGGATCATAATGAAATTTCCGTAAGAGACATTTCATGACTAAAAGAAAAAAAAAATACATACCATCTAATTTAGATGCAATCATATAGCCGAAGCTAATAGTATTCATCAAGGAGTTTAAAGATACAAGATAACCCCTTTAAAATTCCACAGCCGTACACCCCTCAAGATATGACCATTAAGCACAAGTTCAAAAGAACTCTCCCCCATTAGATGTCATTCCCGAAAGAACAACAAGAGCGACCTTAATTTCGAAAGAAAAGAAGGATTTTTATTGGACACCAAAAACCATAAAAATGATTTTCTATATCCAAAAACTCAATCAAATTAATCACAAGTAAACCCATGATTAATTTAATCGGAATAAACAATCAAATCAAACACAAAAGGTGATCAATTCAATTGATTGTACTCAACATAAGAGAACTTATGGAGACACGAAAATACTCAACTAGATTAATTACAAGAGAACTCATAATTAATCTAATTGGAATACACAACCAAACTAATCACATAAGCAATCAATTTAATTGTCATTTGTTTTGCTCGACATAAGAAAACTTACGGAGCAATAATTAAATAACCAAATAAGATAATTAAGTTAGTTCAATATGCTCGACATAACATATCTCACGGAACACAAACTAAGCTAAAAAATCAACTTGGTTGTATAGTGCTCAACATAAGATATATTACGGAGCCTCACAGTAATACATAAAATATGGATCAGGGATGATCAATACTGCGGAATACACAAGGATTCATTCTATCTTACATCACTATTTGCACAATGACATAGAATAGACATAATCCTTGAACACAGAAGATTCTAACCAATCTTCCATCAATAATTGACATAATAGGATTAACTTTTGTATTTGTCAAAAGTTCGTTCCTTCTTTTATCAACACATGCATATCGACATATAAAGGACTTCACTTTCGATGAGATATGGGACATCACAGTTCACGGACGTAAACACACATATCCCATAAAAATTGCAATATATAAAACCATAAAGATTAATACTGCAAAAAATCATCTTCAAAACAAATTTAGAGTTTAAACCAATAAATCTAAAAACATGAAGATGAAAACGTTGGACATAGCTATGTGTAATCACAATAATTGTTATTCCAAACTCTAGTAATCCTTCTCAAAACAAGAATAAATTCTCATAAGAAGTTTCCTAGGCATCAAGACAAACTCGTAATGCACATATAAGATGATTTGTCCTTAGAGAGTAGAATCAATCTTTTTCACCCGGATTTATACCAAGAATAGCTACCAAATGCGTATAAAAATATTTTCAAAGAAGAACGTATTAACGACCATGCACCATAGTTCCCATAAAACGATTGAGAACATTCAAGAATCCCATAGTAATGCGTACTACTGCCCATTCTTGAACTTCCTTCTTTTTGATTCACCAACAAAATTCTTGTAAAATCTAAAAATGAGCTTATAAGAGTAGTACTCCAAGAATCCAAGTGCCCAAGTTCAAGAGAAGTGGAACAAGTGCAACGAAACAGAGCAAAATACTCAAAAACAAGAGTCAGGACAAATACCAATCTTAACTCATCCAAATTCAAGGTTTCTCATCTCCATTTTTAAGATAATTCAAAGAGGAATAAAGTGCAAAAAGAATGAGGTCAATACGAGTTCGGACGAAGAAGTTACGACCAAAAAAAAATTACCGAATATCGACGTCAAGTATGCATACGGGTTTGCAAACGAATTTTCGTATCCCGGAGCAGTATGCAGACGATGTTTGCGAACTTAAACCCATGGATTTTGGTTTTAAATGATGTTATCCATACTTGGTATGTGTACCATGAAGTCCAAACATCCTGAACTAATGTTTCCAAACCTAAACATTTAAAAACCTTAAACACAGATCAAGTTAGGTAGAAACGAACGATAATCAAGGTACATGGATCATTATAAGTACTCAAACAAGTAATAAAAACATAAAACTTGCTCAAGTTTTTAGACATACCTTTTTATAAAAGTCCAATTGAATTCTACAGCCTTACCGAATATAATCGGTGCGCCCCAGTTGTTGTGCTTCCCTCACCGTATACATAGCAGGGCATTTCTTGGTGAGGATTCACTTTCAACACCAAAAAGTTGTGTTGAGGTGAACAATGTCTTGATCACCATGGCACCGAGAACAACTCTTAAATCTTGTAGTGTTGAGAAACACCCAAGGAACTGTTTTTATAAGTCTATCAAAGAACTTCGAGAGAACCCAAAAAGATTTGTGTTTCTGATTTCTTGATTTCCAACTTATAAAAAACAGTTTCTGCATATAGTTTTTAGTACTGCGAAGGGAAACTCTTTTGATAAAAAGAGACGTCCTAGATTCTTCATAAAAGAAGATAATACTACTATCTTGATAGGAAGTATCAGGAATTGAGCAATGAATCAATTCATGCTTTGAGGTGATACACTCAGATGACTGAGATTTAAACTCCTCTTGTGATTCGTTTAGTTTATTACAACTAATTGGATTACGCAGAGGAGGAGCATTTCTCCCACTGATTAGTAAATCAATATCAACCTCAACATGAATATTATTCATCATAACTTGATTTATCCTTTCAAGAGATTCTTGCTCTTTCTGGAGGTATAACTCAACATCAAGAGATAAGCTCTCAAGCTTCTTTTCAATCCCTGAAAACACTTCAAGAAATTTTAAACCTGGTGGAGGTTTAGATAGAATTTCTTCTACAGATTTTATTAAATCAGTCATGGAAGAGAATTCTGAAATCCCTGAATCTGGTGGTGCATTTATTGAGATAGCACTACTGTCCATAGAGTCAGATCGCAACAAACACAAACTTGTAAGGTCTTAAACGTGTTTGCCTGCTCTGATACCAATTGAAAAAGCGGGGGTATAACAACACCACCCAATATTTCACTTAGCAATTTGTATGGACAAACTCGAATATACTTTTAAGAGAATCAACAAAACTCAATCAATTAAAAGTACATCAACGAGTTTATATCTATCTCTCTTGATTTGATTTCCTCAAACAAAAACTGCGAGTACTAATCAAATACAAGGAATAACTTGGATGGTACCAAAGACCAATATCCAAGGATCAATTAATGACAATCAATAACCAAAGGTTGGATAACTCTAATTGATGATCTAATGCACAACCTGTATTATTTCAATTATAAAGATAAAACAATATAATGCGGAAACTGAAATAACACAGACACCAGAAATTTTGTTAACGAGGAAACCGCAAATGCAGAAAAACCCCGGGACCTAGTCCAGATTGAACACACACTGTATTAAGTCTCTACAAACACTAGCCTACTCCAAGCTAACTTCGTACTGGACTGTAGTTGAACCCCAATTAGTCTCCCACTGATCCAAGGTACAGTTGTACTCCCTACATCTCTGATCCCAGCAGGACACTGCGCACTTGATTTCCTTAGCTGATCTCACCCACAACTAAGAGTTTCTACGACCCAAAATCACAGGCTTTGACAATAAACAAATCTGTCTCACACAGAAAAGTCTATCAAAGGATCAATCTGTCTCCCACAGAAAAACCCTAAAGTTTTTATTCCATCTTTTGATAATAATCAAGGTGAACAGGAACCAATTGATAATCCGATCTTATATTCTCGAAGGCCTAGATAAATCAATCACCTCACAACAATATTAATCGTATGGTAGCGAAACAAGATGTTGCGGAATCACAAACAATGAGACGAAGATGTTTGTGACTACTTTTTATATCTTTCCTATCGGAGATATTAATCTCAAGCCAATCAATCTGATTGTACTTGTACGATAGAAGATGCAAGATCAGATCACACAACTACGATAAAAGTAGTATCGGTCTGGCTTCACAATCCCAATGAAGTCTTTAAGTCGTTAACCTGGTTTTAGAAGAAGAAAACCAAAGGTTAAAGGAGAATCGACTCTAGCACGCAAACTAGTATCACACGTGACGTGTGGGAATTAGTTTTGCACAATACTAGATGTCTCTTTTATATAGTCTTTCAAATCAGGGTTTCTCTTTGGTCACAAAGCAGACAATATCCACCGTTATATGAAAACCTGATTTAGATTCAAGATAATATTTCTCAACCGTTAGATCGAAAACTTAACTTGTTATACACAAATGAAATGCACACTTCTAGGTTTGTTAACCGTACCCAAACGTGTACATTTTTTGGTTCAACAATAGTTAACCAAGCCATATGAGCATTTCATACCAACCATATTCTTCTTCACCATAACTAGTTCAAATTACTTCAAATGAACTAGTTAGAGAGTTGTTCAATTGCAAGGAAATCTTATGTACTACACAAAACACAATTTAAGCAAAGATGATTTGATTCACTTGAATCGGCTCATGAACTTTTATAGCCACGGTTTGCAAACTGCATTCCTTAGTCTTTATAAGTTTAAGTTCAGAAATCATCTTCAGATATATAACCTTCTTAAGTTCGCATACTAGGTTCGCGGACTTAAGCAACCGGGAAGAATTTACAAACTCCAGCAGAAAATCTCGGTAAAGACTTTCCGCCGGTTCGCGGACTGGTGATCACGCAATAAGTTTGTCAACTCCAGCAGAATTTCTCGGGATGAGAAGTTCGGAAGTTTGCGGACTTGGGAACAATCCATTCTTCCGGTTTCTCTTGATCAACAAAGTTCGCAAACTTTGGTTCAAGGGATAGGACTTATGCACATATGTTTTTCCACAACAATACATATGTCCATCATTGATTATGTAATCTAAACTCTCATTCCAATCATTGAAACATTCTTAGAGGATGTTATATAGTTGTTACACCATTTCTCGTCAAAGTAATTTTCAAAGTGATTGAAACATATCATGAATTTCGTCACTAGGTAAAGATAAACATGGTCGAAGCGAAACGCTTACCAACACATATTTCGATATATAGATAGGCGAGGTATACTCGGCTCGAAATACCAAATGTGTATAATCTAAGTCTATATATAGCATACGACTTTTTGTCTCAAGAAGTAGGAGATAGAGTAGATAGAATTTTGAGTAACAGATAAGTTCAAGTCTTCACACACCTTTTTGTCGAGAAGTTCCACCGGTTCCTTGAGTAGTTCTTCTTCTTGTATGATGAATCGCCATGAAGTCCTTGAGCTCAACTACACTTTCTATCCTAGTACGAGACTTAGCTATAGTAGACTAGAAATCAAGACTTATAGTTTTGATCACTAACATTGACAAACATGCTTGAGATAGCAACGCATGCGAGTTCGACCGAACAATGCTCTAACAGAATGTGCTTCATAAAAAACAAATGTAAAACATTATTTCCTATGATGAAATCTTCACCGTAACCCATTCACATAATCATAACAGTATATACAAGATTATGTCGATGTCATATCTACAAAGTTCAAAAGATAAGCGTTATACTTCGTAGTATAATTCCCTAATACTATGATCGTACAAATATGACCATATCACATCACAAGAGTATTACACAACATGTAAAGTATATACAGCTTCGCAGTTATGTTTTCAATATATCACGACTTGAAAGATACGTTAGGAATGAAACAGTTCAAGTCAATATTACGAACCTCAAGAGGAAGGATGATGTTGTCGTTGTAGTTTGCTTCTTCTTCACATTCTTCGGGTCTTCGGAGTAATACTTTTATTTCTCAACACTCTTAGACTTTCTAGTCTAACCTAAACAAAGTTGACTCTACTTTACAATCAAGCGACTTTAGATGAGTTTTGACACACTAAAATATGACGACCAAACTTGACATACCAACGCTTGGTGAGTTCAACTGACCTATGCTCTAACACCCACCAATTGTACGACTAAAAGCTTCTTGATCCCTAAGAATTCTTTAAATGAAGCAACCATAAGAGATTTCCCCAAATAAGATTATTTTCCTCTTTGAGAGAGTATTATGAGAATATTACTAGTGGGATTTTCTCACACTAAACGCGAAGTTTTGTGTATTACGTGGTAATTTGTAAGAATTTTGTTTTCACTATTTATAGTGACAAAGGTATTTTGGACACCAAGAAATTTCGAAAATATGCAAAAGTATGCAATAAATACGAATTTCGGTTTTCACTAAATTCCAAATATTGTCCAACTAATTTGTCGATATCTCACATGGATGACAACTCTATATTAACTAGCATACAAGTATACTTTACTAATATGTAATCCAGAGATATGATTTAATTACTGGGAAATTAAAGACATATAAATTCTGAATATCAAAAGAGATATTATTTTTAAATTTCGGTTTGAGATCTCAGCTAGAGCATTAAGGAACATACTTGAACATTAAGTAATAAGAGTTTAGCACATGTTCAAAATATTATGTCAACATTAGTGAACTTTCCATGTTAACCAAAACATATTCCGATATCTGTGTAAACCCTATAGTAATAAACAAATTAGAAATATGCTTGTAATTGGTTAACCTATTAGAGACCAGTCCTGCAATGGATCCCCAAGTAAGGGATCGGTCCTGCTAAAGATCCTTGGTACTGATACTAGTATAAATACTTGCTTAAGGTATCATTCTTAGAATATATCCTTTGATTCCTTTCAACTATGAAACAAGTTTCACAAGTCTACTTTCTTAAACTCATGTAATCAAACATAGTTTTCTAGGCATAAAATACGGATTACCATGTTGCAGTTACAAAGTTCAAAAGAGAAACGTTATACTTCATAATCCAATATACCAAAGTTTATAAAACAACTAGTATATATTTCCTTGACACTTTAATCATAACGTAATGATCAAGTCACCAATACTAGAGATATATAAATATCCTTCGTATTTTATGTTCTCAACATAAATGACTTGAAAGTAAAGTAGATATAAATGAAAACAAGTCAAGTTTGTATTATTAAACTCGAACAAAATGATAATGTGTACGTTGATGTTGACACGTCATCAGGTTTTTCAGAGTAACATGAGTTTGTCTCAATATTTATAATGTTTCTAGTCTAACCTAACAAAGTTTACTTTTGTAATCTAATCAAGCAGATTCAAGTTTTGGATTTAAAATATGACAGCCACATTTGACATACCAATGCTTGATGGGTGCAACCGAGAAATGCTCTAGCAAAGTTGTTTCAACCTAAGTGTAGACTTTTGAAACCTATATGCCTCTAACAAACAAGCCTATTTGATTTCCCTTTTGCTTTAGGTTTGTATATCTGTTTCAAGTAGACAAAGTCCACGAAATCTCATAAATCTGGTAACCTACACTCAATTAGCTGAGAAACCTGGATTCTTAGTCACTACTCAAGAACAATCCGAACAAAATCAAAGAAGGGTTTAGATGTCTAGTTTGAGGAATCACAAGTCTATGATGAAGAAAACTTATGATTTTTATTTATCTCGTTCATGATTTGATATTACGAAAACCTCAAAGATCAATAAGAACAAGATTTGGATTTAAGAACTATCAAGTAAATGATAGTCCAACCGGGATTCATGAATACCTAAGTGAAATCTTTAAAATCGCAATCTAATTATGTTTCTTAGAGGAAACCTATGTTATCGAGGACGACTCTATCTTAACAAGTAGGACGTAAGAGTTCTAAGGATTGAGAAATCATGTTGCAAGAGTCTCTCTATTTATAGATATTTAAGGCTTCATATCGCTTTATACTCAATCTATGGTTGCTTGGAATTCAAGCCAACGCTTTCTCAGTTTAGATGAGATTCTTATTAGGAATACATGTAACGCCTTGAAATTACGTTGAAGAATATGCATTATGGTCCAGGATTCTGGAACCATGAACAATGATGGTTATGATGGCAAGTATTCCTTTTGACTTACAAGACTAAGTGTTGTTCAATAACACTCAAGACTTAAACAATGATCCACAAAACCAAAAAAATTTGCGAATAAATTTGTCTCAGAGGTGTGTATGAGAGTTGTAGCAAAGGCGAACATAGTTGTGAAACATTCCATGGCCTTCTGATAAATCAAAACTGGTACCGGGCATGCGTACCTACGAGCAGTTCACGAACTCAGGCTCAAGTGGTATGCGTACCTATGCTTATTCGTGGAAGTCATATCCAAGGGGTTTCGTACCTTCTCTTATCCCCAAATTCAGGTCTACGTGGTATGCATACAGGGTATGCGTACCTCTACAGTTCGCGGAATTTCAGATTGACAAGGTATGCATTTTGGATATGCGTACCTTGCCCTTAGGTATGCATATTGGATATGCGTACCTTGCTCCACACAGTTTTGAAAACTCTGTTTAAAAAATATGAAACATTTTCCAGTAGCCATCGACATTATACATCGTACTTGTGCAATTTCCAGATGATCAACTTGAAACAAAAATGATTCATGAACAATAAATTTTTCTTAACCAAGATTGTTGAGGATCTTAGAACATCCACATTGCTTGAATCATATTTCGAGAGATTTAAACAAGCTTGAACTCGAAATTTTTTATTTACAATATTAAATCTACTAAAATCTTATGACATAATCGCATAAGATAAAACGTAAATACTGTGAGTAAATAGGATATGTCAATCTTCACATACGTGTTGTTAATTAAGTTCTCGCAAATGTCTTCGTTTGTTCTCCATTCTTTGAGGATTATTCAGTGATCTCCAAGAGATGACTTTATAGACTAGAAATCAAGTTATAGTTTTGTGCAACTAACATCGACAACAAGCTTGAGATAACAAAACTTGTGAGTTCGATCGAGCAGTGCTCTAACGGACAATATTAAATAACATTTATTATTCGCATGCACTACATGGGTATAAACCTGGCTGTCAAAAATGTTAATGGTGAGGAAAATTTTATATCCCAAATGTAAGTCAACCAACCATAAGTTTGTGGTTACGGCTATGAGTTCATGATGATATTGTCGTGAACCTTAATTACGGCTAGGAATCCTTTATTTCCTAGCCGCCTTTCTACTGCAAATCAAGGGTTTTCAGCATGGAGATTAGAAGCAAAAAAATTGTAGCCAAGTGAAGTCAGTGATATACATCACTGTGGAACTTCAATTTCTTTATATACTTAGCTTTGCCTTTCAAAGTTAGAGTTTGGGTTGAACATTTTTAATAATCTAAAAGATCAGTCATAGTGGGATCATTGTTGAGGAGACATGGATATGTTGTTGGATATTTTATTATTATTATTAATATTATTTAGTATAGAAAATAAAAGAGAAAATCAACTAGCCGATGGCACTGGCTAGGTAAAAAATACAACTAGGAAGTTGATTGGCAGTCCAAAGGACCTGGATTTTATGGATTAAAAATCATGTCTTGTTAGAATCACTCATTTCTCAAAATTTTCTTCTTCTTTTCTTCCGTCTACAAAACAGTTATTTTACTTTTTTATATTGATTTCTGGCTACTAACTATAAACAAAATAATTAAGTTAATCCGGTGATTAATTTAAATAATTTAGCTAACAACGTCATTAACACAAATTAGAGGGCATCTTTTCTATTAATAAAATTAGTCGAATAAATGATTTTCAGGATTACTATTTCATGATATTTGTTTTTCTCCATCCCAAATCGTCTCGACTGCAGTTCTAACAGTAGGTTTCGTAACAAAAGTAATTTTACAAAAAAGAAAAAAAAAAAAACTCATCCGGTGTTTCCTCTCGTTGATATTTGAGGGGAGTACCCCAGAGTCCAGAGTTCAGTTCTAGGGGAACAAAACCAACTTGGTCACGATTCTCCTTTCATAAAAGCGTTTGGAACCCGACGAGTGACCAATGAGCTCTCACCGTTCTCTCTCTGGAGACTCTAAAGAGAGGCGAGTGATCAAAGATAAGACACCCTTTGGTTGGCAACCCCCACGAATGAGAGAAAGAGAAATACCTCCAGTTTGAGTAGAATATGAAAGATTGTAGACAGAGACAGTGTGTGACTCACTGACTCTAGCGAGTGAAAGAGATAATCTTACTTTTTCCTTTTTCTTTTTTTTTTCCCGTGTGTGTTTGAGTTCTTGGAGTTAAAACCTTCTGGATGACTTTGGAAAACCAAAACAGAGGCTGTCAAAACACATGAAGACGTATGTGGACGAGAGTAGTGCCATTTTGATGATCAGATACCGTTTCAAATGCTCACCTCGAAAAACTAATCCACAAAAATGTAAAATCTTCTTAATAATTCCTGCCCATTTGTCCTCATTCAAACTCCTTCTCACTACCTTATTTCTTTCACCAATTATATTATCTCCAACACTTCTCTTGTCTTCCTTCCCATTCATTCATTTCCCCTGCTGCTTCCCCCCTCCAAGGTTTGTTTTCTCTTTTCTCTTTTCTTTATTTCCTTGCACTTCTTATTATTTCTGAGGTGGGTTTTCTTCCAGTTCTTATATTCATATATGCGCGTATGAGGTTATCATGCGAAGTATTCATTTTGTAACTTAGAAATAGGGTAATCAGTTTTTAGAAATTTTGTATTTCTCTTTCTGGGTGGAGGGGTCATGAGATTAAATGTTTAAGTTATCGTTCTTAACCTATTCGAAAGAAGTTCAATGTTAATTGAGCATCCTTTTTAAATCATAATACGTTTTAACGATTTTGTATTGATGCTTCCAGTCTAATTTGCATATTTCCCTTGCTGTTCAAATAAGTACTGCACAGTTTCATAATTATTGCTTTCTTAATTCTGGAAACTTGTGAAAGATAGTGCTTACCATATCTCTGTCTTAGATTTTCGTGAATTCGGTACAGTAGTCTTGATCGAGCTAACAACTTTGTGTCTTTCATTTTTGTTCTAGGTTGTTGGAGAACAGTTTATAATATACTTGTAAAAGGATGGAGATAACCAATGTTTCCGAGTATGAAGCTATTGCCAAGGAGAAGCTACCTAAGATGATTTTTGACTACTATGCTTCAGGTGCTGAGGATCAATGGACCCTCAAGGAAAACAGAAATGCATTTTCAAGGATCCTGTAAACTTTCTCACTCTTGTCGTTTTACCATCTTTGATGTTCTTCTAACCTTAGCAATTCGTCTAATTGAGAACAATAGATGATAAGTTCCCAACTATAGCATCCATTTTTCAGATTGGGAAACCCATGATTCTTCGTAGACTGCAAATGGAAATATGGTCTTGCCTGTGGAAATATTATCCAGGCAGAATTTACTAAACAATTCCCTTGCCAAATTCATAAGGGATGTGCTGAGTTTCTTCTTTGACATTGATATTCTTTTCCCCATTTTTTTTTTCCTTTATTCTAGGTTTCGACCTCGCATTCTCATTGATGTTAGCAAGATCGACATGACTACCACCATTTTGGGCTTCAAGATATCAATGCCTATCATGATTGCTCCAACTGCCATGCAAAAAATGGCTCACCCTGAAGGTATTCAGTGTTTTATTGATCTTCTTCTCTTCTCGTATTTGCGTTTAACTGAAAAGCATGAATACTTAGTGATCTCAGGCTCATTGATGTTTAGTGTAGAATACTTAAAATCTGGTTGTCTTACAAAGTTTTGGAGTATTTTTTGAATTTTAGTATTTACAGTTAGTCTTGATGAAAATCATGTGAATGCTGAAGTTAAATTCCAAAGGTTACATCTGAGACTGTTTCAGTTTTCCGAAGCTGACAGGAACTTCAATATTAATTTAGCAGAAACAAAATTCTGTACTATCCCGAGTCTTCTGCTAGTGCATGTATTCTATATGTGAATGCTTTCTTTCTTCTCTTCTCTTGGTGGATATACATCAAATGGGACCAGGCTACTTACCTTAACTTTACCAAATGTTTGACCAACTTGAACTGATAAGGATGTTGTTGTATACTTTATTAACTAACCTACAAATCTGTGTCATTCAATCTCACACTTTTCTTGTGTTCTCTCTATTTTTCAAATAATGACTCGTATTTCTAACCCCCAATGTTTAATCTCGTGCAGGAGAGTATGCAACAGCAAGAGCAGCATCTGCAGCTAACACCATTATGGTTTGACTTCTGTAACTTTTTCTTAACTATATTAAAATTGGTAAACTTGTTACAACTAGCTTATTAACATCATTTCTCATGAATTCACAACTATCTTCTAAATCATGTATACACTTCAAGTCTTTTTTCTTAATCGAATTTGGTGCTGAAGAGTTTGGAACTCAGGTTACTGGTATCACCACCCAATGACTTTACCACCGTACTACAATGACATCGTTTATACACTTCAAGTCTTAAATTGAGTTGTTTACAGTACAAACACTGTTTCTATAGTGTAAACAATGGACTCAGTTGAGTTGAAACCCCTGAACTTTACTTTGTTTTTGCTCGATCCAAAAAGTGGAGATTCCCGTTAATATGTACTTGTTGATCAATTTCAGTGAAGCACGTTTCATATCTTTCGCATACTTTCACCAATTCATAAAAAAAATCGCCAAATAAAGTACAAACTTCAAACCCATGGAAACTTCTTTACATATGTATTGACCACAAAATTGTTTGTCCAGACATTATCATCATGGGCTACTTCCAGTGTTGAAGAAGTTGCTTCAACAGGACCAGGGATTCGTTTTTTCCAACTCTACGTAAGCACAAGAAATACTCATTTCATATTCCTAGTTAATATCAAGAAAATTGGTCTTCAGTTCTGAAAACCACACTGTGGCTGTGGTTTATATATGATTCTTCCACTTGTTGTGCAGGTGTACAAGGACAGAAAAGTTGTTGAGCAGTTGGTTAGAAGAGCGGAACGAGCTGGCTTCAAGGCAATTGCTCTCACTGTTGACACCCCAAGACTTGGACGTAGGGAAGCTGACATTAAGAACAGGTTTGCATCAAAAGTTGTGAGAGTAAAGATGTTGTACAAGTTTGGTTGAGCCTTGTACAAACTCCACATGAGAAAATAAAGCCATGGATCTCTTAGTTGTGGTTTGTACAATATTATTATGGGACAGATATCTAACATTCTCCTGTATCTAAAATTGCTCCCACAGATTTACTTTACCACCATTTTTGACTTTGAAGAACTTCGAGGGATTGGACCTTGGACAGATGGAAAAGGTGAGTACAAATTTAGTTGGGATTATTTATTCTTGAACATGATGGTCTCCAAGATTATTTTGATCTTCAATCTGCTTGCTAATTTTATGTAGACAAGTGACTCTGGACTTGCGTCATACGTTGCTGGTCAAATTGATCGAACCCTAAGCTGGAAGGTATATCGTACACCCTTTGTTGCTGACATAGATGACTTGGCTACTAAAATATATCTTAAAAGGGTATAAATATGGAAAATATCTTGCATGACATTGTAAAGAAAAACACTGAACACTTCTTGAGTTTGAAACAGGATGTGCAATGGCTCCAGACAATTACCAAGATGCCAATTCTAGTGAAGGGTGTTGTTACTGCTGAGGATAGTAAGACATATTGGATCCTTAACTCCGTAATTTGTTCATTATGGTTTCTGTATATTGTCTCCTTGAGTGGCAATATCTTTTAGTATACACGCTTACATTTCTTGTGGTGATTACACAGCTAGGTTAGCTATACAAGCAGGAGCAGCAGGTATCATCGTGTCCAACCATGGAGCTCGTCAGCTTGACTATGCACCAGCCACCATCAGTTGTCTTGAGGAGGTACGTCTAAGGATTCATAATTGTTGCTGCTCTCACATGTTAAAAGAAACACAAACAAAATCTATTTGGATTTTTGATATGATGATGCAGGACAGTAAGTAAAAATGGAGAAACTAAGAATGATATTAATGCAATCAATATAAACATGAGTGAGAAAAACAAGTAGTCAGATTTCTGCAGAACATGTGAAATTGTCTCTTGCAACATTTTTGATGTGGGAAAATTTTCAGGTCGTGAAAGCTGCACAGGGCCGAGTCCCCGTATTCCTTGATGGTGGGGTTCGTCGTGGAACAGATGTTTTCAAAGCATTAGCTCTAGGAGCTTCTGGCATATTTGTAAGTGAATAAATAAACAGATTTCCTCAGTATTATAAATTGAAATAGGCTTCTTTCAGTGGCATCTTCACTAATCTAAGTGTTGTCTTGATTTCAGATTGGAAGACCCGTTGTGTTCTCATTGGCTGCTGAAGGTGAGGCTGGTGTAAGAAAGGTACTCCAGATGCTTCGTGATGAATTTGAGTTGACAATGGCCCTAAGTGGATGCCGCTCACTCAAAGAGATTACTCGTTCTCACATTGTGACCGAGTATGATCAGCCTCGCATCGCTATCGCACCAAGGTTATAAAGCGTGTTATGAATCATCATAGCTCTATTGCGTAACTGTTTCAAGAATGCTATGGGTTAAGGTTCTTACTGCATTTATAGTTCTATCTGTCGTTCTAAGAACTCTTGTTGAGTCTAGAATTGCTTATAGTAGAAAGAATTTAAGCTTTTGATATGAAGGATTGTTATTTGTCATAAATGGCTTCTATTACAAGCCTTCTCTGTGTATATTCTTTCTTCTGATTAAGATGATGTTTTAAAACTACTTATATTCACTTGCATATTGAATTTGAGCATTTTCTAAATCGTAATGTATATTCAGACTTTTACCGTTTGATTCTTCTTAATTTGGTGTTTCACCGAGATTTTAGGTGGTTAGGGGGGGGGGGATGAACATGGATTTTTCAGGATTCTGACATATTCCTGCATCTATGAATTCTGTCAGAATCCAAGTTACAGGTCTAACAGATGCAATGTATTGCATATATATATATATATATATATATATATATATATATATATATATATATTATTAATAAAATTAACATGTGAGCAAGTATATGGTTGGTTAGGATAATAAAACTTGTAAAAAACATATGTTAAATGAAAAACTTGCCAAATTTACTAGATGCCGCTCACATGACATAACGGTTGGTTGACATTTGTGGGTAAAAAATGTTAAAGGCTTTAATCCTTACAATCAAATTTGAAGGATTTAAAAACAAATTACACACTGTGTGTGATTCAATCAATTCAACTTTTCATATGGTGTAAACAACTAGAAATTTAACTCAATTGCATCTGAAAATCCAATGAAATTTCTCACGGATATTCAAACAAATTTCTTCCCTCTGTGCAAGATCCAATAAAATGAGAAAATTTAATTTAGGGCTTGCAATAGGGAGAAGCTGCTTGAATTCTGTTTTTTCTTTTCTGGAGGAAGCGTTGCAGAGATCTCTACATACAAATACCATTGGGACTTATTTGCAGCTGAGATTGCACAACTGATGGTGTAGCTGGTGACGGCACCGATGAACAACTAGTCATTCTTTCGTTCATTTCTCTTCTTGCGAGACTTAAGATTTCTCTAGCCTGTAATAATAACGCACGTTTTAGTATATCATTTTATTATTCTGATTCCAATTTCCGTAACAGATTTGAGATTGACCTTAATAGAAAACGTTGGATTCAAAGTTTCTCCACCAATGGCGGCAAAATTAGCTAGCTAAGTAGATAATCTGAAATTCTTTAGATACGAGATGGGTTGAACGTAAAGTGTACCTGAAGTTCTATGACATCGCAAACGGAAACTCTTCCATCGAAGAAAATCGTAAGATGTTGTGGGCTTTCATCTGAACCCTCAGTCCTACATGAGAGTTAAATTAAGGTTAGAACGAGAGAGTTACAGAGAGAAACAATGGAGCATAAGAAATTAAGATGATCATTTGTTCAAAAAACTTACATAGAGTTATGATGATGATGACTGTATGCATCTATCGCCGATGAGGATGGAGGAACAAGGCAAAGTTCTCAGTTCCTTCTCATTGATAACGGTACTGTTGCTGTTTTTTTCATGTTTCTTTCTCTCTTTTTTGCTTCTGCTGTTGATAAAGAAATCATTAATGGAAAGAAATCATTGATAAAAACATTCGAATTTATAGTTTGTATTGAGTGGGCCCAATGTCTTTAAGACAGAACTCGCGAATTCGGCGGAAATCTCAGTCTGAAATATGAATGTGGATTGTGGATGAGTGGATATCTGTCGAACGCTAACACAAATAACACGTGAAAAATGAGACTGAACTTTCCCCCTTTTATTTCTTTCGGTTTTTGGTATTTGTAATTAACACGTGACTCGATGTTGTGCTGTACACAGATATGCTGTACAGAGATCATGCGCTGCGGAATCCGTAGTAGTGCGTCCGGATCGACCGTATTGTAACGACTTGGGTATATTTACTTAGAGCATCCATAGTGGGCGAGTATAACCAAATTTATGGGATGAGATCCTAACACAGTGGGACGGAGTAAAGATCAAATTTGGACCAAAGATCAAATTCCAGACCAAATATGGTCGCGACCAAATCCCAAATTCTAATATAGTCGGGCGTAAATTTAAAGTACGCTTGATGCTGGGCGTAAATTTAAAGTACGCTTGTTAACGGGCGGAGATTTAAATTACGCCCGATGAAATTTTAATTAAATAAAAAAAAAAAAGGAATGAGGCGGACTTTTAAAGTCCGCCTGTTAAAATTTGCAAAGAATGGGGCGGACTTTTAAAGTCCGCCCGATGGAAATTTAATGAGGCGGACTTTTAAAGTCCGCCTGTTAAAATTTACAAAGGATGGGGCGGACTTTTAAAGTCCGCCTGATGGAATTTTAATGGGGCGGACTTTTAAAGTCCGCCTGACGAAATTTTAATCATTTACCGTTGCGTCACACCACGGACTAAACCCAAATTTTGGTCTTTTTTTTGATCTTTGATCTTTGGTTTTGATCGCACCACTGCAGTTGCTCTTACCCATGGAAAATTCGAAATCCCCAGGATCGATTGATTGCTGTCACGAGCCTTTTCTTTGAGAATCTTTCTTCGTTCTTCCAGTTGCAGTGAGGCCTTGAATATACTCTATTAGAGAATATACTTCTAGTTCACACCCTAGTATCCTAGAGAAGTAATGGAAGAGATAGTCTCTATGAACCTTAAGGTTTGCGGTAGTATGCGTTAGTCAATAAGAATAACAAAATATTCTATATATAGGAAGATCAAAGAATGGAAGTAGTCACTCGTAGGGTTTTCTGCCAAAAACTGATTAGAGAAACTGATTATCCCACGTCTCCCATGTTCAACTATTCAACTCCTCTATATGCGGGCACATAGATGGATTTGGTCATGGGCCAAGGTACCTAACCTGACAGACCAAATACTAATATCTCCCACTTGCACGCATATGATATAGTACTCTCTTTGTCACATTACCAAACTCTTCATAATGGATATAGGGTGTGCGACCTCACGAGCATTACACAAATGGCAGGAGCACAATGATTAAGTTTTCATCAAACTAACCAAAGTACATCACTTACTAACTTCTCGTTTTTACCTCAGATAATTTGACTACACATGATGTAATACTCTTAATCCCTCTATGAAGCAGTATTGTACCCACACATATAAATTGTATTCATGATTTTCGACAGACGAAAAAAGCTGGCCAGCAATGAATTACAATTCGTGGTGTATCACCAAATTTTCTTCCAAGAAATTCATATCAATCCAATTCAACTTAATAGCTTTCCTAGACATGTATCATATTACGGAAATATGCATCGTATTAGAAAACATGCTAAAGTAGCATTATTAAGTATCATATTCATGACATAAACCCAAGTCAAAGGGGTTAAAGAATTGGATATTAATCTTGTGGATCACACAACAATAAAGTAGGGAATCATTCACTGCTCCCACTTTCGGTCGACTTAGCACATACAGTATGTGTATGCTATGGTGCTCACCCACTTAGGTGGGAATGTCTTATGTTAAAAATATACACCATGCAGATCTTAGTCTAGTCGCTAAAAAGTGTAGATGGGGAAAAACGATTTGCCGATTTTTACGGAATTGAGGAGACGATTGTACGGAGGAGTCTCCTTGAACCGAGCAAAATGTTTAACCTCACACAGATGCAATACAAGAAGGGAGTGGTTTAAGTTCTAGAGATCAATTTGTAGGACTCCGGCCTAAACCAGACAATGGCCGTTCTAGAGTCAATTCAGTTACAAGAGAGGATGGGTCGATCTGTATGAGGGGAGCTGAGAAATGTGTGAGATCAATGGTGATCAAGGATTGTTGGTATGTTGTGTATTTTGCGTGAAAATAGTTTCTGAATGATTGAGTTTACTCAGTTGAGAGTAATTGCTAAGACGATGAGTTCGTGTAGACGAAAGACTGTCTATCGAGAATTGTCCGTTGTTCAATCATGATTCAAAGACTTATTTATATTGCTAGAATTGTAAACGCCTTGATCCCATGAAGTGTGACAGTTGCTGGAGTCAAAGAAGGGGGAAGTGGAAATCGTGTTAAAAGCAGTTGCTCATCGTGTAGAGACTTGGTTGATTTTCTACCCACTACTTTGCTAACTCCTTCAACTGATTGCACAACTTGCTCACATTCTCATCGTGGATGAACACATGTGCCGTAGGCTGCCAGACCAAAACCCTAGTTAATATCCCCCCATGTGACACGATTGATGTCTCGTGATTGTGGACTCTGCAAGGCAGACGTGTATTTAGTTAGTCAGTTGCTGACTTCATGGGACGATGAGTCCTTGTATTGTTGAGTCGAACGTGATTTGAAAATGTTCTAAGACTCATGAGTTGAACGTGTCTGTTGAGACAGAGGTATAATTCTCGAGTAAATGTTGATAGTTAATGTGAGCAAATATTTCTCATTCGATGAATTGTTAAATATTGATAGTTGAACCAACATTACTTAGTCTGAGCAAATATTTCTCATTTGAGCAAATGTTGCTCGTTTGATGAAATATTGGTAGCAGGACCAAATATTAATTTAAAATACTGGTAACTGAACCGAGTATAATTAATTAGATTGTTGATCATGGGATCAACGTAAAATTATGAGTGTTTGAATCTGCTCATAATTATGTTTTGCAAAAGTTTGGATCGAAAACCCTAATTTTGATCAATTGCTGATCAATTGATGATTCATTGAAAATAAACCACGGAGTGAAGGAGGGACCAGATACATGGGATGATGAATCGACCATGTAACGCCCAGATGCTCAAATGAGCAAAATACCTAAGTCTCATGAAGACCAGTTGGTGAAAAGATGATTAAATGCTGGTTTAATCATTTATTCGAATAATGTTCGTCTGAACCTTAGGTGATAAAACCTAATAAATTATGAAGAGATGAAAGACCGACCAAGGGGTCATGAAACCGGCCCTAGTTGGTCACGAGATCGACTGACGATCATTTGATGAAATTCCAAGTCGTTTGGAAGAGTTCTGGACCTAATACGTGCAATTGCGCAAATTAGGTCAAATTGTGACAGTGCATGGGACCGGCTCCTTGCAAGCCAAATAGCCAACCTTGGTCGGCCAAGGTAACATGCTCACCTTGCGAAAGTGTATGTATCTAAGTCCTGAGAATTTTGATATTTTTTGATGTGCGTTTGAGAACCATTTTGAGAAAATATGAAGAAATCAAGGATTTTGCCGAAACTGAGGAAACTTCATAAGATGAAGGAAATAATAAAATGAAAGAATCATGAAGTTTGGGATCGGCTATGGCCATAGCATGGCCGACCGGCCAACGAGCACGGTCCTATGGCACTTTTCCTAATTTATTATTATTTTCATGATTTTAGGGAAATATCATGAAATCAAGGAGTTTGTTGAAATCAATGAGTTTCCTTGAAGTGAATGAGTTTCCATGAGATGAAGAAACAAACAATATTAATAATAATAGAATAAGGGCGTGTGGGACCGGCTCGATCTTGGTCGGCCGGCTAGGACCCGGTCCCGCGAGTTTTCCCTAATTTTATGTCTCTTCCTTGATTTGAAGGAAATATCATGAAATCATGAGATGATGGAAATAATTAATAAAATAAAGAATTACAAGGTGTGGGACTAGTCACGGCTAGGGCATGGCCGGCCGGCTAGTGACCACGGTCCCGTGACACCTTTCCTAATTTTATGTAATTTTTGTACAATTTCCTTAATGTGAAGGAAATACCATGAAACGAAGGAGTTTCATAGGATTAAGGAATTTCCATGAGATGATGGAAATAATTAATAAAATAAGGAATTACAAGGTGTGGGACCGGTCACGGCTAGGGCATGGCCGACCGGCTAGTGACCACGGTCCCGTGACACCTTTCCTAATTTTATGTAATTTTTGTATAATTTCCTTGATGTGAAGGAAATGCCACGAATTGAAGGGATTTGCTCAAACGAAAGGATTTTCATGGTATCAAGGAAAATAATAAAATATGATAGAATAAAGGAAGAGGCGTGGGACCGGCCACGGCGGCATGTCCGGCTGGCCGGTGGGCTTGGTCCCCTTAGACGCCTCTTTTAAATATTTTATTATTATTATTTTCTCCATGGTTTCATCGTTCCTTCGTGTAATTGAATGTTCGTTCGTGCATTCAGGTGCTCGTTAGTGCATTTATTGCCGAATACACTTGCACATTCCCTCGGGGCTTACTCGATGGTGGCTCAGATGCCCGTACGTTGAATATTTATTACTAACCCATGGAATTCAGTTGGGAAAAGCCATAAATTGAAGTAACGAAATACTATAAGAATATTTTCTAAGAATTCAATTGATGAATCTTGTGACTAGAAATAATTAATTGATGGCTTTATACTAGCAGGCATGCTGTCTAGGAGCATTATAATTATTCGAAAATCGAGGTATGAGCCAGCTGGAGCAGAACGCTCAATTCGAATGTTTATTATGTAAAGTCAGGGAACATTACGACGTCCTGAAGACGTAGTTCTCTATACTAATGAGTACGTAATACATCTAGGAGCCGTCCAATCATTTTGATTCTTTACAGAAGTGATTACTCAAATTGTTCAGTATTTATGAGATATGTCGTTTCCTCAGCTGAGAGACTACACATATACATATACTCTGAGAGACAGTATTCTCAGTCAGAGATTCTTGTGGCATGAGCTTTCATGCTTCGATGAGGGACATGAGCCTCAATACTCATCTGATTGCTGGATCAGGAACATGTATAATTATGGTTTTATGATTTTTACCCTTTGTCAAAAATCCACCATCTACAAAAAGCGCCTAACCTGAATTTCTAAACCTAGTTGTACACATAGAGACTGTTCATAAAATCACATCTGGCTTTATAACAGGCTTCATTAAGTGGTGGTCTAACTTAATGATTGATATCTTTAAGATCTCATCTTAGACATACTAAGGCGACTTATACAATTTAGAAAAGAATCAAAATACTATTACAAAAACAGGTAGTTTTTGAAATACAAATTCCCAAAAACTTCTTTTCTCTTGTCTCATCTTGCTCGCCATACTAAGCGCCAAGGCGAATCACCTGTGTGAGTAGACTAATTCTTTCCTGCAGACAACTTCAATATATGTACACATGAATAGTATATTTGAATTCTATAAAAATGTATTTATTCAAGAAAACAATCAATACTCATTCATTCACTCAAAAAAAAATGTCATCAAACAATAATCAAATGTTCTATATATCAAAGCCTAGTCAATCACATGTTCTTTACATGAGATTGGAAAACAACTCTCGGCATTGGCTTGGTCAAAGGGTCAGCCAACATCTTGTTCGTGGAGATATGTCTAAGAACAACCTTTCTTTGTGCAACTATATCACGTATGAAATGGAATCGCCTACCAATATGTTTGGTTTTTCCATGGTATTTGGGATCCTTCACATATGCAAGAGCTGATGTACTATCACTATGAAGCACCACCGCATCCTTTTCATTTTTTGAGACACCAAGACTCTTAAGAAATCTCCTTAACCATACATCTTCTTGGACAACTGCTGAAAGTGCAACATACTCTGCTTCCATAGTGGAAACAGAAACACACTTCTATTTATTACTACACCAAGTGATTGCACCACCTCCTAGTTTAAACACATAAGCTGAAGTAGACTTGTACTCGTCTTTATCATTACCCCAATCGGCATCGCTAAATCCGTTAAGTCTAATATCATCACCATAGTAACAAATGGGAAGATCAGCAGTCCCTTTAAGATAACGAAATATCCTTTTGATCACTTTCCAGTGATCCGGTCCATTGGTAACGGCTTACCATACCCATTGCGAAACTTATGTCAGGTCTAGTACACAACATAGCATACATTAGACTCCCAACTGCAGATGCATAAGGTACTTTGGACATATAACTCTTTTCTTCGTCATTCCTTGGACATTGATCTTTACTTAGGACCAAAGTTTTATCCATAGGAGTGTCAACGGGTTTGCAATCATGCATTCGAAAACGTTCAAGAATTTTCTTTAAGTAAGTCTTTTGCGACAAACTAAGAATCTTTCTTGAGAGATCTCATGTGATCTTAACACATAATACATAATTAGATTCACCCATGTCCGTGATTTCAAAATTAGAGGACAACTTCTTAGTGGTGACAATACCTTCAAGATCATTACCAGCTAATAGAATATCATCGACATACAATGCTAGAATAAGAATACTTTCTTTGGATTGTTTAATGTATACACAATGGTCTTCCTCAATCGTTTCATAACCAGCAGAGGTGATAGACTGATGGAAATACATATACCACTGTCTAGATGATTGTTTAAGTCCATAACTGGAACGTTTTAGACGGAAAACTTTGCGCTCTTGTCCCTTGGACTCAAAACCCTTAGGTTGAGACATGTAAATCTCTTCGTCCAGTTCTTCATTGAGAAATGCAGTTTTAACATCCATTTGGTACAATTCTAAATCCAAATGTGCGATTATAGCAAGCATGAGACGAATTGAGGCAAACCTCACCACAGGGGAAAAATTTTCCTCATAGTCAATGCCCTCTTGTTGGGTATATCCTTTTGCTACTAGGAGAACCTTGTATTTGTCAATTGAACCATCTGTCTTGCGCTTAATTTTAAAGACCCATTTGTTTCCAATAGTCTTTCGCCCAGGCGGAAGGTCAACATAATCCCAAACATCATTGTCTTTCATTGACTTTATTTCATTCTGCATGCCAGCAATCCATTTGCCGCTAGCAGGTGATGAAACCGCTTCTTCATAAGAAGTAGGTTCATCTTATATACTCGCAGCACACATTAATATTCCCCTTTCAATCTCAAAACGACGACGGGGTACTTTTTGATGCTTACTCCTGCGTGTCTCAAGGTCTTGGGGCTCTAGTGGGATACTCCCAATAGGATGAAGATCACTCTCATTATCTTCAGCGAGTATGGGTTGAGAAACTAATTCCCTACCCTCGCTAGAAGATGGAAATATGTCAACATTATCTTCTATTTCAAATAGTTCCAAGTCCTTGTTAATGTCACTGATGCGAGAAAAATCATCTTCAATTAAAACAATGTCTCTGGAATCTACTTTAGTCGTTCCTCCACTTGGATGTTCACCATACATCACATGACCTTTTGAGAAATCATAATACCTTATAAAGACAAGCTTTCTTGCTCTAGGTCCTAGCTTCTCGTACATATGGGAAGTGTTGTGAATAAAACCAGCTGAACCCCATGGGCGCAAATTCCCTAAATTGGGTTTTTCGCCTTTCCATAGTTCATATTGTGTAGTAGGAATTGACTGTGACGGGACACAATTTAAAATGTAGGACGCATTCATAATAGCATCCCCCCAGAAAGATATTGGGAGGTTTTCCTGCGCCATCATTGATCTAACCATATCCAATAATGTTTTATTCCTTCTCTCTGTGACACCATTTTGGTGCGGAGTATAGGGAATAATAAGCTGCCTAGTTATACCCTTTGTTTCACAAAATTCTTTGAACATATCAGATAAGTATTCGCGTCCACGGTCAGTACGGAGAGTCTTCAAACTCTTCCCAGTTTGATTCTCAACCTCTGCTACAAAGCGCTTGAAACAATCCAAGGATTCGTAGCGGTGAGCGATCAAATATACATAACCAAATCACGTATAATCATCAATAAATATAAGAAAATAGGAATAACCATGCCTAGATTTAACATTCATAGGTCCACAAATGTCAGAATGTACTAACTCAAGAGGTTGAGTAGCACGTTTAGCCTTACCAAAAGGCTTTCTACAAGCTTTACCTTCTAGACAGAGTTCACAAACAGGTAAGGAAACTTTAGCGAGTGGGCCAAGATGGCCTTCTCGATCTAAGCTTGTCATCATATCTTGCCCAATGTGACCTGTTCTAGCATGCCAAGTCATACAATCATCAATAGCACTACTACTAGCATTAATTACTAAAACATCCGAAGAAAAAGAATTAAACAAATCTAATTTAAAGAAGTTATTAATTAAATAACCATGTCCAAAAAAAATACCATCATAAATGATGTCCAATCTACCATCTTCAATTTTAAAAGAATATCCAAAACTAAGAAGTGCAATAACCGAAAGTAAATTATGATGAATTCCATGTACATAAAGCACATCATGAAGTGTTAAAATGTGTCCAGAGCGCATATGAAGTTGATAAGTACTAACTCCCAAAGCTTCCTCACTTGAGTCATTGCCCATGTAGACTCTTTGTGTACCACGTGAAAGACTTCGATAATTTACGAAACCCGCTCGATCTCGAGCTACATGTCTTGTTGCTCCCGTATCTACAATCCATTCAGTAAGAGAGTGAGCAACCAGTATATGTGTACAAACACAAATGTTTACAGAGTTGGGTGAAAAAGGTACCTTTTTAGGCTCAGCGTACTTACGGCCAAAATGTCCATTCTTACCACAGTTGTAGCATTTCATCTTGGACTTATCCTTTTTACCAGCTCGCTTGCCACGACGGCGCTTAGATGTCTTTTCTACCTTGCTGACATTTTTTTGGCTATTGTTCTTGCGCTTACCCTGTGGTTTGCGCTCATCTTGAGCACACAAGGCAGCCACATGTGTCGCCTCTTGGCACTCAGCCTCAAGATCAACGTGCCGAGAGATATCAGAAAAATTCTTGATGCCTTCATTATGAGTCAAAATTTGTTTCATATGCACCCAAGAATTAGGAAACGACCTTATCACAGCTAAAACTTGTTGTTCATCAGTAAGAATATTCCTAGCAGATTTTAAATCACGAATCATAGACGACATCGTCCTAAGATGTTCAGTCATTGAATGCTTGGGAGCTTTTCGGTAAACCTCAAATTTCAGCACTAAGCTGCGAAGTCTAGTAGTGGACGTACCACCAAAGTCAAATTTCAGCTGATCCCACATCTGCTTGACTGTAGGAAAATCCTCATATTCTCCAATAAGATCATCATGCATGCTACTCAACATAGCATAGCGTGCATGGCGATCTTTCTTAAACCAAGCTTCGTAGGCTTCAAGGTCACGACGGGCTTGTACAGAATTACCTTCTTGAGGTCGGATCATTTCATTTGTCAACAGTTCTGTTTGATCTTTGGAATCCAACAAGTACTGAACTTTCCTATACCATATTTCATAGTTCTTCCCCTCTAGTTTGTAACCTTTGTTGAGATCAGCAATCAAACTCTCGGTAGCCATTTCTACACGTATTTTGCACAAAGATTGACATTATTATTATGTGTACATTCTAAATACTGTCTCAAAATCTAATTGATAAAAATAACATTTACATACATATTTAGGATCGAAAATTTCGCTAGGCTCATAATCATCACCTAAATGTGTACTTCAACACGAAATCTATCAATTAATTCGGACTAGCAATGTTTAAAGTACAAAACTTAAAACAATGGAACCACTTAAACGTACACAACAAGCATACGTTGCAAACAAAGAACATGTGATCATGATTAACCAAGCAATCATACATGCCAAGTATTTTCATTTAGTAAGAGCATTTTATGGATACAAACATGTGATCATATCATACATTTTAAAAGACACATTACAAATTATCACAAATTAATTTTCAACTAATGAAAATAATATGAGCATCCCTACTGTTTCCGAAGACATTTGTATACACAGAGTACACACTGATCGGCAACAACAGAATATACACTGTCAGCTCCATTAGCTATAAGCCAACTTGGGTCACTAAGCCCATCTTTGCTATCCATAAGACCTCTTGGGTCATTAATCCTAGATAAGTTATATCTTCATGCTCGGGTATAAACACACACAGTAGTTCCAGTAAAATAAAAAGAATGATTCATACAGCAAGCAAAACATGGTGACTCTTTTTACAAACAACATGAAGATAAAATAAATCATTCAAGGATCATAGTATAGAGAAAACATGAAGATACAAAATCATTTTGCTTCACTATACAAATAAGAACCCATCTCAAAAATCATTTTCAACTAATTAAAATGACGCGAGCATCAACAGTCAAGAACATGGTATACAACCATTTTCTTGTTTCTGACATTGTACCGAGCAGAAGTATGCATAGGTACAGAGATATGGATTTATTATAACAAATATATAACCCCTCCTGATACAATTCCTAAGTACTGGGCACTAAGTCCATTACTGATTGTATCCTTTTGCTCGGGTTTGAAAGCTCATGGGAGTTTCATAAAACATACACATTCAAACAGATGTTTAACTTGACTGACTCTTTAATCATGGAAACAAATCTTATAATACACGGATCATGGTATAACAAAACAAAAACACTCATCATGATCACACTATACACATCACATATACAAACAAGATGCATAGATCATCATAGCATTACAGTGAAAACATAAAGATAACCATCATGTATCACTGTTTAATTTGGTACCTGTTAGAGCATAGCTCGATTGAACCCACCAAGCGTTGGTATTTCAAGTTTGGTTGTCATATTTTAGTGAATCAAAACTCATGTTAAGAGTCGCTTGATTATGTACTAGAGTCAACTTCGTATAGGTTAGCTTGAAAATATTAGGATATGGGACATTACAAGTATTGCGAAGACTTGAAGATGTGAAGAAGCAAGGAGCTACAACGACAACATCATCCTTCCACTTGAGGTTAGTGATATTTGATTTGAAATGTTTCATTCCATAACGTATCTTTCAAGTCGTGCATATTGAAAACAAAACTGCGAAGCATGATTGAACTCTAGATAGACATAGTATTAAAGAATACAATACTAGGTTTATTGCTTAACCATTAAACTTTGTAGTTAAGACATCGCCATAATCATTTGAATGCTATTGTGATTACGTATGGGTATGAGGTGGGGATTTCATCCTAGGAAACAATGTTTACATGTGTTCTAAGGAAGTAAATTCATGAACTTGGTTTGTGAATCGAAAAGGAAATCGCCAGGTGTTATTGGTATTGTTATTCATTGCATATCTTGTGAACAACCGATATGTGTGATTAGTATAACCGTTCATGACTTGTTTGCGTTCTTGGTAAAACTATTCACAAAGGCCTGACTTATGTATTGATATGACTGATAGACACATTTTTGTGTCCGATTTGTCTCGATTCTATATATTGTTAGGGCTTATTTTTGAACTTATTATGGTGTTTTATTTATTTGTAGGTATTTTTGGCCAATAAACATTTTTGGAAAAAATTGGCTCGAAAAGTTGTCGGAAAGCACCCGGAGGACACTTGCTATTCGGACCCCCGGTTTGGATAAGGGGCACCCCCAGGACACCCCTTAAGAAAACTGCTAAAGGCACCCCTACTCTGGATAGGGGGCGCCCTTTTATCTTCACCAGAATTTTGGCGGAAAAAAAAACTGAATTCAAATTCAGTTTTGCAGCGGAATTTTCAGGCGAGATTTTGCTGGAGTTTTGGCCGGATTCAATGGGCCCTTTGGATTGGATATATCCTGTTATGACTAAACAGGGCTGGTAGGTGTGATTGGATCAAATGAGTTGGGCTAGATAAGCCGGAAGAAGAAACAGAGGAGCTGGATGTTTATCGAAGTTCTGTTGATGACTAGGAGGATATTTAGTCGGAGTTTGACGTGGAGATGGATTGGAATTTAGTTGATGAGTCAAAACAGGATTGGTATGAGCTTTAGATTCGATAAAACAGTGATAAATCTTCGGTTTGGGCGAAACATGGAAGTAAAGTTATTATCGGACTTTCTGGTTATATATATGGGAGTTGGCGAGATTCTGGAGAGGTTAACTATATTTGGGACTCTATCTTACCTTATTTGAGAAGTTTACAACTCACGGAACCACGTAGAAAAGCTTGGCAGGGAAAGAAATTCTGATACTTGAGGTGGAGGAAAGATAAGAATAGCCGAAGATTTCTTGAATTTCAATCGACCTGTGGGCTATAAAAGGAGTTAGGATAGCTCATAGAAGACCTACGTACACTTTGGGGAAGTTTAGAGAAGAACAGAGAATGAAATCAAGAGTTGCAGGAAATCGTTTCTGCTGGTGCACAAGGAAGAACACGAAGAACAAAAGGCCATTGAAGACAGTCGTTTATGGGGTCTTAAAATCAGCGACAAAGCAACAGTATTTACAACAGTTTTCTGTAATAGTTCCATTGTAACAGCAGTTTTGTAACTCCGATACACTCTTGCAAACAGTCTGTGTTATTACTTTTCACTCTTTTAATCATCTTTTGAGCAACAAACACATATTTTGAGACCATGATTAATATGAGGAGCTAAACCCCATTGCTGAGGCGATAGAGGAAGCTATTTTTCCAACAAAAAGTGGTATATTCTATTTTATCTTTTTATTTGCAATAATTATATGATTATTTGCCTTGAACTATTATTGAATATGATTTTTATTTGAGTGATTGCGATCTATTTTGATGGATTATGCTTAGTTTTAAGACTTTCGATGCTTCATACTTGGTATTTACAATTACTACTTTTGAAAATCTACTTGTTGCAATATTTTAGAATCAAATTAAACGAGAAAACTGCATAAATATAAGTATTGGTTTAATCACTTTGAACTTGGAAAATAGTGGAATCTTAGCCTCAGTGTTCTTTTAATATTGATATCAACTTTGATTGAGTTTGCTATAATTTTTAGTGAGTTTTCTATTTTAATGTTAGAATTTAAGTCTAATTAATATCCTTCACAAGTATGAGAATCGAACCACTTTTACCACTATCTACAAATCACATCAATTTTTGGCGCCGCTGCCGGGGAACAATCAATATGTGTGATTAGTATAACCGTTCATGACTTGTTTGTGTTCTTGGTAAAACTATTCACAAAGGCCTGACTTATGTATTTGTATGACTTTTATTCGTGAAACCGATCTTAAGTAATCACCTGAGATGGTATGATCGAGTTTGTGATTTTATGTCTGACCAAGGTTAAGTATGACCTTGTTATCATAAAAAAACCGTGTTAAAGAACTTCCCAATAAGGATATCCTCTCCAATGCTGCAGAGGATGTTGTCGTTCACAAGCTCCAAGACCTCAAGACTCAAGAAGGTCCCAAACTGTCTATTTGACCCTAGTTCGTCTCTGATTTTGCATAGGAGGTTGGTTTTGGCTTAGCTTGTTTTTGATCTTATTGCCTAGTAAATCTTCTATTTTTCTTGTTTTACTTAGAAGAATAACTAGAGTTCGGAATATCCATTATTGTGATTACACATAGCTATGTCCAACGTTTTCATCTTCATGTTTTTAGATTTATTGGTTTAAATTCTAAATGTATTTGGAAGATGATTTTTGCAGTATTAATCTTTATGATTTTCTATATTGCAATATTGTTATGGGATATGTGTGTTTACGACCGTGAACTTGATTATCTCATACTTTGTCAAAAGTAAAGTCGTTCGTGAGTTGATATGTATATATTGATGAAAGAATGAATTGACTTTTGACAAATACAAAAGTTAAGCCTATTATGTCTATTTTTGATGGAAGATAGGTTAAAATATTTTGTGTTCAAGTATTATGTCTATTAGATGTCATTGTGCAAATGGTGATGGAAAATAGAATAAGTCCTTAATTATTCCACGGTATTAGGTCGATCTCTGATCCATAATTTGTGTACATACTGTGTTGTTCCATAAGGTGTCTTATGCTAAGCTCTATCGACTGATTCATTGTTTTGGAATAGTTGTTATTCCATGAGATACTTTGTGTCGAGCATCACCAATTAAATTGATTACTTTTGTGATTAATTTAATTGTGTATTTCGATTAGATTAATTATGGATTTTCTTATGATTAATCTAATTGAGTGTTGTTAAATCTCCATAAGTTTACTTGTGTTGAGCATTTCCGATTAAGTTAATCATGGATTCTCTTATGATTAATTTAATATTTTGGATTCAAATTCATACTTGTATGTAATTTGTTATGTCCAAAGAAATCCTTCTTTTCTTTTTGAAATTAAGGTCGCTCTTGTTGTTCTTTCGGGAATGACATATTATGGGGGAGAGTTCTTTTGAACTTGTGCTTAATTTCCAAATATTTGTGGGGAGTGTTGCTGTGGAATATTTTAAGGGTTATCTTGTATATTAATAAACTCCTTGATGAATGCATTTAGCTTCGGCTTTATGATTGCATCTAAATAAGATGATATATGCTTTCTTTTGGCCATGAAATCTCTCTTTCGGAAATTTCATTAGGATCCCGTTCTTGTACCTTTGCCAATTTTATTGACAAAAAAGGGGAGAATTAATATGTAGTTCACACTACAAATACATAAGGTTTTCGAATTATTATGTAAGGGGGAGTGGTTTCCATGTGAGATGGAGTATTGACTAATGGGAAGTGACATATCACCATAGTCTTGTTGTTAAAGTTGTGATACAATTGAACTTTGACGCTGTGTAATGATACTATGACACTGTATAACAATGATTGAGAACTCTTGTTTTCTCGTTGTTATAGCTACGGATTTTCAACAATGATGATGCTAAACTTACAACATTTGGGATCATTGGAGTACTTGGGAGTGATGAAGATTTCAAGTAATGTTGAAGATTAGGCATGTGGAATAGGAGCTACAAAAGTTTATTTATATATTTTTTGTATTCCATATGTATTGATAGTTTTGTCACTAAAATTGACAAAGGGGTAGATTGTTAGAGCATTGCGCGGTTGAAATCGCATGCATTGCTATCTCAAGCATGTTTATCAATGTTAGTGATCAAAACTATAATTCTTGATTTCTAGTCTACTATAACTAAGGTCTCGGACTAGGATAGAAAGTGTAGTTGAGCTGGCAATCATCATACAAGACGAATGACTACTCAAGAAACTGGTGGATCTTCATCGACTAAAAGGTATGTGGAGACTTGAACTTATCTATCACTCAAAAGTCTATTTATCTCCAATCTTGAGAAAAAAGTCGTTTTGCTATATAAACTTAGATTATACACATTTGGTATTTCGAGCCGAGTTTACCTCGCCTATCTATTTCTCGAAATATATGTTGGTAAGGATTTCGCTTTAGCCAAGTTCATCTTTACCTAGTGACCAAAGTCATGTTATGTTTCAATCAATTTGAAAATTTCTCTGATGAAAAATGGTTTGTGAATAACAACTATATAACGTCCTCTGAGAATGTTTCAATAATTGAAATCAGAGTTTAGACTATATAACCATTTGGAGGATATAAGCATTGTTGTGGAAACAAATATATGTATAAGTCCTTATTGCTTGAACCGAAGTTTGCAAACTTTGTTGATCAAGTAAACCGGAGAAGTGCGTGAGCTAAGTCCGCGAACTCAGTCCGCGAACCCAGTCCGCGAACTGGCGAAGTTCTCAAACCCGAGAATTTCTGCTGGAGTTTGTAAACTCCATCCGAGAACTTAAGTCCGCGAACCCAGTCCGCGAACTTGAGTTGGTTATGTATAAAAACGATGTTTAGTGAACTTATCTTTATAAACTAAGGAATGCAATTGCAAACCGTGTCTATAGATTTCATGAACCGATTCATGTGAATCAAATCGTTTTTGCTTCAATTGTGTCTTGTGTAGTACATAAGATTTCCTTGCAATTGAACAACTTTCTAACTAGTTCATTTGAGTCATTTGAACTAGTTATGGTGAAGAAGAATATGTTTGATATTAATGTGATCATACGGCTAACCATTTGGTTAACTATTGTTGAACCAACTAATGTACAAGTTTGGGTACGGTTGCACAATCCCAGGAACGTGTATTTCATTTGTGTATAACAAGCTATGTTTTCGATTTAACGGTTGATAAATATTA
The DNA here is from genome assembly GCF_003573695.1 of Papaver somniferum. Taxonomy (NCBI): domain Eukaryota; kingdom Viridiplantae; phylum Streptophyta; class Magnoliopsida; order Ranunculales; family Papaveraceae; genus Papaver; species Papaver somniferum. Next base: position 38,442,308 of record NC_039363.1, read on the forward strand.
GCTTGAATCTAAATCAGGTTTTCATCTAACGGAGAATATTGAATGCTTTGTTACCAAGCTAACATTGATTGCAAACCCTGATTTGAGAGACTATATAAGGGAGAACTCTAGCAACTGGGAAACCTAATACCCACACATTCTGTGTGATACTAGTTGTGCTAAGATAGAGTCGATTCTCCTTTAAACTTTGGTTTCTTATTCTAAACCAGGTTAATGACTTAAAGATTTCATTGGGATTGTGAAGCCAGACCGATACTACTTTTCTTGTAGTTGTGTGATATGATCTTGTTGTTTCTATCGTACGAGTACAATTGTAATAATTGGCTTGAGATTTCTATCTTCGATAGGCAAGATAAAAAGTAATCACAAACATCTTCGTCTCATCGTTTGTGATTCTACAATATCTTTTTTCACTGCGTCGATTAAGAATATTGTGAGGTGATTGATAATACTAGGATGTTCTTCGGGAATATAAGTCCGGATTATCAATTGGTTCCTATTCACCTTGATTTATCAAAAGACGGAACAAAACTCGTAGGTATATTCGTTGGAGACGGATATATCTATTACCATAGACTTTTCTGTGTGATACAGATTTGTTTATTAAAGTCTTCGACTTTGGTTCGTTGCAACTCTTGGTTGTGGGTGAGATCAGCTAAGGGAATCAAGTATGTAGCATCCTGCTGGGATCAGAGACGTAGGAGCATAACTGTACCTTGGATCAGTGTGAGATTGGTTGGGGTTCAACTACAGTCCAGACCGAAGTTAGTTTGGAGTAGGCTAATGTATATAGCGGCTTAATACAGTGTGTGTTCAATCTGGACTAGGTCCCGGGGTTTTTCTGCATTTGAGGTTTCCTCGTTAACAAAATTTCTGGTGTTTGTGTTATTTCTTTTCCACATTCTATTTGTTTATATAATTGAAATAATACAGGTTGTGCCTTGTTCAATCAATTAGAATATCTGACCTTTTGGTTGTTGATTTAAATTGATTGACACTTGGATATTGGTCTGTGGTACCATACAAGTTATCTCTCTTTGATAAAGACTCGCAGATTTCTATTTGCTTGAGTATAGATCAAATCGAGAGATTGAGATATAAACTCTTTGATGTACTTTTATCTAAACTGAGTCTGACTGTCTAGTTGATTCTCTAGAAAGTATATTGGAGTTTGTCCATACAGATTTCTAAGTGAAATATTGGGTGTGGTTGTTAGACCCCCGCTTTTTCACTCTTTCCAGGAATACGTTGGTTGGGAAGCTAAAGATCTTTGATCATGAGCATACATCTAAATATGGAAAGGATGTTGCTTTCAAAACACAGAAGAACACTAAATTACTTGACAAAAGTAAAAGTGTTTGTATCTCTGAAGATGATATTACTGAGGATGATTCATCAGATGAAGATATTGACAAGTTAGTCTCTTTGATCTTCTATTGAAGAGAAGTAAACGGTTCACCAGAGATAAACCTAGGTCATCAGTTAAACCTCAGAATTGCGTTCCTCCTAAAAACAGGGATGTTGACGAGACTGGTGACGAGGATATGCCACAGTGCTTTAAGTGTAAAGATTTTGGTCATTTTGCAAATGAGTGTCCGAGCCGCAGAAAATACATTGGGAACGAAGGTCTTGCTGCAACTCTTAATGAAATGTTTGATCACTATGATTCTAACGAAGACGAAAAATCAAGTGTTGCACTTTTTTGTGAAAATATTGACTTTGATGATTGTAGCAATACATGCAGCAATCTTGATATTCTTTCAGAAGAAAAATCAACTAATCTGGAAGAAAATGTTGACCTTTCTGTTGGAAACTCTTTGTCTGATTTTCCAGGTTCCACTATGTGTCTAGAAACTTACACAACCTTGGCATCTGAATCATCCTCCATGTTGACATGCTCTTATTTTTTTTCTCAAAGGTCATGAACTTTCAAAGTTTTTCAAGTACAAACACAAAGTGAGATATGTCAATAAACTTCAAAGAAGAGCGAATCGATTAGCAAACAAGCTCAAACTTTTTCAAAAATTATCAGAGGTATTTTAACGCATATCTTCTTCAAATAAGTTAGTTTCCAAAGGAAAGATAAGACCACTAGAGGAGAAATCATGGTCTAAGCATTTTGTGAAACAGGTTCCTATGAATTCCTTTCAAAAAGGTTATGGTGGACAGATTATTATTCACCCTAGCACAACTTGATTGTGTTGTGCATCTTGTCTCATGTGCCTGATCAAAAGAGACAAGATTGTGCACACCTCAGCTTTAAGAAAAGAGAAATGTTTTTATTATTGTCTTGTTTTTCTCTTTTAGCTTTGCTGTCTTTTGAAAGTTTGGAATTCTTCCATCCTTTCATATCTAATTGATATTAGAAAGGACTTCCATGATAAAATAGGGTTATTCTCGATAATTCTACTATCTTTAGCGTTGTGAATTGTGCGTGCACGAACTTGTGTGTTTAAAGGTTCTGTAACCATACATTCCTTTTTTCTTCTCTCAAACTCTTTTTATCTTTAGATTGCTTGTTGAGTTTAATTGTGATTTCCTCTCACAATCACGTGCTCTTATGGATACTCCAAGCATCATGTCTTCCAATGGAAAAAATCTTGATATGATTACAAGCCATAAATCATGAAGGAAAAATATAGATCTCCATTACCTCCAAATTTGAAAATACAAAGAAGGAATGTGAGGAAGCCAAGTGATGTTCCTTCAAATTCTCAAAAGTTTTCTGGTGTTCTTGAAGAGATGAAGGAAACAAGGAAGGAGATTCAGCAAATAAAGTCTATTGTTATGAGAACTCTTGAAATTCAGAAGGCCCTGGTTCGACATCATCATCCTAGAAGGTTTGTTGGAATTGACCACTATCTTCATGAACCGTATGCTCCCATGGCCGTTGACGACAAGGCGTTCGGGGACGATAAACAATTTTTCAGAGGTCTCAATGTACATGAAACTTCTTATGAGAATTTATTCTTATGCTTTTAAGAAGGATAAATAAGGTTTGGAATAGCCATTATTGTGAGTACACATAGCTATTGCCAACGTTTTCATCTTTAATGTTTTTAGATTTATTTATTTAAATTCTAAGTTTTGTGGAAGATGATTTTTGCAGTATTAATCTTTATGGTTTCATATATTGCAAATTATTATGGATATGTTGTTTACGTACGTGAACCTTGACTTCCCCATACGTGTTCAAAAGTTATCTCTATTATATGTCGGTATGAAAGTATCGATTAAAGATAGAATGGACTTTTGAAATACAAAAGTTAAGTCTATTATGTATTTATGCATATATTGATGGAAGATAGGACGAACTTTTGTCTACAAAGATTAAATCTAGTGTATGTCATTATGCAAATGGTGATGAAAAAATAGAATGAATCTTTGTTTATTCCACAATATTGGTCTTTCCATGATTCACATCTTTGTGTATATACTGTGTTGCTCCGTAAGTTCTCTTATGTCGAGCATGGCCAATTGAATTGACCATTTTTGTGGTTATTTCAATTGTGATTTTTGGATACAAATTCATGTTCTCATGTGATTTGTTTATGTCCAAAGAAATCCTTCTTTTCTAGTAAAAGTAAGGTGGCTCTTGTTGTTCTATCGGGAATGACATTTTATGGGGGAGAGTTCTTAATTGAACTTGTGATTAATTGCCATATCTTTGTGGGGAGTGCGGTTGTGGAATATTATAAGGGTTATTTTGTATTTTTATAAACTCCTTGATGAATGCATTTAGCTTCGGCTTTATGATTCCATCTAAAAAGTTGATATGTTGTTCTCATTTAGTCATGAAGTATCTCTATGAAAATTTCATGAGGATCCCACTAGTTTTCGTACCTTTGCCAATTTATATTGACAAAAAGGGGGAGAATTAATGTGTAGTTTCATACTACAAATACATATGATTTACGGATCATTATATAAGGGGGGTGGTTTTCATTGTGAGATGAAGTATTGACTAAGGGGGAGTGATACATATCACTGTAGTATTGTTGTCAAATTTGTGATACAATTGAACTTTGATCCTGGTTAATAATACTATAACACTGTATAACAATGATTGAGAGCAATTGTTTCCTCACTGTTATCGCTACGGACCTTCAACAACTATGATGCTGAGTTGAACACGTTTAGAATCATGGATTACTTGGAAGTAGTTAAGATTTCGAGTCGCGTTGAAGATGCCAAGGAGATCAAGCATTTGGATGAGAAGCTATAAAGTTTTATTTATTTTGTAATCCATACGTACTGCTCGGTCGAACTCGCATGCGTTGATATCTCAAGCATGTTTGTCAATGTTAGTGATTAAAACTATAAGTCTTGATTTCTAGTCTACTTATAGATGTCTCAGACTAGGACATAGATTGTGTATTTGAGCATTATACTTCACGGCGTTCATCATTTGAAGACGAATAACTACTAAGGGGATCTTGTGGAACTTCATCAACAAAAGGTATGTGGAGACTGAAACTCATCTATCACTTGGAAAGTCTATTTATACTATATCTCCTATATTAAGACATAAGTCGTGCTATATAGTTTTCTACTATGCACATTTGATATTTCGAGCTGAGTTTAACTCACTTACATATTTCTCGAAATATGTGTTGGTAAGCTTTCGCTTCGAGGAAATGTTGTAATGGGTAATGTTTGAGGAAATGAAGAACATTTGGTGATCAAATCTGAAGAAGAAGAAGAAGATGATGAAAATATTTTGGTACCAAGCTTTACTTGGACTCTTCTTGCAACTTTCCACCCACCATTATTCAAACAGCTGCTCTGCATCTCTTGGAGTTTAAGTCGGTTGCACATCCACAGAAACAGTGGAGGAGAAGTTCGTCACGTTGACAAGAGCTAAGTAGTCAGCGACTCAGCGAGTCCTGAATCTTCTAGAGGTGATATTCAATTATTTGGGAATATAATATGGAAGTGCCGACCTTTACCCACAAGTTAATTAGACAGAGGTCTCTCCATATAGGCAATGAGCATTGTTAGTAAAGTTTTTCCACAAGGTGCTATGAAACCATAAATTCAATGATGTTAATGGGGGTACCATTTTCTGTTAATGGGGGTACCATTTTGCTTGGGGGTGTACCAAATTGTATATAAGATAAAACATATTTTGGTAAGAGATTGGTACACAGAAATTGCTGGAAAGCAAATCAAAATTATTTGGGTAAACAAAGTGAATAATCTGCAGGTCAAAAGGTTCATTCCCAATCATTTAAATGTGAGATTTTTTTTGGTAAGTCATTTCAACGTGAGATTCACTGACTGAGGTTATGTCAATTGGGTTTTAGAAAAGGGAAAATTAGTCTAAGGCCCCATCCATGGTTAGCCATAATATTGATATAAATTAGTTAACCTAATTGAGGGATATAAATTACTTTCCCCGACCAATAGTGTCTGCTAAGGGGTGTTTTCCGAGGGAAAAAATACTAAAATACCCTTCCCTCAAAATAAAAATCTAAAAACTTAAAATCAAAAAACAAAATCATATCTCCCATTTCCATCTTCACTTCTTATTAATCTCTTTTAGGGTTAGGGCTTTGAAACCTAAATATTCCCCGTTCCCTTTCAAATTCTAAATTTTCCCCATTCCCTTTCAAATTCTCTTCTCCTTCTCTGCCAGCTCCTCACTTTGAAAACGAATTCCTTTTTTTACATTTTGAAGTAATGAAGACCATGCCGGAAGTGATGAAGACCATGTCGGTAGTGATGAAGACCATGCCGGAAGTGATGAAGATCATATGTTGGAAATATATATTTTTTTTTACATCTGCGGAAGTGATGAAGACCATGCCGAAACTAAATGCCGGCATGCTCGATAGAAATCTATCAATGCCGATAGTCAATTGAAAAAAATTTCAATTTTCTGGATACTTTGCATCATGTGCCAGCAAAGAAATTTAAGCAACATACTATCTCGTTAGCAGTACCGGCATGCTCGATAATTAACTGACTGTGCCGACAGTAGATTGATTAAAACCAGATAGCGGCAAACATTTATAAAAAATTTCACTTTTGTACCGGCATAGTTTTTTCGGTTCAATACAATGTCGGCTTGAATTTCAAAATGGGGGATCTCGAGTGGACGGAATGGAGGTTGTATGAGTACCATGCCGGTATGGCTGCTTCCGGCATTGTATTCATACCACGTGTATGCCAGCATAGAGCTTTTTCAGCTGCAAAAATGGTGGATTCAAAGAAAAAAAATCAAATTTTCAACCTCTTAGCAGCTTTACATGAGTATTGGGGATGCTTGTATGTTGTGCTAGTTTACTTTCTTGTGTAGGTTCTTCAAAAAACTCTCACCTCACTCACCCAAATATAAATAATAATACACACTAATCATTTAACAAATACTTAAGATTTTTCTTAATTATAATTAAACAATAAACCTGATTAGTGAGGGGTAGATTAGGAATTAGGTAAAATACATAGATAGGGGGTGACCCTGATTTGATATTTAAATCATGTTTTTGTCCTTTTCCTCTATCCCCCAATTAGTTTTAGTATTCCCCAATTGCGCGTTCATAATATGAGGTTCTTAATTAAAAGAAGTTTAAATCTAGTCCCCAAATTATTAAAAGACCTTGATACCCTTATGCATATTGTCAGGCCCATAATTAAATAAAAGTTAAATTTAAGCCCAAAATTATCAAAGTATAGTGTGATGATCGATGTTTCCACCACCTCTGACCACCATAACCACCGCCAACCACCTCCTGAAAAAGCGAGGGTCTAACAACCACACCCAATATTTCGTTCGGCAATCTGAGAAGACTTACTCCAATATACTTTCGAGAGAATCAACTAAACAGTCAGACTCAATATATAGGAAAGTATATCAAAGAGAGATGTATCTATTTCTCAATTCAATCCGCAATCAAACAAATAAGAATTTGCGAGCCTGATTTAATAAAGAGAAATAACTTGAACGTTACCAAAGACCAATGTTCAAGTGTAAATCAATTTATATCAACAACCAAAGGTTGGATTATCTAATTGATTGATCTTAACGCACAACCTGTGATATTTCTATTATATAACAAAATATAATGCGGAAAAGAAATAACACAGACACCAGAAGTTTTGTTAACGAGGAAACCGTAAATGCAGAAAAACCTCGGGACCTAGTCCAGCTTTGAACACCACACTGTATTAAGCCGCTACAGACACTAGCCTACTACCAATGAACTTCGGACTGGAATGGAGTTGAGCTCTAACCAATCTTACACTGATCAAGGTACAGTTGCGCTCCTTACGTCTATGAATCCCAACAGGATTCTACGCACTTGATTCCCTTAGCTGATCTTACCCACAACCAAGAGTTGCTACGACCCAAAGTCGAAGACTTGATAAACAAATATGTCTCACATAGAAAAGTCTACTGGAATAGATAAATCTGTCTCCCACAGAAATACCTATGAGTTTTGTTCTGTGTTTTGATAAAATCAAGGTGCACCGGAACCAATTGATAAACCGTACTTATATTCCCGAAGAACAACCAAGTATTATCAATCACCTCACAATAATCTTAATCGTATGGAAGCGAAACAAGATATTGTGGAATCACAAATGATGAGACGACGATATTTGTGACTACTTTTAGTCTTGCCTATCAGAGATCAGTCTCGAGCAAATCTTAAAGAAGATAATACTCAATACGATAGAACATGGCAAGATCAGAACACGCAACTAGAGAGAAAATAGTTGGGTATGGATTCACAATCCCAATGAAGTCTTTAAGTCGTTAACCTACGAGATTTCTTGAAAAACCTAAGGTTAAAGAAGAATCGACTCTAGTCGCAACTAATATCACACAGAAGTGTTGGGATTCGGTTTCCCAATTGTTAGAGTTATCCTTTATATAGTTTTCAAATCAGGGTTTGCAATTTAAGTTACCTTGGTAGCAAAACATTCAATAGTCACCGATAGATGAAAACCTGATTAAACCCAAGCTAATATCTTTCAACCGTTAGATCGAACTTAGCTTGTTACACACAAATGAAATGTACCTTCATTTAGGTTTGAGTAACCGTACCTAAACGTGTACATAATGTTGGCTCAACAATAGTTAACCGAAGTTATCCATATGAACACTCACATATCAACCTTGTTCATCTTAACCATAACTATATCAAATGACTCAAATGAAACTAGTTAAAAAGTTGTTCAATTGTTATATTCTCATAGAAGTATACAAGAACACAATTGAAGCAAAATCGGTTTGATTCACTCGAATCAATTCATGAACATTATAGCTACGGTTTGCAAAGATTGCATTCCTTGTTATATAAATGTATTAGTTCATGTACACAACCGATTTTAGAACTTTAACATTCAAGTATGCAAACGGGTACGCATACTTGAATTACCCGGACTGAGTTTGGGTTTCGTCAGTATGTGAACGGGTACGCAAACCCCAAATCCCAGTAGAAAATCTCGTACAAGAACCTTACTCCAGTACGCGAACGGGTAGGCATACTTAGGTTCCCGGACTTCACTAACCAACAGGTACGCATACGGGTATGCATACTATGGTTCCCGGACATGGATTACATATATGCAATAATGCATAGCATGTTCAAATCCAATAATGGGTGTTTTAAACTCTATTTCAATCATTGAAACTTTCTTAGAGGATAGCAATAGTCGTTTTCACACACTATTAGCATCAAAGTAATTTTCAAGTTATTGAAATAATCATTACGAAACATTCCAAGTCTACACCAAATGATTGCAATACACAAACCATGTAAGATGTTACTCGGCAATTTTCACATGATCATCTTTTGACTTTCGTCAAGAATATAAGATGAACTTGGTCGAAACGAAAGCTTACCAACACATATTTCGAGAAATATGTAAGCGAGTTAAACTGAGATTGAAATATCAAATGTGCATGTAGAAAACTATATATCACTACGACTTATGTCTCAATATAGGAGATAGAGTTGACATATACTTCCCAAGTGATAGATGAGTTTTAGTCTCCACATACCTTTTGTTGATGAAGTTCCACAAGCTCCCCTTAGTAGTTATTCGTCTTCAAACGATGAACGTCGTGAAGTCTAGTGCTCAACTACACAATCTATATCCTAGTCCGAGACATCTATAAGTAAACTAGAAATCAAGTCATATAGTTTTGATCACTAACATTGACAAACATGCTTGAGATAGCAACGCATGCGAGTTTGACCGAGCAGTACTCTAACAATCTCTCCCTTTGTCAATTTTAGTGACAAAACTATCAATACATATGGATTAAAAAATAAAATAAAATTTTGTGGCTTCTCATCGAAATGCTTGATCTCCTAGTCTTCCTCAATATAACTCGAAATCTTCGTCACTGCCAAGTACTCCAGTTATTCTGAACGTGTTTACCTCATCATCATAGTTGTTGAAGATCCGTAGCAATAACAATAAGAAAACAGTTACTCTCAATCATTGTTATACAATGTCATAGTATTATTACACAACATCAAAGTTCAATGGTACCACAACTTTGACAACAATACTATGGTGATATGTATCACTCCCCCTTAGTCAATACTTCATCTCAAAATGAAAACCACTCCCCCTTACATAATGATCCGTAAACCATATGTATTTGTAGTATGAACTACACATTAATTCTCCCCGTTTTTGTCAATATAAATTGGCAAAGGTACGAAAACTAGTGGGATCCTCATATATTTTCATAGAGATACTTCATGACCAAAAGAGAACAACATATCAACTTGTGTAGATGCAATCATATAACCGAAACTAAATGCATTCATCAAGGAGTTTATAAAGATACAAGAAAACTCCTACAATATTCCACGGACGCACTCCCCACAAATATATGGAAATTAAGCACAAGTTCAATTAAGAACTATCCCCCATAAAACGTCATTTCCGGAAGAACAACAAGAGTGACCTTAATTTTAGGGAAAAGAAGGATTTCTTTGGACATAATCAAATCACATGAAAACATGAATTTGTATCCAAAAATCTCAATTAAATTAACCACAAGGAATATGATCAATTCAATTGGCCATGCTCAACATAATAAAATCCGCAGAGCATTACAATATATACAGAAAAATGTGTACCAGGGAAAGACCAATTATGCGGAATAGACAAAGATTCATTCTATTTTTCATCAATATTTGCACAATGATATACAATAGACTTAATATTTGTAAACAAAATTCCATCCTATCTTCCATCAATATCTGCATAAAGACATAATAGGCTTAACTTTCGTTGTCAAAAGTTCATTCCATCTTTTATCAATATTTGCATACCGACATATAATAGAGATAACTTTTGAGCACATATGGGATAGTCAAGGTTCACGGACGTAAACAACATATCCCATAACAATTTGCAATATATGAAACCATAAAGATTAATACTGCAAACATCATCTTCAAAATAATATGGAAATTTAAATAAATCAATCTAAAAACATTGCAAGATGAAAATCGTTGGCAATAGCTAAGTGTACCCACAATAATTGTTATTCCAAACCCTAGTTATCCTTCTTAAAATCACAAGAATAAATTCTCATGAGAAGTTTCCTAGACAAAAAAAACAACTCTAACAAAAAAAATCACAAGAAATAATCAGAGTGCAGGTACGAAAGCTTCACTAGTTTCAAGACCTTCAAGATTATGACAGACGAAGTTGACAGCATCTTCAGACACGATATTGAGGCGATCCTTAAGACGTGTCTTCATTAGATTAAGGTCAGAGTTAACCTTTATCAACTCAGTCCTTCACACATCTAGTTCTTTTAGAGTATTAACAAGCAGCAGCTTGGCATCGTTAAACTGATCGATAAAGTTTTGAACAACTCTATTAGAAATCTCTTCATCATCCTCAATATCTGAAAAGTTATCAGGAGATTGAGGAGACGTGTCATCAACTTCCACAATTGTTCTTTTATCCTCCTCTTTGAGTTCGAGACTAAAACCCTTATCAAGAAAAGGTTTTGCAAAATTACAAGTTCGTGACGGAGATGCCATTCTTGACGAAAACGTAACCTGGAGTAAGCGTACTCTTCCGAAAACAGGGTTTGTTATTTAAATAGTCTCTTAGGAAGACAAAATTTAGGGTTTCCAAAGTTGGTCCATGACAAGTAACAAGGGTATCCGTACGAACACAAACTTGTCCTATTAGTCATAAAAGACCCAAGTAGAGAAAAATCAATCAGGAAAATTGTTTAGTCAACAAAGTTTTGTTATGTGAATAATTTCACAAGTCTTAGCTCAATAAATTCTATATTCTCACCGGAGAGAAATCTAGAGCATAAGAATAACAATTTTGACACAACAAAAATTTCAGAAAAAAGTTTAAGAAATCAAAGATTGTCAAAACAAAAACAGAAATGCTTACGCAGAAATGTTTGTGAGTGATAATCCAGCTAAGAACGATAAGGAAATAGCTAGATAATCAGAAAAAAAAAAACTTTGCCATCAAGTATACCAGATCATATCTCACTTAACCAGGATTTTTGTGAGTGAGGTTTCAACCTTGTGATAAATTAGCACAAGTATGAGCCTTGAGCTCATCAAATGAACGTTGTTTTTGGTTAAGCTTCTTTCTCCTGATCTTTGGAGGAAAACCTTTATGATGCGAAAAGTTATCATAAAATTTACTATCATCAAAGTACGACGCATAAATTTTATTCTTACCTGAAGTAGTTTGCCTTGAGGGAATTGACAGCCTTTTAATAATATCTTTATATCCTTCCACTATCATTTATAGGTTGTTTTCCATATCTCTATTCACGCTTCCTTCTTCTGGTAGCTTTTTCACATTAACAACAACATTATATTCTTTTTTCATAGAAGAAGATCCTTGAGCTACTTTTGGACGATATGTGTTGGGGAGTCTATTAAGTTCTTGAACATTTGAATAACATCTCGAACTGACTTTCCTGGTAGGATACACAGGGTGAGTGATAAAACCAATTGATTTAGACATACGAATGTCAGTTACACCTTTGAGAATTAAATTTAAGGTGTATTGAAGACGAACAATAGAATTGTCATTCAACCTCGATTTCTTGTTTTGTTCAACATGACCTTTTGTATTGCAAAAGAGACATACTTTCTGATCACCCAAGTGATTAGAGAGAACAAACTCAACATCATTGTTGGGAGACTTCTTCCTTCCACGTGATGTGGATATTTCTTGATTAGAGGAGGACACATGCACATCTTTTCGGGAAGGAAGGGATTTTGGTTTTGCTTTTAGAACTGAATTTTTACAATGAAATCATAAGCAATTGGTATAGTGAACACTTTGGAACATTATTGAACAGAGAGTTTACTCAAAAGAAGTTCAATTTCTAAAGCATCCTCTTCCAGTTTTTCCTCAAGGAGAGTTCGTGAAGAACAAATTGAGGATTTTTCCTATCGAAGAACCTTTAGATGAGAGTCACGCTCATTTGCCATACCAACACGTGTATTGACTTTGTGTTTTAACCGATTGACATCATCATCATGGATTCTAACAAGTTTTAGAATCACTCCACTCTTTTTGGATGCATTCCTTTCAACTTCAGAGTCAAACTCGTCGGAAAGGTAGTCAGGGTAACACTTGTCAATGCAAGTATGTTTCATTGGAATACTGGGTTCATCTATAATCGAGATAGATGAATCTTTCTCTCTAATAGATTTCATAGAAACATAGCATTTATTTATGGCGATGCGTTTATCATAGATATTCTCGTCCATTGACATATCACTACAAACACAGACTTATAAGGTCTTAACGTGTTTGCTTTCTCTGATACCAATTGAAAAAGCGGGGGTCTAACAACCACACCCAATATTTCGTTCGGCAATCTGAGAGGACTAACTCCAATATACTTTCAAGAGAATCACTTAGACAGTCAGACTCAATCTATAGGAAAGTATATCAAAGAGCGATATCTCTATTTCTCAATTCAATCCGCAATCAAACAAATAATAATTTGCGAGCCCGATTGAATAAAGAGAAATAACTTGAACGGTACCAAAGACCAATGTTCAAGTGTTAATCAATTTATATCAACAACCAAAGGCTATATTATCTAATTGATTGATCTTAACGCACAACCTATAATATTTCTATTATATAACAAAATATAATGCGAAAAATAAATAACACAGACACCAGAATTTTTGTTAACGAGGAAACCGCAAATGCAGAAAAACCCCGGGAACTAGTCCATCTTTAAACACCACACTGTATTAAGCCGCTATAGACACTAGCCTACTACCAATGAACTTCAGACTGGAATGTAGTTGATCCCTAACCAATCTCACACTGATCAAGGTACAGTTGCGCTCCTTACGTCTCTGAACCCCATAAGGATTCTACGCACTTGATTCCTTAGCTGATCTCACCCACAACCAAGAGTTGTTACGACCCAAAGCCGAAGACTTGATAAACAAATCTGTCTCACATAGAAAAGTCTATTGGAATAGATAAATCTGTCCCCCACAGAAATACCTATGAGTTTTGTTTCGTCTTTCGATAAATCAAGGTGCACAGGAACCAATTGATAAACTGGACTTATATTTCCGAAGAGCAGCCATGTATTATCAATCACCTCAGAATAATCTTAATCGTATGGAAGCAAAACAAGATATTGTGGAATCACAAACAATGAGATGAAGACGTTTGTGACTACTTTTGTTGATGGTGGTTTTTAGTTCAGGGCTAAATTTGTAAAACCCTGCACTTAATGGGCTGTCACTCTGCAAAGAAATGGAGCCATGTAAAAGTGATGAATGTTCAACCTCTTCACTGGCGCATTTATTGAGCCACATATATTCACATGAAATTTACCCAGAATGGTGCATGTAGCAACAATCCCAGATATTCTGTAAATTTTGGCACCTTGCCTGGTTAATATAAGTTTCTCTGAATGCTTTATGTTCTATGTTCCTGGATGAACCCTTAATATTGATATGGCATGACAATTTGTGTTCACTCGCAACAGAGTAGCACGAATTTCCAAGAATAAAGGCTAAGGTCCTTGCATAAAGTATTCAATCGAAAAGCAATGAACTTAAAGAACTCTGTGTCAACACATAGAATTCAATCAATTTTGTGATAATTCACAAGATTCAGATATTACCCTGACTAATTTGTAAAAATTATGTTTTTGGGCCCTGCGCGGTATAATAGACCTTGTCTGTCAAAATTAAGTCTAGGCGAACTAGGCAATTAATCCGCCATGGATTAGTAGGTGCAAAATCCTACCCACAATCAGAAAACAAGGAATAGAAGGAGCCGCGGAATAGGAGCAGCAGTAAAGGGAGGTGTGGCCATGCCATAGGCCAGCCGATGCCAGTTGCAAGTGGCCACACCCCATGCTGCTCGAAACGGCCCTTATTCCCGCCACACGCATATGAGATGTGGATGGGCCCATGCTTTCCGACCCTATTTCCCATCGGCCAATCAGGTCGCTTTAAATCCGCCACACGCACACCAGAAGTGTGTCCACACCCGCGTTTGGCCGACACCTTTTTTTTAATCGACCCGTCAGGTCGCTCTAAACCTGCCACAGTGTTAAAAGAGGCAAGGTTGCGCCAGAATATCACAATGTCAAATTGGCTTTCCGAAAAGTCGCGCCAATATGCTAATTGGCATGCCAAACGTGTCGTTCCGCTTCGGCATGCTAGTGACATGCCGGACATTCCATGCCTCGCCAAAACACTAATTGGCATGCCAAACATGCCGAACGTGCCACTTTACCACAAAAGCATGCCGAACATGGCAACGTACCATAAATAGTGCGCCAACGTGCTAACCCACTTCTTGTTCATGGAAAAACGCCATAACATATTCCAATTAGGGTATTCCAAACACGGCTCAGCCTTGGCGACATTGATCGAAACCCTAATTTCTAGTTGCGGCCCCAATTACGCCACTTTGGCCCCACAACATGCCACGAGCCATGTGGGACCCGCCAAACCTAAAAACGGCGCCATTCTATAATCACCCGTGGCCATCCTCGTGCATGTGGTTATTCCAATATTATGGCCTGCCATGATTCTTTTAATGTGGTCATGGCACCGATTGCATAAAGCGCCATCGTGCCGCGGCCATGCCACACGCATTAATTAGGGTTTTGATATGCCAAACCATAATTAAGCTAAAGTTGCCACACCAACTAAGTCAATTAATTCTCCTAAGGCCTTAAGTTTGATGTAACAACAGGGCCAATGTTACCGGATCCATATTTGGGTCTAACACCAACATGCCAAAATAGGTGTCATGGCTACGCTAGGTGTTAGAGCATTGCTCGGACAAACTCGCATGCGTTGCTATCTCAAGCATGTTTGTCAATGTTAGTGATCAAAACTATAAGTCTTGATTTCTAGTCTACTATAGCTAAGTCTCTGACTAGTATAGAAGGTGTAGTTGAGGTCAAGAACCCCATGGCGATCATAATACAAGACGAAGAACTACTCAAGAACTGGTGGAACTTCATCGACAAAAAGGTATGTGGAGACTTGAACTTATATATCACTCAAAAGTCTATTTACTCTATCTCCTATCTTGAGACAAAAGTCGATTTGCTATATAAACTTTGATTATACACATTTGCTATTTCGAGCCGAGTTTATCTCGCCTATTTATTTCTCGAAATATGTGTTGGTAATCTTGCACTTTGTCCAAGTTCATATTTACCTAGTGATGGAAGTCATGTTATGTTTCAATCACTTTGAAAATGGCTTCGACGAAAAATGGTTTGTAAATAACAACTATATAACGTCCTCTAAGAATGTTTCAATAGTTAAAATGAGAGTTTGGATTACATAACCAATGTTGGATATAAGCATTGTGTGGCAACACATATATGTATAAGTCCTTATTACTTGAACCAAAGTATGCGTACTTTGTTGATCAAGAGAACCGGAACAATAGATGTGAACTCAGTCCGCGAACTGGCAGAATTTCTCATCCCGAGAAATCTGCTGGAGTTTGAGAACTCCTTCCGGGAACTTAAGTACGCGAACTTGAGTTGGTTATATCTAAAGAAAATTGTTTGTGAACTTATATTTATATAAACTAAGGAATGCAATTTGGAAACCGTGGCTATAAAGTTCATGAATCGATTCGAGTGAATCAAATCGTTTTTGTTTCGATTATGTCTTGTATACTTCTATAAGATCTAAGCAATTGAACAACTCTCTAACTAGTTCATTTGAGTCATTTGAACTAGTTATGGTGAAGAAGAATATGGTGTATAAGAAATTTCTCATATGGCTAACCATTTGGTTAACTATTGTTGAACCAACAAATGTACATGTTTGGGTACGGTTACACAAACCTAAAATCGTGCATTTCATTTGTGTATAACAAGCTAAGTTTTCTATCCAACGGTTAAAATATATTAGCTTGAATCTAATCAGGTTTTCATCTAATGGTGAATATTGAATGCTTTGTTACTAAGCTAACATTGATTGCAAACCCTGATTTGAAAGACTATACAAGGGAGAACTCTAGCAACTGGAAAACCTAACCTCCACACCTAACGTTTGATACTAGTTGTATAAGCTAGATTCGATTCTCCTTTAACCTTTGGTTTCTTCTTAAAAACCAGGTTAACGACTTAAAGACTTCATTGGGATTGTGAAGCCAGACCGATACTACTTTCTCGTAGTTGTGTGATATGATCTTGCGGATTCTATCGTATTTAGTACAATCGTAATGATTGGATTGAGATTGATATCGCCGATAGGCAAGATATAAAAGTAGTCACAAACATTTTTGTCTCATCGTTTGTGATTCCACGATATCTTCTTTCGCCGCGTCGATTAAGATTATTGTGAGGTGATTGATAATACTAGGATGTTCTTCGGGAATATAAGTCTGGATTATCAATTGGTTCCTGTTCACCTTGATTTATCAAAAGACGGAACCAAACTCGTAGGTATTTCTGTGGGAGAAAGATTTATCTATTACTGTAGAATTTTCTGTGTGATACAGATTTGTTTATTAAAGTCTTCGACTTTGGGTTGTAGCAACTCTTAGTTGTGGGTGAGATCAGTTAAGGGAATCAAGTGCGTAGTATCCTGCTGGTATCTGAGACGTAAGGAGCGCAACTGTACCTTGGATCAGTGTGAGATTGATTGGGGTTCAACTACAGTCCAAACTGAAGTTAGTTTGTAGTAGGCTAGTATTTGTAGCGGCTTAATACAGTGTGTGCTCAATCTGGACTAGGTCCCGGGGTGTTTCTGCAGTTTCGGTTTCCTCGTTAACAAAATTCTGGTGTCTGTGTTATTTCTTTTCCGGATTATATTTTGTTATATAATTGAAATGTCACAGGTTGTGCGTTAAGATCAATCAATTAGAATATCCAACCTTTGGTTGTTGATTTACATTGATTGACTCTTGAACATTGGTCTTTGGTACCGTTCAAGTTATTTCACATAATAATCAGGCTCACGTATTTCTATCTGTTCAATTTGCTGATTACATTGTGAAATAGAGATATTAGAACTCTTTCATATACTTTATTAAGATTGAGTCTAGTTGATTCTCTTGATAATATATTGGAGTTTGTCCATACAGATTGCTTATCAAAATATTGGGTGTGGTTGTTGTACCCCGCCTTTTCAATTGGTATCAGAGCAGGCAAACACGTTTAATGACCTTACAAATTTGTGTTTGTAGCGATATGACTCTATGGACAAGAGTACTATCTCTGATAAACGCGTTACCAGAAATAAAGGCTCTGTCTCGTCTATTTCTATCAAAGAGAAAGATTCTTTAATCTCAAATATAGATGAACCTTGTGTTCAAACTAGACAGACAGGCTCCGACATGTGTTATCCCGATTACCCTTCAAAAGAGTCTATCTCTCTAAATGAACGGGAAACAACTGAAGAGAGTGAATTAATTCTAAATCTTGTTAGAATCCAAGCTGATAGATTTAATCGGTTAAAAAACCATGTCAATTTTCTTCTTGGTGTAGTAAGAGACTGCAATTTCAAAGAAAATACTGAAGATCACTCTTCACGTATGTCTCTTGAGGCAAGCCTTGAAAAAGATGTTCTGGAAATTGAACATCGCTTGAATAAACTCTCTATTGAAGGTCTTTTAAAAAAGTCTTCTATACCATCTACTTCTATTGAAACCAAAGATGCATGTTCAGAAGTAAAATCGGAATCCTTTCCTATTAAAAAGGATGTGCCTGAAATCCATATTAATCAAGGATGTTCCACATCACACGGAAGGAAGAAATCTCTTAACGAGGCTGTTAAGACTATATTGTCTAATCACTCGTTGTTAGAGAATTGCTCGGTCGAACTCGCATGCATTGCTATCTCAAGCATGTTTGTCAATGTTAGTGATCAAAAGTATAAGTCTTGAATTCTAGTCTATTATAGCTAAGTCTCGGACTAGGATAGAAAGTGTAGTTGAGCTTAAGGACTTGATGGCGATTCATCATACAAGTAGAAGAACTACTCAAGGAACCGGTGTAACTTCTCGATAAAAAGGTATGTGAAGACTTGAACTTATCTATCACTCAAAAGTCTATCTACTCTATATCCTACTCTATGATACAAGAAGTCGTATGCTATATATACAGACTTTTATTATACACATTTGGTATTTTGAGCCGAGTATACCTCGCCTATATATATCTCGAAATATGAGTTGGTAAGATTTTCGCTTTAACCAAGTTTATCTTTACCATGTGACGAAAGTCATGATATGTTTCAATCATCTTGAAAATTGCTTTGACGAGAAATGGTGTAACAACTATATAACGTCCTCTAAGAATGTTTCAATGATTGAAATGAGAGTTTAGATTACATAACCAATGGTGGACATAAGCATTGTTTTGGAAACACATTTATGTATAAGTCTTGTTCTTTGAACCAAAGTTTGCGAACTTTGTTGATCAAGAGAACCGGAAGAATGGCGTGAGCCAAGTCCGCGAACTACCGAAGTTCTCAAACCCGAGAGTTTATGCTGGAGTTGACAAACTACTTGCATGAAGCTAATTCCGCGAACTCAGTCCACAAACCCAGTCCGTGAACCGGCGAAGTTCTCATACCCGAGAATTTATGCTAGAGTTTGTAAACTCTGCCCGGTAACTTAAGTCCGCGAACCTAGTCTGCGAACTTGAGAAGGTTATATATCTGAAGATGGTTTCTGAACTTAAACTTAAAAAGACTAAGGAATGCAGTTTGCAAACCGTGGCTATAAAAGTTCATGAAGCGATTCGAGTGAATCAAATCATCTTTGCTTCAATTGTGTCTTGTGTAGGACATGAGATTTCCTTGCAATTGAAAAACTCTCTAACTAGTTTATTTGAAGTCATTTGAACTAGTTATGGTGAAGAAGAACGTGGTTGATATGAAATGCTCATATGGCTAACCTTTTGGTTAACTATTGTTGAACCAACAAGTGCATACGTTTGGGTACGGTTAACAAACCTAGAAGCGTGCATTGTCAAGTGTGTGTAACAAGCTAAGTTTTCGATCTAACGGTTGAGAAATATTAGCTTGAATCTAAATAAGGTTTTCATCTAACGGTGGATATTGATTTCTTTGTTACCAAGATAACTTAATTGCAAACCATGATTTGAAAGACTAAATAAGGGGAACTCTAGTATCTGTGCAAAACTAATCCCCACACCTCACCTGTGATGCTATTTTTCATACTAGAGTCGGTTATCCTTTAAACTTTGGTTTTCTTCTTTTAAAACCAGGTTAACGACTTAAAGACTTTATTGGGATTGTGAACCTAGACCGATATTACTTTTATCGTAGTTGTGTGATCTGATCTTTCATCTTCTATCGTACGAGTACAATCAGATTGATTGACTTGAGATTGATATCTCCGATAGGCAAGATATTAAAAGTAGTCACAAATATCTTCGTCTCATTGTTTGTGATTCCGCAACATCTTGTTTCGCTACCATACGATTAAGATTGTTGTGAGGTGATCGATAACTCTAGGATGTTCTTCTGGAATATAAGACCGGATTATCAATTGGTTCCTGTTCACCTTGATTATTATCAAAAGATGGAACAAAACCTTTTAGGGTTTATCTGTGGGAGACAGATTGATCCTTTAATAGACTTGTCAGTGTGAGACAAATTTGTTTATTGTCAAAGCCTGAGATTTTGGGTCGTAGCAACTCTTAGTTGTGGGTGAGATCAACTAAGGAAATCAAGTGCGCAGTATCCTGCTGGGATCGGAGGCGTGGGGAGTACAACTGTACCTTGAATCAGTGGGAGACTGATTGGAGTTCAACTACAGTCCAGTCTGAAGTTAGGTTGGAGTAGGCTAGTGTCTGTAGAGGCTTAATACAGTGTGTGTTCAATTTGGACTAGGTCCAGGATTTTTTTTGCATTTGCGGTTTCCTCGTTAACAAAATTTCTGGTGTCTGTGTTATTTCTTTTCCGCGTTATATTTGTTTATATAATTGAAATAATACAGGTTGTGCGTTGTTTAATCAATTAGAATATCCGACCTTTTGGTTGTTGATTTAAATTGATTGACACTTGGATATTGGTGTTTGGTACCATCCAAGTTATCTCCTTTGATAAAGACTCGCAGATTTCTATTTGCTTGAGTATTGATCAAATCGAGAGATTGAGATATAAACTCTTTGATATACTTTTTTTTTATCTAGATTGAGTTTGACTGTCTAGTTTATTCTCTAGAAAGTATATTGGAGTTTGTCCATACATATTGCTAAGAGAAATAGTGGGTGTGGTTGTTAGACCCCCGATTTTTCAATTGGGATCATAGCAGGCAAACACGTTCAAGACCTTACAAGTCTGTGTTTGTAGCGATCTGACTCTATGAACAGTGGTGTTATCTCAATAAATGCACAACCAGATCCAGGGATTTCAGAAATCTCTTCCATGACTGATTTGGTAAAATCTGTAGAAGAAATTCTATCTAAACCTCCACTAGGTTTAAAATCCCTTGAAGTATTTTCAGGGCTTGAAAAGAAGCTTGAGATCTTATCTCTTGATGTTGAGTTATACCTCCAGAAAGAGCAAGAATCTCTTGACAGGCTAAATAAAGTTATGATGAATAATATTAATGTTGAGGTTGATATTGATTTAATAATCAGTGAGAGAAATGCTCCTCCTCCGCGTAATCCAATTAGTTGTGATAAACTAAACGAATTACAAGAGGAGTTTAAATCTCAGTCATCTGAGTGTATCACCTCAAAGCATGAATTGATTCGCTGCTCAATTCCTGATACTTCCTATCTAGATAGTAGTATTGCATTCTTTTATGAAGAATCTAGGACGTCTGTTTTTATCAAAAGAGTTTCCCTTCGCAATAATAAAAACTATCTGCAGAAACTGTTTTTTATAAGTTGGAAAACAAGAAATCAGAAACACAAATCTTTTTGGGTTCTCTTGAAGTTCTTTGATAGACTTATAAAAACAGTTCATTGGGTGTTTCTCAACACTACAAGATTTAAGAGTTGTTGGAAAGAAACTCTTTCTTGGTGCCATGGTGAGCAAGACATTGTTCACCTCAAAAGAACTTGTTTGTGTTGAAAGTACATCCTCACCAAGAAATGCCCTAGTATGTATACGGTGAGGGAAGCACAACAACTGGGGCGCACAAATTATATTCGGTAAGATTGTAGAATTCAATTGGACATTTCTAAAAAGGCATGTCTATAAACTCTAGCAAGTTTTATGTTTGTATTACTTGTTTGAGTACTTATAATGATCCATGTACCTTGATTATCGTTCATTTCTACCTAACTTGATATGTGTTTAAGGTTCTTAAATGTTTAGGTTTGAAAACATTAGTTCGGGATGTTTGGTCTTCATGGTACACATACCAAGTATGCATAACATCATTTAAAACCAAAATCCAGGGGTTTAAGTTCGCAAACCCCGTCTGCATACTGCTCCAGGATACGAAAATTCGTTTGCAAACCCGTATGCATACTTGACGTCGATATTCGATAAATCTTTTTTGGACGTAACTTCTTCGTCCGAACTCGGATTGACCTCATTCGTTTTGCACTCTATTCCTATTTGAATTCTCTTCAAAATAGAGATGAGAAACCTTGAATTTTGATTAGTTAAGATTGGTATTTGTCCTGTCTCTTGTTTTTGAGTGTTTTGCTCTGTTTTGTCTCACTTGTTCCACTTCTCTTGGATTTGGGCACTTGGATTCATTGAGTAGTACTCTTATAAGCTCATGTGTAGCTTTTACAAGAATGTTGTTGGTGAATCACAAAGAAGGAAGTTCAAGAATGGGAAGTAGTACGCATTATGTTCACAATCATTTTATGTGAACTATGGTGCATGGTCGTTAATGACTTTGTACGTTCTTCTTTGTTAAGAAAATCTTTTTATACGCCTTTGGTATCTATTATTGGTGTAAATCCATGCGAAAAAGATTGATTCTACCCTGTAAGGACAAATCATCTTGTATGTGCATTACGAGTTTGTCTTGACGCCTAAGAAACTTCTTATGAGAATTTATTCTTATTTTTGAGAAGGATAACTAGAGTTTGGAATAGCCATTATTGTGATTACACATAGCTATGTCCAACGTTTTCATCTTCATGTTTTAGGTTTATTTGTTTAAATTCTAAAAACTATTTGGAAGATGATGTTTTTGCAGTATTAATCTTTATGATTTGTTATATTGCAATTTGTTATGGGATATTGGGGTTTACGACCGTGAACTATGTTTGCCCCGTACTTTGTCAAAAGTAAATTCTTTCGTGATCGATATTCACGTATTGATAAAAGAATGAATGGACTTTTGATAAATACAAAAGTTAAGCCTATATTGTCAAATATTTGATGGAAGATAGGTTACAATCTTTTGTTTTCAAGGATTATGTCTATTAAATATCGTTATGCAAATAGTGATGGAAAATAGAATGAATCCTTGTGTATTCCGCAGTATTGATCATCCCTGATCCATGTTTTATGTATTACTGTGAGGCTCTGTAATGTGTCTTATATTGAGCAGTATAAAACCAAGTTGATTTGTTAGCTTAGTTGGTGTTCCGTGAGATATGTTATGTCGAGCATATTGAACTGAATTAATCATCTTGTTTGGTTATTTAGTTATTGCTCCGTAAGCTTTCTTATGTCGAGCAAAACAAATGACAAATAAATTAATTACTTTTGTGATTAGTTTGGTTGTGTATTACGATTAGATTAATTATGGGCTCTCTTGTAATTAATCTAGTTGAATATTTTCGTGTCTCCATAAGTTCTCTTATGTTGAGCATAATCAATTGAATTGATCACTTTTGTGGTTAATTTGATTGTGTATTACGATTAAATTAGTCATGGGTTTACTTGTGATTAATTTAATTGAGTTTTTGGATATAGAAAATCATTCTCATGGTTTTTGGTGTCCAATAAAAATCCTTCTTTTATTTCGAAATTAAGGTCGCTCTTGTTGTTCTTTCGGGAATGACATCAAATGGGGGAGAGTTCTTTTGAACTTGTGATTAATGGTCATATCTTGCGGGGTGTGCGACTGTGGAATTTTAGAGGGGTTACCTTGTATCTTTAAACTCCTTGATGAATGCATTTAGCTTCGGCTTTATGATTGCATCTAAATTAGTTGGTATGTATTTTTCCTTTTGTCATGAAATGTCTCTCTCGGAAATTTAATTATGATCCTGTTCTTGTACCTTTGCCAATTTTATGGAAAAAAACGGGGAGAATTAATATGTAGTTTACACTACAAATACATATGGTTTTCGGATCATTGTGTAAGGGGGAATGGTTTCCATGTGAGATGGAGTATTGACTAAAGGGGAGTGATACATATCTCCATAGTATTATTGTTGAAGTTGTGATACGATTGAACTTTAACGTTGTGTAATAATACTATGACACTGTATAACAATGATTGAGACCGATGCTTTCTCATTGTTATAGCTACGGATCTTGAACAACGGTGATGATAAACTTATAACCTTTGGGATCATTGGAGTACTTGGAAGCGACGAAGATTTCGAGGAATGTTAAAGATTAGACATGTGGAATAGGAGCTACTAAAGTATCTTTATCTTTTTTGTATTCCATATGTATTGATAGTTTTGTCACTAAAATTGACAAAGGGGGAGATTGTTAGAGCATTTCTCTGTCGAACTCGCATGCGTTGCTATCTCAAGCATGTTTGTCAATGTTAGTGATCAAAACTATAAGTCTTGATTTCTAGTCTATTATAGCTAAGTCTAAGACTAGGATAGAAAGTGTAGTTGAGCTCAAGGACTTCATGGTGATTCATCATATAAGTAGAAGAACAACTCAAGGAACCGGTGTAACTTTTCGACAAAAACGTATGTGAATACTTGAACTTATCTATCACTCAAAAGTCTATCTACTCTATCTCCTACTCATTGAGACAAGAAGCCGTATGTTATATATATAGACTTTGATTATACACATTTGGTATTTCGAGCCGAGTATACCTTGCCTATCTATATCTCGAAATATGAATTTGTAATCTTTTCACTTTAACCAAGTTTATCTTTACCATGTGACGAAAGTCATGATATGTTGCAATCATCTTGAAAATTGCTTTGACGAGAAATGGTGTAACAACTATATAACGTCCTCTAAGAATGTTTCAATGATTGAAATGAGAGTTTAAATTACATAACCAATGGTGTACATAAGCATTGTTGCGGAAACACATTTATGTATAAGTCCTGTACCTTGAACCAAAGTTTGCGAACTTTGTTGATCAAGAGAACCGGAAGAATGGCGTGAGCCAAGTCCGCGAACTACCGAAGTTCTCGAACCCGAGAATTTCTGCTGGAGTTGACAAACTACTTGCGTGAAGCTAAGTCCGCGAACCGGCGAAGTTCTCATACCCGATAATTTCTGCTGGAGTTTGTAAACTCTGCCCGGTAACTTAAGTCCGCGAACCTAGTATGCGAACTTGAGAAGGTTATATACCTGAAGATGATTTCTGAGCTTAAACTTAAAAAGACTAAGGAATGAAGTTTGCAAACCGTGGATATAAAAGTTCATGAAGCGATTCGAGTGAATCAAATCATATTTGCTTCAATTGTGTCTTGTGTAGTACATGAGATTTCCTTGCAATTGAACAACTCACTAACTAGTTTATTTGAAGTCATTTGAACTAGTTATGGTGAAGAAGAACGTGGTTGATATGAAATGCTCATATGGCTAACCTTTTGGTTAACTATTGTTTAACTAACAAGTGCATATATTTGGGTACGGTTAACAAACCTAGAAGTGTGCATTGTCAAGTGTGTGTAACAAGCTAAGTTTTCGATCTAACAGTTGAGAAATATTAGCTTGAATCTAAATCAAGTTTTCATCTAATGGTGGATATTGATTGCTTTGTTACCAAGGTAACTTAATTGCAAACCCTGATTTGAAAGACTATACAAGGGGAACTCTAGTATCTGTGCAAAACTAATCCCCACACCTTACGTGTGATACTAGTTTGCATACTAGACTTGGTTCTCCTTTAACCTTTGATTTTCTTCTTCTAAGACCAGGTTAACGACTTAAAGACTTCATTGGGATTGTGAAGCCAGACCGATACTACTTTTATTATAGTTGTGTGATCTGATCTTGCATCTTTTATCGTACGAGTACAGTCAGAATGATTGGATTGAGATTGATATCTACGATTGGCAAGATATAAAAAGTAGTCACAAATATCTTCGTCTCATTGTTTGTGATTCCGCAACATCTTGTTTAGCTACCATACGATTAAGATTGTTGCGAGGTGATTTATGACTCTAGGTTGTTCTTCGAGAATGTAAGACTGGATTAAGAATTGGTTCCTGTTCACCTTGATTATTATCAAAAGACGAAACAAAACCTTTTAGGGTTTATCTGTGGGAGACAGATTGATCCTTTGGTAGACTTGTCTGTGTGAGACAGATTTGGTTATTGTCAAAGCCTGCGATTTTGGGTCGTAGCAACTCTTAGTTGTGGGTGAGATCAGCTAAGGGAATCAAGTGTGCAGTATCCTGCTGGGATCAGAGGCGTAGGGAGTAAAATTGTACCTTGAATCAGTGGGTGACTGATTGGGGTTCAACTACAGTCCATTCCGAAGTTATCTTGGAGTAGGCTAGTGTCTGTAGCGGCTTAATACAGTGTGTGTTCAATCTGGACTAGGTCCCGGGTTTTTTCTGCATTTGCGGTTTCCTTGTTAACAAAATTTCTGGTGTCTGTGTTATTTCTTTTCCGCATTATATTTGTTTATATAATTGAAATAATACAGGTTGTGCGTTGTTCAATCAATTAGAATATACGACCTTTTGGTTGTTGATTTAAATTGATTGACACTTGGATATTTGTCTTTGGTACCATCCAAGTTATCTCTCTTTGATAAAGACTCGCAGATTTCTATTTTCTTGAGTATAGACCAAATCGAGAGATTGGGATATAAACTCTTTGACATACTTTTTATCTAGATTGAGTCTGACTTTCTAGTTGATTCTCTAGAAAGTATATTGGAGTTTGTCCATACAGATTGCTAAGCGAAATATTGGTTGTGGTTGTTAGACCCCCGCTTTTCACTCTTGTGATCAGAAAGTATGTCTCTTTTGCGAAGCAAAAGGTTCTGCTTAACAAAAAGGGAACTCTAGCTTGAATAAAAATTCCCTTATTCAACTTTAACACACCTTGGACTTAATTCTTAAAGGTGTAACTGACATTCGTATATCTAAACCAATTGGTTTTTGTACTTACCCTGTGTATGCTACCAGGAAAGTCAGTTCGATGAGTTCCTCATATGCTCCGAAGCATAACAAGAATGGTTTGAGGAAATAACAAGCCTCTTATTCTGTTAAAAGAAAAGATAATGTTGTCCTTGATGTGAATAAAATTCCAGGAGAAGGGAGAAAAAATGATGATATGAGAAACAATCTGAAGGAGATGATTAAAAGCTACTAAGCAACTATCAACAGGTCGTCAATCCCATCACGATGAAAGCCTTCTGGTAAGAACTCAAACTTTGTCTCATATTTTGATGACAATAAGTTTTATGATAATTTCTCACATCAAAAGGTATCTCTTTCTAGATTCAGGTGGAAAAAGAGACTCAATCATAAACACGAATCTTTTAATGAGCCTAGAGCTCATACTTGTGCTAATTAATCACAAGGATTAAAGAACTTGCTCATGAAAATCCTATTGATCAAGATGTATCAATAATCAGGTATACCGTGGCAGTTTTGTGTCTGCTTAATTGAGCTATCTTTTTATCGTCTATAGCTAAACTATTGTCTGCAGACAATGGTGCCTAAACAGTATTGG
Organism: Papaver somniferum; assembly: GCF_003573695.1. NCBI lineage: Eukaryota > Viridiplantae > Streptophyta > Magnoliopsida > Ranunculales > Papaveraceae > Papaver > Papaver somniferum. Next base: position 38,469,595 of record NC_039363.1, read on the forward strand.
TTGTGTCTTATATCGACTCTCTCTGTTAATGCATTTCTCTTTGCATCTCCTCTGTCTTCTACTCTTGTGCTCTAAATTGCTTCTTTGAAGTTATGAAATTTATTGAGCCATTTATGAATTTTCATGTAGCAAGAGTATTCTGTTTTAATTTTTTTTTTGGGTCAAGTTGTGTTCGCACGGATACTCGTGTTCCGATATGAGTCAACTGTTTGAAAATCCTAAAAAACCTCCTTCCCTAAGAAAACCTTTTAAATACCAAAACCCTTGAGTCTCGTACGCATACTCTAGGATTATTTTGTGGTCAGTCAAGAATGTCTTCTTCGAACTCTAGCGGTTTTGCAAAAGGGTTTCTTGACAAAGGTTTTGGTTTCGAGTCTAAGGGAAGGAAGAAAAGAACCCTTGTAGAAGATGATCATCCTAATGCCTCATGTTACTATGTGTATACTCATGAGGATGTTGATAAGGAGGATATGGTTTCTGCTGAAGTGGTTCATGACTTTCTTAAGTATTTTGAGGAAGCAAAATTGTAGCTCGTTGATACTCTGAAAAGTTTTGATGTGTTGAAAACTGAGTTGAAAAAGGTTACCTCTGACCTTGATCTCATAAAATCTCACATCAATGATCTTCACAAAGAGAATATCTTCTCTGAAGATGCAATGGATGATGTCAATCACAAGCTCAAAGACCCCAAGACTCGTGAGGTTCCTGAACCGTGACCTTAGTTCGTGTTCGGGCATAGCATTGGATTTTGCTTTTTTGTTCCTTAGCTTGTTGATTTTATTTGCCTAATAAATCTTCTTTTATTATTTTATTTAGAAGAATAACTAGAGTTTGGAATAGACATTATTGTGTTTACACGTAGCTATGTGTCCAACGTTTTCATCTTCATGTTTTTAGGTTTATTTGTTTAAATTCTAAAATTGTTTGGAAGATGATTTTTGCAGTATTAATATTTATGGTTTTATATATTGCAATTTGTTATGGGATATGTGTGTTTGCGTCCATGAACTATGATTGTCCCATACCTTTTCAAAAGTTAAGTCTTTCATATGTCGATATGCATGTAATAAAAGAATGAATGAAATTTTGACAAATACAAAAGTTAAGCCTATTATGTCATTATTGATGGAAGATAGGTTAAAATCTTTTGTTTACAAGGATTATGTCTATTGTATGTCATTGTGCGAATAGTGATGGAAATAGAATGAATCTTTATGTATTCCGCAGTATTGATCTTCCCTAATCCATATTTTTTATGTATTACTGTGCTCTCTTATGTCGAGCATGACAATTAAATTCATCACTTTTTGTGGTTAATTTGGTTGTATATTTCCGATTATATTAATTATGGGTTCTCTTGTGATTAATCTAATTCATATTTTTCGATTCAAATTCACATTCGTATATGATTTGTTATATCCAAAGAAATCCTTCTTTTCTATTGAAATTAAGGTTGCTCTTATTGTTCTTTCGGGAATGACATATTATGGGGAAAGTTCTTAATTGAACTTGTGCTTAATTGCCAAATCTTTATGGGGAGTGCGGATGTGGAATATTATAGAAGTTATCTTGTATCTTTATAAACTCCTTGATGAAAGCATTTATCTTCGGCTATATGATTGCATCAAAATAAGTTGATATGTACTTTCTATTGGTCATGAAATGTCTCTTTTGGAAATTTCATTAGAATCCCGTTCTTGTACCTTTGTCAATTTTATTGACAAAAAGGGGGAGAATTAATATGTAGTTCACACTAAAAATACATATGGTTTTCGGATCATTATGTAAGGGGGAGTGGTTTCCATGTGAGATGGAGTATTGACTAAGGGGGAGTGATACATATCACCATAGTATTGTTGTCGAAGTTGTGATACAATTGAACTTTGATGTTGTGTAATGATACTATGAAACTGTATAAAAATGATTGAGAATTCTTGTTTTCTCATTTCTATAGCTACGGATTTTCAACAACGATGATGCTGAACTTACAACCTTTGGGATCATTGGAGTACTTGGAAGTGACGAAGATTTCAAGTAATGTTGAATATTAGGCTTGTGGAATAGGAGCTACAAAAGTTTATTTATATTTTTTGTATTCCATATGTATTGATAGTTTTGTCACTAAAATTGACAAAGGGGGAGATTGTTAGAGCATTTCTCGGTCGAACTCGCATGAGTTGCTATCTCAAGCATGTTTGTCAATGTTTGTTAGAGCATTACTCGGTCGAACTCGCATGAGTTGCTATCTCAAGCATGTTTATCAATGTTAGTGATCAAAACTATAAGTCTTGATTTCTAGTCTACTATAGCTAAGTCTCGGACTAGGATAGAAAGTGTAGTTGAGCTCAAGAACTCCATGGCGATCATCATACAAGACGAAGAAATACTCAAGGAACTGGTGGAACTTCATCATCAAAAAGGTATGTGGAGACTTGAACTTATCTATCACTCAAAAGTATATTTACTCTATCTCCTATCTTGAGACAAAAGTCGTTTTTCTTTATAGACTCTGATTATACACATTTGCTATTTCGAGCCGAGTTTATCTCGACGATCTATTTCTCGAAATATGTGTTGGTAAGCTTTCTCTTTGGCCAAGTTCATCTTTACCTAGTGACGGAAGTCATGTTATGTTTCAATCACTTTGAAAATGGCTTTGACAAAAAATGGTTTGTGAATAACAACTATATAATGTCCTCTAAGAATGTTTCAATGATTGAAATGAGAGTTTAGATTACATAACCAATGTTGGATATAAGCATTGTGTGGCAACACATATATGTATAAGACCTTATTCCTTTAACCAAAGTATTCGTACTTTGTTGATCAAGAGAACCGGAACAAGAGCTGTGAACTCAGTCCGCGAACTGGCGAAAGTTCTCAGCCCGAGAAAATCTGCTGGAGTTTGAGAACTCCTTCCGGGAACTTAAGTCCGCGAACTTGAGTTGGTTATATCTAAAGGCGATTGTTTGTGAACTTATATTTATATAAACCAAGGAATGCAATTTGCAAACCGTGGCTATAAAGTTTATGAATCGATTCGAGTGAATCAAATTGTTTTTGCTTCGATTGTGTCTTTTATACTTCTATAAGATCTAAGAAACTGAACAACTCTCTAACTAGTTCATTTGATTCATTTGAACTAGTTATGGTGAAGAAGAATATGGTTGATATGAAAGTGCTTATATGGCTAACCATTTGGTTAGCTATTGTTGAACCAACAAATGTACATGTTTGGGTACGGTTACACAAACCTAAAATCGTGCATTTCATTTGTGTATAACAAGATAAGTTTTCGATCCAACGGTTGAAAGATATTAGCTTGAATCTAATCAGGTTTTCATCTAACGGTGAATATTGAATGATTTGTTACTAAGCTAACAAAATTCTGGTGTGTCTGTTATTTGTTTTCCGCATTATATGTTATATAATTGAAATATCACAGGTTGTGCGTTAAGATCAATCAGTTAGAATATCCAACCTTTGGTTGTTGATTTACATTGATTGACACTTGATCATTGGTCTTTGGTACCGTTCAAGTTATTTCACATAATAATCAGGCTCACAGATTTCTATCTGTTGGATTTGCTGATTACATTTTGAAATAGAGATATTAGAACTCTTTGATATACTTTATTAATATTGAGTCTAGTTGATTCTTTTGATAGTGTATTGGAGTTTGTCCATACATATTGATAATCGAAATATTGGGTGTGGTTGTTGTATCCCCGCTTTTTCACCAGGCGTCGTTGTGCCATGGCTACGCCACTGGCATGCCGCTATATGCCACTACACCATTGACATGTGCCAATGACGCCACTGTGCTACCATCAGGCACCAACAGAATGTGGCCATAATCAATGGCCACCCTTTCTCATGATTTACGATCTCAGCTGTCCAAATTCGCCACAGAATTGACAGGCCTGTGGCAAGTTTTGGCAACCAAGACAACCCAAATAGCACAATATGCTATTCTTCTGTGGAAAGTCTCCTGACTTTGACTTGCCACACATAGCAGTCTGCTACACGTTTTCCATGAAAAAACTTGAGACATCAAACATGTCACAGACTGGGGGATGCTCATCAGGGTATTGGTCTGGCGGTTTACAGCGTGTGGCGTGCAACACGCCCATTATAAGAAAGTGTCAGAAAGCAGCGCAGTTAGTGGCGGTAACAAGTAGTGGGTGTAAACTAACCAGTTTTCTACATGGTGGGAACGTGGTCTCTGGCATTTACACATAATTCCACTAATTCATTACCCAATCACACCCACTTTCTACAAGATCAGGGTGTGTTCAATATGACTTGTATAAATAGGTTTTACCTATTTCCACAAAACAACAAGTTTTGGTGAGAACAACAACACAATATCCATAAAAATACCAAAGAACTGATAGCTTTCATTCCGCAAGCCAGTTCCAAATTCCGATACAAGTCATAAAATAAACACACCTTCAGAATTAACCATTCTGGTCTCAACACCTTCTTCGCTTCCCTCCCTAATACCAACCCTTCTCCTTCAATTTGTGACCGAAGCAAGACTGGAACGACCATTTCTTGGTTTAGGCCAGGATTGTATAGATTGATCTCTCGAATCTAAAGTTGTCTCGTGCAGTGCATTTGTTTTAGGTTTAGATTTGTTTCTCATCCACACACCCAAATTTACCAAAACCAGCGGAAACAGATTTTACCCGTAAACAACTTTTAATCTTGCCTATCGGAGATCAGTCTCGAGCAAATCTTAGAGAAGATAATACTCAATACGATAGAAAAAGGCAAGATCAGAACACGCAACTACAGAGAAAATAGTTGGGTCTGGCTTCACAATCACAATGAAGTATTTAAGTCGTTAACCTACAGGGTTTCGTGAAAAACCTAAGGTTAAAGGAGAATCGACTTTATTCGCAACTAGTATCACACAGAAGTGTGGGGATTCGGTTTCTCAGTTGCTAGAGTTCTCCTTTATATAGTTTTCAAATCAGGGTTTGTAATCTAAGTTACCTTGGTAACAAAGCATTCAATATTTATCGTTAGATGAAAACCTGATTAAACCCAAGCTAATATCTTTCAACCGTTAGATCGAACTTAGCTTGTTACACATAAATGAAATGTACCTTCATTTAGGTTTTAGTAACCGTACCTAAACGTGTACAAAATGTTGGCTCAGTAATAGTTAACTGAAGTTAGCCATATGAACACTCTCATATCAACCTTGTTCATCTTAACCATAACTAGTTCAAATAACTCAAATGAAACTAGTTAAAGAGTTGTTCAATTGTTATATTCTCATAGAAGTATACAAGAACACAATTGAAGCAAAATCGGTTTGATTCACTCGAATCAATTCATGAATATTATAGCCACGGTTTGCAAAGATTGCACTCCTTATTATATAAATGTATTAGTTCATATACACAACTAATTTTAGAACTTTAACCTTCAAGTATGCAAACGGATACGCATAGTTTAAATACCCGGACTGGGTTTGGGTTTCGCCAATACGCGAACGGGTACGCAAACCACAAATCCCAGCAGAAAATCTCGGAAAGAACCTTACGCCAGTACGCGAACGGGTACACATACTTAGGTTTTCGGACTTCACTAACCAATAGGTATGCATACGGGTACGCATACTATGGTTACCGGACATGGATTACATATATGTAAGAATGCATAACATATTCAAATCCAATAATGGTTAAGTGTTCTAAACTCTATTTTAATCATTGAAACTTTCTTAGAGGATGACAATAGCCGTTTTCACACACTATTAGCATCAAAGAAATTTTCAAGTTATTGAAATAATCATAACGAAATATTCCAAGTCTACACCAAATGATTGTATCACGCAAACCGTGTAAGATGTTACTCGGTAATTTTCATATGGTCATCTTTTGGATTTCGTCAAGAATATAAGATGAACTTGGTCGAAGCGAAATCTTACCAAAACATATTTCGAGAAATATGTAAGCGAGTTAAACTCAACACGAAATATCAAATGTGCATAGTCGAAAACTATATAGCACTAAGACTTATGTCTCAATATAAGAGAGTAGAAATAGACTTTCCAAGTGATAGATGAGTTTCAGTCTCCACATACCTTTTGTTGATGAAGTTCCACAAGCTCCCCTTAGTAGTTCTTCGTCTTCAAATGATGAACGTCGTGAAGTATAATGCTCAACTACACAATCTATATCATAGTCTGAGACATCTATAAGTAGACTAGAAATGAAGACATATAGTTTTGATCACTAACATTGACAAACATGCTTGAGATAGCAACGCATGCGAGTTTGACCGACCAGTGATCTAACACCTCCGACCACCATCGTCAAACCACCTCCGACCACCACCTCCAACCACCACCGCCACCAACCATCTCCGACCACCACCGCCGACCACTACCACCTCCGACCACCACCGCCCATCACCACCACCGTGAAAAACCACCGCACACCACCACCACCGACATGTGAATGTGTAAAAAAAATTTACACATGCATATGGCATGTGTTTCCAGAAGTTACATATTCATATGACATATGTAATGCAAAGTTACACTTGTATATATATATGTTGACTCACATATGCGTATGGCAAGAAACAGTTGCACATGTGTACCCAGAAGTTACACATCCATATGCATGTGTAACTTTTTATTGCACGTGCTATATGTATGTGTATCTACAATTTACTCATAAGTTATACATCAAAACTACACATACGTAAAATACATGTATTACTTTAGTTTTCATTTACAATAATTCGTCTGTTTATCAATTATAGTAATTGGTTGTTATTGAACGCAATAAACGAATTAAAACACGAGATATGTAAAGCGAAATAATAGAAATAATCCATTAAATCATATATAATTTAAATGTTTCCTTCCTTTTTTGTCTTTCTCGATTCCAATATACTTGCACATCTGTAAACAAAAATACACATCCATGGGATTAAGTTGGATGGACAAAAAATAAAGAAACAAAATTACAGAGTAATTGCAAGGAAAAATTATAAAACAAAGATTCCATAAAAGGCACGTAATAACTAATCTTAGCATGTGTAATTAGGAGTTACACATGCATCTGTCTAGTGTAACTAGTAATTACATATGTATTTGTCTATTGTAATTGACAGTTACACATGCATATGAGTTAGATACCTATCATGTGTAACAAGGAATTACACAAGCATCTAACTTGTGTAACTAGAAGTTACACATGCATCTGTCTAGTGTAGGGAGAAGTTACACATGCATATAGAATGTGTAACTAGGAGTTACACATACATATGAACTGTGTACTCAGCAATTACTAAGTCTAATTGTGTATCTCTAGCAAAAAAATCCATCAGATCATCAAACTAACATGGTTCAAAGACCTCAGTGTTTACAATTCAAAGTTATATGCTTGGATATATATAAAATAATGTGTGGATGCAGCTCATGTTTTTATAATGAAAATAAATGTCTAAGACTCTAATGTCTTACACCTAACTCGTAAGCAACAGTAGCACTACAAAACTTGTGTCATATACAACTGATCGACCAATCATACATTGAACATAGATAGTGCCTCCCAGGATCATTACATAATGATATTTAAATATATTCACTAAGAAATTATCACATACAAATCATATACTAATTATTTAGTACTACTAACTGAACTCGAAAATCTCGCCTCTTACTCGATCCTCGAGGAATATGACTATTCCATCGATTTCCTTGGTCAGCTAAAGACCATGTCATCAAAAGACCAGATTTCCAAAAACATTCACCTCAAAATAGATTTTACCAATGTTGTTTAACACATGTTGTATTAACCAATTGCGACACCAACACACGAACAAATATTTCAATCAACAGATGATCTGGTAGTTTCCTAAATGTATGATCCATTAGAGAAACATCACTGGTGTCAACCTCCATGAATCAAAATAAAGTATTTTTCTACTATTCTGTGAAAATTAAGAATCAAAACAAGAAATTGCAAGGAACATTCACAGTGAAACTCATCAAACAAACACGATGATGAAAACAAATTGTAAGAGAGATCAATACCTGAAAGCTTTATCTTCTTTACTTGCAACATTGCTTTCTCCTCTTTACCTATTAACTACAATCATTAATTAAAAAATTCGGTTACAATTTTTGTTAGAGCACTGATCTCTCGAACTTGCATCCATTGCTATCTCAAGCATGTTTGTCAATGTTAGTGATCAAAACTAAAAGTCTTGATTTCTAGTCTACTTATAGATGTCTGGACGAGGACATAGATTTGTAGTTGAGCATTAGACTTCACGACATTCATCATTTGAAGACGAAGAATTACTAAGGGGAGCTTGTGGAACTTCATCAACAAAAGGTATGTGGAGACCGAAACTCATCTATCACTTGGAAAATCTATTTCTAATCTATCTCCTATATTGAGACATAAGTCGTAGTGCTATAGAGTTTTCTACTAGGCACATTTGATATTTCGAGAAGAGTTTAACTCGCTTACATATTTCTCGAAATATGTTTTGGTAAGCTTTCGCTTCGACCAAGTTCATCTTATATTTTTGACGAAAGTCAAAAGATGACCGTATGAAAATTGCCAAGTAACATCTTACACGGTTTGCATGACACAATCATTTGGTAATAGACTTGGAATATTTCATCATGATTATTTCAAAACTTGAAAATCGCTTTGATGTTAATAGTGTGTGAAAACGGCTATTGCCATACTCTAAGAAAGTTTCAATGATTGAAATAAGAGTTTCGAATACTTAACCATTATTGGATATGTCATGTTGTGTACTCTTGCACATATGTAATCCATGTCCGAGAACCATAGTATGCGTACCTGTTGGTTTGAAAAATCCGAGAACCTAAGTATGCGTACCCGTTCGCGTACTGGCGTGAGGTTCATGTCCGAATATTTCTGCTGGGATTGGAAGTACGCATACCCGTTTGCGTACTGGCGAAAACCCAATCTTGGTCCGGGTATTTCAAGTATGCGTACCCGTTTGCATACTTGAAGTTTAAAGTTCTAAAATCGATTATGTTCATGAACTTAAACATTTAAATAATAAGGAATGCAATCTTTGCAAACCGTGGCTATAATGTTCATGAATTGATTCGAGTGAATCAAACCGATTTTGTTTCAATTCTTGTATACTTATATGAGAATATAATAATTGAACAACTCTTTAACTAGTTTCATTTGAGTCATTTGAACTAGTTATGGATAAGATGAACAAGGTTGATATGAGAGTGTTCATACGGCTAACCTCGATTAACTATTGTTGAGCCAACTTGGTGCACACGTTTAGGCACGGTTACTTATACCTAAATGAGGGTACATTTCATTTGTGTGTGTGTAGATGGGGAAAAACGAGATGCCGTTTTTTTGAGAAAGTGGAGAGTCGAGCGTGCTGTAGAGACTCCTCAGTCGGTCAAAATGTTAATCCTCACACAGATGCACCGCTGCAAATGGGGTGCTTAGATTGGGGAAATCAATCTGTATGACTCCGGCCTAAACCAAGACAATGGCCGTTCCAGAGTCAATTCGGTCGCAAAGACGGAGATGGGTTGATCTGTAGGAGGGAAGCTGAGAGTTGTCTGTGATCAGTGATGATCAAGGATTGTGGGTGTGTTGAAGGTTACTGCAATGTTGTTGAACTACTGAAGTTGAGTTCTGTGAATAAGTTTATATCGAGTTGTTGACGGATAATGATGATAATCGATGATTGATGATATCCCGATGTCCTCGATTTAGAATTATTTTTATTGCAACAATGATGTACCACTGATCCCTGTAAGTGTGACGGTTTCTTGAGTGAAAGAGTGGAAAAGTGGGAGATCGTGGTAAAGTCAGTTCCATGTCGTGCGGAGACTTGATTGATCGTGCACCCATTACTTTGCTAACTCCTTCAACCGTTTACACGACTTATGTACATTTCTCGTTGTGGATGAATCCACGTGCCGTAGACCGCCATACCAAAACCCTAAGTGATATCCCCCCATTTGTGACGTGATTGATATTTCACGAATCGTGGAGTCTGCAAGGCAGACGTGTATTAGTTATTCAGTTGTTGACTGATTTAGACTGTGAGTCTAGTTTTGTTGAATCGAGCATAAGTGGTGAATGCTAAGTGATTCATGGATTGAACATGTAGTTCTCTGAGATGTAAATGAATTACTGACTAGAGCGACTGAGCAAGTATTGCTCAACTCGATGAGTTGCTGAATATTGAGAGTTTGTCGAGCAATTGAGCAAGTATTGCTCAATTCGACGAATTTGATAATTTTGGCGTGAAACTGATCAAGTGTTGCTCAATCCACCAAAAAATTGAATATTGATAATTTGACGTGCAATTGAGCAAGTGTTTCTCAATTCGAAAAACTACTGATGAATTACCGAATATTGATAGTTGGATCAATATTCGAGCAACTGAGCAAGTATTGCTCAATTCAAAGAATTATTTACCGGTGCCGTGACCCAATAAAATATTAATCAAAAATATTGGTGAATTACCAAATATTATTAATTTGGATGTTGATTTATGAATCAACATAATTTTGTGTTTGAACTTGCTCAGAATGGTGATTCGTGGAGTGTTTGTTCGAAACCCTAATTTTTTGATCAACCTTCAACAATTGGTGAATTGCTGAAAATTGGTCATGAGTGAAGTGGGACCGACCACATGGGATGATGAGCGTCCATGTGATGCCCAGTGCTCGAGTGAGCACGCACCATGGTTCTCAGTTTGAGAGTTGGTGAAAGAACGATGATTAAATACAGGTTTCATCATTTATTGAAATATTGCTGGATTCAGCGTTAGGTGAAAAAACTAGGTATGAGAGATGAGGACCGATAAAGAGAGCATGGGACCGGATCTTGGTGTTCACGGGACCAATTGTTGGTCATTTGAAGGATTCTCCAGTTGGTTGGAGAGTGTTCGGGCCCAGTATGAGCAATTGAACAAATTAGGTAAGAATTATGAAAAAATATGGGACCGGCTTTGTGCAAGCCCTAGGAATGACTCTGGTCGCTCATGGAGGCATGCACGTGTTTCCATGGTGTCCGTGTTTCCATACTGAGAGTTTCGGTATTTTCTGATGTGCGTTCGAGCAACATAGTGAATTTTCAGAAGAGTTTCATCTTGACTGAGAATTCACGATTTTTTTTGGAATGAGCATGTATGCTCAATTCATCAATATTTTTAAAATATTAAAATAAAAGTGTTTTAATATTTAAAATTTCCTTGAGAGGCTAGCCAGTCGTGCGATTATGTTGGCCTTTGGTTTTTCGTGATTTGAGCAATATTTGAGAAAATATGGAGAAATCATGAATTTTGCTCAAACCCAGGAGTTTCATGAATTAAGGAAAATAATAATTATGCAAGATTAGGGATTGCAAGGTGTGGGACCGACCATGGCTAGGGCAAGGCCGGCCGGTTAGGTTGCCCGGTCCCGCATACCTTTCCCTATTTTATTATTTTTCATGAATCCTTGAAGTTATGGAGAATCCACGAGTTTTTGTTGAAATGGAGGAGTTTCGTGAGATTAGGGAATAATAATTATAGAAGGCTAAGGATTGTGAGGTGTGGGACCGGCCACGGCTTAGGCATGTTCGGCCGGTTAGGTTGCCCGGTCCCGCACACCTCTCCTTATTTTATAATATTATTTCGTGAATCCACCAAGTTATGGAGAATTCACGAGTTTTGCAAAAACAAGGAAAGTTGCTAAAACCAATGAGTTTTTGTGAGTTCACGAAATAACAAAAAATAAGGAAAATAATGGGAGAGGCACGGACCGACCATGGATAGGGCACGGCCGGCAGGCCGGCTGGTGGGCCCGGCCTTGGGCGCCTCTTATTATTTTATTAATATTCATTGTTTTCTCCTGTTTTTCAAAGGATTCCTCATTATTTCATATTTTTGGACACTCGTTCGTGCATCCGGGTGCTCAGTCGTGCATAATTGTCGAGTACACTCGCACCATTTTTGTGGGGCTTACTCAGTGATGGTCCAGATACCCGGTTGTTCGGTATTTATTTCTGATTTATGAAATTCAGTGGAGAATAATTCATGAAACTGAGTAATAAGATGAGTAGTTATTTTATTATCAATCCATAAAATCAGCAGCGGATTGGATTATGGATTCAGAATAATAAAATGATAATTTCATCACCATCTCATGGAATCGCAGATTTGACCATAAAATCGGAGTAATGAAATGAGCGGTGATATCACCATTCCATGGGACCGTGGTGATTCGACCATGCAATCAGAGTAATATCTATTACCATTTCATGAGATCAGCCGTGGATTCGATCATGAAATCGGAGTAATAAAATAATTGGTGATATTACCATTTCATGAGATCAGTCGTGGATTCGACCATGAAATCGGAGTAACATCTATTACCATTTCATGAGGTCAGCCGTGGATTCGATCATGAAATCGGAGTAATACATTTATCTATTACCATTTCGATCATGAAATAGAAGTAATGAGATAGGATAGATTACCTTCTAGGAATTCAGTGATAAATATGACCTAGAATTTAATCTCTTGCGCATAGTCAGTAAATCAGCGAGTGTTGCTAATGTCCCGAAGACGTTTTGCCCTCTCAACATTTCATGTATGGAGGACCGCCTGAGTCTATACACGGGTCTCTCTACATAGTCAGGAACAGTGAGTATCACTGTCCTGAAGACGTTATTGCTCTCAATCTTACGGAGAACCGCCCAATTGTTCTTCTATGTAGAGGAGAATTCCTCTATGTAGTCAGGGAACAGTGAGTGTCACCGGAATCCTGAAGGCGTTAAGCTCTCAATCTTACGGAGAACCGCCCAATTACGTTATTCTACATGGAGGCTATGATGAAATTCCCGGTGTCGAACGCTCCAGAGAGGCCTTTCGAGCGACATATGCATCATACTTCGTAAAACAAGAATCGTCACATGGATCCCTGAAGCCGTTCCAGAAACATGCAGTATCATGATTTTACGGTTTTGACCTTTGTTGAAAATCCACCATCTACAGTGTGACAAGCTAAGTTCGATCTAACGGTTGCAAGATATTAGCTTGGTTGAATCTGGTTTTTCATCAAGCGGTGAATATTGAATGCTTTGTTACCAAGGTAACTTAGATTGCAAACCCTAATTTGAAAACTATATAAAGGAGAAATCTAGCAACCGGGAAACCTAATCCCCACACCTCTTGTGTGTTATTAGTTGCATAAGTTAGAGTCGATTCTCCTTTAACCTTAGGTTTCTCACGAGACCCTGTAGGTTAACGACTTAAAGACTTCATTGGGATTGTGAAGCCCGACCCAACTATTATCTTGGTAGTTGGGTTTTCTGATCTTGGTTATTCTATCGTGTTGAGTACTATCTTTTCTAAGATTTGCTCGAGATTTATTCTCCGATAGGCAAGATAAAAAGTAGTCATAAACATCTTCTTCTCATCGTTTGTGATTCCAAAATATCTAGTTTCGCTTCCATACGATTTAGATTAGTGTGAGGTGGTTGATAATACTTGGTTGTTTTTCGGGAATATAAGTCTGGTTTATCAATTGGTTCCTGTTCACCTTGATTTATCAAAAGACAGAACAAAAACTCATAGGTATTATTGTGGGAGACAGATTTATCTATTCCAATAGACTTTTTTGTGTGAGACAACTTTGTTTATCAAGTCTCCGACTTTGGGTTGTAGCAACTCTTAGTTGTGGGTGAAATCATCTAAGGGAATCAAGTGCATAGTATCATTCTGGGATCAGAGACGTAAGGAACGCAACTGTACCTTGAATCAGTGGGAGATTGATTAGGGTTTGACTACAGTCCAATCCGAAGTTCATTTGTAGTAGGCTAGTGTCTGTAGCGGATTAATACAGTGTAGTGTTCATACTGGACTAGGTCCCGGGGTTTTTCTGCATTTGCGGTTTTCCTCGTTCACAAAATTCCGGTGTCTATTTTTTTTCTTTTCCGCATTATATTTTGTTATATAATTGAAATATCACAGGTTGTGCGTTGATCGATCAATTGGGAAATCCAACCTTTGGTTGTTGATTAAAATTGATTGATCTTTGAACATTGGTCTTTGGTACCGTTCAAGTGACTTCTCTTATATTCAATCGGGCTCGCTAATTTATATTTGATAATTGCAGATTGAATAGAGAGATAGAGATATAAAATCTTGGATATACTTTCCTTATAGATTGAGTCTGACTGTCTAGTTGATTCTCTAGAAAATATGTTGGATTAATTCCTCTCAGATTTCCAAACGAATTGTTGGGTGTGGTTGTTGTACCCCCACTTTTTCAATTGGTATCAGAGCATGCAAACATGTTAAGACCTCATAAGTATGTGTTTGTAGCAATCTGATTATGGACAGTGCTATCTCTATAGATGTACCACCGGTCTTCGATGGCTCAAATTACTTGTGGTGGAAAATTGTTATTTGTGGCTTTCTTCAAGCGCGTGATTTTCAATCATGGTTTTATGTTGTTAATGGCTATAATGCTCCCGTTTTTGCAGTAGGTGGTGTAAATGTTCCAAAGAATATTAGTGAATATGACCCTGCTGAGATTCTTGCTGCAAAGCAAAACTCCAACGGTTTGAATGCCATCATCCATGCCATTACCCCAGATCTTCAGCATCATGTGACTACGTGCACTCGATCTAAAGATGCTTGGGATATCTTAGAAACTGTATTTGAAGGGAATACCTGTGAAAAGGAAGCTATGCTTCAAAACCTAAATTCTGATTGAGAAAACCTTCGTATGGCAGATGAAGATTCATTTGATGAGTTTAATCACAAAGCGTCTAAAATTGTTAATGCATCTTTTGCATTGGGTAAGACTATTGCTGAAAAGGATATTGTGATGAAATAACCTTGATGCTCTTTCCAGGAATACGTTGGTTGGGAATCTAAAGATCTTTGATCATGAGCATACATCCAAATCCGGAAAGGATGTTGCTTTCAAAGCACAAAAGAACGTTAAATTACTTGACAAAAGTAAAAATGTTTGTGTCTCTGAAGATGATCTTACTGAGGCTGATTCATCAGATGAAGATCTTGACAAGTTAGTCTCTTTGATCACAAGACAGTTTAGAGATATTCTATTGAAGAGAAGTAAACAGTTCACCAGAGATAAAACTAGGTCATCAGTTAAACCTCAAATCGCGTCCCTCCTAAAAATAGGGATGTTAACGAGACTGGTGAGGATGATATGCCACAGTGCTTTAAGTGTAAAGATTTTGGTCATTTTGCAAATGAGTGTCCGAACCGCAGAAAATACATTGGGAACAAAGGTATGGCTGCAACTCTTAATGAAATGTTTGATCACTATGATTCTAACGAATACGAAAAATCAAGTGTTGCACTTTTTTGTGAAAATATTGACTTTGATGATTGTAGCAATACATGCATCAATCTTGATATTATTTCAGAAGAAAAATCAACCAATCTGGAAGAAAATGTTGACCTTTCTGTTTGAAACTCTTTGTCTAATTTTCCATGTTCCACTATGTGTCTAGCAGCTTACACAACTTTGGTATCTGAATCATCCTCCATGTTGACATGCTCTTATTTTTCTATCAAAGGTCATGAACTTTGAAAGTGTTTCAAGTACAAACACAAAGTGAGATATGTCAACAAACTTCAAATAAGAGCGAATCAGTTAGCAAACAAGCTCAAACTTTTTCAAAAATCGCCAGAGGTATGTTAACGCATCTCTTCTTCAAAGAAGTTAGTTTCCAAAGGAAAGATAAGACCACTAGAGCAGAAATCATGGTCTAAGCATTTTATGAAATAGGTTCCTATGAATTCCTTTCAAAAAGGTTATGGTGGGAAGATTATTGTTCACCCTAGCACAACTTGATTGTGTGTTGCATCTTGTCTCATGTGCCTGATCAAAAGAGACAAGATTGTGCACACCTCAGCTTTAAGAAAAGAGAAGTGTTTTTATTATTGTCTTGTTTTTCTCTTTTAGCTTTGCTGTGTTTTGCAAGTTTGGAATTCTTCCATCCTTTCATATCTAATTGATATTGGAAAGGACTTCCTTGTTTAATCAATAAAAGAGGGTTATTCTAGATAATTCTACTCTCTTTAGGGTTGTGAATTGTGCGTGCACGAACTTGTGTGTTTAAAGGTTCGGTAACCCTACATTCTTTCTCTCAAACTCTTTTTATCTTTAGACTTCTTGTTGAGTTTAATTGTGATTTCCTCTCAAAATCCCGTGCTCTTATGGATACTCCAAGCATCATGTCTTCTGATGGAAAAGATGTTAATATGATTGTTAAGCCATAAATCATGAAGGAAAAAGATAGATCTCCGTTACCTTCAACTTTGAAAAGACAAAGAAGGAATGTGAGGAAGCCAAGTGATATTCCTTCAAATTCTCAAAAGTTTCTGGTGTTCTTGAAGAGTTGAAGGAAACAAGGAAGGAGATTCAGCAAATAAAGGCTATTTTTAAGAGAACTCTTGAAATTCAGAAGGCCCTGGTTCGATATCATCAACCTATAAGGTTTGTTGGAATTGACTACTATCTTCATGAACTGTATGTTCCCATGGTTGTTGACGACAAGAAGTTCGGGGAAGATAAAGAATTTTTCAGAGGTCTCAATGTCCAGGAAACTTCTTATAAGAATTTATTCTTGTGCTTTTAAGAAGGATAACTAGGGTTTGGAATAGCCATTATTGTGAGTACACATGTTTTCATCTTTAATGTTTTTAGATTTATTTATTTAAATTCTAAGTTTTGTGGAAGATGATTTTTACAGTATTAATATTTATGGTTTCATATATTGCAAATTATTATGGGATATGTTGTTTACGTACGTGAACCTTGACTGTCCCATACGTGTTCAAAAGTTATCTCTATTATATGTCGGTATGAAAGTATTGATAAAAGATAGAATGAACTTTTGAAATACAAAAGTTAAGCCTATTATGTCTTTATGCATATATTGATGGAAGATAGGATGAACTTTTGTTTACAAAGATTAAATCTAGTGTATGTCATTATGCAAATGTGATGAAAAATAAAATGAATCTTTGTTTATTCCACAGTATTGGTCTTTCCCTGATCCACATCTTTGTGTATATATTGTGTTGCTCCGTAAGTTCTCTTATGTCGAGCATGGCCAATTGAATTGATCATTTTTGTGGTTGATTTAATCGTGATTTTTGGATACAAATTCATATTCTCATGTGATTTGGTTATGTCCAAAGAAATCCTTCTTTTCTAGTAAAAGTAAGGTCGCTCTTGTTGTTCTTTCGGGAATGACATTTTATGGGGGAGAGTTCTTAATTGAACTTGTGATTGATTGTCATATCTTTGTGGGGAGTGTGGATGTGGAATATTATAGGGGTTATCTTGTACCTTTATAAACTCCTTGATGAATGCATTTAGCTTCGGCTTTATGATTGCATCTAAAAATTTGATATGTTGTTCTCTTTTAGTCATGAAGTATCTCTATGAAAATTTCATGAGGATCCCACTAGTTTTCGTACATTTGCCAATTTATATTGACAAAAAGGGGGAGAATTAATGTGTAGTTTCATACTACCAATACATATGATTTACCGATCATTATGTAAAGGGGGAGTAGTTTTCATTGTGAGATGAAGTATTGACTAAGGGGGAGTGATACATATCACCATAGTATTGTTGTCAAATTTGTGATACAATTGAACTTTGATGTTGTGTAATAATACTACGACACTGTATAACAATGATTGAGAGCAATTGTTTCCTCATTATTATCGCTACGGATCTTCAACAACTATGATGCTGCATTGAGCACGTTTAGAGTCATGGAGTACTTGTAAGTAGTTAAGATTTCGAGTTGTGTTGAAGATTCTAAGGATATCAAGCATTTGGATGAGAAGCTACAAAGTTTTATTTATTTTGTAATCCATATGTACTGCTCGGTCGAACTCGTATGCGTTGCTATCTCAAGCATGATTGTCAATGTTAGTGATCAAAACTAAGTCTTGATTTCTAGTCTACTGATAGATGTCTCGAACTAGGACATAGATTGTGTATTTAAGCATCAGACTTCACCGCGTTCATCATTTGAAGACGAAGAACTACTAAGGGGAGCTCTTGGAACTTCATCAACAAAAGGTATGTGGAGACTGAAACTCATCTATCACTTGGAAAGTCTAATTCTCCACTATCTCCTATATTAAGACATAAGTCGTAGTACTATATAGTTTTCTACTATGCACATTTGATATTTCGAGCTGAGTTTAACTCGCTTACATATTTCTCGAAATATGTGCTGGTAAGCTTTCGCTTCGACCAAGTTCATCTTATATGCTTGACGAAAGTCAAAAGCTGATCATGTGAAAATCGCTGAGTAACATATTACATGGATTGTGTGATACAATCATTTGGTGTAGACTTGGAATGTTTCGTTATGATTATTTCAATAACTTAAAAATCGCTTTGATTCTAATAGTGTGTGAAAA
The DNA here is from genome assembly GCF_003573695.1 of Papaver somniferum. Classification (NCBI taxonomy): domain Eukaryota; kingdom Viridiplantae; phylum Streptophyta; class Magnoliopsida; order Ranunculales; family Papaveraceae; genus Papaver; species Papaver somniferum. Next base: position 38,488,069 of record NC_039363.1, read on the forward strand.
ACGGCTATTGTCATCCTGTAAGAAAGTTCCAATGATTGAAATAAGAGTTTAGAATACTTAACCATTATTGGATATGTCATGTTGTGTACTCTTGCACATATGTAATCCATGTCTGGGAACCGTAGTTTGCGTACCCATATGCGTACCTGTTGGTTTGAGAAATCCGGGAACCTAAGTATACGTACCCGTTCGCGTATTGGCGTAAGGTTCATGTCCGAATATTTCTGCTGGGATTGGAAGTATGCGTATCCGTTTGTGCACCGGCAAAACCCAATCTTGGTCCGGGTATTTCAAGTATGCTTACCTGTTTGCATACTTGAAGGTTAAAGTTCTAAATCGGTTATGTTCATGAACGTAAACATTTAAATAATAAGGAATGCAATCTTTGCAAACCGTGGCTATAATGTTCATGATTGATTCGAGTGAATCAAACTGATTATGTTTCAATTGTGTTCTTGTACTAATTTTATGAGAATATAACAATTGAAAAACTCTTTAAATAGTTTCATTTGAGTCATTTGAACTAGTTATGGATAAGATGAACAAGGTTGATATGAGAGTGTTCATATGGCTAACCTCGTTTAACTATTGTTGACCCAACTTGGTGTACACGTTTAGGTACGGTTACTCAAACCTAAATGAGGGTACATTTCATTTGTGTGTGACAAGCTAAGTTCGATCTAACGGTTGAAAGATATTATCTTGGTTGAATCAAGTTTTTCATCTAACGATGAATATTGGATGCTTTGTTACCAAGGTAACTTAGATTGCAAACCCTGATTTGAAAACTATATAAAGGAGAACTCTAGCAACTGGGAAACCTAATCCCCACACCTCCTGTGTGTTACTAGTTGCGTAAGCTAGAGTTTATTGTGTAGCCAGACCCAACCATTAACCTTAGGTTTCTCACGAGACCCTGTAGGTTAACGACTTAAAGACTTCATTGGGATTGTGAAGCCAAACCCAAACATTTTCTTTATAGTTGCATGTTCTGATCTTGCTTATTCTATTGTGTTGAGTACTATATGAAAAGGCGAGGGTACCCAAATATACCTCAAGATAAAACTTTTCCTACCTATAAATCCTTTTTCTGAAAGTGATTGTCTATGGACTGAGTCGAGGCAATGCAACTAATCGTTTCACACTTCGTGTGATCATCTATGGATACGAGATCGAGACAATACAACAATGAAGTATGTTACTTGATAAAAAGGTTCGGACTTAACCAAACACAATAGGATTCACTTATCAAGTAAATAGGAATTAACATTTGTGTGATTTACTTTAATTATAATAAAAAAATTATAATGCGGAAAATAAAAGTAAATGACACAACAAGATTTTGTTAACGAGGAAAACCGCAAATGCAGAAAGACCCCGGGACCTAGTCCAGAATTGAATACTCTCAGGATTAAGCCGCTACATAAAATTACAACAACTTCATATAGTTGAGACCAAGCAACTAAACCTATAGTTCACCTAGTTCCGTCTGTATTCCCACGCCTCCAACTTATAAATAAGTCACGTACTTGGATCAATTACTTTGTTTCGTATTCCAAACAATAAAGGAACAACAAATTTGTTTGGTATCAACTCTCTTCAACCAAGTGATATGAGTTGGACAAAGGCTCTTCTGTTTATCTTAACATAAACTCCTTCGTCAGGTCCTTAGATCTATCTTATGTTCAATTACCGAAGTAATCGTTAAGATTGTGCAATCAACAATCTTAATCCAAAGAATTTTGTTGATGCCGATCTACTCAATTAATCAATCCAATTCTATCACAAGGATAAAACCGATTATTAATTGGATCCTCTTTTTACTGAAACAAGTATTGTGCACACCAAACATTATGAACCCACAAATCAGAAATCTTCAATATCTTTTTCGTCTTCAAATATTCTTAGATCTTCAATAAACACCTGCACACAATCACTTGAATCTCTTGTGATCAATCATGCACAGAACAGAGTCTGTCAACAATGGATTATCACAAGATCGTCTTTAGAACTACAAATAGTCTAAAGATCTCTGTCGAAACTCTGAACTAGTTCGAGCATAAATAAACTAGGTGCAATCAATGTTCAACCACCGTTAGTCAATCAAATCAATGAAAACAAAAGATAAACCGAAATTATCTAGTTTCCTACCAACGGTACTGACTATAGCTTATCAATCCCAAAAAAGACTTTAAACTGCGTGTCCATAAGAGATTTCGCCTAATTAGGTTACTCTCCTCTCCAAATAGGCGGCTTCACCAGTAGCAGCACAACAAGAGGTAGTTCGCTGTTACGAAGGATTAGTTTGCTAGAAATGAAAACTTCAATATTTATATACAAGGAAGTTTGGACACCAAGGAATTTCCAAAACCGAAAATATTCTCAAGATATTCATTAAAGCACAAATTCGGTTTCCATAATTCTTGTAAATGCTTTATCCAAAAATAATGATCGAAATCTCTGGGAAAATCTCTAATTAGTAAATGCACATTACTAATCCTTATTTCCACACAAAATGAAATTAATAACCTTAGTTAAAGGATTCTTAACTTATTTATGTTTCGATCCTGGGATTCTCTTCCCTTATCTATTAAGGAATAACTTTGAATTAAATAATAAACATTCACAGAACGTGTTCAAAGTATGTCGACATCCTTACTTTGTAAGTTCTCTTTCACACTTACAACCTTGAAACCGATTTTCCGCACTTCCAAACAAGTATATAATTGGTTCATCTGACTTTCAAGAACTATGTGATTGATCAAATAACATTCAATCACAATCATGGGTTTAACGGTTCTACCAAAACAAGTTTCGGTTCTACCTTCCATGTGAGTATTGTGCTTAGTCACACTAGCTTTCCAAAATTCGGTTGACTAGGTACTAGGATCGGTTCCCCATATATATATGGTATCTAACTTATATGTGTTGCAAATGTCCATAGGATCAGTTCCCCTTTGCCTAAAAACGTGTTGCACATGTCCATAGGATCGGTTCCCCTTTCTTCTATAAACTTTGCTGCACCTCATACAAGGATCGGTTCCCTTTGTGATGTACTGCACCTCTTACTAGGATCGATTCTCTTTTTCCCAGATTTGGTCAGACATAAAATCACAAACCCGATCATACCATCCCAGGTGATTACTTAAGATCGGTTTTACTAATAAAAGTTATACCAATACATAAGTCAGGCCTTTGTGAATAGTTCTACCAAGAACACAAACAATTTGTGAGCGGTTATACTCAATCATACATATTGGTTGTTCATAAGATAAGCAATGAATAACAAAACCAATAACACCTGGCAATTTACTTTTCGGTTCACAAACAAGTTTATGAAATTACTTCCTTATAACACATGTAAAACATTGTTCCCTAGGATGAAATCCTCACCTTATACCCATACATAATCACAATATCATTCAAATGATTATTGCGATGTCTTATCTGCAAAGTTTAATGGTTAAGCAAGAAACCTCGTATTGTATTCCTTAATACTATGTTTATCTAGAGTTCAAACATGCTTCGCAGTTTTGTTTTCAATATGCACGACTTGAAAGATACGTCAGGGAATGAAACAGTTCAAGTCAAATATCACTAACCTCAAGTGGAAGGATGATTGTTGTCGTTGTAGCTCCTTACTTCTTCACATTTTCAAGTCTTCGCAATACTTGTAATGTATCATATCCTAATGCTTTCAAGCTAACCTATACGAAGTTGACTCTGGTACATAATCAAACGACTTTTAACATGAGTTTTGATTCATTAAAATATGACAACCAAACTTGACATACCAACGCTTGGTTGGTTCAACTGAGCTATGCTCTAACAATCTCCCCCTTTGTCAATTTTAGTGACAAAACTCTTGCATCATATGGATAAACAAATTACAAGAATTCATTACACATACGCTTGATTCCCGAATTCAACAGTACAGTAAACTGCATACATTCAATCCTCAAAAATGTCGTTGTTGACATTATAATAACAAAGTTAATACTCCCCCTAAGGAAGATAGGTAGATGTTCAATCTGCACATCTTTGTTATACCACTAATATGATATGTTACTCCCTCTTAGTATGTGCTTTAACTGTTTCATTTAGATAAACGTTCAAGCACCAATGTTCTTTTCCTTAGCGATACCAATCAATATAAAATCAATGCCAGTATCACTTGTTTACTCCATATATTTCTTCCCCTTTTTGTCACAAAATGACAAAGAAACGAAAAAATAAAAGACAACACGAAAAGAATCTCACAAATCTCAAAATATACTTGCATATAAGTTATGAGACATTACAAGTATTGCAAAGTCTTGAAGATGTGAAGAAGCAAGGAGCTACAACGACAACAATCATCCTTGCACTTGAGGTTAGTGATATTTGACTTGAACTGTTTCATTCCCTAACGTATCTTTCAAGGCGTGCATATTGAAAACATAACTGAGAAACATATTTGAACTCTAGATAGACATAGTATTAAGGAATACAATACGAGGTTTATTGCTTAACCATTAAACTTTGTAGATAAGACATCGCCATAAACAGTTGAATGCTATTGTAATTATGTATGGGTATGAGGTGAGGATTTCATCCTAAGGAACAATGTTTACATGTGTTCTAAGGAAGTAAGTTCATAAACTTGTTTGTGGACCGAAAAGGAAATTGCCAGGTGTTATTGGTTTTTTCATTAATTGCATATCTTATGAACAACCAATATATGTGATAGAGTATAACCTCTCACAACTTGTTGTGTTCTTGGTAGAACTATTCACAAAGGCCTGACTTATGTATTGGTATAACTTTTATTAGTAAAACCGATCTTAAGTAATCACCTGTGGTATGATCGGATTTTGTATGTCTGACCAATTAAAAGGAAAGGGGAACCGATCCTTATAAGGGGTGCAGTTGTTTGGGGGTGAAAACAGTTTCTGATGATTTTGGTAATTTCGAGTGTGTGGGTGAGAAACGAGTCTAAACCCTAAACAATGTACTACAAGGGAGTAGTTTGATTCGAAAGATCAAACTATACAAATCCGGTATAAACCAAGAAATTACCGTTCCAGACTTTCTTCGGTCACAAAGTGAAGGAGAAGGGTTGGTCTAGGGAGGGAAGCAAAGAGAGTGTTGAGACCAGAATAGTTGATTCGGGAAGAGTAGTTGTTTTACGACTTGTATCAGAAAGTGGAAAGCTAACAAATGGGAAAGCTAACAAGTGATTTTTGAGTGTTGTATTCTCCTGACCAAAACTTGTTCTTTGGTGGAAATAGGTGAGACCTATTTATACAAGTCGCATCGAAACGTACTCTGGTCTCGTAAGAAGTGAAAACGGTTGAGTAAATGGAAGAAAGCGGTAACGGGTAACGCCTGGAATTGATGTTTCCATAATGAAGGAAACGTTTCACCATTAATTCTTGTATTTACTAACCGCCTCACTCTTATGACACTTTCTTGTAACGGGCGTAGTGTACGCCGTACGCTGTAAACCGCCAGACCAATACCCTGATGAGTATTTCCCAGTTTGTGACATGCTTTGATGTCTCGAGTGTTTTGTGTAGCATGTTTCTATTGTTTGGAAAGTTGAGCTTGGGAGGCTTGCCGGCTTGGTGGTGACCTTCGACGGTCGATATTTTGCATCTTGAGAGGAAGGTTAGCCGTTGATTGTGGTTACCTTCCGTTGGTAGCCAGTGGCGTGGCCATTGTGCTGGAATGGCTTGCGCATGCTCTTGGCGTGGATAATTAGGGTTTGGTGTCGTGACCATAGAATTGGCATAACTAAGTGTGCGACGTGGCCAAAGAGTTGGCAGCGTAGCCAAAGTTTGCCACAAGTCGTTTGGTTTAGTGGCGAGCTTGTACGGCTGATATTTGCATCTCAGAAGGAAGGATAGTCGTTGATTGTTGCAACCTTCTGTTTGGAAGCCAGCGACATGGAGGCATGGCCGGCGTGGCCAATTTAGGGTTTTGGCACCGCGGCCAAGAGTTGGCACCGTCATGCCTTTGGCGCGGAGATGTGGCTGGAATGGCATGCCATTGGCACGGTGGTGCGGCTGGTGCGGCTGGCATGCCTTTGGCGCGGAGATGTGGCTGGCATGGCATGCCATTAGAACGATGGTGAGGCTGGCATGGTTGGCATGCCTTTGGCGCGGAGATGTGGCTAGCATGGCATGCCATTGGCACGGTGGTGCGGCTGGCATGGTTGGCATGCCTTTGGCGCGGAGATGTGGCTGGCATGGCATGCCATTGGCACGTTTTGCTAGCATGCGCGGATGGCATGTGTAGAGATGATGCCAGTCAGTATCGAGGGCTCTGCCGTGGAGCATGGCATTTACATAAAAATAGGTACCCCGGTAATTTTACGCAGAGATGTTGGATGGTTTAATAAATGTGCTAGTGGAGACATTATTACTCAAGTGTGACGTCACTGTTTGACTAAGGTTTTACGATTTTAACCCTAAACTAAAAACCACCATCAAAATTAAGTCCCCTGCTTAGCTCGGAACAGGGGCATTGTTGCGAGGTAAGCATAAGATGGTGACAGTCAAGGACAAAACGCAATGGAAAGTCATGAAAATATGGTCAGGAAGATCCGTTTAACCTTTTCGAGAGGTAAGGAGAATTCGTGATTCCTGTGTTGGTGGATTTGCGTAGGTTTTGCTCGTGGTGCTGCTAGCTAGGCCGTGGAGTGGTTGGCGTTGCTGGCTTAGCTTGGTAAGCCGTTGGCATGGTGTGGCTTAAGACGGAGCCGCTGGCGTTGGTCGGATTGGAATGGGAGCCACAGGTATTGTGCGGCTTGGAATGGAGCCGCAGGCATTGTATTGGCTCGGAATGGAGCTTCCAGCGTAGTATTGGCTTGGAACGAGGCTGTTAGCGTAAACTTGGCGTGGGCTTGGCATGGCGTGAGCGTTGGCATGGGTGCTGGATTGGTGTGGTGTGGGTGCTGGCACGATACGGGGTGGGCGCTGGCATGGCACGGCGCTGGCTTGGTGTGGCGCGGATTCTTGGCACCGTGAAGCTTGTTCTTGCAGTCCCAATTTCCTTTTTCCATACATAACTCAAATAGGAAATCCTTTCCTTATTCAAATTCCGAAAGTGTCACGCCTATAAAAGGGTTTGCTCTCCTTTTTATCTCGTATCTTTGTTCTCACGTCCTTGCGCTAGCGGCATATTGGTAGTAACAAAGCGGGCAAGCATATTCCAGGTATGTATTCCAACGTTTCTCTTTCAATCTTTTTTTTTTCTTGTATTGGCGCAAACCCTAGCCATAGGTGTATCTTCCATGAACTTGTAGAAATATTTCAGCGTGAACACCGCAATAATCTCAATTATTATGCAAAATAGGCATGCACGGGCAGGTGACTGCCACCAATTCCTTTCCCACGAAAACCTAGTTTATAGGGTTTCCTTCTTTTCCTTGGGGTGACTGTGTGCATAGTTTCCACGGTGGGGCGCGCTTTCTTGGCCGGGTGCGTACTTTCTGCTGCAAGGTACGACTTTGGCAAGGGGCGTGCTTTCCGCGGCAACGTAGGGTTTGCCGGTCCGCATTTCTTCGGTTGTGAGCATTATGGCTTGCAACATGAAACAAATTGGTCCGCATCCAAAATGGATTCTCCGTTGTTGTTAAAATAGTTTTGATGCACTTTGTAGTAACTTATCTTCGTACCCCTTTCTTTGTTGTAGTTTAAAACATAAGCAGCTTAAGAAGGTTTCGTTAGGATGTCACCTGAGAAAATCCCTGCCGCGGCTTTGAAAAATATTGGCAGCTCTAAGCCAAACATGGATGATGAATTTTTCACAACGTCCGCCATAGCTAGGAGAAATCATCCTAAGTTTGTGCCCGTCCTTCTGACCGATTCAGAGGGTGAAGGAGACACCCAGTCGGTTCGACCAGGTTGTGTAATATGATTTTTCCTTCAGAGGCAAGAGTATCCTGCTTCTTCCATTGACTTCAGAAGCATTCTTTCGACAAGTGGATGCAATTCATGATAAGTCAGGATTGGGTAAAAGAAAATTTGATAAAAGCGCAAATCATTGGCAATGTTACAGCTTTTGCGGCGCTTCAAATCAGGAAAGATATCCCGAGCTTAGTTTTTTTCATCTCCTGATGGTGTCGAGACACTCACACGGCCATATCCAGGTGGGGTGAAATGACTGTCTCTTTGGAAAGTGTGGCTGTCTTGTGAACCTTCCTATAACATGGAGTCTTGATATCACCTTGTCTGAAGATGAAGAACAAATGCACGCTTCTCTCATTGAGAAGTCAAAAGGCTTTTTCCGGAAGAAAAACGAGACGAGGTGTTTCTACAGCTGGTGGGTGTCTCAGTGGTTCCCAAATGAGTCGGAGCCAGATCAAAAGAATAGTACGCTTCATGTCGCGTCATTCTTGGTTCTTTGATTATCCAGGGACATTTTTGACGACGGCTCTGGTAAGAAGGAAATAAGACAGGGTCTCATTAAGTTTTCCATCCGATTAGCGAAAGGTGTTGTTCTCCCCATTGGCGGCTTGTTTCTCGGTTCTTTGTACACACATTTGGATCATCTGGTTGCGGACATGCATGCTTCAAACGGCTACATGAAAGTGGACTCGTATGTCCATGTTGCTTTTCTTCAACCGTGGTTGTGGGAACATTTCGAGAAGTGCGCTCCCAAACCGCTGGCTTTACTTTCCTAGTCTTGGGGTGGTTCTGGGATACTTCGCTGGGTGAACATGCGCCCAAGATTTGGCTTGAACCTGGTTGACTTCCTTGACAACTCCTACACAATCAACTTTTGTCCATGGGCTCCGGCGCATGGCTCCATAGTTCAAATAGACACTTTTGCCTTTGTTCTGAATACATCTTTGCTTTCTAAAAAGAATACGAGCATTGGGGAGGTTGTGTTCATGCGAAGTTGTACGCCTGGTTATGTACCATCTTTCTTTCGAGGATATTATCAGGCAGTCTCTTACAACATTAACAGGGCGGCTCGTCATATGGGATTTGACCAAGGAGCCTCGCTCTCTCGTCAGTCGGCTGTTCCAGAAAACTTGTTGCAAGCTGCTCTTGATGTTAGTGCTCTTGCGCCGGGTATAAGTCTTCTCTTCTTTCTCTCGGCACGAAATCCGACAACAATTTCTAAGTATAACATATTCTGGCAGGACGAGTTCCTTGCCATTTATGGATTCGTGAATGACGTAGTGAAGAATACCTGTGGTAAGCCTTCTGCTGCAATTTTAGCAAGACATCTGTTGTTAAGGGATCCTTCCTCTCCCAAACGGAAATCTCCTAATACAGACACGGACAGTCCCTAGAAGAAGGAGCGAAGGTCGAAAGATCGTGCGGGTGGTCTTCGATCAGATTCAACGGCCCTTGTGACTTTCAGTTCTTCCAACGTTCGGGTATGTATTCTTTTTCTTGCCCACTCAGTCGGATTGCACAGTTCTTTCGTTATTGAAAATCTTTCCTTATTCCTTAACCATGGCGTGAACTCCTTTGCCCAGCTTGCACGTAGTCAGAAAACGGTGGCTCTCGTAGCAGAGGGTGGCAATGCTGAGCCTCAGAGAACAGCGGCTCTCGCGGAAGACGGTGACAATGCCGAGCCTTCTTGCGGTGAAGAAGAGGTCAAAAAGGAGGAAAGCTCGGAATCTAGTGATGATGAAAATAACTCTTCCAACAGCAGCGCTGAGTCTTCTTCTAGTCAGTCTTAAAGTGAATCAGTGAGTCTCACGCATTCTTCTTCTTCCTTTCTCTCTCTCTTTTTTTTTGTTTGAAAAATGTCTAAACCACGATATCGCGGGGAGAACCCGCTCCTGAAGATGGCCCCGAGGCGGAAAACCGTGGAGATACAGCTTTGTCTCCAACCGTGGCAGCTGCGCCTGGCGACCCGGAAATGGAGGTCGATCAAGATGAAGATGATTGTTGCGTCTCAAGTAGCGAAGAGTGCTCCAGCGACCGCTGGCGCCATTGTAGTTAGGAATCCCTTGCCAGTTTCCATCCAGATCATGTGTTGATCGGAGGCTTCAGCGTGCCAGCTGTCACACCTTCAAACACCCCAGATATTTTCTGCAAAAGTGTAACCCGGCAGTACAGTGGTTCTGCGAATGAAACTTCGCCCACCTACACTTCATCCTTATAAGTTTGCACCAACGCAAACAGCCAACTCTTCAGTTCACTAGCGGAAGCCTTTACTCTTCTTTCTCTTTGTTTAAACTTCTCAAATGTACCCCATTATACATTCAATGTGTGCCATACTTTGCTAACAATAATCATCCAAACAAAAACACTTAGAACATGACACAATCATCTCATTTTATTGCATCAAAGGGAATATATACAAAACTTGCCCCCTTAGGTACTTGCACAAACTTGTTCATCTTGAACCAAGCCTTAACCTTACAAAAACACTCTCAATTCGAGTCTCACACTCTCATGTGATAGCCTCCCGAATTTCCCCCGCCTTAGGAGTATTTATACAACAGATTTACTTTCTAAAACCGTGCACAACCGATGCACACGCCAAGGACAGCCATCTGTCCCATGGGGTAGTTGCATAACCGCCAATAACTGTGCTAACTGGCCAGTTCTTCTCTAACTCGCGCCAATCATCCAACACCTATCTTTTTGCAGTTGGAAACCTTCTCCCACGATCATAAACTCCCTTTACAACCGTTCCCTCTTTGTCTCGCGTGTTTGGCATGCTTGTGAATCTCTCAACCAACCCATAACCGTCACTTGAGCTGTATTGCGCCACTTGTTGCGCCATACTGGACTTTGGCCTGATGCCAGCCCCCTTGGCACTGCCAAATTCTTGCTCTAAGCTCATGCACATACCATCCTTATGCTTTCATCACTAATGCCAACTCCTTAAAATCACTCTAGTTACTCTTGGCGTCGTATGCTTCACTATGCCAACTTGCATGAAAATGGCAATGCCACTCTTGCATTACCAACTTGTTTGCACTTGTCCAAGCTTTTTGCCCTGATTGGAACTAATGCATAGACTAACTCTTAGTCTATTCCACTTGCTTGCATCTTCCTTGAGTTTGGGCTAACTCAATTCCATGGACATTCCAACATGCCACTTGCCAACATGCCAACTCGCATGTTGCATGTTGCATCTTGCAACTTTGGCCTGGTCTTGCCTTTGCCTTAATGAAGCTCCATTGTGTCAGTCAATAACTTCATTCCTTAGACAAATGTGTTTACAATAAAGTGCTGCACTTGCACTTCATTGTCCCTGTGAGGTTATGCCATTCTTGGCACCTGACAGTCTATACCGTATACCGCTATTATGGCTCCGTGATGCGCCATTACGGCTATAACGACTTGTCCTGAAACTCTGTAACGCATCATCATTATGCGTCACTTGCATCACCATAATAGACCTCCCCCACCTAATCCGTTCAACGTCCTCGTTGAACGCGACTCAGTATGAACACCATACTTGTCTTAACTTTGCTTCATCTGCTTTCAGAACCTTTTCTGAAAATCGGCAACTACTTTTGGCTAAACTCTTCCCAATGGTCCCCTCCGATTGCATCCGCATCACTTATCTTTACTACTTTTCCATTGATCCCATCTATTTGAGCCACACATTAGCGTTGTGCACTACGCTTCAGCTTCTACCCAAATCATGCATCAATACCCAAATGCAACCTGAAATTATTCCTTTGCCAATTCCTTCAAATTTGGCCTGAATTTCACCTTGAATCATTTATGCCTAAGTGTACGCACAAAATGATTCTTCTCAACTTGATCACTACGATCATTTCCATAGCCTTTCGTCTCCCGACTTTTCCTTTTACTCAATATAACAAGGACTTATGAACGACTTAGCTTCATTTTCAATCAGTTTTGCTGGCAACTCGCCTTTGGACTGTTGTCTTACTCGCCTCTTCGCTAAACATGCCACAAAGTGCATAGGGGTGTCTCACGCACAGAATACCCACATCCGCCACTTCATGCCTTGCCAAACTCTGTTCGTGCCAATACCATCCAAGAATTCATTTCTATGGATTTGGCCACTAAGTATACACTCTTTATACTTATGCAATGTGGCATATCCGTACTGAACTTGCAAATTTTACTTTGCTTAACCCACTGAAGCAAAACTATTGAGTTGCACAACCCATCTCCGCAACTATGACTAACTATCTCTTGAACATAACTTAGCTAACCCTTTAGCTGTCCATATGCGTAGCCTCCAAAGACAATAGGTCTCCAACTATTTCTTTGAACTGCATTGCATGTTTCTTGGAAAGTGTGTGCATCTTCCTCTAGGCCATGAGTTCTACCCAACTCATGCTTACTGATGAAATGATTTCTAGCTTGCTGCATTGCTTGCACTATCGCCGCCCATCTGTCATCGTGCTATATTGCATTCCCCAAACAGCAATATCATTTTCGTATCAACTAGGACCCTTGTCCTATGCTTTTCTTATTAGCTTTCAAATTATCTTATCATTGCATACGTTAGTCTATGTATGCCACTCGCGGTATCTTCCCATGAACTAGTTTTACTTCGTAAATAAAGAGGCAAGACTTTATAAACAAAAACACCCTCATTCATTACTTCTCTAACATGACAAGACCATGTACCATTACATGATTGATCCTCCGATCACTTTTGGAAAGCTAAAACTTCATTAACAAAGCAACTTGCTTACACCAAAGAAAAGTATATACAAACTTGAAGACTCAAATAAAAGTCTGTACAACCAAACTCTACACACAGAGTTTGCAACAACCAACAAACTAAAGCTATGCCAAACAAGATCAGAAAATACTTCATTTTCTGCACTAGGTGTTGCCAAAGAAGACAGCAACACACCTTCTTGTTCTTAGCTTAGTTTCTACCTTTGTCGAAGTGTGCAACAACTTCGCTGCATGGTCTCTTCCTTGAACCTTCACTTTGTCCTTCACGAGTCTTGCTTGAATGACTCTCATAGTCATCCCAACTGATGGATTGAGTTGCGCTTTGAGTGGACAGCTTCTTGCAAAATGCAAACCTTTGCAAATAAAACATCCCCTATAATTCCGGGCTGAAGAGAATAATTCATCTTCCTTCGGTTTCATGCTTACGCTTGTTTCCAACATATTTTTCCTTTCCTTTGGCCTTACATTTAGATCTTTGCACATCTTCAATCGTTGTGCAACTGGAAAGCTCTCTTGTCGCCTGAATAGCCATCTGGATATTCTGAATTTGCGCCTCTTGAGTTCAGTAATGAGCACTGAACTCGCGCCACTCAAAAATTGGAACATCTGATCATCTTCACTCATGCCACGTACTTCTTGCACCAATGCAAGGAAGTTTTCAGCATATGCCTGTGGTGTACCCGTCATTTTTAGCCTACGTAAACTTTCTCTTGCGTACCAAGCACCATTGCTTGTACAGAAATGACATCTCAGTCCATCTTTCATATCATTCCATGACATAGGATTGGCATAACCAGCAACTTCATCTTCTTGCAGCATAGTTCTCCACCAAACCTTTGCATCACCACCAAGGTAATTGCCTGCGAGAGTTACTTTTTGTCCTTCCCCAGTTCCATTCGCCTCAAAGTATGCCTCAACGTCATATAAGAAATTCTCAATTTCTCTGCATTTCTGGAACCAGCGTAAATTCTTGGTTCAGAGATACAATTAGCGCTTTCTCCATGCACCTTTGCCCCTACAAACATGCCATCACTGATTAACTTGCGAATATCTTCCATCTCATCTGACATCTGTATCGCATGACTTGTTAGTATGGTCTTTATGTCACTGAATTTCCACTTCAATTCAGTCACTTCAGCATTGGTATCGAAATTCAACAGGGTTGCATCGGACACCTTGTCCTCGACTGCACCTACCCTCTCGTCGAATTCTTTAAACCAATCTGACGTTCTTCCTTCAAGTAAATACAACCTGTCATTATCTTCAAAAACAAGAGGAATATCAAGGCCTTCTGCACCAATGTCAATGGTCATGTTTCCAAGATCACCATACTCCTCTAGTTGATCAAACGAACCCGGTAGTTCTTCGTCAATCACCATGCCATTAGAACCCATTTATAATGCAAACTTTATGAATACAATGCAACAACTTACTTGCTCACAGGAAAATATCTTAAGAGAGAAAGAAATATCAACGTATTATCCAACAAATACGCTTGAACTGTGTACCAAACACAGCCTAATACCCATAGTGTCACACCTTCAAACACCCCAGATATTTTCTGCGAAAGTTTAAACCGGCAGTATAATGGTTCTGCGAATGAAACTTCGCCCACCTGCACTTCAGCCTTATAAGTTTGCACCAATGCAAACATCCAACCCTTCAGTTCACTAGCGGAAGCCTTTACTCTTCTTTCTCTTTTCTTAAACTTCTCAAATGTACCCTATAATACATTCAATTCGTGCCATACTTCGCTAACAATAATCAGCCAACCAAAAACACTTAGAACATGACACAATCATCTCATTTTATTGCATCAAAGGGAAGATATACAAAACTTTCCCCCTTAGGGACTTGCACAGACTTGTTCACCTTGAACCAAGCCTTAACCTTACAAAAACACTCTCAATTCGAGTCTCACACTCTCGTGTGCTAGCCTCCCGAATTTCCCCTGCCTTAGGAGTATTTATACAGCATATTTAGTTTCCAAAACCGTGCACAACTGATGCACATGCCAGGGACAGCCATCTGTCCCATGGATCAGTTGCATAACCACCAATAACTGTGCTAACTGGCCAGTTCTTCTTTAACTCGCGCCAATCATCCAACACCTGTCTTTTTGTAGTTGGAAACCTTCTCCCACGATCATAAACTCCCTTTACAACTGTTCCCTATTTGTATCGCGTGTTTGGCATGCTTGTGAAGCTCTCAACCAACCCATAACCGTCACTTGAGCTGTATTGCGCCACTTGTTGCGCCATACTGGAATTTGGCCTTAAACTGATGACATCCCCCTTGGCACTGCCAAATTCTTGCTCTAAGCTTATGCACGTACCATCCTTATGCTTTCATCACCAATGCCAACTCCTTAAACTCACTCTAGTTACTCTTGGCGTCGTATGCTTCACTATGCCAACTTGCATGACAATGGCAATGCCACTCTTGCATTACCAACTTGTTTTCACTTGTCCAAGCTTTTGGCCCTACTTGGAACTAATGCATAGACTAACTCTTAGTCATTCTACTTGCTTGCATCGTCCTTGAGTTTGGGCTAACTCAATTCCATGGACATGCCAACATGCCAACTCGCATGTTGCATGTTGCATCTTGCAACTTTGGCCTGGTCTTTCCTTTTGCTTAATGAAGCTCCATTGTGTCGGTCAATAGCTTCATTCCTTAGCCAAATGTCTTTACAATAAAGTGTTTCACTTGCACTTCATTGGCTCTGCGAGGTTATTCCATTCTTGGCACTTGATAGTCTATACCGTATACCACTATTATGGCTCCGTGATGCGCCATTACGGCTATACTGACTTGGCCTGCAACTCTGTAACGCGTCATCATTATGCGTCACTTGCATCACCGTAATACCATCCAAATACGAGACGTTATATACCAAGATATGGGAAAGGTATGGACACATCGCCACAACCAAAAAGGTTACTAGTCGGTTTGCGCTGGTCAAGTGTGTGGAGGAATCTTTATCTTCGATTGACGACATGTGCAAAGTGACTGGACATACCGTTTCTGAGGACGTGATCTCAAGATGGAAGTTCCATCGTGAGGTATGCGTAGACCACGGGTTCAAAGTTCCCTGGTTTGTTGAAGGTTTATCTGAGATCGAAAAGTTGCAGACCACGGCGGCTGAAGGCCCTTCCGCGGATGAGGTCGCACAGCAGGATGTGGAGATCAAAAGGTTGTCCACGGAGCTGAAGCTGAAACGGGCGGCTCTCGAAAGCACAAAGGAGGCTTTCTCCAAGAAGAGGAAGCCATTACTAGATGGTTTTCCTTGAATGTACTCGTGTCTTCTGAACTTCTTTATTTAGGCTTTTTTTTCGAAAGGCGAACAGAGCGCCTGATTCATGGTTTGATTTGAATTAATAGATAATCGTCACCTATGAGGGTTTTGGATTATTATTTTGGAATGAATTGTTTTTAGAATAATGTTGTTTTTGGTTATGACTATAAGTAGCATAAATACCCCAAGAGATTCATGGAATTGTGAATGTTGTGTTTTCAGTAGAGGGATGAAACATAACATGGCTATCGATTTTATCATCCCTGTGAAAACTTGAAGTAGTAAATCATGTATTTCGCCTAACAAGACTTACTCGGTTTTTGGATCTCCTAATAAAACTGGATCTTCCGAGTGCAAGTCCAAGTTTTGTGGGAAGCGCCGCCGTGATCGCGAGAAGTTCCCAGTCACTCCTTGTCGTGTGATAGCTGATAATTGAGCCATCGATTCCCGAGCGGACTTTTGCTTCTACCATCTTGAGATCGGCGTTTGAAATATGAAGTCAGGAATTGGAAATTGATATTGTAACCGAGAGATTAATCTCCCACTGTGGCCGCCAATTGTTTGAGAGTGAAAACAGTTTCTGCTGATTTTGGTAATTTTGAGTGTGTGGGTGAGAAACGAGTCTAAACCCTAAACAATGTACTGCAAGGGAGTACTTTGATTCGAGAGATCAATCTTTACAAATCCGGCCTAAACCAAGAAATGGACATTCCATACTTGCTTCGGTCACAAAGTGAAGGAGAATGGTTGGTCTAGAGAGGGAAGCGAAGAGAGTGTTGAGACCAGAATAGTTGATTCGGGAAGAAGAGTTGTCTTACGACTTGTATCAGAAAGTGGAAAGATAATATATGGGAAATCTAACAAGTGATTTCTGAGTGTTGTATTCTCCTGACCAAAACTTGTTCTTTGGTGGAAATAGGTAAGACCTATTTATGCAAGTTGCAACGAAACGTACCCTGGTCTCGTAAGAAGTGGAAACATTTGAGTAAATGGAAGAAAGAGGTAACGGGTAACGCCTGGAATTGATGTTTCCATAATGAAGGAAACGTTTCACCATTACTTCTTGTATTTACTAACCGCCTCACTCACACTCTTATGACACTTTCTTGTAACTTGCGTAGTGTACGTCGTACGCTGTAAACCACCAGACCAATACCCTGATGAGCATCCCCCAGTTTGTGACATGTTTTGATATCTTGAGTGTTTTGTGTAGCATGTTGCTATTGTTTCGCAAGTTTATATTGGGAGGCTTGCCGGCTTGGTGGTGACCTTCGACGGTCGAGATTTTGCATCTTGAGAGTAAGGTTAACCTTTGATTGTGGTTACCTTCCGTTGGTAGCCAGTGGCGTGGCCACTGTGCTGGCATGGCTTGCGCATGCTCTTGGCGTGGATAATTAGGGTTTGGTGCCGTGACCATAAATTGGCGTAGCCAAGTGTGCGTCGTGGCCAAAGAGTTGGCAACGTAGCCAAAGGTTGCCACAAGTCGTTTGGTTTAGTGGTGAGCTTGTACGGCTGAGATTTTCATCTCAGAAGGAAGGATAGCCGTTGATTGTTGCAACCTTCCGTTTGGCATCCAGCGGCATGGAGGCATGTCCGGCACGGCTTTGGCGTGGCCAAATTAGGGCTTTGGCACCGCGACCAAATTAGGGTTTTGGCACCGTGGCCAAGAGTTGGCACCGTATCCAAGATATTTCCACAAGTAGTTTGGTGGCAAGTTTGTACGGCTGAGATTTGCATCTCTGAGGGAAGGGTAGCCGTTGATTGTTGCAACCCTTCGTTTGGCAGCCGGCGTGGCTTTGGCATGGTTTAGGCGCGGCCAAGCTAGGATTTTGGCATAGTTTTTGGCGCGGCCAAAATTAGGGTTTTGGCATAGTTTAGGCGCGACCAAAATTAGGGTTGGCATTGGTCCAAAAGTTTCCACGCGTTTGGTGGCGAACTTGGACAGCTGAGATTTCCATCTCAGAAAGAAGAGTGGTCGTTGATTGTTGCAACCCTTCGTTTGGAAGCCAGTGGCATGGAGGCATGGCTTTGGCGTGGTTTAGGCGCGTCCAAGCTAGGATTTTGGCATAGTTTTAGACGCGTCCAAAATTAGGGTTTTGGCATAGTTTAGGCGCGACCAAAATTAGGGCTTGGCATTGGGCCAAAAGTTGCCACGCGTTTGGTGGCGAACTTGGATGGCTGAGATTTGAATCTCAGAAGGAAGGGTGGTCGTTGATTGTAGCAACCCTTTGTTTGGAATCCAGCAGCATGGAGGCATGGCCGGCATGGCTTTGGTGCGGAGGTGTGGCTGGCATGGTTGGTATGTCTTTGGCGTGGAGATGTGTCTGGAACGGCATGTCATTGGCACGGCTGTGCGGCTGGCATGGTTGGCATGCCTTTGGCACGGAGATGTGGCTGGCATGGCATGCCATTGGCACGGTGGTGCGGCTGGCATGGTTGGTATGCCTTTGGCGCGGAGATGTGGCTGGCATGGCATGCCATTGGCACGGTGGTGCGGCTGGCATGGTTGGCATGCCTTTGCCGCAGAGATGTGGCTGACATGACATGACATGCCATTGGCACGGTGGTGCGGCTGGCATGGTTGGCATGACTTTGGCGCAGAGATGTGGCTGGCATGGCATGCCATTGGCACGGTGTTGCGGCTGGCATGGTTGGCATGCCTTTGGCGCGGAGATGTGGATGGCATGGCATTCCATTGGCACGGTGGTGCGGCTAGCCTGATTGGCATGCCTTTGGCGCGGAGATGTGGCTGGCATGGAATGTCATTGGCACGGTGGTGCGGCTGGCATGGTTTGCATGCCTTTGGCACGGAGATGTGGCTGGCATGGCATGCCATTGGCACGGTGGTGCGGCTAGCATGGTTGGCATGCCTTTGGCGCGGAGACGTGGCTGACATGGAATGCCATTGGCACGGTGGTGCGGCTGGCATTGTTGGCATGCCTTTGGCGCGGAGATGTGTCTGGAATGGCATGCCATTGGCACGGTGATGCGGCTGGCAAGGTTGGCATCCCTTTGGCGCAGAGATGTTGCTGGTATGGCATTCCATTGGCATGTTTGGTTAGCATGCGCGGCTGGCATGTGTAGAGATGATGCCAGTTAGTACCGAGGGATCTGCCGTGGAGCATGGCATTTACATAAAATAAAGGTACCCCGGTAATTTTACGCAGACATGTTGGATGTTTAATAAATGTGCTAGTGGCGACATTATTACTCAAGTGTGACGTCACTGTTTGACTAAGCTTTTACGATTTTAACCCTAAACTAAAAACCACCATCAACAACAGTACATCAAAGGGAACCTGATGTGATTTCAGGTTGAGTTGTAGTAAAAAGTTCGTTGAGACTTGTGAAAGCAAAGATTTTAGATTTAATGTAATTTAAAAACAAACAAAACTTAATTCAAGATTATTATGAATAACCAAGACACTGATTCCACTATCACACATGAATAAATTATGGAAAATAATCCAAAACTCTAATTATCTTTTAAGTCCCTTATTTCTTAATTCACAATTAATCAAACATATTCTCAAATATTAATTGTATTCCTCAAGCATAGACTATCAATTGATTAAACAAAGTATAATCTATCAAATTGAATCACAAATAATTAGAAAATTATATAAACATTTAAAAACTCTACAAGAGCAGTGATCAAGTGAATTATAAATAAAAATTAGAGAAAATGAAATAGTTACCCATTATTCATGCGTGAATAGCTTCCTCATTGCCTTGGTTGTGGGAGAATTAGCTCATCATCATGTTGGAAACACACTCAAAATTCATTTTTATTGCTCAAAGGGTGTTTACAAAGATGAAATGGAGAAAAACTATTAAAAACGGGTTTGCAACAGTTATAAGTGTTACAAACTGAAAAGAACGATAGAACAAAGTACTGTCGCTGATTCTCGACCCTCCCCCGTGTGTTGTTTCCACTGTTGAGAAACGATTGTTATTGCGCGCCTAATGTTCTTGGTGTTCTTCACAGCATCAGAAATGGTGATTCTTCTGCAACTCGACTTTCACAGCTCTGTAATCTCCCGCAAACTCTCCGTCCTCAAATGTGCTCTCTAGCTCTCTATTTATACACACAAATACACACTACTCAAATATATTCTTCCATAACTCCAAAATCTTCTATTTTTTAATTAAAAATATCTTCAGAATTTTTTCCTTCTCTTTATTCTATATATTTCTTTACTAAACTCATATCTTCTTTAATTCGCAGAATAAAATCCAAGATAAAATCTTCTAAGGATATATTTATTGTTTAATACAAGATAACTTCCTTTTTCTTCAAAACTTCATGTTTATAAGGCAAGAAGATATTCTTATCCTAAAGATAATAAATCCTTTACCGTTGACACCAAATTTCCCACCAATTTTTCTTTTCAAATCAAGGAAGAAGATGGAGTCCCCTTAACCAGTGATGGGGTGCGATTAGCAGCTGGCTCCCTGGGGTGCCCCTTATCCAAAATTGAGAGTCCAAATAACATGTGTCCTCTGGGTGCCTATACCAACTTTTCGAGCCGAATTTTCCAAAAATACCTACAAACACATAAAACACCATAATAAGTAGAAAATCGAGTCCCAACAATACTGAAAATTGAGGACAATTCGGTCCCAAAAATGTGTCTATCAAATACCACAAAACTTATTATTTGCTAGTCCTCGAGCAAATCTATTCTAGAAAAATAAAAATGACTACACTTAGCACATGCAGCAAGCCATTAAACCGCTAGGTGGCCCTAGCGGCGGAGTGTTGTCTCCGGAGGGTTTACCAGAGGTGTACCCACAAAATCTTTACTCCGGACCCTAGATATATACGCAAAACCTTGGAAGGCACTAAAGAATCTCCTTGGTTGGCATACTCTCATTGACTACAGGAGGAAGTACCCTGATGCGAAATTCCAATTGTTGTACACGAGTTTGCACTCAAGCATACTATAATTCATATAATAGTGACAGAGCTCTACTCAGATAGTTTCTAGACATCATAACCGGAGTCAACCAATCACATGGAAAGATTAAGAAGATGGATAAAGAGAAAAATAGATGGTTTAAAATGAACGGTGTTTCCCATATCTGTCTGAAGGCCTCTGCCAAGATGAACCTATCCTAATGGACTGAGATACCGGTCTGACTAATATCAACATAACTGGCATATACAAGGGGACCAGTGGTCGATAAACCTAACTCTAGGTCAACACAACTGGCATATATAAGGGCATCAGTGGTCGACTTTATTGAATTTATTCCGGTTGGTCTGATGGTCTGGTCTTTTTTTTCTTTTTTTTTGTGGTATCTCAATCACTCTATTTCACCATAGAAATGGTAACAACTTGAATGGTATGCCCCACCAAATCACTTAAAAAATAAAAACAGAAGGATTAGGATTCAACGAGATATGGCGAAACTAACATGTGTTTTTTTTTAATTCTAACACCTGAGCTCTGTGCTTTTATGAATAGAATCTTTAGATGTTTCCATCTAATCAGATTGGTTCCTCAACTTTTATAACCAATATGTTCCTATCCACTTAGATTGGTTAGTGCCAACCTTAATAAACATAAATTTCTAGGCTTTGGAGTTTATTTATTACAACTAAAAAGTTTCTCCCATACCCCCAAACTTAAATCTAACATTGTCCTCAATATTCTAAAGATAAAATTAAAAGCATGAACAAGGAGAAACTGTTACCACTCTAAGCAAAAGAGTTAAGGAAAGATATTACCGTGTTGCATGAGATTAGGTTACCTCCCAAGAAGTGCTAAGTTTAAAGTCTTCAGCCAGACATCGGAAGGAATTTATCACCTCATAGAATCATAAAGCAGTAACCGGAATAACTGTGGGTTATCTTGATCAAAAAGTGCTAACCACAAGAAGAGGAAACTACAACAATCCAAGAAGACATCGAACATACCCTTGTTTAAGACAACTACATCTAGTTGTGGTTCAGGTTCAAGTTCAGGCTCTATAAAAGGGTCTAAATAAAAATATTTCATCAGTTGGATTTCCTCAAAGGCATTTTGAAGATCAGGCTGAAGAGTCTGGAAATACTCAACTAAGAACTTAGAAGCGCATAACAAATGCCTGAATAATTGGGGATCCTCTAAATCAATCAGATTTGACTCACACAGCTGACCACGATGAAGAGGTGTTCTTCCTTAAGAAAATGTGTCGACCCTATTTTCCTAAAATAATTAGGTTTAGTCTCAAAACTTAACCTAATTGAAAATCATATGTGTCGACCACATCTGAAAATCATATGTTCCCACAATTGGAAAAAAGGTTTTTGGTGGGAAAACAAAGTCAATCTTGGTATCATAGCCTGGGTTAACCACATCAACCAGAGGATGGGTTTCTAACAACTGACCTCTCTTATGGACACAACTAGGTTCAGGAAAAAGTGTATGAAGATAATCTTGTAAGATGGTAGAGGCACAAATGTCAAGTCCTACACGAGGGAACTTTCTAAGAGTTAAAGGTAAGGCACCAGGAAAGTGATAATCACCCTCAAACTTAGAGTTTTCAGTGTCTCTAGGTAGACTAGTCACAATTTCCCTAATTTCTAAATTATTAGATTCCTGAAAATGGTCAATTGATTCTTCTAAGTTGTAATTAGGTGCATCCTCACTCATTTTTACGAGTTCACTTTCTTTGTCTAAGACTGTTGTTTCTACATCGCTAGACTCAAAATAAACTCGTTCCTCTAAACCATCATTGGCTTCGTAATCAAAAGGAAGTACAACTTCGTCTAAAACGGTATTATCTCTAGTCAAATCCCCGTCCTTTTGAATAGGTGGATAATAATTAAAATTATCGGGATTTGAACCAAAAATATCATTATCATTATCAAGCTCAATAGGAGTAACAAATTCCTGATCACCATGCCTAAATACTTCAGATTCTTCATCAGCATTGTCCACATCATACTCATCATTATCATAACATGGAAATGGCTGAACCCCATCTACACAAGGAGTGTCACCAATTCTAACCTCGATATCTTGATTATGCAAATAACTATCCTCAGTTTCAAGAGTATTATTGGATACACTATATTGGAAATTCAAGTCATTTCGAGCAATACTTTCATTCGTCTGTAACTCAAGTCTACGTGTTGACTCAACTATCCTCTCAAGGGTCTCTTCTAAAAAAAGCTCCCTAAGTGTTGGATCTAATTTTTCACTTAATCTATTGAGGATATATTCCAAAGAAGATTCAGTCGTTGTTGCAGTTCTTTCGTCCATAACTACATTGTTCACTTCATCTAATTTGTATGTCGATTCAGCTAACTTACGTGATGACTTAGCTAAATTCCTGAGAGACTCTTCTAGAGAAGGAATATGAACTGAAGGATCATAAAAATGACTACTTTTCAATAGTTTGATTGTATCCTCTAAAGACGAAGAACTGGTATTATAATGTTCTTGCCTGTATGACCGATGCGCGTGTGGATAGTAATTGGGCTCACCATGGTATGACCCAAAACGTTGAAAAGGTTGGCGTGCCCAACCACTATTCACACTATGATCATAAAAAAATTAATGTCCATGTTGTTCAGTTGGATAATCATTGTATTGGCAATACCAGTTCGACATCCTAACTGCAAGGGAATTCTAAACAAGCACAAACAAGGCTGACTCGACCACAACAAGCCTATTTTATCTAGCAATTAAAAAGCATGATGGCTCCACTTAGATTGTTTCTAGACTAGATTCTATTCTTTCGAAAAGTAATTCGTTACAATCTGAGCAAACCTCTCTGGAATTAATCTAAGTTAAAGTAAGTTGAATAGAGACGAGGAAAGCTCAGTGGAGCTTTGATACCCAAGGCCTCACCGGCGTTACTAGGCGGCGTATCCAACTCACAGTAACCATCATGAACTTCAAAGTATGCTCAAAAGAGTAACCAATATTTTTCGAACGACTTTCCTAATAAGCTCGTTACCCTATCGGTCTCGTTCTAGTCCAAATTTTAAGGCTTAGGTTACGTGTTCCTAAGGCGGGCAAGAAGGAAACGGTGATGAAATCCGAGTCTTTATCTTGATTTGGCCAGGCCTTGCCCTTTACTAGAAAATTAAATCCGATTTCAGGTCCTCAACTTATATGCATACGAAATCATTCAGTAAACCCGCTGACAGGGGATTCACGGGTGTTTAGAATTCTTACCTCCCGTTCCAGACGGGGGATGAACCATTGAAGTGGACTCGGACCACGATTCCTATGTCATGTACGAACCCGAGGGGCCGAGGCGATATCGTAATCGTCGTCCTTCTATGCAAACAGTTTATTTAAAACTACCCTTCCGTAGGGTTTTAAAAATAAAGTCCAATGTTCAATGTCCAAAAGAAAAGAAGAAGAAAAAAATAATGTCCAAAAATAAAATATTACAAAAATAAAAACCTTAATAACAGTTTCTAAAAAAATAAAAATAAAATTATTTACAAAATCTTCTTCTTCACTCCTTTTGGATTTCTCTTTTCTTTCGTTTTCGGGCTTTCCTTTCTTTTCAGCACTTTCTCTTTTCCTTTAGCTTAGCTCCAAATCTTAAAGCAATCAAAAATACCAAAACGCGTAAAAAAGAACAAATAAAATAAAACCTAAAAACAAATCAATAGACAAATCCGCGTCGGCGGCGCCAAAAATTGATCGTATTCTTCAATGATGTTGTAGTAAGATGGTTCGTTCAAGACTTGTGAAAGAAAAGATTTTAGATTTCATGTAATTTAAAAACAAACAAAACTTAATTCAGATTATTAGGAATAACCAAGACACTGATTCCACTATCACACATGAATAAATTATGGAAAATAATCCAAAACTCTAATTTTTAAGTCCCTTATTTCTTAATTCACAATTAATCAAACATATTCTCAAATATTAATTGTATTCCCCAAGCATAGACTATCAATTGATTAAACAAAGTATAATCTATCAAATTGATTCATAAATAATTAAAAAAATTATGTAAATATTTAAAAACTCTGCAAGAGCAGTGATCGAGTGAATTATAATTAAAAATTAGATAAAATGAAATAGTTACCCATTATTCATGCGTGAATAGCTTCCTCATTGCCTTGGTTGTGGGAGAATTATCTCATCATCATGTTGGAAACACACTCAAAATTCATTTTTATTGCTCAAAGGGAGTTTACAAAGATGAAATGGAGAAAAACTATTAAAAACCGGGTTTGCAACAGTTATAAGTGTTACAAACTGAAAAGAACGATAGAACAAAGTACTGTCGCTGATTCTCGACCCTCCCCCGTGTGTTGTTTCCACTGTTGAGAAACGACTGTTATTGCGCGCCTAATGTTCTTGGTGTTCTTCACAGCATCAGAAATGGTGATTCTTCTGCAACTCGACTTTCACAGCTCTGTAATCTCCCCCAAACTCTCCGTCCTCAAATGTGCTCTCTAGCTCTCTATTTATACACACAAATACACATTACTCAAATATATTCTTCCATAACTCCAAAATCTTCTTTTTTTTAATTAAAAATATCTTCAGAATATTTTCCTTATCTTTATTCTATATATTTCTTTACTAAACCCATATCTTCTTTAATTCGCAGAATAAAATCCAAGATAAAATCTTCTAAGGATATCTTTCTTGTTTAATACAAGATAACTTCCTTTTTATTCAAAACTTCATGTTTATAAGGCAAGAAGATATTCTTATCCTAAAGATAATAAATCCTTTACCGTTGACACCAAATTTCCCACCAATTTTTCTTTTCAAATCAAGGAAGAAGATGGAGTCCCCTTAACCAGTGATGGGGTGCGATTAGCAGCTGGCTCCCTGGGGTGCCCCTTATTCAAAATTGAGAGTCCAAATAACATGTGTCCTCTGGGTGCCTATACCAACTTTTCGAGCCGAATTTTTCAAAAATGCCTACAAACACATAAAACACTATAATAAGTAGAAAATCGAGTCCCAACAATACTGAAAATTGAGGACAATTCGGTCACAAAAATGTGTCTATCAAATACCCCCAAACTTATTATTTGCTAGTACTCTAGCAAATCTAATCTAGAAAAATAAAAATGACTACACTTAGCACGTGCAGCAAGCCATTAAACCGCTAGGTGGCCCTAGCGCAATGTTGTCTCCGGAGGGTTTACCAGAGGTATACCCACAAAACCTTTACTCCGGACCCTACCTATATACGCAAAACCTTGGAAGGCACTAAAGAATCTCCTTGGTTGGCATACTCTCATTGACTACAGGAGGAAGTACCCTGATGCGAAATTCCAATTGTTGTAAACGAGAAACCACTCAAGCATACTATAATTCATATAATAGTGACAGAGCTCTACTCAGATAGTTTCTAGACATCATTACCGGAGTCAAAAAATCACATGGAAAGATTAAGAAGATGGATAAAGAGAAAAATAGATGGTTTAAAGTGAACGGTGTTTCCCATATCTGTCTGAAGGCCTCTTCCAAGATGAACCTATCCTAATGGACTGAGATACCGGTCTGACTAATATCAACATAACTGGCATATACAAGGGGACCAGTGGTCGATAAACCTAACTCTAGGTCAACACAACTGGCATATACAAGGGCATCAGTGGTCGACTTTATTGAATTTATTCCGGTTGGTCTGATGGTCTGGATTTTTTTTGTGGTATATCAATCATTCTATTTCACCCTAGCAATGGTAACCACTTGAATCGTATGCCCCACAAAATCACTTAAAAAATAAAAACATAAGGGTTAGGATTCAACGAGATATGCGAAACTACCATGTTTTTTTTTTAATTCTAACACCTGAGCTCTGTGCTTTTATGAATAGACTCTTTAGATGTTTCCATCTAATCATATTGGTTCCTCAACTCCTATAACCAAGATGTTCCTATCCCTTATATTGGTTAGTGCCAACCTTAATAAACATAAATTTCTAGGCTTTGGAGTTTATTTATTGCAACTAAAAAGTTTCTCCCATACCCCCAAACTTAAATCTAACATTGTCCTCAATGTTCTAAAGATAAAATTAAAAGCATGCACAAGGAGAAACTGTTACTACTCGAAGCAAAAGAGTTAAGGAAAGATATTATCGTGTTGCATGAGATTGGGTTACCTCCCAAGAAGGGATAAGTTTAAAGTCTTCAGCCAGACATCGGAAGGAATTAATCACCTCATAGAATCATAAAGCAGTACTCGGAATAACTGTGGGTCATCTGGATCAAAAAGTGCTAACCACAAGAAGAGGAAACTACAACAATACAAGAAGACATCGATCATACCCTTGTTTAAGACAACTACATCTAGTTGTGGTTCAGGTTCAGGCTCTATAAAAGGGTCTAAATAAAAAGATTTCATCGATTGGATTTCCTCAAAGGCATTCTGAAGATCAGGCTGAAGAGTCTGGAAATACTCAACAAAGAACTTAGAAGCGCATAACAAATGCCTGAATAATTGGGGATCCTCTAAATCAATCAGATTTGACTCACACAGCTGACCACAATGAAAGAGGTGGTCTTCCTTCAGAAAATGTGTCGACCCTATTTTCCTAAAGTAATTAGGTTTAGTCTCAAAACTTAATAACCGACACATCTGAAAATCATATGTTCCCACAATTGGAAAAAAGGTTTTTGGTGGGAAAACAAAGTCAATCTTGGTATCATAGCCTGGGTTAACCACATCAACCAGAGGATGGGTTTCTAACAACTGAGATCTCTTATGGACACAACTAAGTTCAGGAAAAAGTGTATGAAGATAATCTTGTAAGATGGTAGAGGCACAAATGTCAAGTCCTACACGAGGGAACTTTCTAAGAGTTAAGGTAATGCACCAGGAAAGTGATAATCACCCTCAAACTTAGAGTTTTCAGTGTCTATAG
The DNA here is from genome assembly GCF_003573695.1 of Papaver somniferum. NCBI lineage: Eukaryota > Viridiplantae > Streptophyta > Magnoliopsida > Ranunculales > Papaveraceae > Papaver > Papaver somniferum. The sequence continues at coordinate 38,515,849 of NC_039363.1, forward strand.
GTAGACTAGTCACAATTTCCCTAATTTCTAAATTATTAGATTCCTGAAAATGGTCAATTGATTCTTCTAAGTTGTAATTAGGTGCATCCTCACTCATTTTTACGAGTTCACTTTCTTTGTCTAAGACTGTTGTTTCTACATCGCTAGACTCAAAATAAACTCGTTCCTCTAAACCATCATTGGCTTCATAATCAAAATGAAGTACAATTTCGTCTAAAACGGTATTATCTCTAGTCAAATCCCCGTCCTTTTGAATAGGTGGATAATAATTAAAATTATCGGGATTTGAACAAGAAATATCATTATCATTATCAAGCTCATTAGGAGTAACAAATTCCTGATCACCATGCCTAAATACTTCAGATTCTTTATCAACATTGTCCACATCATACTCATCATTATCATAACATGGAAATGGCTGAACCTCATCTACACAAGGAGTGTCACCAATTCTAACCTCGATATCTTGATTATGCAAATAACTATCCTCATTTTCAAGAGTATTATTGGATATACTATATTGGAAATTCAAGTCATTTCGAGCAATACTTTTGTTCGTCTCTAACTCAAGTCTACGTGTTGACTCAACTATCCTCTCAAGGGTCTCTTCTAAAGAAATCTCTCTAAGTGTTGGATCTAATTTTTCACTTAACCTATTGAGGATATATTCCAAAGAAGATTCAGTCGTTGTTGCAGTTTTTTCGTCCATAACTACATTGTTCACCTCATCTAATTTGTATGTCGATTCAGCTAACTTACGTGATGACTTAGCTAAATTACTGAGAGACTCTTCTAGAGAAGGAATATGAACTGAAGGATCATAAAAAGGACTACTTTTCAATAGTTTGATTGTATCCTCTAAAGACGAAGAACTAGTATTATAATCTTCTTGAATGTATGACTGATGCGCGTGTGGATAGTAATTGGGCTCACCATGGTATGACCCAAAACCTTGAAAAGGTTGGCGTGCCCAACCACTATTCACACTATGATCATAAAAAGATTAATGTACATGTTGTTCAGTTGGATAATCATTGTATTGGCAATACCAGTTCGACATCCTAACTGCAAGGGAATTCTAAACAAGCACAAACAAGGCTGACTCGACCACAACAAGCCTATTTTATCTAGAAATTAAAAAGCATGATGGCTCCACTTAGATTGTTTCTAGACTAGCTTCTATTCTTTCGAAAGTAATTCGTTACAATCTGAGAAAACCTCTCTGGAATCAATCTGAGTTAAAGTAAGTTGAATAGAGACGAGGGAAGCTCGGTGGAGCTTTGATACCCAAGGCCTCACCGGCGTTACAAGGCGGCGTATTCAACTCACAGTAACCATCATGAACTTCAAAGTATGCTCAAAAGAGTAACCAATATTTTTCGAACGACTTTCCTAATAAGCTCGTTACCCTATCGGTCTCGTTCTAGTCCAAATTTTAAGGCTTAGGTTACGTGTTCCTAAGGCGGGCAAGAAGGAAACGGTGATGAAATCCGATTCCTTATCTTGATTTGGCCAGGCCTTGCCCTTTAATAGAAAATTAAATCCGATTTCAGGTCCTCAACTTATATGCATACGAAATCATTCAGTAAACCCGCTGACAGGGGATTCACGGGTGTTTAGAATTCTTACCTTCCGTTCCAGACGGGGGATGAACCGTTGAAGTCGACTCGGACCACGACTCCTATGTCATGTACGAACCCGAGGGGCCGAGGCGATATCGTAATCGTCGTCCTTCTCTGCAAACAGTTTATTTAAAACTACCCTTCCGTAGGGTTTTAAAAATAAAGTCCAATGTTCAATGTCCAAAAGAAAAGAAGAAAAAAAGAATGTCCAAAAATAAAATATTACAAAAATAAAAACCTTAATTACAGTTTCTAAAAAAATAAAAATAAAATTATTTACAAAATCTTCTTCTTCACTCCTTTTGGATTTCTCTTTTCTTTCGTTTTCGGGCTTTCCTTTCTTTTCAGCACTTTCTCTTTTCCTTTAGCTTAGCTCCAAATCTGAAAGCAATCAAAAATACCAAAACGCGTAAAAAAGAACAAATAAAATAAAACCTAAAAACAAATCAATAAACAAATCCGCGTCGGCGGCGCCAAAAATTGATCGTATTCTTCAATGATGTTGTAGTAAGATGGTTCGTTCAAGACTTGTGAAAGCAAAGATTTTAGACTTCATGTAATTTAAAAACAAACAAAACTTAATTCAAGATTATTAGGAATAACCAAGACACTGATTCCACTATCGCACATGAATAAATTATGGAAAATAATCCAAAACTCTAATTTTTAAGTCCCTTATTTCTTAATTCACAATTAATCAAACATATTCTCAAATATTAATTGTATTCCCCAAGCATAGACTATCAATTGATTAAACAAAGTATAATCTATCAAATTGAATCATAAATAATTAAGAAAATTATGTAAACATTTAAAAACTCTGCAAGAGCAGTGATCGAGTGAATTATAATTAAAAATTAGAGAAAATGAAATAGTTACCCATTATTCATGCGTGAATAGCTTCCTCACTGCCTTGGTTGTGGGAGAATTAGCTCATCATCATGTTGGAAACACACTCAAAATTCATTTTTATTGCTCAAAGGGTGTTTACAAAGATGAAATGGAGAAAAACTATTACAAAACGGGTTTGCAACAGTTCTAAGTGTTACAAACTGAAAAGAACGATAGAATAAAGTACTGTCGCTGATTCTCGACCCTCGCCTGTGTGTCATTTCCACTGTTGAGAAACGACTGCGGTTACGCGCCTATTGTTCTTGGTGTTCTTCACAGCATCAGAAATGGTGATTCTTCTGCAACTCGACTTTCACAGCTCTGTAATCTCCCCAAACTCTCCGTCCTCAAATGTGCTCTCTAGCTCTCTATTTATACACACAAATACACATTACTCAAATATATTCTTCCATAACTCCAAAATCTTCTTTTTTTTAAGTTAAAATATCTTCAGAATTTTTTCCTTCTCTTTATTCTATATATTTCTTTACTAAACCCATATCTTCTTTAATTCGCAGAATAAAATCCAAGATAAAATCTTCTAAGGATATCTTTCTTGTTTAATACAAGATAACTTCCTTTTTCTTCAAAACTTCATGTTTATAAGGCAAGAAGATATTCTTATCTTAAACATAATAAATCCTTTACCGTTGACACCAAATTTCCCGCCAATTTTTCTTTTCAAATCAAGGAAGAAGATGGAGTTCCCTTAACCAGTGATGGGGTGCCCCTTATCCAAAATTGAGAGTCCAAATAACATGTGTGCTCCGGGTGCCTATACCAACTTTTCGAGCCGAATTTTCCAAAAATACCTACAAACACATAAAACACCATAATAAGTAGAAAATCGAGTACCAACAATACTGGAAATTGAGGAAAATTCGGTCACAAAAATGTGTCTATCAGAACCGATTCTTGTATGGGGTGCAACAGGGATTATAGCAGAAAGGGGAACCGATACTATGGACCTGTGCCACACGTTTTTAGGAAAAGGGGAACCGATCCTATGGACATGCGCAACACATATAAGTTAGATACCATATATATATGTGGGGAACCGATCCTAGTACCTAGTAAACCGAAATTTCGGAAATCTAGTGTGACTATGCACAATACTCACATGGAGGTAGAGCCGAAACTTGTTTTGGTAGAACCTTTAAACCCATGTTTGTGATTGAATGTTGGTTTGATCAATCACATAGTTCTTGAAAGTCAGATGAACCAATTCTAAACTTGTTTGGAAGTGTGGCAAATCGGTTTCAAGGTTGTAACTGTGAAAGAGAACTTACAAAGTAAAGATGTCGACAAACTTTGAACACGTGATGTGAATGTTTATTTCTTTAATTGTTCAAAGATATTCCTTAACGGCTAAGGGAAGAGAATCCCAGGATCGAAACATAAGTAAGTTAAGAATATTTTAATTAAGGTTATTAATTTCATTTTGTCGGGAAATTACAAAATTAATAATGTGCATTTACTAATTAGATTTTTCGAGAGATTTCGATCATTATTTTTGGAAAGAGCATTTCCAGGAATTATGAAAACCGAATCTGTTCTTTAATGAATATCTTGAAAAAAAAATCGATTTTGGAAATTCCTTGGTGTCCAAATTTCCTCGTCTATAAATACTCGAAGTTTGCCTTTCTAGCAAACTAATCCTTCGTAATAACAGTTTTACTCTTTTGTTGTTGTTACTGGTGTAGCCACCTATTCGGAGAGGAGAGTAACCTAATTAGGCGAAATCTCTTACGGCCGCTCAGTTTAAAGTCTTCTTTGGGATTGAGAAGATCTAGCGTGTAACATTGGTGGGATATTAGATAATTACGGTTTAATTTTTTGTTTTCGGTTGATTTGATTGACTAACGGTGGTAGAAATCTGATTGCACCTAGTTTTTTTATTCTTGAGAATTTTCTCTTATGATATAAGATTCACTCAAACTAGTTCAGAGTTTCGACAGGGATCTTTAGACTATTGTTAGTTCTAAAGAAGATCTTGTGATAATCCATTGTTAACAGACTCCGTTCTGTTCGTGATTGATTACAAGAGATTCAAGTTATTGTGTGCAGGTTTTTATTGAAGATTTAAGAAGATTTGAAGACAAAGAATATATTGAAGATCTGACTTGGGTTTTATAATCTTTGGTGTGCACAATACTTGTTTCGGTAAAAGAGGATCCAATTAATAATCGGTTTATCCTTGTGGTAGATTGGATTGATTAATTGAGTAGATCGGCATCAACACGATTCTTAGGATTAAAGGTGTTGTTGGCTTAATCTTAAATGATTACCTTTGGGTGATTGAATATAAGATAGATCTAAGGATCTGACGAAGGAGTTTATGTTGAGATAAACGGAAGAGCCTTTGTCCGACTCATATCACTTGGTTGAATAGAGTTGATACCAAACAGATTTGTTGTTCCTTTACTGTTTGGAATATGAACCAAAGGAATTGTTCCAAGTATGTGACTTATTTGTAAGTTGGAGGCATGGGAATACAGAAGGAACTAGGTGAACTATAGGGTTAGTTACTTGGTATCAACTATACGAAGTTAGTGTAATTTTGTGTAGCGGCTTAATCCTGAGAGTATTCAATTCTGTACTAGGTCCTGGGGTTTTTCTGCATTTGCGGTTTCCTCGTTAACAAAATCTTGTTGTGTCATTTACTTTTATATTCCGCATTATAATTGTTTTATTATAAGTAAAGTAAATTAGACAAATGTTAATTCCTATTTACTTGATAAGCAATCATATTGTGTTTGGTTAAGTCGGAACCTTTGTATCAAGTAAACATACTTCGTTGTATTGTCTCGATCTCGTATCCATAGACGATCACATGAAGTGTGAACCGATTAGTTGTATTGCCTCGACTCAGTCCATAGACAATCACTTTCGGAGAAAGGGTTTATAGGTAGGAAAAGTTTTAGCTTGAGGTATATTTTGGTACCCTCGCCTTTTCAATTGGTATCAAAGCAGGCAAACACGAAAAGGTCTAACAATCTGTGTTTCGTGCGATCCAACCTATAAGAAATGAGTCAAAGTAAGATTAAGCGAAAGAGAAAATTATTGAAAGACTCAGTTAACGTATCGCAGGAGGTTTTTAAACCATCTTCAGAATCAGAGGTCACAGACTCTATGTTGGAAAAGTTTCGTCAAAAATTATTGTCTAACGAAATTCTTTTAAGTGTGTCTAATGAGCAAATAAAGGAACTTCAGGTTACTTTACAATTAAAGACTACTGAATGTGAAAGGCATCGTCTAGACTACGAAAAATTGAGGGAAGATACTTCTCAAAAAATTCAGGGTCTTGAAGAAAAAGAAAACGCTAGTCTCTCTCAAGCAGAACTGTTAAAAGAGGAGCATGATGCTGCTCTTGAAAAAATTCATTTGTTGGAAGAGAAACTTGTTGAATCTGATGCAAGGATTAACTCTCAACAAAAGAGTTTTGAAGAGAAAGAAGGTGTATATCTCTCACGATAAAAACGCCTTGAGGCTGATCTAGCCAGTGCTCTTGATAAAATCAAGATGTTGGAAGAAGAAAATTTGGAACTGAAAAAATCCAATGAAAGCTCAAACAAGCTAACCTCAATGTTAGAAGCAAGTAGAAATCATCGTGATACACGAGGATTGGGATGAATAGATGCTTCAAATATTAGCAAATAGGTAAAAAAATTTAAAGCTACAAATTCTTCTCAATCAGAGGCTTCCGCTGATGACAAAGATGATCACATCTCTTGTAAAGAAGAAAAGTCTGTCAAGCCTAAGAATAGTGTTCAACCAGCAGTAATCAAACAGAGCACTTAAGCTAATAATAAGAAGAAGAACACTCGTCGAGCTCCAATGCAAGAGGACCCACAAAAAGGTAATACTAAAACTCATACTTCGTATATTTACACTAAGCATTGTTATTATTGTGGTAATAAAGGACACTTGCAATGGGGATGCGCTTTCCATTGTATCAAACGAATTGGCTAAGTTTTCTCCTCTTAAGAACTCAGATCGGTATTGTCCTAAGTTTAGGAAAAAGAATTATTATAATGATAGTTAAAAAATTTCATATCACTCGACAGGGTCATCTCATAAAAGACCCGAATATATAAAGAGAGATAACTTTGTAAATGCAAAGACAAGATCTGATGTTCCAAATTGGAGAAAGGGTGTTTCACAAAATATTCAAAAGGACAATGATTCTAATGGTATTATGAAGGAGAAAGCTGCTCCTGCGAAACCCAACTCTGAATGGGTCCCAAAATCCCCCATAGCCAAGAAGGGACCAAAACTTAGTCACAAGAATGACTCTCAACTGTTAATCGTTGGTGGAAATAATTACAAGAGTCTTCTTGAAAGGCTAAAGAAAGACATTATGTCTGAAATATCTTGTACTAGTAAAGGTTGTAATATGACACTCTTCATCACAAGCCAAAGAATAAAAACAAGAGATGGAACAAGAGAAAACAAACCAAGCAAGAGGTCAAGAATGATGATTCTGTCGTAGTCACTCGTGACGAACAAGACAAGGATCAACTCAACACAACCTAGTTGTGTTAGAACATGCGTACTCATCTTGGTGCTCAATTTTTTTAAAGGTGGGGAAGCACATGAAACTGAGCACATGATCTCTTGGTTATTATATGACTAATTGACATCTTTAGGAGATTTCTTTTCTTTTATACTCATACTTTCTCTACCTATATTTGAGGTATTGATAGAAAAGGTAATTATGAGTTTATGATGTTTATATCTACTGATCATATATGTGTATCTCTTATTTTTACGGTTAAAACGAGCCAAAAATCACTGAACTCGGACATTGTATGCAAAAGTTATGTCGAAAAGAGTTTAGTGTTATGATCTGTCACAAGTAACTCTTGGGAACCGATCCTAGTACCCTGTCATGGTGAGGGAACCGATCCTAGTACCATGTCATGGTGAGGGAACCGATCCTAGTGAGAGGTCCCTTACGAAGAAGTGTAAAACTGTTTTTCCCATAACTTCTTCGTCCGAGCTCGGAATGACCTCATTCTTTTTGCGTTGTTTTGATAATTCAATTTCCTACAAGATTGAGGTAATTGCAATAATTTATTTTATGTTGAATATTTATGGTGTATTGCAAATTGATTTATGGGATGTTTGATTTCGGTTTTACTACCTTAATAATCGATCTCATATATTGTTAACCCTTATGGTTTGGGTCACTTTTTGATTTAGCGGGATTAAGTTCTATCCCTAGTAGGTAGGATTTATCAAAGGATCATGAGGGGTTCTGATAGAAACAATATGTGGAAAGTCACGATATGTTGAATCGGTTTTGGTTTAGCATAAAAGCATATGTGTTTCGACGGTTATCAACTTTTGCTTGCAATTGTTAAAACCGGTTTTCAACCTTTCTCTGGTAAAGGTTGAGGTGTGTTGTTATTCTCTTGTTTATGCATAAGGATGACAACATGGTGATATTTCGATATCAATTCTCCCTGTACGAAGATGTTATCATGTTGGAGAAGTGGATGCGAAATTTGAGGTAACAATCTTGTTAGTTAATTGTTTTCATATTTAAGAAAAGCCAGAGTTTATATTATATATCTTTGTTGCTTTTTATTAACAAAATTTAGGTTCAATTGATATTTATTCCATGATGTGTGTGTGGATGTGTGATTCAGTTGGTTCCGGTTAAGAAAAATTGTTGTTGTCTTGCTTTATTGTGCGGTATCAATTGTTTAGGCTTACAAAATTATGGTGCAATTGCGGTGCTTTTAATGTTTATGTTGTTTCAGTTGCTTCCGGTTGAGGTGAATAATTATGCAAGTTGATTTATTTTGGTTTGTATGAATTATTTATGGCTTAACGAAATAATTTGAGTACGGGATGAGTTTTTTAGTCCAATTCGATTACGGATAAGAAACTAAGTTAATTATGATCTTAGTTTGTCTTATCAAAGTGAGGTTTCGGTTATCAAGTCTAATCGAATGCCTAAACAAGGAATGCTAGTTAACTAACCTAGTACTTGTCTTGTTTAAAATTGAATGGTCTAAGTTTATGGATAATTAGAACCTGATGAGAAAATTGGAATTTATCTTTATTTTAGTCTTATCGAATTAAGCGGTTGGTTTTGAACAATCGGTTTAGCAAAGGGACTAATGTGCTTAGTTGTTTTTTGGTTTGCTAAACTAAATTGGAAAAAATGTTTCAGACAATTGTTTCCTTGGTAACATATCAAAATAATAATACTTGTAGTTTAGGTTTTGATATTGGTTATCATAACGTGATGTGTGTAACCCTCGTGCCTAACTCTACAGGTTTGCAAGTCTATTCTGAGATTTGTAAGATTCTTTTCGTGTTGTCCTTTATTTTTTAATTTCTTTGTCATTTTTGTGACAAAAAGGTGGAGAAATATGTGGAGTAAATAGGTGATATAAATTGGTATAAAAAAGACGTGTGGATTGAATATCTACCTATCTTCCTTGGGGGGAGTATTAGCTTTGTTATTATAATGTCAACAACGACATTTTCAAGGATTGAATGTAAGCAGTTTTACCGTGTTGTTGAATCGGGAATCAAGCGGATTGTAATGAATTCTTGTAATTTGTTTATCCATATGATGTAAGAGTTTTGTCACTAAAATTGAAAAATGGGGAGATTGTTAGAGCATTGCTCGGTTGAACCACCAAACGTTGGTATGTCAAGTTTGGTTGTCATATTTTAGTGAATCAAAACTCATGTTAAGAGTCGCTTGATTATGTACTAGAGTCAACTTCGTATAGGTTAGCTTGAAAGTATTAGGATATGAGACATTACAAGTATTGCGAAGTCTTGAAGATGTGAAGATGTGAAGAAGCAAGGAGCTACAACGACAACAATCATCCTTCCACTTGAGGTTAGTGATATTTGAGTTGAACTGTTTCATTCCCTAACGTATCTTTTAGTCGTGCATATTGAAAACAAAACTGCGAAGCATGTTTGAAATCTAGATAGACATAGTATTAAGGAATACAATACGAGGTTTCTTGCTTAACCATTAAAATTTGCAGATAAGACATCCCAATAATCATTTGAATGCTATTGTGATTATGTATGGGTATAAGGTGAGGATTTCATCCTAGGGAACAATGTTTTACATGTGTTATAAGGAAGTAAGTTCATAAACTTGTTTGTGGACCGAAAAGGAAATTTCCAGGTGTTATTGGTTTTGTTATTCATTGCATATCTTATGAACAACCAATATGTGTGATTGAGTATAACCGCTCACAACTTGTTGTGTTCTTGGTAGAACTATTCACAAGGGACCGACTTATGTATAGGTATAACTTTTATCAGTAAAACCGATCTTAATTAATCACTTGTTGTATAATCGGATTTTGTATATCTGACCAATTAAAAGGAAAGGGGAACCGATCCTTGTAAGGGGTGCAGTACATCAAAGGGAACCAATTCTTGTATGGGGTGCAGCAAGGTTTATAGCAGAAAGGGGAACCGATCCTATGGACACGTGCAACACATATAAGTTATATACCATATATATATATATATATATGGGGAACCGATCCTAGTACCTAGTCAACCGAATTTTTGGAAAGCTAGTGTGACTATGCACAGTACTCACATGGAAGTAGAACCGAAACTTGTTTTGGTAGAACCGTTAAACCCATGATTGTGATTGAATGTTGGTTTGATCAATCACATAGTTCTTGAAAGTCAGATGAACCAATTCTAAACTTGTTTGGAAGTGTGGCAAATCGGTTTCAAGGTTGTAAGTGTGAAAGAGAACTTACAAAGTAAAGATGTCGACAAACTTTGAACACATGCTATGAATGTTTATTTCTTTAATTGTTCAAAGATATTCCTTAACGGCTAAGGGAAGAGAATCTCAGGATCGAAACATAAGTAAGTTAAGAATATTTTAATTAAGGTTATTAATTTCATTTTGTAGGGAAATTACAGAATTAGTAATGTGCATTTACTAATTAGATTTTCCGAGAGATTTCGTTCATTATTTTTGGACAGAGCATTTCCAGAAATTATCAAAATCGAATCTGTGCTTTAATGAATATCTTGAGAATATTTTCGGTTTTGGAAATTTCTAGGTGTCCAAACTTCCTTGTCTATAAATACTCGAATTTTTCCTTTCTGGCAAACTAATCCTTCGTAACAACAAATTTACTCTTTTGTTGTTGTTACTGGTGTAGCCGCCTATTCGGAGAGGAGAGTAACCTAATTAGGCAAAATCTCTTACGACCACTCATTTTAAAGTCTTCTTTGGGATCTAGCGTGTACCGTTGGTGGGAAACTAGATAATTGTGGTTTATATTTTGTTTTCGATTGATTTGATTGACTAACGGTGGTTGAAATCTAATTGCACCTAGTTTGTTTATTCTTTAGAATCTTCTCTTCTGATATAAGATCCACTCAAACTAGTTCAGAGTTTCGACAGGGATCTTTAGACTGTTGTTAGTTCTAAAGACGATCTTGTGATAATCCATTGTTAACAGAATCCGTTATGTGCTGATTGATCATAAGAGATTCAAGTGATTGTGTGCAGGTTTTTATTGAAGATTTAAGAATATTTGAAGACAAAGAAGATATTTAAGATCTGACTTGGGTTTTATAATTTTTGGTGTGCTGAATACTTGTTTCGGTAAAAGAGGATCCAATTAATAATCGGTTTATCCTTGTGGTAGATTGGATTGATTAATTGAGTAGATCGGCATCAACAAGATTCTTCGGATTAAAGGTGTTTTTGGCTTAATCTTAAACGATTACCTTTGGGTGATTGAATACAAGATAGATCTAAGGACCCGACGAAGGAGTTTATGTTGAGATAAACGGAAGAGCCTTTGTCCGACTCATATCACTTGGTTGAATAGAGTTGATACCAAACATATTTGTTGTTCATGTACTGTTTGGAATACGAACCAAAGGAATTGTTCAAAGTACGACTTATTTATAAGTTGGAGGCGTGGGAATACAGAAGGAACTAGGTGAACTATAGGGTTAGTTACTTGGTCTCAACTATACGAAGTTAGTGTAGCGGCTTAATCTTGAGAGTATTCAATTCTGGACTAGGTCCCAGGGTTTTCTGCATTTGCGGTTTCCTCGTTAACAAAATGTTGCTGTGTCATTTACTTTTATATTCCGCATTATAATTGTTTTATTATAATTAAAGTAAATTACACAAACGTTAGTTCCTATTTACTTGATAAGCAATCCTATTATGTTTGGTTAAGTTCGAACATTTGTATCAAGTAAACATACTTCGTTGTTGTATTGTCTCGATCTCGTATCCATAGATGATCACACGAAGTGTGAACCGATTAGTTGTATTGTCTCGACTCAGTCCATAGACAAACACTTTCGGACAAAGGACTTATAGGTAGGAAAAGTTTTAGCTTGAGGTATATTTGGTACCCTCGCCTTTTCAATAATCAAGCGACTCTTAACATGAGTTTTGATTCACTAAAATATGACAACCAAACTTGACATACCAACGCTTGGTTGGTTCAACCGAGCTATGCTCTAACACTATTTTCACTAATATTTGCTCGAGATTTATTCTCCAATAAGCAAGATAAAAAGTAGTCACAAACATCGTTTGTGATTCCAAAATATCTAGTTTCGCTTCCATACGATTTATGTTATTATGAGGTGATTGATAATACTTGGTTGTTCTTCGGGAATATAAGTCCGGTTTATCAATTGGTTCCTGTTCACCTTGATTTATCAAAAGACAGAACAAAAACTCAAAGGTATTCCGGTGGGAGACAGATTTATCTATTCCAATAGAATTTTCTGTGTGAGACAGATTTGTTTATCAAGTCTTCGACTTTGGGTAGTAGCAACTTTTAGTTGTGGGTGAGACCAGCTAAAGGAATCAAGTGCGTAGTATCCTGCTGGGATCAGATACGTAAAGACGCAACTTTACCTTGAATTTGTGGGAGATTGATTAGGGTTCAACTACAGTCCAGTCCGAAGTTCATTTGTAGTAGGCTACTGTCTGTAGCGGCTTAATACAATGTGGTGTTCAAACTGGACTAGGTCCCGGGGTTTTTATGCATTTGCGGTTTTATTCGTTAAAAAAATTCTGGTGTTTGTGTTATATCTTTTCCGCATTATATTTTGTTATATAATTGAAATATCACAGGTTGTGCGTTGAATCTATCAATTGGGAAATCCAACCTTTGGTTGTTGATTGAAATTGATTGATCCTTGAACATTGGTCTTTGGTACCGTTCAAGTTACTTTTCTTATATTCAATCGGTCTCACAATTTTCTATTTGTTGATTTCATATTGAATAAAGAGATAGATATATAAACTCTTGTTTATATTTTTCCTATAGATTGAGTCTGACTGTCTAGTTGATTCTCTAGAAAGTATATTGGATTAAGTCCTCTCAGATTTCCAAATGAATTGTTGGGTGTGGTTGTTGTACCCCCACTTTTTCAACTTTCTTCTCTTTACCTACAACATTTCTTCCAATCCACAATAGCACCACCACATCTCCATCTATAAATCACACAAACATAGCCATTCACCAATGCTAGCCTGCATTTACATATCAGTCACCGACACATATCCACTCTTTTATTATGTGAATTCCATCAACATCACACCTCCTTGTTTCAGCTCCACAATTTAGTTCAAAAATCAACCTGCAATTTCAGTTCCAAAACCAACAATCATCACCACTAATTCCCAATAAATAATACTAGTGTTACAAATTCGATTTCATTGACAGAGATATAACAAACTACATAGAACCAGAAGTAAAGTACACAAAAATCATCAGCATCTTCCTAGTGTAATTGGCAGTTACACATGCATTTTCATAGTGGAATTGGTAGTTACACATGCATTTTCCTAGTGTAACTAAAAGTTACAGATGCTCACAGAATATTGAGAATTGATGATAATGTGCATCTGATGATGAAAAAAATGACGAGGTCATTTTTCCAAAACCTACATTGAAGATCATGCATAGTTCCAAAATGGATGCAAAACTGTGCACATAGGTGACTTCCTGAACTGGTTGTTTGTCTGAAATCATAAGATCAATCTGCACAAAGGTTTAGCATGCAAAAACAAATACCTTGAAGCATACCACATTTGTTTCAAAAATAACCAAATAATTAACATATTTCTTCGTTAATGCGCTCCCTGCTAATCTTATATACAATAACATATCGGACCTCATCACTTGCAGCAACTTCTGTTAACTCTTCATCAAGTAAAAAACTGAACCTTGCACTTGAAACACACAAGATTATCAACATCTTCAAACAACATACTTTGGGAAAAAAATGCCTCATTCTTTTATTCACGATTACTACATAAATTGCTAACCACAAAACCCAATGACAACAAATCTATATTATTTTCCTTTTGAAATGTATAGTTCAAGAGAAGAATCATCTAAGGATAGCAAATATACATCCCTAAATACATGTGTAAACAACAATTAAACATACAAAATACAAGTATAACCAGCAATTACATATCCTAAAAGCATGTGTAGCTAGCAGATACACATGCTTATAACAACATAATTTCATCAAATATGGATTCTTACCAACAGAAGGTTCCGGGCTTCTTTATTTCACGTTATGCAAACTAGCAATATAAAATTTAGAGTCTCAAAACTTTTATGTACTTTACTTCGGCATGTTCCACTAAGTATTCGAAAATAAACATAATTTTACTTGATAATACGTTCTCCATAGAGTTTATCGCAGAAATATGTTGCTAACCAAAATATTTAGTGAAAGGGAAATGCCAATGATTAATATGACTAAGTAAGTATTGTTCTTTATCAATGTCTAGACAAACCTTCACTGAGTTGGCTAATGATCCAGAAAGTTTAGTTATTAACTTGAGCATCTGTTTTTCGTCGTGATTCTGTAATGTTGAAATTGCAGAGGTAATATCTTGGCGTACTTCCTTTCTGAGCTGAACATGAAAGGATTTGAAGCTTTCAACGAGGGTGTTTTTGATATCTTCCTCTCTCTTGACCTAGTAAGTAGAGTTTAATTAAGATGTAAGAAAATCTATATACTAATGGATACTTACTGATTTGGAATTTGATTAAAGACAACAAAAAAGAATCAAAGAATAAAACAGTCACCACTAGCTGCAATGAGTTAATAAAACTGTTTTAATAAACAATGATAACTCATTGCAGCTAGTGGTGACTGTTTTAATAAAACTCAAATACCTTCCTCATTTAATAAACCAAATAATGGGGCTACAGGTGCAGTGGCACGGGACCATACTGGAAGATTCATAGGATGTGTTTCGAGTACTTTTGACTGCACCTCCTTTTTGTTAGAAGAAACAATTGCTTGCAGAATAGGTGTGGAGTTTGGTTTGAATCATAATTTCTAAAGAATAATTATCGAATGAGATGCGGTTAATGTGACAGATGTTGTTCAAGGAGATAATAGTAGGGCTGCACATAACCGACTCGACCCGCCGACCCGACCCACACCCGTCAAAAAATACTCGTACCCGAACCGACCCACCTAGGTATGGGTCGACTATGGGTGAGGCACGTGAAAACCCACCGTATGTTGGGTCGGTTGCGGGTAGGAACTTCCTTCACCCGAACCTACCCACCAACCCGCCCAATATTCCCTAGCATGCTAGCCCTTAGATTTTTTATCCTAGAATGAATCTCAGCCATTGGATTGAAAAAATAAAATACCTAACCCTAACTAAGCATCGCACTCGCAGCCCACACCTATCACTTCGGCCTCTTGTTCTCTCCTTCTCAGAAACAGAGTCACGGAGACTCTTCTTCCCTAAATTAATTAATGGCTGCTTCATCAGCTGATCAGCATGCCTCGTCGGAAATGGTTTATCCACCCCTAGTAGTAAATTAGGTGTTAACAAAGAAGTTTATGGAAAATATTTGTCTCCTTCATTTTTAAGTAACTTTAATTTTCTACACTTAAATTCTGTAATTCTTCATGAATCATGATACAAGTAATTTGCAAGTTATGACGGGTAACCCACCACCCGACCCGACCCAACCCGCCTTATTGTGGGTCGGGTGAAAAGCGACCCATTGTTATGGTGGGTCGGTTGCGGGTGAAAAGTTCAATTACCCACCAGCAGTGGGTCGGGTGGTGGGTGAGGCCAAACCCGACCCAACCCGACCCATGTGCATCCCTAGATAATAGGGATATCCTTTGGTCTATTCGATCAGAAGTTCTGAAGATCAAAGACTTAGCTTCTTCTTTCATTGATATCAAATTTCAGCATGTTCGCAAAAGTGCAAATTAGTTGGTGCATGATTTATGTCAACATGCTTTTCATGACAATGTAAATAGATGGTGGAATGCAAATTCTCCACCCTCTTGTATTTCTGCAAACCTCACTATTCGAGGTAGTTTAATAAAGTTAGGCTCTTTCGAGCATTTTCCCCCTTCAAAAAAAAAAAACTGAAACAATGAAATCATTAAGATGGACTACATTTTCAGTTCCAAAGAAAACAACATACTTTTATTTTAATTTAATTAACTACATGTCTAATAACCATTCTAAATTTTGCCTAATGTGCCTGTCTGACTGAGAGGAGGTAAACATTTACTTACTATTCAATGCACACTCTTGCATTTGCTTCTTTACTTGCATGATGTCGCCCTGTATGGATTCAAGGACCATCCCATGAAGATTATGCGTAGTCTCAATCTGTCCAATCCTGTGTTCAAGTTCATAACTAACCTGACTTGTTCCAATCAAACCAAACACCAAAAATCCTGCCAAATGAGCTATAATTCATGTCTCATACTTAGGTTTATGAATAAGAAAAGTATGGAATTTTTCTTCTGATCCAGCTGACTCAAATCCAGAAATGAAAACAATCAAAGCATCCTGCCAAATGAGGCTAATCAGTAATAAGAACAAGTAAAGTATGATCTTCTGACAACAACAGATATTCCTTCTGATACAAGAAGGAACACATGATTTGACGTGTAAATCACACACAACCAAAGCTCAGTTTGACCACAGACAAAGCAAAACAACTAAGCATTTTAAGGTTTAACGTCAAACTCTATACAAGAAATATAAATCAAAATACACCAATCACGAAATTAACAATATCGTTAATCCCCCTGTAATTCAATGCAAAGAAATCCATAAAATTACTTCAAATCCAAATCAAATAAAAGCCAGATATAGAACTACAAGCTTAAAATTCAACCTCAAAATACCTAAATCAACCAGCTAATTACCAAACAAATTAACAAGGCTCCAATTGAACAAATTCACTACCGTAACTACCTGCAAATGCATATTCTTACAACACCCTTCATTCTTACAACTTTCATTACCTTCAATTAATCGAAGAGCAGCATCATCTTCATCGGTTGCCTCCTATTTTCTAACCTACAAAGAAATCAACAAAATCATATTTGGTCAAAATAATTAAACTACTTCGTTTTTGGAAATTTTAAATGGGTAATATGGATTCATACATGAGGATTACTAATCTAGAGTCTGATTTTCAATCAGCATAAATGATTGAAAGATCGACGGATTCTCCGCGAAGAACCCTAAAAATTTTGGGAATTTTTTTCCGATATTTTTCGTGATTTCTAACTCAAAATGAATAAATATATGAGATTAAAGTAGATCTGAATGCTACTCATGAATCAAATAATAGAATCGAAGTGAAATCGAAGTTATGTTTCCGAAATCTTAATATCAATTTTCAAAACTAAAACATGAAAAAATTAAAAGAATACAACAAGGAAACTTATATGTTATTTAGTATTTGTTGATGGCGAACTTACTCAATTTTATTCTTCACTACAGGCACAATAACTCCATTAAAACTGAGGATCTAGTGAGAATTCGATGTTTTTTCAGTGGTTTATTGTTTGAACGATTGATTAACTTTGCGACATTCTCGATTTAGGTTAGTATTCTTAAACCAATGGTGGTTTAGGTTTTGAGATCTCTGAAAATTATTTTGGAGAGAAAGAAATATGGAGAGAGAAAGAAAATCTGAAAATGAAAAGCCACCATGATATCCTCCTGTATATATACAAAAGGGTAGTGTTGTTATTACCAAAATACACAAATAAATATTTTGGGCTAGATCTGAAGATAAAATGGTATTTTGGGTCTAGAAATATCAAAATGTGAAAGAATGAAGTTGATAGTGAAGGATCTATTTAGTGGAGTTTCTATATATGGAACCCATATGGTAGGGGGTTATAGTAGTTTTCACTTATTAATTTAGCACATTGGCCCAAGTTGGGACTGACAAAAAATATTATTTTAGCGAAGTTATTAATTTATCGCGGAATAATTTCATGAAGTTTTACTGTATGCTTTTCCAAGTACCTTATCACCATTTTTTTTCAAATGGGTTCGGATCTGACTTTTACCAAGTACCGCTATTATCAAGAGAACATTATTTAAATACCCTTAGTATAGGGCCCCTTCAAAAACACCTTTATCATCTTTACAAATACCCCTAGGGTTGTAAAAAGCCCAAACCCAAATTATAGGTTTACCAAAATAGCCCTCAAATAAAAGATAAACGTTCAGGAGAAAAAGAAACTGTCGGCCAGTTTCATTCATTTCTCTTCTTCTCTCACTCTCTTTCCTCTCTCAATCCAGATCGAAACCGAGAAAATTCAAAAAAAAAAAACTAAATAAAACTGCAACGATCGACTACGAAAACAGAAAAAAACTGAAACAAAACAAATTAATGCTTACAAATTAAACTAGATCCAGGAGAAGATTAGTGCCGAGATTTTGGAAAAATCTATGCACAAAAGCGAAGAAACAGATCAAAAAATCTTCCAAATTTGACTGCAACATCATTTTCAGAAGAACAAATTAATCTAACGAAGGTAAACAAAATTTTTTTGTTTGAATTAAGTTTAAATTTCACTAGATTTCAATTTTTAGGGTTTAATACATGATTTATGTTCAAAAAAAAGTTCGATTCATTTGATTTCAGATGTAATATAATTCGTTACTGATATTTCTTAGATTCATACTAATTTTCTTTGATTTTGTTGCATGTAATGAAAGACAACAAAATCAACTGATTCTGTTGGTGTTATTGATACTAATTTCATTCAATTTGATGTTGCATGTGATGAAAGACAAATCGAACTGCTTTATTCGTGTTTAAGGAATCGAATGCTTCTGGTGGTGAAAAGAAATCAGTAAAGGTAAGAAACCTGTTGGTGATACTAATTTCATTCGATTTACTTAGTTTACTTTGTTTTATTTCGTAGTTACTTTGTTCCATTATGTTGAATTAGAACTGTAGTGTATCTTGAATCTCTGCAATCATTCTGTAGGAAAAGTTATTTGACTACTGATTTGATTATGTTGAGTTAAAACTGTGTTTTATTATTCATTATTCAAGCATCATCATATCTGAACTAGTTGCCTTCATATTTGGAGGCAACTTATGCTAGTTTTTCCCATATTTGGAATCAACTGGTAGTAGTTGCCTTCATATTTTGAGTCAGTTGTGCATCTATGCTGTTATGATTTTATTATAAGTTGAAAACTAGTACTTGTTGTATGCCTTATGAATGCTATGGAACATGTTAAACGGTTCTGAAGACATCTTGTACTAGTTTCTTCTGGACTTTGAAATGAATTGTGCTTTTTCCCAGTTTTGGAGACAACTTTTGGAAAACAACCTGTACTAGTTGCCTTCATATTTGGAGGCAACTTATGCTAGTTGTTCCCACTTTTTGCTAGTTAGTTGACTTCATTTATAGAGGCAACTTTTGTGGAAGCAACTTAAAGCTAGTTTATCTCAATTTCTTAAGACAACTTAAGATAGTGGAGTCAGATTTTGGTAATTGCTCTTATATATGGAGACGAATTGAGTTAGTTAGATCTATTTCTGAATACCTATTGTGATTTGACGATAACTATTTTTATTCTCTGAACAACACTAGGAAAAGATGAGGACATCACCAAGATTGAAGGGAAAAGCAACCAATTCCGCAGATAATGCTCCCATCAACGAAGCAACAAACTCTGGTGATAGTGGAGTCAGATTTTGGTAGTTGCTCTTATATATGGAGACGACTTGAGTTAGTTAGCTCTATTTCTGAATACCTATTGTGATTTGGCGATAACTATTTTTATTCTCTGAATAACACTAGGAAAAGATGAGAACAGCACCAAGATTGAAGGGCAAAGCAACCAATTCCGCAGATAATGCTCCCATCAACGAAGCAACAAACTCTGGTGATAAAGTTACAGTAAAAAAAGGTATGAAAAGAAAACATAATGCTAGTACCATACAAATCTTATTTAAATTAACGGTATACATTTGTGTAATAGATGTTAATTTGATAGCTTGCATGTTTGCAGGTAATAAGAAGAAGATAAAACCAACATATAAATCTGGGTTATTACCTTTGTTAGACATGAGTTACTACTTGTATAAAGTATTGAAAGACAAACCGGAACATGTGAAATCCTTAAGAGATTCTCCTTTTTGGGGTTTTATTAAACCATTCTTTAAAGAAGAACCAAAAAATAGCCCAGCAAAAGGCATAAAGATTGAATGAGATTTATATACTAAGATTCCTGAAGCTGTAGAGATGCTTCTCGATTGCCATGATAGCGTAGTAGTGAGGAGGAAGGTGCAAATTAGATTTTTTTTTAATAAGAAGGTTTTTGCTCCAACAACAGATGACTTTGTTGTTTTCTTCAATGTGCAAAGAAGGTTTGAAGATGCTGAATTGAAGAAGAAATTGGGTAAAGTAACTGCAGAGCACATCAAATTCTTACATACCATTTACCACTAACAGAATGCAAAGAATACAAAGTTACAAGGCAACAAATTGATACGGTGTTGAGAGAAGAAGCTACAACTGGAAAGGAGCCTGGGTCGTTTCTGATTTTCTTTGGCATGTGGTTGTGCACCGTGTTCTTTTTCACGAATACTGGTGGAAATTTCTTTACTCAAAGATGGTTGCCACACTTGTTCTCCATGCATAGAATGTCGTGTCCAGACCACATAGTGAACTATTTGATGGATAGTGAAAATACGAGGGTACCCAAATATACCTCAATCTAAAACTTTTCCACCTATAAGTCATTTCTCCGAAAGTGATTGTCTATGGACTGAGTCGAGACAATACAACGAATCGGTTCACACTTCTTGTGATCGTTTATGGATACGAGATCGAGACAATACGACAATATGATAACTTGTGTGATTGACTATGGATTCAAGATCGAGAAAATACAACAACGAAGTATGATTACTTGATAATAGGTTCGGACTTGACCAAACTCTATAGGATTGTTATCAAGTAATTAGAAATTAACGTTT
The DNA here is from genome assembly GCF_003573695.1 of Papaver somniferum. Classification (NCBI taxonomy): domain Eukaryota; kingdom Viridiplantae; phylum Streptophyta; class Magnoliopsida; order Ranunculales; family Papaveraceae; genus Papaver; species Papaver somniferum. Next base: position 38,536,679 of record NC_039363.1, read on the forward strand.
GTGTAATTTACTTCTAATTATAATAAAACAATTATAATTGTGGAAATAGAAAAGTAAAAGACAAAACAAAGAAACCGCAAATGCAGAAAAACCCCGGGACCTTGTCCAGAATTGAATACTCTCAGAATTAAACCGATATACAAAATCTAAACCAACTTCGTATAGTTGAGACGAAGCAACTAAGCCTATAGTTCACCTAGTTCCCTCAGTATCCCTATGCCTCCAACTTGCAATAAGTACACGTACTTGGAACAATTCCTTTGGTTCGTATTCCAAACAGTAAAGAAACAACAAATATGTTCGGTAACAACTCTTTTCAAACAACGTGATATGAGTTTGACAAAAGGATCTTCCGTTTATCCCAATAAACTCCATTGTCGGGTTTTTAGATCAATCTATTCAACAACTACCAAAGTAATTGTTTAGACTATGTAATCAATAATATGATCTGATCAAGATACTAAATAATGATGCCGATCTACGCAACTAATCAATCCAATCTATCAAAAGATAAACCGATTATAGTTGGATCCCCAGCCGATCAAGTTTTGTGTACACCAAAGATTATGAACTTAAATAAGAAATCTTTTTTGTCTTCAAATCTTCTTAGATCTTCAATAAACACCTGCATACAAACAACTTGAATCTCTTGTGATCAATCACACGCATAACGGAGTCTGTTAACGATGGATTATCACAAGACGTCTTTATATCTACAAACAGTCTAAAGATCCCCGTCGATACTTCGATCTAGTTTGAGTGAATCTTATATCAGAAGAGAAGATTCTCAAACATAAACAAACTAGGTGCAATCAAAGTTAAACAACCGTTAGTCAATCAAATCAGTCGAAAACTAATAATAAACTGCAATTATCTAGCTTCCCACCAACAGTTCTCGTAGAGCTTCTCAATCCCAAATAAGTCTTTAAAACGAGCGGTCGTAAGAGATTTCGCCTAATTAGGGTACTCTCCTCTCCGAATATTCGGCTCCACCTATAAATAGTTTTTGCTGGCTCTGAGGATTAGTTTGCTCGAAATGCAAACTTCAATATTTATAGACCAAGGAAGTTTGGACACCAAGGAATTTCCAAAATCGAATATTCTCAAAGATATGCAATAAATTTCCAAATCGGTTTTCATAATTCCTGGGAATGCTCTGTCCAAATATTGACCGAAATCTCAATAGAAAATCTCCAATTAGTAAATGCATATGCTTTTAATTGCTGGAAATTAAAAGCATATAAAACTAAAAACCTTAATTAAGAGGTTCTCAATTTATTTCGATCTGGGATTCTCCTTTAGTTATTAAGGAATATCTTTGAACAATAATAGATAAGAATTACTGCACATGTTCAAAATATGTCGACATCTTTTTCTTTGTAAATCCATTTCCATATTTACAATCTTGGAACCGATTTTCCACACTTCCAAACAAGCTTAGAATTGGTTCATCTGATTTCCAAGAACTATGTGATTGATTAAATATCAAAACACCAATCATGGGCTTACAATAGTTTCCAAAACTTTTTTAACTAATACCAGGACCGGTTACCACAATCTCATGGTATTACTTATGATCGGTTGCACAAGTCATAGGATCGGTTACACCAATTACTAAGACTTGTTAACCTACTACAAGGATCGATTACACATTCTCTTGTGGCCGGTCACACCAAGTACTAGGATCGGTTACCCAATGCCTATGATTGGTCACACCAATTACAAATATCGATCATACCATCTCAGGTGATTACTTATGATTGGTTTCACTAATAAAAGTCATACCGATACATAAGTCAGGCATTGTGATTAGTTTTACCAAGATACGTAAACAAGTTATGAGCGGTTATACTAAACACACATATTGGTAATCCAAATATTTGCAATGAATAACAACACCAATAAACCTAGCGATTACCCTTTCGATTCACAAAACAAGTTTATGAATGTACTTCCATTAAACGAATGTAAAACATTTTTTCCGAGGACGAAATCTTCACCCATACCCATACGTAATCACAATAGATTCATACGATTATGTCGATGTCTTATATACGAAGTTCAAAAGATAGGCATTATACTTCGTATTATAGTTCCTTAATATTACGTCTAACTAGAGTATAATCATTCACAGCTTTGCAGTTATGTTTTCAATATAGCACGACTTGAAATATATGTTAGGAATGAAACAGTTCAAGTCAAATATTACTAACCTCAAGAGGAAGGATGATGTCGTCGATGTAGCTCTTTACTTCTTCACATTCTTCAAGTCTTCGAGTAATACTTCTATGTCTCATATCCTAATAACTTTATAGCTAACCTATACAAAGTTGAATCTAGTAAATAATCAAACGACTCTTTAAATGAGTTTTGGTTCACTAAAATATGACAACCAAACTTGACATACCAACACTTGGTGGGTTCAACCGAGCAATGCTCTAACAATCTCCCCCTTTGTCAATTTTAGTGACAAAACTCTTACATCATATGGATAAACAAATTACAAGAATTCATTATACATACGCTTGATTCCAAGTTTTAACAACACAATAACCTGCATAAATCCAATCCATAAATGTCGTTGTTGACATTATAATAACAAAGCTAATACTCCCCCTAAAGGTGAGATAGGTAGATTTTCAATCCACACATCTTTGTTATTTCCCTCTTGTAGTCCATATAATTACGAATCATCATATGATATGTTTCTCCCCCTTAGTCAATGCTTTACTCTTTCGTTAGATATAACGTTCTAGCACAATTGTCCTTTTCGTAGTGAATCACATACTTGTTTACTCCATATATTTCTCCCCCTTTTTGTCATAAAATGACAAAGGTACGAGCAAATAAAGGACAAACCGAAAAGATCTCACAAATCTAAAAGACTTGCATAACCTATAAGAGTTTAGCACGATGGTTTCACATACCATTTTAGATAACCAATATCAAAATTGAAACTACAAAGTAATTTTATTTTGATATGTTATCAAGGAAACAATTTCCCGAAGCAATTTTCCCTAATAGTTTAGAAAATTATAAATTGACTAAGCACCTTAGTTCTTTTGCTAAACCGATTTACAAATACAATCGCTTATTTGATAAGACCGAAATAAAGATCAGAATTAACTTTATTTTTCTCATCAGGTTCTAATTATTCAAACAATAACTTAGACCTTTCATTTTAAACAAGACAAGTGCTAGGTTAGTTAACTAGTATTTCTTGTTAAGGCATTTGATTAGATTTGAATAACCGAATCCTACACTTTGATAAGTCTAACTAAGATCAGAATTAACTTAGTTTCTCTTATCCGGAATCGAATTAGACTAAACAAATGATCCCGATTTTTTTGTTAAGCTATAAACAATTCATACAAACCAAATAAATCAACTTGCATAATTATTTATCTTAACTAGAAGCAATTGAAACAAACATAGACATTAAAGCACCGCAATTGCACCGAAATTTCGTTAAGCCTAAACAATTGATACCAAATAATAAAGAAAGATAACAATAGTTTTTCTTAACCGGAAAAAATTGAAATACACACACATATAATGGAATAAACATCAATTGTACCGAAATTTTGTTAAGCAAAAGCAAAATATATGAAATAAAATCAGGCTTTTCTTAAATAGGAAAACGATTAACTAACAAATTCGTTACCTCAAATTCCGCATCCTCTTCACCCCAGAAAGATATATCATTAAGCGCAATTTGAAGTTAGAACTCTCCCCCGTTGTGTTGTCATCCTCTCGCAAGACAAAAGAACAACAACAAAAGCAACCTTTACCAGAGAAAGGTTGAATCGCTTTTAACTAATGCATAGCAAAAGTTGAAAACCCGAAACACATATGCTTTTATGCTAACCCAAAATCGATTCAACATATTGTGACTTTTTCACACATGAGTTTCAATTGGAACCCCTTATGATCCTTTGATAAAGCCTACCAACATGGGCTAGAACTTAATCCCCCTAAACCAAAAAGTAACTGGTAGGCCTCAAAGATATTATATTTAAATGCAAAATGTTCCCCGGCAACGGCGCCAAAAACTTGGCAGGCCTGGAAAAGGGTATATAAATGAGCGCAATAAAAACGGGGGCCTACAGTAATACCGCAAGTGCACGGTCGTCAGTTGTAGCTCGTGCAAGTACGGGTCGATCCACAGAGATCGGGTGTGTTTGGAAGTGTTTTAGCTAATTGGGTTCCTAAATTGCTATTGGGCTATGAAGCCTTTTGGCTTAAATTGGGCTTTGAGTACTAATGGGTTTGAATGCCCTTTGAATGAATTGGGCTTAGTTTCTATTGTTGTGAACTGGGCTTTGGATTCAGTCAAGGTTCTGGGCCTTTGGGATGAAATGTATTGGGCTTGGCTATTGAACTAGGCCTTTGGGCTTCACTGAATTGGACTTTGGCTTTGTAACTTATGAGCTTTGGAACAGCAGCAGACAACAGCAACAGCAGCAGTGCAGCAGAAGCACAAGGCAGTAAAGAGGAAGGAAAACAGCAGCACTGCAAGTGAAGCAACAACAGCAGGAGAAGTGCTGCAGGGCAAGTGCAAGAGAAGTAGAGTGGCAGCAACAGCTGCAGCAGTGCAGCAGCAGCAGCTGCAAGGGAAGGAAAGCAGCAGCACTGCAAGTGTAAGGGAAGGCAATGCAGCACAAGTGCTGCACAGCAGCTGCAGGGCAGTGGAATAAGAGAAATGCAACAGAGTTGCAGCAAGCCAAAAGAAGTAGCAGCAATAGAAGTAAATCAGCAAATAAAATGAACATGGAAGTAAAACAGTGACAGAAACAAAGAACAAAGCAACTACAAGCATAAAACAGTACAAGATGAACCAAGGCCTAAGCCAAGGGCAGGGGTGATAAAGAAACTGAAATGAAGCAATACTAAGGCAAGAATACAGGCATTCCTATAGAATGGGAAGAGAACTAGCTTGCTATGAGCACTAGTTTCTCCCAATGCTCAATCAACAGTGCAACCTAAGCATACACAAAGAATGGCAAGAAAATCAGCTTGCTATGAGCACTGATTTCTTCCATTGCACAATCACATCAATGCTTCACAGATATCTAGCCTAGCATTCCATCAAACTAACAGCAAATTACACATAACAGTAAACATTACATGGCAGTGAGCAACAACACATGTTAACAGAACACAAGTAACAGGAGACAAACAATTTTTACAACATAACAGGAGCATCCTAAGCATAACAGGAGACAAACAATTTTAACAGGAGCATCCTAAGCATAACAATTAACATTAACAGGACATGAGATTGAAAAGTAAAACAACTGAAATTGAAATTGCAAGTGGAGCATGAACATCAAACAAAGCAGCAAATTGAACTAAAAAAAACAACATTAACAGAACATGAACTGAAATTGAAAAGTGAACTGAAATTAACAGGACATGAAAGTCCTGGATGCTGGCTATTCCAAGCATATTAACAGGAGAATAACAAATTTAACATATGTAGTGAAATTAGAATTGAAACATAACAGGGAATTAAAATTGAAACCCTAAAATTAAACAGTTGAAATTGAAGTTAAAAATTAAACCTAAACTAACCCAATTTTGGGGGAATCTCGGCTAGCCCAAGAACACCCTCAAATTGCTCTACACACTCTCTATTTATAGCATACAATTACCCAAATTTTTCAAACCCTAAAATTAGAAATTAGGTATTTTTCAATTCCGAAATTTCTCACCAAATTCGCTGAATTGGTGGTGACCCATGCCTCTTTTCTTCCCTCTCGGTCCTTCTCTGCCTCCAATTGCGTCAATTTCTAGCTATCAACCTAGTTCCTCGAGTTCACATGCCATCAGTGAGAGGCGTGAAATGGATGAACTAACTTGACAGTTAGGAGAGATGGTGGCGTCTGTGATGTCGGGGAAGTGGGTGGTTTGGCAGTGGAAATGGGGGTGAAGTGAAGGCTGGTACGGTGGAGGCAGGAGATGGTGTTTGGTGGTGGCAGGACATGGTGTCTCTGCAGAGGTGAGGGGGGGAAGAGGAAAGAAAGAGGAGAAGAATGGGTCGAGTTTAGGGTATAGGTATAGGTTGCTAGTGTGTGAGGCGGATACATCGAGTCTTGATGTTCTGTGACTCTGAGCTGCGAGATGCGAAGATGGTAGGTGGATCGGATGGTTCCTCCTGAAGAGGTTGGTAGCGACCGTCAGATTTTCTGATACAACGAAGTTAACGGCTCTAGATGGGGTTAGGTGTTGTAGTGTAAGGCGGGGATATCAAACATTGATGAACAGCAAAGGAGCGACCGTTGGATTCAACTACCATCTAATCTGAAGGCTTGGAATTTCAGCGCTGTGGTGCTCGGCAGAGACTTCAGATTTTGATGATCTATGAAGGAGCGACCGTCGGATGCTTCTGAGAACTGATCTGATGGCTGAGAACGGAGGCGCTTTTGTGTGTAGAAAATGAGGATGTGCGCACCATTCTTCGCGGCTTCCTTGCGTGATTTCTCCCGGCTTTTCACTACTTTTCTGCTCTTTTTGCTCCGCGACTCATCTGAACTTTATTTATTACCTAAAAATGCAAAATTAATTAATAAAAATATTTATTCTTGAAACAATGAAAATACAGAATATGGGATAAAATGTAGAATTAATGCATAAAAGATGAGTTAAATGCCAACAAAAAGGGATAAATATATACAATATTTGGCACTCATCAAATACCCCCAAACCTGAATTTTACTTGTCCTCAAGTAAAACAAAACTAGGGAAATCCTAACTATACCACTGTCGCTGGTCTCTCGAATGCATTTAGCGTATGCACTAAGCCTTTTAAACCACTAAGTGTCCCTAGTGGACGAGTTGAAGTCTCGTGAAGGTTTGCTTAGAACGTACCTACAAAGTTCTAGGTCAAAATATAAGCTCATATTCCATCAAATGTGACATGTGCAAAACAGTTTAAGCTCACAACAAAATGGAGATGTCAATCTAGCTATCAAAGGCACAATCCTAGCACTGATAACAAAAAAAAGACATGTGATAAGAGTGTAAAGTGTATCTACACATGTGTAAAGAAAGATCTGAAGTTATGACTACTAATCACCAAGAGATAGTTTCTCAGGCTAAGAACTGAGGTCGAAATCTAGCTAGCTGTCCGGACTTTACGAGAATTGTGAATGAGTTGGAGGTATTTCACAATTACTCGCGTTGTACATCAATGACATACACCCTCCTTGCTTATTACAATGAAACAACAAAAGATGACTCTTTACATGACTCTTATTTACATTGACTATTCTCTTTTTATTTTTGGAACAAGAGAGAATGGAATTGATAAATACTTGATTTTTTTGTATTTTTCTGATATTTTTTTTCTTTTTTTTTTTTTGAATATACATCGTTTTTTTTTTTTTTTTTTTTTTTTTTTTTTTTTAAGAGTAAACACTTTTGATACAAATACAAAAGGAAACAAAAATTACATGACACTTTGCAAGAGGTAGCCCTTTTTGATGCACCCAGTTAAATTCGATGGTTGTCTTTCTTAATGTAACCTCCACCTTCTATCCCAACCAACCAAGAACAAGCTAGTCAAGTTTCGTTCAGTATTCTAAAGTGATTGGCAATCGTAACTTCCTATCAAACACCTTGAAGATCGAGGCCATACATGTATTGGTAGATCGTGCGCGTGCAAATTTCTTATCACTATGTGAATTGTGCTAGAATCAGGGTGCCTAAATATCTAGACTAAGACTCCTAATAAAAATACATATTTGCACAAGAGTCAACATTTCAAGGTAAATGAGCTCCATTTTTATGATTTTTTTTTCAATTTTTTTTTTTTTTTGATTTTTCAATTTTTTTGGAATTTTTCAATTTTTTCAAAAAGAAGAAGGAGTTCGTTTTCAATTATGGCAAATTATCATGGTATCTACTCTATACCCCCAAACCTAAACTAAACATTGTCCTCAATGTTTCAAAATATGGAAAGAATTAAAATGCAACATATGGAAAGGGACATGCTGAGTAGAGTAAAAGGAGAGAGAATACCCGATTTCGGCGAAAGCAGAATTAAAACTCCGTTATTCAAGGCAAAAATCCAACATATTTCAGCCGAGATCATATTGGATTAGCAAAATATATACAAAAGGAATAAAAGGGTTTTTAAGAAATTTTATCTACTGGATTATATACAAAAACACCATACACCAAAAGTCTAAAGAGTTGAGGATCAACCCAAAAGAAAAAGTGTAGAGACATGGAAAGTTTCAAAACACTAAAATTGGACTTAAATGGGAGAAAAAAAAACTTTTTTTTTTTTTTTTTTTTAACAAAGAAAATAAAATTTGGTTTTTGAATGGGAGCAAAAGAAAATTTTGGTTTTTTTTTTTTTTTTTTTTTTAAAGAAAATAAAATTTGGTTTTTGAAATGGGAGCAAGCCCACTGTTTGTCCTCTTAAGTAATGGAAGGAAGGCTGTGGCTCAAGAAACACTAAGTTTTAATTTTGAAAGTTTAATTTGGCCCAGTTGGTTAAGGCCCGACGTTTGTTTTAAAACTTTGGTTTCGAGGTCCACTTTTGAGTGGAATACAAGTCCACAATCAGTTATAAGCTCAGCTGGGTTTAAACCCAGAGTCCAAAATACAAGTCCAATGAAAGAATTTAAACAAGCCCACACAAAATAAATACAAGCCCACAAATTAAACAAACAAGCCCAAAAATAAATTATTACAAACCCAAAATAGAAAAATAAAAAGCCCAAAAAATTGGGTTAATTATTACAAGCCCACAATTAAAGAAATTTGGAAGCCCACAGGTTGGGTTCTCTCAATGGAATGGGTTTAGGCTTACCTTTTTAGCACAACCCAGCTGCTCTGATATTGTTGCAAAAACCCAGTTGGGTTTTGGTTCTTTTCCTTGGTGGCGTCCCAGCAGAAGAAAAACAGGTTCAGAACAGCAGGTCCAACAGCAAATGAAGTGAAGCAGATGCAGATGCAAATGCTATGAAATTAAATACAAAATAGCTAAAGAAAAACACAGATAAAACACAGCACCAATCCCCGGCAACGGCGCCAAAAACTTGGTAGGCCTCAAAGATATTATATTTAAATGCAAAATGTTCCCCGGCAACGGCGCCAAAAACTTGGCAGGCCTGGAAAAGGGTATATAAATGAGCGCAATAAAAACGGGGGCCTACAGTAATACCGCAAGTGCACGGTCGTCAGTTGTAGCTCGTGCAAGTACGGGTCGATCCACAGAGATCGGGTGTGTTTGGAAGTGTTTTAGCTAATTGGGTTCCTAAATTGCTATTGGGCTATGAAGCCTTTTGGCTTAAATTGGGCTTTGAGTACTAATGGGTTTGAATGCCCTTTGAATGAATTGGGCTTAGTTTCTTTTGTTGTGAACTGGGCTTTGGATTCAGTCAAGGTTCTCGGCCTTTGGGATGAAATGTATTGGGCTTGGCTATTGAACTAGGCCTTTGGGCTTCACTGAATTGGACTTTGGCTTTGTAACTTATGAGCTTTGGAACAGCAGCAGACAACAGCAACAGCAGCAGTGCAGCAGAAGCACAAGGCAGTAAAGAGGAAGGAAAACAGCAGCACTGCAAGTGAAGCAACAGCAGCAGGAGAAGTGCTGCAGGGCAAGTGCAAGAGAAGTGGATGGCAGCAACAGCTGCAGCAGTGCAGCAGCAGCTGCAAGGGAAGGAAAGCAGCAGCACTGCAAGTGTAAGGGAAGGCAATGCAGCACAAGTGCTGCACAGCAGCTGCAGGGCAGTGGAATAAGAGAAATGCAACAGAGTTGCAGCAAGCCAAAAGAAGTAGCAGCAATAGAAGTAAATCAGCAAATAAAATGAACATGGAAGTAAAACAGTGACAGAAACAAAGAACAAAGCAACTACAAGCATAAAACAGTACAAGATGAACCAAGGCCTAAGCCAAGGGCAGGGGTGATAAAGAAACTGAAATGAAGCAATACTAAGGCAAGAATACAGGCATTCCTATAGAATGGGAAGAGAACTAGCTTGCTATGAGCACTAGTTTCTCCCAATGCTCAATCAACAGTGCAACCTAAGCATACACAAAGAATGGCAAGAAAATCAGCTTGCTATGAGCACTGATTTCTTCCATTGCACAATCACATCAATGCTTCACAGATATCTAGCCTAGCATTCCATCAAACTAACAGCAAATTACACATAACAGTAAACATTACATGGCAGTGAGCAACAACACATGTTAACAGAACACAAGTAACAGGAGACAAACAATTTTTACAACATAACAGGAGCATCCTAAGCATAACAGGAGACAAACAATTTTAACAGGAGCATCCTAAGCATAACAATTAACATTAACAGGACATGAGATTGAAAAGTAAAACAACTGAAATTGAAATTGCAAGTGGAGCATGAACATCAAACAAAGCAGCAAATTGAACTAAAAAAACAACATTAACAGAACATGAACTGAAATTGAAAAGTGAACTGAAATTAACAGGACATGAAAGTCCTGGATGCTGGCTATTCCAAGCATATTAACAGGAGAATAACAAATTTAACATATGTAGTGAAATTAGAATTGAAACATAACAGGGAATTAAAATTGAAACCCTAAAATTAAACAGTTGAAATTGAAGTTAAAAATTAAACCTAAACTAACCCAATTTTGGGGGAATCTCGGCTAGCCCAAGAACACCCTCAAATTGCTCTACACACTCCCTATTTATAGCATACAATTACCCAAATTTTTCAAACCCTAAAATTAGAAATTAGGTATTTTTCAATTCCGAAATTTCTCACCAAATTCGCTGAATTGGTGGTGACCCATGCCTCTTTTCTTCCCTCTCGGTCCTTCTCTGCCTCCAATTACGTCAATTTCTAGCTATCAACCTAGTTCCTCGAGTTCACATGCCATCAGTGAGAGGCGTGAAATGGATGAACTAACTTGACAGTTAGGAGAGATGGTGGCGTCTGTGATGTCGGGGAAGTGGGTGGTTTGGCAGTGGAAATTGGGGTGAAGTGAAGGCTGGTACGGTGGAGGCAGGAGATGGTGTTTGGTGGTGGCAGGACATGGTGTCTCTGCAGAGGTGAGGGGGGGAAGAGGAAAGAAAGAGGAGAAGAATGGGTCGAGTTTAGGGTATAGGTATAGGTTGCTAGTGTGTGAGGCGGATACATCGAGTCTTGATGTTCTGTGACTCTGAGCTGCGAGATGCGAAGATGGTAGTGGATCGGATGGTTCCTCCTGAAGAGGTTGGTAGCGACCGTCAGATTTTCTGATACAACGAAGTTAACGGCTCTAGATGGGGTTAGGTGTTGTAGTGTAAGGCGGGGATATCAAACATTGATGAACAGCAAAGGAGCGACCGTTGGATTCAACTACCATCTAATCTGAAGGCTTGGAATTTCAGCGCTGTGGTGCTCGGCAGAGACTTCAGATTTTGATGATCTATGAAGGAGCGACCGTCGGATGCTTCTGAGAACTGATCTGATGGCTGAGAACGGAGGCGCTTTTGTGTGTAGAAAATGAGGTTGTGCGCACCATTCTTCGCGGCTTCCTTGCGTGATTTCTCCCGGCTTTTCACTACTTTTCTGCTCTTTTTGCTCCGCGACTCATCCGAACTTTATTTATTACCTAAAAATGCAAAATTAATTAATAAAAATATTTATTCTTGAAACAATGAAAATACAGAATATGGGATAAAATGTAGAATTAATGCATAAAAGATGAGTTAAATGCCAACAAAAAGGGATAAATATATACAATATTTGGCACTCATCAGTAACCCAAACCATAAGGGTTCACACCATATGAGATCGAATACTAAGGTTATGAAAACCGAAAACTAACATCCCATAAACACATTTCAATAATATAAAGCATTCAAGCACAGGCTATGTAATCGAAAAAACTATCACAAGAAAAATTACAAAAAAAATAATTTTGTTCATAAATAAGATAGTTTTATTCAGAATAGACCTTATACAATTATTGAAAGAAATCAAAAACTGATGTATATTTTCTTTTAACCTTTATAAAGGTTTTTCAAAGATCATCTTCAATTTCCTCAAATTTTTCGGATCTTCATCAACAACATCTCGACTGATATCTCGGATTCTGCACACAATATCTTGGTTATGTTCACAGGCTAAAGCATCAACCTTTCGATTATTATTCCTAGCATACTCTCTATTACCGATTCCAAGTTTAATCAGTTTTTTTTGGTTACGTATAACAGTTCTTAGTAATGTTGTCTGTCTATGCTGAGTTTCAATAGTACTGAGGAGGACTTGTCGGAGATTGAGAATATCAATCCTAGCATCCAAACTATTTTGTACAAGGAGATGAGTCAATCTTCTTTTTCTTTATCTTCACAATCAGATTTCTTGAATGAATCAAGATCAATAGTTTCACTAGAATCCATTCCATTCAGCGCTTTCAGAATTTTAGCTTGAGATCTGGTATGAGAATACATTTTTTAGCATAAGTTCTCAACCATGTTGATTACATATACTCGAAATATCCTTAATACATACCAAACATAGGTGTCATCCTTAAATAAATAATTCTGACAAGATTTGAAAATATTTTTGCATCTAATGTGTTAATGAATCAGAAACATTCTTCGAAAAGAAATTATCTTATAGATCAGTATCGATGAATACTTCAAACAAGCAAACTTATCCTTTTTACACAAGTTGTTGTAAGACAACTTCTCTACACATAAAGGTAATTAAAGTATCTTTAGGGTAGATTGTGTATTCTCTCTATGTTTAATAAGATATATTAGTAGGATACTCGATGCCCAGGTACTTGTGCTTCCTTACATCAAAATATCGGGCATTGTAAGGATACACTTTCTAACACATTTAAGTGTTAGGGTGAGAAGAGCCTTCCTCACCAAATACTATTCGAGAAGTATTCTCTCTCGTCTCTTTAGGGACATAATCATGTTCCCTTGAGTGAATTTCGAATACATCACGTTTATCAGGAATATTGCGTGATGTTATATCCTTGATAATATCTTGCGCCCAAGATGGTAAGTTCTTTGAATTCGAACCAGTGTGATCTTGATCTGCCATTAAACCGATCTCAGATGTCTTTTGCTCAAGACATTTTATATGTTATCTCAAGGTATCCATTCCCTTTTGAATGTGTTTTTCCAAACACTTATCAAGGTATACCTTTCGACATGTCTCTGTAAGAAGTTCTTCTATATAGATCTTATTCCTTATTTGTGAATGTTCTAGCGATAAGGTAAGAAATTCACACTCTGAAGTTTGCTGATGAACTTTGTTGCACAAAGTCAATCTTTGTTCCAAATAATTTGCTAGATTATTTTGAAGACCGAGTATTTCTCACTTTCCTTCACAAATTCTTACATTTAATTGAACAATAAGTTCTAAAACATCATCCTGGCCATCAATGGTTTTTCCTTCTTCTGAATAGACTTCAACCTGTTTCTAAAACCTTTCCAGCATTTTACGAAATTCATAATTTGGACACACTAGTGACTCAAATCTCTTTCCTCTCTTAGAGGCAGAAGATTTTTCACTAGCGATTGAGGTCGGATCCAAAACATGTTCATTTAGTTTTGGATTCATTCTTTTCCGATCAGAATCCTGATTCTCAATCAAGTTTTCAGTCTTAAATTTTTTCCTTGATTTTCAAAAAGATTTACGAGCCCAATTTCCATTGACCTTTTCTAAGACCTTATTCTCACTATCTTGATGAACGTTAATTGAGTTCTTCATAAGTTTAGCTTTGCTTTTCTTATTTTGACTCATTTCTTATAGGTTGGATCGCAACAAACACATATTGTTAGATCTTTTCGTGTTTGCCTACTCTGATGCCAATTGAAAAGACGAAGGTACCCAAATATACCTCAATCTAAAACTTTTCCTCTTATAAGTCCTTTCTCCGAAAGTGATTGTCTATGGACTGAGTCGAGACAATAAAACGAATCGGTTCACACTTCGTGTGATCGTCTATGGATACGAAATCGAGATAATACGACAAAAAGATAACTTGTGTAATTGACTATGAATTCAAGATAGAGACAATACAACAACGAAGTATGATTACTTGATAATAGGTTGGGACTTAATCAAACTCTATATGATTGTTATCAAGTAATTAAGAATTAGCGTTTGTGTAATTTACTTCTAATTATAATGAAAAAATTATAATTGCGGAAATAGAAAAGTAAAACACACAACAACATTTTGTTAACGAGGAAACCGCAAATGCAGAAAAACCCCGGAACCTTGTCCAGAATTGAATACCCTCAGAATTAAACCGATATAAAAAATCTAAACCAACTTCGTATAGTTGAGACCAAGCAACTAAAATTATAGTTCACCTAGTTCCCTCAGCATCCGTACGCCTCCAACTTGCAATAAGTCCACGTACTTGGAACAATTCCTTGGTTCGTATTCCAAACAGTAAAGGAACAACAAATCTGTTCGCTAACAACTCTTTTCAAACAACGTGATATGAGTTTGACAAAACGCTCTTCCGTTTAACCCAATAAACTCCTTTGTTGGGTTTTTAGATCAATCTATTCAACAACTACCAAAATAATTGTTTAGACTATGCAATCAATAATAAGATCTGATCAAGATACTAAATACTTATAACGATCTACGCAACTTATCAATCCAATCTATCAAAAGATAAACGATTATAGTAGGATCCCCAGCCGATCAAGTTTTGTGCACACCAAAGATTATGAACTCAAATAAGAAATCTTTTTTGTCTTCAAATCTTCTTAGATCTTCAATAAACACCTGCACACAAACAACTTGAATCTCTTGTGATCAATCATATATAGAATGGAGTCTGTTAACTATGGATTATCACAAGACGTCTTTAGATATACAAACAGTTTAAAGATCTCCGTTAATACTTCGATCTAGTTTGAGTGAATCTTATATCAGAAGAGAAGATTCTCAAGCATAAACAAACTAGGTGCAATTAAAGTTCAATAACCATTAGTCAATCAAATCTATCGTAAACTAATAATAACCTGCAATTATCTAGTTTCCCACCAACGATACTCGTAGATCTTCTCAATCCCAAAGAAGTCTTTAAAACGAGCGGTCGTAAGAGATTTCGCCTAATTAGGGTACTTTCCTCTCCGAATAGACGGCTCCACCAGTAACAACACAACTACGTAGTTTTGCTGGCTCTGAGGATTAGATTGCTTGAAATACAAACTTCAATATTTATAGACCAAGGAAGTTTGGACACCAAGGAATTTCCAAAACCGAATATTCTCAAAGATATGCAATAGATGTCCAAATCGGTTTTCATAATTCCTGGAAATGCACTGTCCAAATATTGACCGAAATCTCAATAGAAAATCTCCAATTAGTAAATGCACATTACCAATTTTTTATTTTCTAAAGATATGCATTTAATTGCTGGAAATTAAAAGCATATAAAACTAAAAACCTTGATTAAAAGATTCTCAATTTATTTCGATCCGGGATTCTCCTTTACTTATTAAGAAATATCTTTGAACAATAATAGATAAGAATTATTGCACATATTCAAAGTATGTCGACATCTTTTTCTTTGTAAATCCTTTTCCATATTTACAATCTTGGAACCGATTTGCCAAACTTCCAGACAAGTTTAGAATTGGTTCATCTAATTTCCAAGAACTATGTGATTGATCAAATATCAAAACACCAATCATGGGTTTAACGAATCTGCCAAACACAAGTTTCGGTTCTACCTTCATGTGGCTACTAGGATTGCTTACAATAGTTTCCAAGACTTTGTTAACTAATACCAGGACCGGTTACCACAATCTCATGGTATTACTTGTGATCGGTTGCACAAGTCATATGATCGGTTATACCAATTACTAAGACTTGTTAACCTACTACAAGGATCGATTACACATTCTCTTGTGACCGGTCACACCAAGTACTAGGATCGGTTACCCAATGACTAGGATTGGTCACACCAATTACAGATATCGATCATACCATCTCAGGTGATTACTTAAGATTGGTTTCACTAATAAAAGTCATACCGATACATAAGTCAGGCATTGTGATTAGTTTTACCAAGATACATAAAAAAGTTATGAGCGGTTATAATAAACACACATATTGGTAATCCAGAGATTTGCAATGAATAACAATACCAATAGGCCTAGAGATTTCCCTTTCGATTCACAAAACAAGTTTATGAATGTTTTTCATTTAAACGAATGTAAAACATTGTTTCCTAGGACGAAATCTTCACTCATACCCATACATAATCACAATAACATCCATACGATTATGTCGATCTCTTGTATACGAAGTTCAAAAGATAGGTGTTATACTTTGTATTATAATTACTTAATACTACGTCTAACTAGAGTATAATCATTCATAGCTTCGCAGTTATGTTTTCAATATAGCACGACTTGAAAGATACGTTAGGAATGAAATAGTTCGGGTCAAAATATTACTAACCTCAAGAGGAAGGATGATGTCATCGCGATGTAGCTCTTTACTTCTTCACATTCTTCAAGTCTTCGAGTAATACTTGTATGTCTCATATCCTAATAACTTTCTAGCTAACCTCTACGAAGTTGACTCTAGTAAATAATCAAGCGCCTCTTTAAATGAGTTTTGGTTCACTAAAATATGACAACCAAACTTTACATACCAACGCTTGGTGGGTTCAACCGAGCAATGCTCTAACAGATAATATTAAAAAACCTAAAGGAAAAGATGGTCTTAAACGTGTACCTGCTGGGTGCACACCACTTTTGTTGGTAAAAAAAATAAATGAAAATTGTTCACAGGTTACTCTTGGTCTAAATGTTTTGAGAAACTTAACTAACATTTTAAATGTTTTTTTGCAATATTGGTTTTTGGAGCATAGCAACTACCACCCCAAACGACAAGGATTTGAACATTGGACTCCGAGATTCACTAGGTGGCACCAATTGGAACTTTGCAATAAGTTGAAGATAGAAAAGAAAGATAACGACGGGAAAATGGTGTTCCCCGAAAGCTTTATTGTAAGTAAAAATTCTTATGTTTAATCTTTACTGTTTACTTTAGTCCAATTCTTATGTTGCATTTACTAGTCTTATGAAACTGCATATGTGGAAGCAACTTGCTCAACCTGACTCCCGTATGTTAAATAAACTTGATCAAGTTGACTCCCATATGTTAAAGAAACTTGATCAAGTTTGCGCAAAGTTTTCTTTATATTCTGGATCCAGTGCACCAGTGGAGAAAGAAAATATAAATCCAGTTGCAATGGAGGAAGAACCGACTGCAGTGGAGAAAGAGAAAGAAAAGACAAGTCCAGTTGCAATGGAGGAAGAGAAAGTTGAAATAACACGTGCATTTACAGTGGATGAAGAACCAGTTAGAGACGAGAAAGAAAAGACAACTCCAGTTGATCAAGAAGATGCAACATAAAGGTAAATTCATTAATTTTTAAGAGTAGTTTGCTAAACTTAATAGTAAGTAATTCTTGTTTGGAAGCAACTTGCTTCAAGTTGTCTCCATATGTGGAAGCAACTTGCTCAAGTTGTCTCCATATATTTAGGAATCAACTTATTCAAGTTGGAAGCAAGTTCCTCAAGTTGTCTCCATATGCGGAAGCAACTTCCTCAAAGTTTTCACCTCTACTTGTATTGAGTTTGTTGTGTTTTTAATGAAAATTTTCCTCCCTCCGTGGGTTGCTGAAATTGCAGGCAAGTAGCATATTATACACAAGATAATGAGGATGAAAAGAAAAAAGCAGTTGAAATGGCCGTTGTTCAATGCACTCCACAAAGCAAGACGAAGCATGTCTTCAAAACCAAATCATTCAAGGTCCAACTTTTTATTTGCATTTGGATTCTCCCGCAGCACCAGTTTAAGCTTCTCAAAGAATTGAACAACTAAAAGCAGACAAAGACGAGGAGAGTGAATTATCAGAAACTGAAGAGCAAAAAGTTGACGAGAAAGGAAAATTTGTTGTTGATTCCATTATCAAAAGAGTGAAGAGAGATCCAGGGTAGAGGAAGAGGAAAGGATTGGGATATGGATTCACTGGAACATGTTTGCACCCAAAGAAGAACAAGAAACAACAGGGTAGTGAAGTTATTGATTTGGAATCAATAAAGTACATCGATCCAACACCTCCTTAACCAAAACCACTCAAGCCTCCAGAAAGTCTTAAGCTTTGGGGAAAGTGCAGCGAAGCTGAACGAAAACTACTCCAAGAATCCTGCGATAATACCACTGAAGGGTAAAAAACACTAAAACTTTTATTTTCAGTTAATGCATCAAATTGACTTCATTACTGCTCCAAAACAAAACTAGGAAGGAACCTGCTTAAGTTGACTTGATTACTTTCTGGACCGAATAATGATGTTTGCGGGGTTGTTGGATTATGCAGGTAAATGGTGTATTCTGGACCTAATAATGAATTTCACATTCAGAAACAGTACATCCAAAATCTATTGGATGATCTCTATATTGATAGTGACGTCGTAGACTTCTACGTCAATATTCTGAAATTGAAGATGGAAAATGTTCCAGGTAATGTATACAACAAGTATGTTATACTGAATACCAATCTTTTGGTAAGTAACTTTTTCATCTGAAAAATTATACACTAGTTAGTATTACCAGATTGCATGTTATTTTGACTTGTAAGAACTTTTTGCATAAATAAATGTCTTTATCTTTTTGAGTTTTAAAAACTTTTGAAATGATGCAGGGCTACGTAAAATCTTTCATGGCCAGCGGAGAGGAGAACGCAACAGAAACAAGTTTAGTAGCATATTATCAGAGGGCTAACTACCAGTTGGATGCCAAAAACAAAATGTTGATGTTTCCACTGTGCATGAACTACCATTGGGTGTTGCTGGTATTAGATGGAGGAGTATGGAAGATATGCAAATCAATTAAGAAGATTTTGTTGTTGTCAGCGCAGTTACATACACTTACAAAGCCACTAAGAACAGTTCTAAACGAGATTGGACATCGAGACAAACATGGTGGACAAATCTTTAATGCATTGAAGATTCCTAAGGTACTTCAACAACAAGATCACCCTGACTGCGTAATTTATGTGTGTGTTTTTATGAATATGTTGGTGAAATACCAAAAATTCGAAATTCTAAAAGGAGGAATCAAATTTTTTTATGTTGACAAGTTTTAAAAAAAAGGGTCAAGATGGCTGTTTGCGGGTGAAAACCGTTTTTGCTGATTTTGGTAATTTTAGGTGTGTGGATGAGAAACGAATCTAAACCCTAAACAATGCACTTCACGGGAGCACTTTTGATTCGAGAGATCAATCTGTACAATCCTAGCCTAAACCAAGAAATGGCCGTTCCATTCTTGCTTCAGTCACAAAGTGAAGGAAAAGGGTTGGTCTTAGGGAGGGAAGCGAAGAGAGTGTTGAGACCAGAATAGTTGATTCTGAAGGTGTGGTTGTTTATGACTTGTATCTGAAATTAGAACTGGCTAGCGGAATGGAAATCTACCAGGTGATTTCTAGATACTGTGTTGTTTCCGACCAAAAACTTATTTTTTAGTGAAAATAGGTGAAGCCTATTTATACAAGTCATATTGAAACATACCTTGGTCTCATAGAAAGTGAAACGATTGAGTGGTGGAAGAAAAGAGTAACGTGTAACCGTCATACATTATGCTTCCACGATGAAGGAAGTGAATTCGTATAACCGTCAGACATTATGCTTCCATGATGAAGGAAATGAATTCGCTTACGCCGTTACTTTTTACCACCACTAATATAACGAGTGCATTGCACGCCGCACGCTGTAAACCGCCAGCCCAATACCCCGATGAGCATCCCCCAGTTTGTGACATGTTTGATGTCTCGAGTGTTTTCATGGAAAACATGTAGCACTTCGCTACGTGCGGAAAGTCAAAGTCAAGGGACTTACCGCAGAAAAATAACATGTAATGCTATTAGGATCGTTTTTTTCTGGTCGCCTAAAACTTTCCACAAGTTTGTCAGTTCGGTGGCGAACTTCGATGGCTGAGATCGCATCTCATGAAGGAGGGTAGCCGTTGATTATGGATACCTTGTGTTGGTGCGTGATGAAGGCGCAGTGGCGTTTTGGTATACGCCAGTGGCAATGTGGCATGGCTGGCATGGCTCGTTCATGCCAGTGGCATGGTGGTGCAAGTGGCGCCTGGCATAGCCATGGCTACTAGATTTAGGCAGCTGGTCGCCTGAAACTTTCCACAAGTCTGTCAGTTCGGTAGTGAACTTGAATGGCCGAGATTACATATCATGAGGAAGGATGGCCATTGATTATGGCCGTATCTTGTTGTATAGCGGAGTGGCGTCATTGGAAAAGTGGCATGCTAGTGGCGAGTGAACATGGCGCCATGGCTATGCCTTGTTGTCGAAACCCTAATTAGTGCGTGTGGCATGCGGCATGGCGATACTTTTTTTCAAATGGCGCCATGGCTATGCCAAAGGAACTATGGCAAGGCCATAGTGTGGAAACGGCCACAGGAGTAGGGATTTTCGTGGATGGCTATGACGTGGCGCCAACCCAGGGCTTCTTGGGTCCCACATGGCTCGTGGCATGTTGCGGGGTCAAAGTGGCATAATTTGTGCCACGGCTGGAAATTAGGGCTTTGGTTAATGCATAGGCGTGCTTTTGACCAGAAAACCCTAATCTTAAGCTATTCATGGCGTTGGACACGAACAGGAGGTAAGTTAGCACATAAGGCGCTATTTATGGTAGGTTTTCACGAAGTGGCATGTTGGCATGTTACCGCAGCAGAGCGACATGTTGGCATGTTACCGCGGTAGAGTGGCATATTGGCATGCCGCTTAATATGTTGTTGTGGCAGGGTGTGTTTGGATTTCCAGTTAGTATGGTGACGTGGCAGGGTGCGTTTGGCCTTTAATGTATGGTGGAAAGTTTGCAGCGACTTGATTGGCCAAGAAAAGGGGGTCGGCCATAAATAAGGCGCGACTACACTTATGGTGAGAGTGTGGCGGCTTTAGAGCGACCTGATTGGTCGATTAAAAGAGGGTCAACCAAGCATGGGCGTGACTACACTTCTGGCGAGAGGGTGGCGGCTTTTAGAGCGACCTGATTGGTCGATGGGAAGTGGGGCCGGCAAGTATGGGCCCAGCCACAACTTATGTGCGTGTGGCAAGTTTAAAGCGACCTGATTGGTCGAAGGATATAGGGTCGATTTAGGATGGGGCGTGGCGAATGGAAAGTGGCGCCAGCTGGCCTAAGGCATGGCCACACCTCCCTTTGCTGCTGCCGCTCCCTGTTTTTCTGATTCTGGGTAGGGTTTTGCACCTACTAATCCATGGCGGATTAATTTCCTAGTTTTCCTAGGCTTACTTTCGTCAAGAAAGGTCTGGTATACTGCGCGAGGTGCGAAACCCTAACTTCTGCAAGTTAGTCAAGAAAATTGATTGAATTCTATGTGTTGACACAGAGTTCTTTTAAGTTCATTTCCAGAGAGCATTATGCTTTTCTGATTGAATACCTTATGCAAAGACCTTATCCTTGATATTTGGAAATTCGTGTTACTCTGCTGCGAGTGAACACAAATCGTCATGCCATATCAACATTAAGGGTTCAGCCGGGGAACATAGCATAGAAAGCATTCAAAGGAACTTATATTAAGTGAATATAGGCAAGGCGCCGGAATTTACAGAACATCTGGGATGGTTGCTACATTCGCCAGTCTGGATAAATTTCATGTAGATATATTGAACGGCTCAATAAATATGCCAGCGGAGAGGTTAGCACTCACAGCTTTTTTTCCTTACAGAATGACGTCATATCAGATGCAATATTTTACGATTTTAAACCTAAAAACCACCATCAACATGGAGTCCCCTGCGTAGCACGTAACAGTGGCATTGTTGCGGGGTACGCATGAGATGGTGACAGACAAGAGTAAAATCGAAAGGGCTAGACGTGAAGAGGTTGTCGAGGAAATTTAACTAACCTTTAGCGGAAGGCATGAGGAATCCGTGATCCCTCTGTTGGCGGCTCTGCGTAATTCTGACTTGGCCATATGGTGTTTGCGTCAGAGCTGAAACTTTGGCTACTGATTGGCAGAGATGGCACTGTGATTTGGTCCGCGAATCGGTGAATGGCGCTAGCTAGCTAGGTCACAAAACGTATATAGATGACGCTACTTTGAGCGGCCAGGATGGCGCTTCCTTGGCTGGTGGAGATGGCACTGCTTTGAACGGCTAGGATGGCGCCACTTTGGCTAGCTACGGAAAGGTGGATGGCGCTGCTGGCCTGG
The DNA here is from genome assembly GCF_003573695.1 of Papaver somniferum. Classification (NCBI taxonomy): domain Eukaryota; kingdom Viridiplantae; phylum Streptophyta; class Magnoliopsida; order Ranunculales; family Papaveraceae; genus Papaver; species Papaver somniferum. The sequence goes on from NC_039363.1 coordinate 38,558,923, forward strand.
ATGCGGACTTCTGGCACGGGTGTGGTGCTGCTGGCTTGGCTACGTCCGTGGCATGGTGGAAATAGCACTTTGAAATTTGGCTACCAAACAGTGAAGATGAAGCTGGATAGGTTGTGGAATGGGAAGCGATAGCGCGGCTTTGATCACGGAGTACTTGAGTCATGGGTTGTTTGAGCGGTGAAAGTGGCGATCCTTTGGCTATCTGACTGTTTCCTCCCGACCTTCATTAGGGTTTTTACAGTATATATGTTGGTGCAATTAGGTTGTCCTTCTTAGTTCAAGACAAGGACTTTCTCTGTTGAATCCATATTCCATTCATCATGTCATGCGGAAGTGAAACGTCTTCGTGTCAGCTAGATTCTTCAGTCAAACGCAAACGGCTTGTATCCAGAGTATGTCTCTGACCATCTCTTAATTTTTGAAATAACGAATCTTCTTTCTCCTATAACATTCCTTCTCTCTTCTTTTCTTAGTGTGGACAAATACCTGATTTTGGCGACAATTCCTCCATCCGGGTCATCCGAGTTAAGAAGATCATATCAGTACTTTATTTATTGACTCAATAGATATTTGTTTGTTACCACCAGAGAGTGAGAAAGAGAGAGTTTCCTTTGTGCAGAGATATCCATCTAGAACATGTGTGACCGTTGTCGATGATGATGATCTGACCACCCCCCTTCCTTCGAATCCGAGCACACCAACCGCTGCAGATCTGGAAAATGCTGATTTGGGTATCTCTTGCCATGGATATCCCAATGCAGGTTTGTCATTCAAAATCTGAATGAAGTGTTTATCTTCTAGCTACCGAAACGTTGGAAAATTCCTAGTGCGGAAGGAATTCGTGACTCTATACACAGAAATATGGAGAAGATATGGCCATATTTCTACCAGGAACGTGGTGAATCATTGCTCGTCTTCTTTGGTTACCAAATTGAACTGTCTCCTGCCCATGATTGTTGAAATGGAAGGCACATCCATCCGCGACGTCATGGAATCAACCATTGAAAAGTGGGAAACACATGGTGTCTACCTGTGAATCCCTTGAGTTTAACGTAAGTTGGCTGCGTCATCGCCTTGACATTGTGAAGGTTGATAGAGCCGATATTCTTGCTAACGTCGTTCCTGCCACAAAAGCCATGTTTGAAGAGGAGGAGGCTCTGACTGTGGAATCTCAAAAGGTGGAAAAGGCAATCCAGGACTTGAAGAGTAGGATTGAAAGATATCAAAACAGGTTGAAGATGATGCTTTCAAGGAACTACAATCTGTTGGATGGGCTTTTCTGAGTCATGTAGTTGCAAGACACCTGGTTTTCTTTCTGGATCTCGGATTTTTTTTTTTTTGTATTGGTTTTTTGGAGAAATAAGATAATTTCCATTAATATGCTGTGACCGAATGAAATTTGATAACTGGGATGTGAAGGAAACGGAAAAAAGCCTGGCTAGTCGTGCTATGAGACGGCAAGGGGTGGGGTAATGGTTAGGTGTAGTCTGCCTTAAGGCATTTTCCATTGATGACCATTTCCAGTTTGCCTCCCTATTCCTTGATGACCTTGTAGTATCCACTGTTATACGCTATGGTGACCACATAAGGACCTTCCCATTTTGGGGAGAACTTTGGTGCGGACATGTCTTGTTGTATGTGTTTGGCGGTATTCAACACCAAATCCCCTACTTGAAAAACTCGAGGTTTCACAGCTTTGTATTATGCTCGGGAGATTCTATTTTTGTAGGCTTGCGCATGATCTTCTGCTTTAGCTCTTCTTAAATCCAAAGTGTCTAGCTCCGCCATCATGGCGTTCGATGCTTCAGTTTTATTCCATTGAACTCCACTTGCCTCGGCAATCCTCGTCGATGGGATTTTAATTTCTGCTAGGAGAATGGCGTATGCGCCGTAGATGAGAGAATAGAGAGAGGCGCCAGTGTAGATGCTTGGTGATGTCCGATATTCCCAAAGCGCCATTGGCAGTTGTTCGTGCCATGTCCGATGGTTATCATGCACTGTCCGGCTGAGGATTCGAATTAGAGTCTTGTTAGTGCTTTCAGCCTGCCTATTCCCTTGGGGGTAGTAAATGGTGGAGAAGACTTGTTTAATTCCATATCCTTCAAGTAACTCCTGTACTTTCTTGTCGGCGAAAGGAGTGCCGTTGTCGGTGATGATGTGTTTAGGCACACTGAAACGACAAACGATATATTCCTTAATGAACGCTGCAATTGTGGCTCCAGTGGTCCCTCGTAGAGGGATGGCTTCGACCCATTTGTTGAAATACTCCGTTGCGGTTATTATATACTCATGCTTCTTCGACGATGACGGGTTAATCTTCCCGATGATGTCGAGTCCCCAGCTATAAAACCGCCATGGACTGCTTACCGAATGCAGGGGAGTAGATGGTGCGTGGATAAGATTTCCATGAATTTGACATTTGTGGCACTTTTGAAAAGCAGCCGCATCGTCCTCCATGGTCGTCCAGTAGTATCGCTCATATATTTGGAGAAACAACTTCTTTTTACCTTGGTGCTCTCCTTCGTGCATTTCTTTTAGCATCATGGGGATTTCCGCCTCGCCCAGGCATCGTAATAAATCTCCTCCAAAACTTTTACGATACATGATTCCTTCATGGAATATGAATCTCTTGGATCTTTGCTTCACCTTGGTTGCGTCTTTCTTGCTGGTAGGGAGCACGCCATCGTGAAGGTAGCTGATATACGACCTTTGCCAGTCCCCAGCGTGGTCGACGTTGAAAACTTCCAATTGATGTGGTGGTACTTGGAAATTGGAGCAAGATCCTTAGAGCAATCGATATTGAGCCTCCATTTTCGGCCAGTAGTAGCCAAGGCGTTGCAGACGACGATAAAGTGTTACCACCAACGTTTGACCGCAAATTTCGCTATGAATATGGTTAAGCTGTTATTGTGCCTCTTCATCTCTGAGGCATCTTGATAGGGAACCATCTGGGATACGGTGGTACAACATCCCGTGAAGCATGAATTAGTTTTGAAAGGTTTTGAGACTGACCTTTCCTTGGGAAAGCGAGCTGTTAAGTTCTTGAATAATCGGTGTTCTCCAGGCGTTGACTTCAGTCTCCTTAGACTGCGAAAGCCATGTTGACGCCACGGTTCGTCTTTTCACCGTCAGGGTTTATTCCAAACCTTCGAACTTCAGCTTCGATGCTAATGTGGCTAGGCAATCATCATGTCTATTGTTGCTACGGCCAACATGTGTTATGGTCGCGTCAGCGAAGTAATTCAGCAGCTTTTGCGCCTCGGATCTATACTAGGCCAGTGTCACCTCTTTTATTGCGTATACGTCGTTCATCTGGTTAACCAGTAATTTAGAATCACCCCTTATTTCCAGGCGTCTGGCTCCAGCTTGCTTGGCTAACGACAACCCTATGAGAAAAGCTTCATATTCCGCTGAATTGTTGGTGCAATGAAAGTCTAGTTTGAAGGAATGCGAGAAAACTTCACCGGTTGGGGATACTAGAACCACTCTCGCTCCTCCGGTGTCATTGCTAGGGGTGGCGGAGCCATCGAAAAATATTAACTACGCTTCTTCTTTGACAAAAGAGATTTCCGGAAACTCTCCAGGAAGGTCTTCGTGCAGTGCTGTGGTACCCTCTCCTGAGAAAGCTGCTAGTAAATCTGCGACCGTTTGTCCTTTGATATCTCTTGCAGAAGCACACGTTATATCAAAATCTGACATTTGGAGGAGCCATTTGGCTGTCCTTCCTATCAGGGCCGGTTTTGAAAGCAAAAACTTCACGGGATCGGATTTAGATATCATCACCACTTTGTTTGAGAGCAGATAATGCCTAAACTTCTGAATGGAGTGAATCAGAGCTAGGCATACCTTTTGTGCCTTAGGATATCTGAGTTCTGCATCCCTGAATGTCCGACTGAAGTAGTATATAGGGTGCTCAATTCCTTCATCATCTTCTTGGGCGAGAAGAGCTCCGACAGCAGTATCACTAAAAGAAGTGTAGAGACACAACGGTCTTCCTTATACAGGAGATTTCATAAGGGCTGGGGATGACAGTATCTGTTGAATCTTCCGAAAATCCTCTTGTTATAGCGTCGTCCAAATAAAACTCACCCCCTTCTTCAGCAAGGGGGTGAATGCAGCAATGAGCTGAGCTAAACCCGGTATAAAACGCCGGATGTAGTTTACCTTACCCATGAAGCTCTGTAGTTCTTTCACAGTTTGTGGAGGCGGCATCGTGAGGATGGCTTGGGTTTTGGCTGGGTCGACTTTGATTCCCTCGGCAGTTACCTGGAGACCTAGAAATTTGCCCGAAGAGACGCCAAAGGCACACTTTATAGGATTCATCTTTAGTTTGTATTCACGACATCTTTTAAACACCTATCGCAGAACCTCTGTATGGGCCGCCCGGGTTCTTGATTCAACTACTATGTCATCCACATAATCTTCAACTTTTTTATGCATCATATCATGGAAAATTGCGGTCATGGCGCGTTGGTAGGTGGCGCCAGCATTTTTCAAACCGAAAGGCATCATGGTATAGTAAAAATTTCCGAGAGGAGTTCGAAAATATATCTTACTTGCGTCGTGCTCGTACATTTTTATTTGATTGTAGCCGCTGTATCCATCCATGAAAGAGAACATACCATGTCCACTGGTGGCGTCTACCAGCATATCAATGTTAGGGAGGGAAAAATCGTCCTTGGGGCAACATTTGTTCAGATCCCTAAAATCAACACAACACCTGATTTGGCCGCTCTTCTTCTTTACTGGAACCACATTGGCCAACCAGGTGGGATGGTGGATGGGTTTGATGAAACCAGCGTCTAGTAATTTTTGAATCTCCGTCTTGATCTGTTCTACCACCTCGTGTCTGAACTGTCTCGGAGATTGTTTGACCGGTTTGGATCCGGGTACTATATGTAGATGGTGAGTGACCAGTTTCTCATCCAATCCAGGCATTTCCTCGTATGTCCACGTGAATACATCTTGATATTCCTTAAGAATGTACACAAGTTTCACACGTTCGTCGGCACATAGAGTTGAGTTGATGGAGACATGCCGTGGAGATTCCTCGTTTCTAATGTTGACAACTTCGAGTTCATTCATGGTAGAGTTTGTTCCGTCTTGAAATTGTCATGGTGCGTCCGGCACCTCCTCTTGTAGCTCGCTGTTGTGATTGCATTCCTTTGGGTGGAGAGATTGGGTGGTAGTCTCCCCTGCTAATTGCCAACAGCGGCGCCGATATACGGTTTTCCCTTTTTCTCCACGCCTTGCATTAAAAGCCCGCTCCCGCTTGGTATGAGTATGAGCCATGCTTCCGCTTGATGAGAGGGAATCAGCGTGCTTCTCCTTTGGAGAGATGGGGCGGGATTGGGTCCCTTCGTGCAGTAATGCGAGCCTGTCATCTTCTTCGATTGATGTCCATGTCGGGAGTGGAGTGCAGTGAAATTTGCTTGACAAATCCCGTGAATTTTCCTTCGGTTCGAATATCTCCATACACAGATCGGTGCATAAGGAGATAATGGCGCGGGAATGCGAATGACTTCTTCATTCAACATAGTCTTTAGACATTGGTGATATGTTGAAGGAATGATCCTGTTATCATGGAGCCACGGTCTTCCCAGTATCATGTGGCAGTCTGGATCCTTCTCGATTACCTCGAATTTTACCTTCAACTGGATCGGTCCCACTGACAGATTCAGGTTGATGTATCCATACGTGCTGGTTTGGTTGCCTTCAAAATCTGTCATCATGGTAGGATGTCGTATAATTTTGCTTGGCCGCACCCTGGCTGTCCTGAGCGTTCTGAGAGTGATTACATTAGAGGATGCCCCCGTATCGATGAGGGCCCTTTTGAACTCTGAATCCTTGATGCGAGCAATGACGTGTAGGACCCGGTTATGTCCTTCTTCTGCCATCATATCGTTTTCAGTACATGTAACATTGTTGACGGACATCTCTGATATTCTTGAAGTCTCCGAGCGTAAAGGAACCAAACAGGCATCTAGGGATATTTGATTAATGCGGTAAATGTCTCCGCTCGATGGTCTTTGAGAGGTGCAGAAGTTCACATAAACTCTCCACCAACGCGGCTGCTTCCTGGTTCACCGATTTCTGATTGGTGGTGAAGTTATTGACCTGAGAACGATTATCCGGGATGTCAGTCCCCAGTGCTGGAATTTCCGGGACGGGTGAACCACTCAAATCTGATGTAAATCTGACAACAAGGTTGAGTATGATGTTTATCGCCTCCTTCATTAGGTCCATGTTCCTTGTGTGGATCTCTTGAACCCGTGCCAATTCGGCCAACCTTGGAATTTCTTCATTGGCTGCGCCATCAGGTGTCGTGTTGGGAGAAGAGGCATCGCCATTATCCAGAGTCGGGGTGGAATTTGGGACCACGAACTCAGTTCTAAGACCTACCATCTACTGGGAATCAGGGTTGTAACCGAGAGATTTAATCTCCCACTATGGTCGCCAATTTTTTGTGGGTGAAAACCGTTTCTGCTGATTTTGGTAATTTTGGGTGTGTGGATGAGAAACGAATATAAACCCTAAACATTGCACTGCACGAGAGTACTTTTGATTTGAGAGATCAATCTATACAATCCTGGCCTAAACCAAGAAATGGTCGTTCCATGCTTGCATCAATCACAAAGTGAAGGAGAAGGGTTGGTCTTAGGGAGGGAAGCGAAGAGAGTGTTGAGACCAGAATAGTTGATTCTGAAGGTGTAGTTGTTTATGACTTGTATCTGAAAGTAGAACTGGCTAGCAGAATGGAAAGCTACCAGGTGATTTCTAGATATTGTGTTGTTGCTGACCAAAAACTTGTTGTTTGGTGAAAATAGGTGAATCCTATTTATACAAGTCATATTGAAACGTACCCTGGTCTCATAGGAAGTGAAACGACTGAGTGGTGGAAGAAAAGAGTAACGTGTAATCGTCAGACGTCATGCTTCCATGATGAAGGAAGCGAATTCATGTAACCGTCAGACATTATGCTTCTATAATGAAAGAAATGAATTGTTTACACCGTTACTTTTTACCACCACTAATTGTCCCACTTCATGACACTTTCTTGTAACGGGCGCATTGCATGCCGCATGCTGTAAACCGCCAAACCAATACCCTGATGAGCATCCCCCAGTTTGTGACGTGTTTGATGTCTCGAGTGTTTTCGTGGAAAACATGTAGCACTTCGCTACGTGCGGCAAGTCAAAGTCAAGGGACTTACCGCAGGAAAATAGCATGTAATGCTATTAGGCTCGTTTTGGATAGTCGCCTAAAACTTGCCACAAGTTTGTCATTTCAGTGGCGAACTTCGATGGCTGAGATCGCATCTCATGAAAGAGGGTAGTCGTTGATTATGGATACCTTGTGTTGGTGCCTGATGACGGCGTGATAGCGTTTTGGTATACGCCAGTGTCAATGTGGCATGGCTGGAATGACTCGTGCATGCCAGTAGCATGGTGGTGCAAGTGGCGCCATGCGTAGCCATGGCCACTAGATTTGGGCAGCTGGTCGCCTGAAACTTGCCACAAGTCTGTCAGTCGGTGGCGAACTTTAATGGCCGAGATTGCATCTCATGAGGAAGGATGGCCATTGATTATGGCCGCATCTTGTTGTATAGAGGAGTGGCGCCATTGGCATAGTGGCATGATAGTGGCACCCCAGAGGCGTAGCCGTGGCATAGCGGCGTGCTAGTAGTCGTGGCATAGAGGCATGCCAGTGGTGTTGCGGCATGGCCAAGGCTAGAGTTTGGTACCGTGGTGTTGGACCCACTTGTGGAAACATTGGCCATGTTGCCATATCAATCCCGCTGCTCTGGAAAATGTTATTTGGCTTTGGTTGGCGTAACAACTTTGCCTAAATTAGGGTTTGGCATATCGAAACCCTAATTAGTGCGTGTGGCATGCGGCATGGTGATACTTTTGTGCAATTGGCTCCATGTCTTTGCCAAAGGAACTATGGAAAGTCCATAGTGTGGAAACGCCCACACGAGTACGGATTGTCGTGGGTAGCTATGACGTGGCGCCAAACCTAGGGCTTCCTGGGTCCAACATGGCTCGTGGCATGTTGCAGGGTCGAAGTGGCATAATTTGTGCCACAACTGGAAGTTAGAGCTTTAGTTAATGCATATGCGTGCTTTTGACCAGAAAACCCTAATCTTAAGCTTTTCATGGAGTTGGCCATGAACAGGAGGTAAGTTAGCACATAGGGCATTTATGGTAGGTTGCCACGAAGTGGCATGTTGGCATGTTACCGTGGCAGAGCGGCATGTTGGCATGTTACCACGACAGAGTGACATGTTGGCATGCCGCTCAATATATTGTTGTGGCAGGGTGCGTTTAGCTTGCCAGTTAGTATGGTGACGCGGCAGGGTGCGTTTGGCCTTTAATGTATGGTGGAACGTTTGGAGCGACTTGATTGGCCAAGAAAAGGGGGCCGTCCAAACATAAGGCGCGGCTACACTTCTGGTGAGAGTGTGGCGGCTTTAGAGCGACCTGATTGGTCGATTAAAAGAGGGTCGGCCAAGCATGGGCATGGCTACACTTATGGCGAGAGTGTGGCATCTTTTAGAGCGACCTGATTGGTCGATGGGAAGTGGGGCCGAAAAGTATGGGCCCAGCCACAACTTATGTGCGCGTGGCAAGTTTAAAGCGACCTGATTGGTCGAAGGAAATAGGGAAGGTTTAGGATGGGGCATGGCCAATGGAAAGTGGCACCAGCTGGCCTAAGGCATGGCCACGCCTCCCTTTGCTGCTGCGGCTCCCTGTTTTTCTGATTCTGAGTAGGGTTTTGCACCTACTAATCCATGGCGGATTAATTTCCTAGTTTTCCTAGGCTTACTTTCGTCAAGCAAGGTCTGGTATACTGCGCGAGGCGCGAAACCCTAACTTCTGCAAGTTAGTTAGGGCAATTGATTGGATTCTATGTGTTGACACAGAGTTCTTTTAAGTTCATTGCCAGAGAGCAGCATGCTTTTCTGATTGAATACCTTATGCAAAGACATTATCCTTGATATTTGGAAATTCGTGCTACTCTGCTGCGAGTGAACACAAATTGTCATGCCATATCAACATTAAGGGTTCAGCCGGGGAACATAACATATAAGGCATTCAAAGGAACTTATATTAAGTGAATATATGCAACGCGCCGAAATTTATAGAATATCTGGGATGGTTGCTACATTCGCCAATCTGGATAAATTTCATGTATATATATTGAACGGCTCAATAAATATGCCCGCAAAGAGGTTAGTACTCACGGCTTTGTTTCCTTACAGAGTGACGTCACATCAGATGCAAGATTTTACGATTTTAACCCTAAGCTAAAAACCACCATCAACAATGGCGTTCCGCATATTGAACGCAACTGAAGAATGAAAGAACCAGAAAGTAACAAATTCGAGTCAGATTGTAGTATATTCCCAGAAGTATTGAATGACAGAGACAACTTGTTAGTATTATCATTAATTAATTGCATTATACTTGTTCCTATTATCAGATTGAAGTACTAATTACTATTAGTTGTAAACAGTATGTTGGTATTATCTAGTTAAAAGAACACTTCTTACTATTGTCTACTAGTTAAAGTTGGAATGATTTGATTATATTCAGTGTTGCAATATCTCTATAGGTTTGCGGGTATGCATAGGTAAAATGGGAGATGGATAAAAAAATACAAACAGACCCTTGCTCAAGTTGTACGTGTACTTGAATGAAAAGCAACTTCTTCAAGTTGTTTTCATATGTTAAAGCAACTAGCTCAAGTTGTCTCCATCTAAGGTAGCAACCTGCTTCAAGTTTGATCCAAAAATGGAAGCAACTAATAAAAGTTGGTTCTGAAATGGAAGCAACTTGCAGAAGTTGTTCCAAACATGGAAGCAACTAGAAAAAGTTGTCTCCATCAAATGAAAGCAACTAATGAAAGTTGACTCCAAATGTGGAAGCAACTGGAACAAGTTGTTTATAATTATGTGGCCATAACCAACATAATTTCCATGGAAAAAAAATTACAGACCTTTTCATAACAAACTGCATCATAACAAGTTGAACAAAAAGTGTACCATTATCAATTAAAGACAAACCAGGTTTACAAAAACATAATCAGAACTTCAGAAAAAACATAAAAGAAAAGTTCAGAAAAACATAAAAACAAACAGGAATGAATGAAAAAAGTTGAGAAGTCTAATGAAGTTGAGAGATTCATAGGAACATCATTCGGTAAAACCTTCCAATATTTGGTTGATCCTTGAAAATTGGTGGATGATAAGCACGTTAGTGCTACATTTTATACCCATATTTGTATCAGTTAGGACTCGACATTTTGACTAATCACACTATTTTAGTGCTTTTGTAGAAAGTACAAGCTCATCCGGATCATTCGGAAAATAAACGGCTAAAGTTGGAGCTAAATGGGCTTTGTCACCAAATTGAGCAAAGTCACTCGCAATGCCACCTGCTTGGTTAATATGCCACATTTCACGGCCAGCACCTTAACAGGTCAAACAAGTAATTTTATTTCTTCACCCAATTGTTTGACCAGGAAGAAAGGAAATGGTGTTGTGATGTGCTTGGGAAATAAGAGATATGTGTTGTGTCGTGCTTGGGAAAGAAGTGATTTCGAGCTTTAATTTCACGGCAGCAACAAATGAACTTTGGAGTCTTGAACCGGAATTGGTGTTGCCGGTGATGAGTTGGAGGTTGCTGTGGACCTCAAATGTGATTACATGCAGTGGTGATTCTCTCCAGTTTCTTATGGCAACAACAGGTCATGAGAGATCTATTCCGGGTGACGAGTGTTGATCGCAAAGAGGTATTAGTTTTTTGACACAACTTGTGGCAGTGGTGATTGTTTTCGAGTCCCCTGCATCGACACAATCGAAGGTGCTTTGGCTGGAGCTGATTGAGGCCAGTAGTGATCGTATTCAGCATTGAGGAAAGTATCAAGAGCTACTGTCAGAGTTCTTGCCATCGGTGACTAGGAGTTGAACTTGTGCAGTCGATGGTGGCTTGTCGGTCAAGAAAAGAAGAGCAGTTGAATGGCTGAGGAATAAGGCTGGTTTGATTATGCTGCGAGAGGTGTTGTTGTAGTCAGTTGGTTGTTAAACGGAGAGGACGATGGGATTGCTACGAGTCTGATGCTATTTTCGTGACTGCGGTACTCATGAGTCATGACAGTAGTGGGTTGAATACTCTGTAACTGGTTGCTGCTATTCATTGTAAGGTCGATGGAGAAAAGAAGTGATTGGCGGAAGTAAATGATGGAAGTTGGTGGAGATGGCTGCAGTCAGTCATGTTCATGGCTATGAACAGAGCTGTGAAGACAGTTGGTGGAGTTGGCAGCAGCAAGTGAAGGATAGGTGCTCAAGATGAGCTGTTGTTGCCAGTGAACAAGAAGATGCCGAGAGCCAGACGGACAGAGAACAAAGGAGACGATTGAAGTAGTTCGGCTCTCGGGAAAGATAAGCAGTAATGGGTGGTTCGATGGTCTGCAAAGGTTCTCTCCAAGGACTTGTATTAACTGGTGATAATGGCCAGATGAACGGAGTTCATTTTTAGTTCAAGTGGTATAACGGATTTGAGTACGCTATACTGGTGACTTGGAGGAATAAAGTGGAGATAGGTGCTTTGGACCTGGGTGGCTTGATTAGATCGGTGGATTGGGCCCATTAGCCATGAGGCAAAATTCTGTTAGGTTTTGTTTTGGACTCTCGCAGCAGTATAAATAAAAAAAGCTACGCAGACTTGAGCGAGGAGGCCGTTTTGGGAGTTTAGTTCTGGAGGTGACGCAAAGCCGTGAAGGCGAATAGCACAACAATGAGAGAAGGAGAAGGGGCTGAAAGGGTTGCGTGACACAACTTTACTGGGTTTAATCTTTTCTCCCTTGATTATTTTTTTGATGGGTTTTGAGAAACCCACTATGTTCTAATTTCTTTGTAACTAGGGTTTGATAGTTGAAACCACTTTTGAGCATTAGACCACTTTGATTGGAAATATATATGGTTTTGAGGTTATTTTGGTTTGAATAAATTAATTTCATGATCTTATTTATTGATTAATCGAAATATGGGTTGTCGCTTCATCAGTTTTGTATAACCATTGCGCATCATTGTTAGGATCGAAAATATATTTGTCTACTTATTTGATATTCCATGCTTGGGTTAAATCCTTTGATTGGGTATGCTTAGAATGGCCAGGTATTGTTTGAGGATCTAAATTTAGTTTCGTAAAATTTCTCGCTAACGCAATTTGATGGTGCATGCTTTGGTTTAATCTTTTGACGTGTCATGCTTAGGGTATCCCAGTGATATTTGCGATTCTAATAAATGTAATAGGTGATGTCGATAGAACGAATGATAATTAAATATTCATGAATTATGTTTCATTTCAGTAATTGAATAGAAATAGTGGTGGATACCAATAAAATCCTGGTTACCGATTCTCCCATTAGATTCATTTTGTTACTTTAGTTTTTTTTTTATGTTATTATTCTTTCAAAAATCCAAAAACATCTTCATTTTTTAGTCCATTGGAGATATTGATTACGTCTTTCCACCGCTCCCTATGGGTTCGACCCGTACTTGCCTCTGTCTACTAGTTAGACACCGTGCGATTGCGGTTATCCAAATAGGGTTTTCCCAAATCCTAACAGTGGGTGAGGGGCCAATGGAGCACTCTGGCATGTTCTACGATTATGGTATACAAGCATTCCACAATGGCCACACTTTCTCTTCTTGCGAAATTTCTCACGATAACTACGTTTGCGAACCGAGTTTGGTCTTCCAACTTGTGGTCCAACAGGGGGAGGCATGACATATTTGGTGCGAGAAATCTCATTTGGCTTGTCTATAGCAGGAATAGGATAGATAGGTTTTGAATACAGACCTCTGTAGTATTCGACTGTGTAGTAAGGTGTGATGTGCTTGTATACCCCGTCCTCGCCAATCCGAACCATAGCTTTCACAAAATGACTGCAGCGGAAGCTGTGTTTTTGCCACCACTGACAAATGAAGGTCTGGGAGTCCAAGTCAACAGTATGCTTCTCGGTATTAGTTATGATCTCAAATACTTTTTCACTGGATCGACGCACCTTGTATCTACGACAGTCAGTTATCATTTTGTCTAATCTTGCTTGCATCTTGGGGGTAAGTCTTGTAGTCCACTTGCTAGTTGCGAGCTTCTTTTTCCACATTGTCTCCATTGTCATAGCATGGATACATTCAATCAACTCGATGGCTTTCAGTCGCTTTTCGTGCCTAATCAAGTTGTTAAAGCTTTGAACTATATTGGATGTAAGCTCTCTATACCTTTCCCCAAGAAACTCATGAGCAGCCCAGTTCTTCAGTGGAATCTTCTTCATCCATTCAATAACAGAGAACAACTTCAGATTGTGCATGCTTGATACTGCCTTCAAAAATTGCTCCTTGGTGATAGCACTGTAGCATTGCTTAAACAACTTCACTGCAGTTTGTCTACTCTTGCCCTTGCTAATTGGAATATTGCCTTTCATATGGTACGAGCAATATGAGTGAAAAACATTCAGAAAGATTTCAGAAACAGTGTTCAAAAGTCCAGCTCCACGATCAGATATGATGGTCAACCGGCGATCATCATCGACAATTCCCTTCCAATTTTCCAGAAAACGGCACCAATTATCACCATTTTTGCCAGAAACAAGCCCAAACGCAAGTGGAAATATCTCTACAAATAAAAAGAAACAAAAAATGGGTAGCATGTTTCGAATCGCATAGTAAAAGAAACCGTGACAAGTTGTCTCCAGAAAAATGGAACCAACTAGCACAAGTTGTCTCCAAAAATGGAAGCAACTTGGTCAAGTTGGTTCAAAAATCTGAAAGTTGTTTCACAAAAATCTGAACCTACAATAACATCATGCTAGACAAGAAACTTAAAAACAACAACATACGTCGGTTACAAATTTCTACCAAAGGTTTTTTTCCATAATTTGAAACAAAAAAAATGTAAAACCACAAATAGAAACACCAAAAATAAAGAAACACATCATATAAAGAGAAGAGGAAAGAAAATGCATAATACCTTTGTTGGCAGTTCTCCCACAAGCTACCATAAGACCACCCCTGAACTTTCCAGTAAGAAATGTAACATCTATTTTCATCATAGGACGGCAATACTTGTTGAACCCTGTGATGCAAGATTCAAAATCAATAATAAAACCTCTCAAACTTCCGGTTTTCAGCATTAAACTCAAAGTTGATGACACTTCCAGGATTATGACTCTTCACGGCTTCTTCATACAACAAAAGTCAAAATACGACTTGATATCATCTCCCCAAATACATTCTTTGCAAAATTTCAGTCCACGATATGCTTGATGGTACGTGAGGTCAACTTGATACTCTATGAAAAACAAATCTTGAATGTCAGCAGCTGATTTCTGCTTACTCGAAACTCTAAGATCATCTATTACGATGTTCTTGATAAAATTCTTCGTCATTCGAAGCTTTAAAAGATCAGAGCACGCCAACCCACAAGAATGCTCCGACATGCACTTAAAAACGTGGCCTTTTGGGTCTACCAAAGATGAGTGGAACCTACAGTTACATCCTTTTTCTTTGAAAAGGCAACAAACGGTATAACGCTTCCGATCACTCTTAACATGTTTGACTTTATACCCACTCTCCACTCGATACTACAACATGACATCACAGACTTCGTCTTTCCCTCCCTCAAACATCTGACCAATACCAGTAAGAATTCCATCCCAAGCATCACACTTCCTTGGTTCTCTTATGGATAATTGATTCATCGAAACATCATCAGTCGTGTCTTCAACAAAAGCCAAACTGTCAGTTGAAACACAACTTGAAGAAGCTGAAGAAGAAGCAACACATGAAGAAGAAGAAGAAGAAGAAGAATAAGAAGGAGGAGTTTTGAACTGAATATTGAACCTCAAAACTTCCATTCTCTTAGATTGGTAGTATATAACAAGAAAATTCAAATCTAAATCAGACTGGATGGTTGAAGTACACCATTAACATCAGAAAGAATTACAAAAGGGACTTGAGAAAGAATACTCCAAGAATGTAACACAACACTTTGCATCTCCTTAAATGTAGTTGATTCGGAAATAACATGAGAGATGCTTAAGTTGTAAAAGTTAATCTCCGCGACAACCATATTTACCTGACACAAAAAGAAACTCAGTAAATTGCAAAAGATAATCAAATACAAGTTGCCTTCATAAATTGAAGCAACCACCACAGGTTGTTTAGAGAAATATTAAAAGCAACCAACCCAAGTTGTTTCCACAACTAGAAGCAACTTGCACAAGTTGTTTTCAGAATTGGAAGCAACTACCACAAGTTTTCCTGAGATTCGATATGTGTTTTCAGTAACAATGACATTCAATATGAAAAACATAAAGCTGAAAAACAAAAAGCAATTCAAAATGTGATCCAACATGTCCTGTAGCTTAAACTTTGGTCATGATACAATTCACTAAAAACAATATAAACAGATTAACAAGTTACATTGCTTGTATTCACGAACATAATGTAATCAGGTTGAACTACTACATTGTTGGATCACAAAATGTAACCCACAACATGTCCTGAGATTCAATATGTGATTCACCATGTCCTGTAGCTGAAACTTTGGTCATGACGCGAATCACTCGGGGCTGCATCCCTCGTGAGAAGTATATTAAGGGAAATCAGTGGAAAAAGATGAAGTATACACATCAAAAACTACATTGTTGTGTACGTAACAGGTTCAACAACTACATTGTTGTATCACAAAAACCAAAACCACCAACAATACACATCAAAAACTAACAATATGGCATAATATTCAGTTTCTGAATGGTTTTGATATTCACTAACAATATAACCTGAAACTACTAATACATTGAAAGGTTTTGATCGATAAAAATTCACTTTAATCTAGCTAATACCCTGGTAATTACGAATAATGGTTATCAGTTTCATTGTGTTTCAAAATGATAATCATAAATTGAAAAGACGATTTATTTAAAAGGTACAAACATGTAAATTTCACGGTTAATCACAAACGATATGAACTGAACGAGCAATCTGTACATTACATTATTCAGAACAAATATGTTAAAACAAAACAAAGATTAGAGCAAAAAAGTAAATCTTACCTGTTAACGAGATTGGACTTGAATAATGAGAAGAAATCAAATCGTTTGATCTCTGACAATAATGAATCAAGCTTCGTAATATCTCTGCAATCGATGATTCAATCAAATAAAAATAACGAATCAAGCTTCGTAACAGTACAAAAACTGAAGTAGATCTTCAGATTCAATGATTCAAATATGCAAAAAATTCTGATTCAGTTGAATTGAAAAACGATCTCGAAATATCTACTCAGTTGAAGAACAATTACAAACTCTGAAACTGCTTCAACGATTTCGAATCAACTAGATTCAATGGAGAATCCTCTTCTTCAATGGAGAATAAACAAAATCTAACTCTGAAACTGCTTCAACTATTTCGATTCATCTAGATTTAACTAGATTCAAAACTGCATGTTTCTGGAATTTCTCCCATCTCTGATCTCAGCTCTCCGGAATTTCTTTCTCTCCGGAATTTCTTTTTCTCTCTCTCGAAGCTCGAGAAAACGGAAATATATGTTAAATAAAGTGGAGGTTAAAATAGGACATCAACATCTTGTTGGATATTAAGCCGGTTGCAAAGTTGCCCCTGAAGGGTGTTCATGCAAAGCCCATGGATACCAGGGGCATATATAACGTTCCCACTGTTACCAAACCCGCCCAAATCTTTGTCCGGAGTAGCGGAAAAAAACCCTAACATTTCCTTCTTCTAAAGCTCTTTTGTAATCAATCCACTCCCCAGCCCTGGAATTTCTTCAATTCGTTCTGTGCTGGTGTTCCGCGGTAAGTTTTCCCAATTTTTCTTCTTTATTTGAAATGTGATCCAGTATATCATTTGAGAGATCACAAAAACTGTAGAAAACAAAAGTAAAGTAAATCTGTGAAAGGATTTGTTATTGTCGAGTTAAGAATTTAATTGGTTTTGGTATCTTTTGTTGAAGTCAGGTTTTGATTGCAAGAATTTCTCATATCAATGGAATCACGTCCAGAAGTTGTCGACGATGATGCCTTTAATGATATAGAACCCCTAGTCATAAACAATCCAGAAGGCAAGGTAAGATATTGATTGAACTACTTGAGCCGTATGATTCTATTAGGAACAGTATATTTTCAAATCCGATGTGCATTTTTTTCCCCAATTCTTTTGGGTTTTTATTGCTTATTTTCTGAAATTCCCCATTTTGTTTCTCGTTCTTTCTGGATCCTAATTGCATAATTTCCCGAACGTTCGGGTTTTCATTTATTTTTCTTTCCTATAATCAATTCAATTCTATAATTGGCAAAAAAAAAAAAAAAATCTTGACCAGTTTGCATTCACATAGACCCACTGTGTAAGTACTGAATTGTTTTGGAAACATACAGATGATGAAAACAATTAAGAATTGAGTAAGAATTTGATTAGTGATAAGTTGCACGAGGAAGTTGAGGATTCACTCAAAAGAAAAAGAGAAAGTCCCTTTATCAATTTTGCGCTTGAAGCTTCACTATCTGCCGGTTTGATCAGCTCATTACCAGATCAATCATCATCAAAGAGGCCCAAGTTAGACGATCATACAGTTCAAGCTTCTTATGGTATTGGTTTAGCAGTCGTATGCTTTTTTCTCCAGTTCTCCTCCTAATTTTTCTATATACTTTTATGTGCTAACTTCAGAACGTTTATTCAAACTGAAACTAGCTGACCCATCATCGGCGAGCATCCAACTTATTAGAGATTCCACTGAATCTCGCCACTACATGAAAGCACTGAAGCATATCAAAGCTCTACAATCCGAGTTTCCATCTTCTGCACTCGTTCTGGTAATGCTTACTACCTTACAATACAAAATTCAAATTCAAGTTCTAGTTTGAATGTTAAATATACTCTTCTATTTATTCCCTATTACTTAGGCTCTGAAGGTACTTGTATATGCAATAATTGGCGGTGAAGTTGGAGTATCATCTGTTCTCTCAAAGACTGAGGCCAAGGTGTTCTCTGATATCTCAGCTTTTCCAGATGTGCTGACAACATTTGAGGCTGTTTGGTTACATCTCGGTCACCGTAAGTAATTTTTTTCTTATTCTTCTGCATCAAATGCTATTCATACAAGATTTAATATCTTCAAAGGAAACTAATATCAATTTTATTTTATGGATGAATATTACAGTGGATAAAGCGACTTATATTTACGAATTTGCTCGTGTGGAAGATTGTAACAGTTTCGGGCTGATGAGGAGATTGTTTAATTGTTATTCTCACAAATCATTATTTGTAAAACAACTTAAGGTTTGATGTGTCCAAGAACCCAAAATATGTGTTTGTTTCATTTTTCTTTGGATTTGCTTGTTCCAACTTTCTTAATTTGATTTCAATATATGTTGGCAGGTTTCCCTCAAAATGTATAAGCTTGTTCGGGAGGACAAATTTCTGTTCTGGGCTGTTTTTTGCATTCACTTACAGGTTTGCTACTAAATGCAATAAGCTGTTAATTTATCACAATATATGTATTATAAATGCCAGTGATATTTCCTGCATTGGTGCAGGTGCTTTCTCTTTTGATCAAGAAGCACGGGATGGATAATTTGTTGGATGAACCAGAATGTAAGTTCTTCTATCTTAGTTTTTTTTGCCTTTTAACAAGATTACATTACACACAAGTACCCTTTTAAATATGCTGCAGCTATTTTGCAGCCTTCTTGGTATACATGTCTATAACGGAGCAGCAAGAAATATACGACCCTGTTCGTGAGATTCTTTGCAAGTTAGGTTCGACACTTCTAGTGGTCAAAGCTGATAAGCAGCATTTGTTATTATTGCTGATTTAATAGTTGTTGAATGTTGACAATACTTTGTGTCTCGATTACCCTTTGAAGACCACATTTTATGAGAATTTCACTTTTGAATGAGGATAACATAAGTTTCTAGTGTTGAAAATGAATGCTTAATATAAGTCTTGGTATAGTTTAATTTAAGTAACATACATCCAAGTTTCTAGCTGCTGATGGAGAACTTACTTCATTTTACTCCGGCAATGCATTGTTTTCCAGAAGTGACAAGATTAGGCAGTTTCATGATATGTGTATTGGTGTATCTGGAGATTGGAAGAATTTGAGTACAACTGTTAGTATTTTGCGCAAGTATATGAGACAGTTGAAGAAAAAAGGTAAGGGAAGGCCCATGGTCAATAAATTTGCAAAGTATATGGCAAAGAAGTCTCACATGTTGAATGGAGCGTTTGAAGTTATTATTTGCGCATTCGATGAGCTAGAGGTATGAGTTTTGCTCTTTATGAAGTTAGCTTCTGCTTTATCTCTCGTTAGCTGTTAGTGTTTATTCTCCATGCTTACGAATAGTTTGAATGGCTGCTATAACATACTAGAATTGCATGTTAGAAATGAGTAAAATTATGTCGATCTCTTGGAAGAGATCTCAAATTTTCACTGAAATTTGACTCGCAAATTTAAATATAAAAAATAACATAGGCAAGTGTTTTGCTACTCGACGCAAATAATATCTGAGAAAAGCTGGTTTTACCCAACCAAATCTTCCACCCATTCTTTTGCTTGGAAGACGCCATGAAAGTGCCATGCTTAGGAAACTAAGGCAATGCCTTTACTTGAGGCATAGATGAATTGGAATTGAAAATGGACGGAACAATTTAGTTTTAGATCTTCAATTGGCTATTGCTGCTTTGTGGAGAAGGCTTAGCAATTTGTTGGACCAATTCAAATATAGCAAGAACAGTTAAGTTTTCATCGATTCCATGTTTTTGTTTGCTTTGAGTTGTCTTTCAACATGTTGTTTCTTTGTTAGTTACCACACTGTCATGTACTTATTCACAGTATTGGGTCTGGTAATGGGCTGCAGAGACTATTTAATTCGTAGGCTTTTAATTCTGTTGGGCTTGTGTATTTGAATGAGAATAGGGTTACAATATTTCCTAGAGTTCTGAGTAGATTGATGTAATCCTGGCTGTTGAATTAAGTCAACCAGGAGTGGGTGATTAAATACCTAATGATTGTGTAAGATTGAAAACTAATGAATGAAAAACCATGTTTTCCCTTGGAAGATAAACTAGACTCTGATTTCAGAGAGAAGGTAGTTTGCTACCAAGTAATTCATTCCTACCTGGTACTAAGATCAGTACAATTGGTATCAGACTTCATTTTGGGACCTAAATCATGATGACAGTGGGTGAGAAACATACCATTAGCAGTGTTCATACACTTGCTCAGGAAAATTCAGCTGCTATACAAGAAATTCGAGATCAATTGAAGCTTCTCGCTACAGAAGCAGCTGCTCGTCGTGCTGGAACAAATGTGTTGGGATACCAACACCGATTAGGAATATTAGTTATTTTAGGAATGAGGTTGTGTTTCCTTATTTATTATTTGCTTAGGATTCAAGCTAGGATTCTCTATATAAATTCATAGTTTGTTTTAGGGTTGAATTATCACAAGAAATATAATCAGTTTTAAGTTTGTTATTATGGTGGTTAATCCCCAATCAAAGGATTTCTATCACTTTTTTATCTTTTTAGTCTAGGTTGCTAACATCTGGCATCTAGAGCCGGTTCTTTCTTTCCTATCTTCCGCTGCAATACCATTATCACTGTGTCGCTTCGTTATCAATCGAATAAGCGTCGCCGTTAAAAAAAAAAGTGTGATTGTCGTTTCGTCATCAATCGAAAAACGTCATTCAATTTTTTTTCTCAAAAAAAAAAAGAATCCCTATCCGAGTTTGCAGCCGCAGAGAGCTCACAGCAAGAGGACGGCGACACAAAAGGCATTATCGATTTTGTCTGATTCGGGTGAGTATTTTCTGGTGTTTAAGATTTGCCACGTATACTGTGGTCTTTTGGTTCATTAATTAATTATATCAAGTCACTTACAAGCATCATAAGATATACGTCAGTATACTAGATTTTGTTTTCGACAACGACTGTGTGTTGCTTCTGTTACCATCAACCATATTGATTCGTGAAGATGACTGGTGTAACTAATACTCAATTAGCTGAGCGAATTGAAACTGTCAACACATTTTTGACGACGTTGATTAATGAGATGCGGGCAGATCGTACCGCTGCCAACACAAGATTTGAAACCTTCCAGGAAACTCAAGAGAACCTCCTCACGGAATTGCAAACTACTAATCAAAACATTGAAACTCTTCTACTTCGTTTGCAACCTGTTAGTGGTGCTAATCAAGGTAACAATGGGGATAATGGTGGTGCTAATCAAGGTAACAATGGGGCTAATCGTGGTCCTATCATTCGTGGAGGTACTATCAATCTGAAATTCCCTGCATTCAGTGGAGATGATCCGGAAGGATGGATTTTTAAAGCTGAACAATATTTTTCTCTTCATGCGGTAGCTGACGCTCAAAAGGTACCAATAGCTGCAGCACATCTTGATGGTGATGCTAATGCATGGTATCTATGGATCAAAGATTCTTTAGGAGAATTAATTTGGGAACAGTTCTCGCGTGCACTTCGTTCTCGTTTCGGTAATTGACAACATATTGATGCATGTAGTACTTTATCTAAGTTGTCACAAAAAGATATTGTTCGCAACCTTATTACTGAGTTTGAAAAGTTATTGAATTTTGTTCATGGGATGGCCGAAGAGCATCAAATTAGTATTTTTCTTTCTGCTCTACCTGAAGATATAAGAGCAGGTGTTCGAATGCGTCGACCTAGAAGCTTATCAGAAGCTTTTGAATTGGCACTTCTTCAAGAGGATGCTATCAATGCAACATCAAGTTTTAAAGCTGCAGAGTCTCCAAAAAATGCATCAACACCCATTGTGGCAACTATGTCTACCAAAACTTATGTTCGTCGAATTTCTAGGTTCGAGCAAGAAGAAAAGCGCAAGCAAGGTTTATGTTTTGGTTGTGACCAAGTTTATAGGCCAGGTCATCGGTGCCAAGGAACAGGAGAAGGTCAATTACTACTTTTTGAAGGAGCCGACGCTAATGATGTTATCGTAATGAATTATTCAACCAATCCAACTTGAGGACAAGTTGCATTTCATGAGGCTGGGGATGTTGGGATACCAACACCGATTAGGAATATTAGTTATTTTAGGAATGAGTTTGTGTTTCCTTATTTATTATTTGCTTAGGATTCAAGCTAGGATTCTCTATATAAATTCATAGTTTGTTTTAGGGTTGAATTATCACAAGAAATATAATCAGTTTTAAGTTTGTTATTACGGTGGTTAATCCCCAATCAAAGGATTTCTATCACTTTTTTATCTTTTTAGTCTAGGTTGCTAACAAAATAAAATGGTAATTTCGATCGCATCTTCAATGCTTTACAAAACCTTCTTCCTCCTTTAACTGAAGAACCAGTTGAGGCAACTATGGATCTTGGTTCACATTCTGGATCTAAGAACGATTCGACAAAAGGAGCTAAGGACAATCATGAGGTAATCAAATTTACTCCTCCTAGTAAGTTTTCTAGAGCACCCAAGGTTGATTTTCCACGATTTGATGGAACTAATCCAAGGGGTTGGGTTCAAAAATGTGAGAGATATTTTTCTTTTCATGATTTTGCCGATTCAGACAAAGTTGATATGGCTGCAATTCGTTTTGATTCCAAAGTAGATCCATGGTTCTTAAATTATCAACAAGGTAAGCATGACATGTCTTGGGATTCATTTGTTCGTGCTCTGTGTCTTAGATTCGAAGATGTAGCAACTGATAATTATGTTGGTAGTTTTAACAAGCTATCTCAGCTTACTACTGTTGAGGATTATTATGATCGGTTTGAACATTTCAAAGCCTATATGGTAGCTAATAATCCAACATTGCCTGAGTCTTTATATACTCTTAAGTTTTATTAGTGGGTTGAAGGATGAAATTCGTACTACAGTTCAAATGTTTAAGCCAGAGGATACTTCTAGAGCTTTTTACTTGGCAAGAATGCAACAAGCTTCACTTATGAACTCTTCTAAACCTGTTAAAAACCCTTTTCGTCCATTCTTTCCATCACCCATTTCCATTCCTTCAAACCCCTCCACATCTAAATCACATTCCTCTTCCTCCAATAATTTTCATAAACCATCTACTTCATCTCCACCACCTTTCATTACTCACCCACCTACACCTACTAAAACTGACCCACCACTTCCACCTATAAAAAAGCTTACCCCTCAACAAATGAAAATTCGCAGAGATAAAGGTCTCTGCTATAACTGTGATGAGTTCTATAGGACTTGCCATATTTGCAAAGATCAACAGTTATTTATGCTTGTTGCTAATGATGATGACCTCAATGATCAGAGTGACTTATCATCACCTGATGAGCATATGACAGATTCTCCTTCGAGTTCAGATACAACTATGGAAATTTCTTTACATGCCCTGACAGGCAATACTGTTCATGACACCATTCGTATTTCAGGACATCTCCATAATCATCATATTATGGTCCTGATTGACACAGGAAGTACACATAGTTTCATCGATTCTAATATTGCGCATAAGCTTGGTCTCCACGTCTCACCTACAGGTCATATGCTCGTTATTGTCGCCAATGGAGATAGCACCATCAGCAAGGGTATCTGCCGAGGCCTTCAGTGGTAAATGCAGGGTTACAAATTCTTTGCCGACTTACGAACTCTAACTCTCGGTGGTTGTGACATGGTGCTTGGCGCAGATTGGTTACAACAGCTAGGTGATGTAACTTTCAACTTTGCTCAACTCAAAATTTCTTTTCTACATCAAGGGTGTCAGATTACACTAACTGGGAGCTCTTTTAAGCCCGCTCTTAGTATTATCAGTGCTACTTCTCTTAAGAAGTTCTTCAAGAGTAAGGCCCCTGCCTTAATTGGCCAATTTTTTCATGTTCATGCTACTCCTGTGCAACAAATTCCTAGTGAAGTTTCCATCTTACTAGACTCATTTGATGTTGTCTTTTCAAAACTCACCCAACTGCCACCTTCTCGTCCACTAGATCATAAGATTCCACTTAAACCTAATTCAGCACCTACGTCACAAAGACCATATAAATGTTCCTTTGTTCATAAAGCTGTGGTGGAACAGCTTATCCAAGAAATGCTCTCTACAGGGTTGATTCAAAAGAGCCATAACCCTTTTGCTTCCCCAATTCTTTTGATCAAGAAGAAGGATGGAACGTGGCGATTCTATGTAGATTATCTCAAACTCAATGACATGATTGTGAAGGACAAGTTTCCTATTCCTTTAATCGAAGAGTTGTTGGATGAGTTGAATGGTGCAATTATCTTTACAAAGATCGATTTACTGTCAGGCTACCATCAGATTTTGATTTATCCACCGGACGTTCATAAGTCGGCTTTCCGCACTCATCATGGCCACTATGAGTTTCTTGTAATGCCCTTTCGCCTTACGAATGCACCTGCAACATTTCAGGCATTGATAAATGAGGTTTTTCAACCATTTCTTAGCAAGTTTGTACTCGTATTTTTTTGACGATATTCTTGTATACAGTTCATCTGAAACACCTTCGTGTGGTTTTTTCTTTGCTACACCAACACTCCATGTATGCTAAATTCTCCAAGTGCACTTTTGCTCAGCCTCAACTTGAGTACTTGGGACACTTAATCACAGATAAGGGTGTAACTGCAGATCCTGAAAAGGTTGCTGCTATGGTTAGTTGGCCTCAACCACAAACTTTGAAGCAATTACGAGGGTTTTTAGGCCTGACTGGTTATTATCGTAAGTTCATCAAGGGGTATGGTAATATTTGCAAACCTCTGACAGATCTGTTAAAGAAAGACTCATTTATCTGGATTGATGAAGCCACCAAAACATTCTCATATATCAAAACAACAATGACTCGAGCCCCGGTTTTAGCTTTGCCTAATTTCAACAAACCATTTACATTGGAAACTGATGCATGCTCGAAGGGTGTTGGTGCAGTGCTGCTACAAGACAACAGACCCATTGCATTTTTCAGTAAACCCTTAGGTCCAAAAGCATTGGCCTTGTCCACATATGAAAAGGAGTTCTTAGCCATTGTAATGGCAGTTCAGAAATGGAAATATTATTTGAGCCATAATCAATTTGTGATCAACACATACCACCAAAGCTTGAAGTCCTGAGCAGAAACTTTCTTCAACACTGCAACAAAAATGGCTAGTCAAGCTCATGGGTTTCGATTATGTCATCCACTATAAGAAAGGAAAGGACAATCTGGTTGTTGATGCACTCTCCAGGTTACCACATGCTTCTTGTTCTACAATGTCATTGTCTCAACCTCAGTGGACTAGTGATATTATATCAAGCTATGATTTAGATGTTGTGGCCCAAAACCTAATTGCTCAACTTCTTATTTCTCCAACCTTGCAGCATTATACTTACCAACAGGGTATCTTGAGGTTCAAAGGAAGGTTGTACGTTGGTTCAGGTAATGCCATTAGATCTTCTATATTACATTCAGTCCACTCATCTGTTGTGGGAGGCCATTCTGGCATTGTTGGTACCTATAACAGCGCTAAGGCACATTTCTGTTGGCCAAAGATGAAGAATGACATCATCCAGTTTGTCTCGACTTGCAACATCTTCCAATGCAACAAAGGTGATCATTCATTTCCTGGAGGACTTCTACAACCTCTTCCAATCCCTGACACTGCTTGGAAGGACATCTCATTGGACTTCATTGAAGGTTTGCCTATGTATTATCGAAAAAATGTCATCTTAGTAGTCGTAGATCGCCTAACCAAGTATAGCCATTTTATTCCACTCAGCCATCCTTTCACTGCCATAACAGTTGCCAAAGAATTCATATCCAATGTTTTTAAACTACATGGTTTACCTAACACTATTGTCAGTGATAGAGATAAAATTTTCATCAGTCAGTTTTGGC
This sequence comes from Papaver somniferum, assembly GCF_003573695.1. Lineage (NCBI taxonomy): Eukaryota > Viridiplantae > Streptophyta > Magnoliopsida > Ranunculales > Papaveraceae > Papaver > Papaver somniferum. Next base: position 38,584,851 of record NC_039363.1, read on the forward strand.
AGGCTCCTGTTTAAATCATTAGGTACTGAGTTCAGCTTACCATCCTCAAACTGATGGTCAAACTGAAAGGACAAATGCCTGTGTAGAGCAGTATTTAAGATGCATGACAGCTTCACATCCTAAGCAGTGGGTTCAATGGCTGGCTTTGGAAGAATATTGGTTTAACACCAATTACCATACATGCCTTAAAATGTCTCCATTTCAAGCACTTTACGGTTACCAACCTCCTCACTTAGTATTTCCAATTCCAACTCCTACTTCTGTGGCAACTGTTGAGGATTACTTACAGGAAAGGGATCTTATGCTGCAACTACTCAAACATGATCTTTCTAAAGCTCAGAGCAGGAGAAGTTCTTCGCAGATCAGAAACGATCAGACATGGAATTTGAAGTAGGTGACATGGTGTTTCTGAAGCTTCAACCATACAAACAGACTTCACTTGCTATTAGGAAGAACTTCAAGCTTTCTTCTAAATACTTTGGGCCATTTGAGATTCTTCAACGCATTGGCAAGTTAAAGCTTCCAGTGGGTTCTCGCATTCATCTTGTATTTCATGTTTCACAGCTCAAGAAGAAGATTGGTCTTACTGCAGCAACCTTGCCTCAACTACCATTTGTTGATCACAATGGCCATTTTGTCATTGAACCAGAAGCTCTCTTACAGCGCAGACTTACACTCCGTGGTGGCTTGTCCATACCTCAAGTCTTGATTCAGTGATTTAACTCCCCTCCTGAAGATACAACATGGGAAGACATTGCAAATATACAAGCTCAATTCCCAGATTTCATCCTTGAGGACAAGGATGCTTAAATGGGGGAGGCAATGTCATGTACTTATTCAGAGTATTGGGACTGTGTAACGGGCTATAGAGATTATTTAATTCGTAGGCTTTTAATTCTGTTGGGCTCGTGTATTTGAATGAGAATAGGATTACAATATTTCCTAGAGTTTTGAGTAGATTGATGTAATCCTGGCTGTTGAATTAAGTCAACCAGGAGTGGGTGATTAAATATCCTATGATTCTGTAAGATTGAAAACTAATGAATTTACTTTGGAAGATAAACTAGGCTCTGATTTCAGAGAGAAGGTAGCTTGCTACCAAGTAATTCATTCCTACCTTGTACTAAGATAAGATCAGTACACACGCATCTCATCTTGCACCTTTTTTATTTTGATCATGCGAAAGGTGGGCCTAGGCCCCTGCCCAAACCCACCCAGTCGGACCACATTTTTATGTTACAGGAGGGAATTGATCCCTGGGGGGAGACAGATGAGAAACCACTGTGCTAAGCACAAGTTCTCCATCTCATCTTACACCTTTTTCAGCCTTTTTGGCTTACATCAATTGTAGTATCATATGAGTTTAATATCTGATATGTGGCATATTGGATCACACGATTGTAATTCCGTTTTTTTTCATGGGGAGGTCCCGTTACAGTAGTAGCTTACTGTTGAGGTCCTCAACTGTCACTGTTAAGCAACAGCAGTAGCTTACTGTTGCTCCTCTACCAATTCAGAATACAATTTTTTGGAACGACATGACGTAGTGAGCTTTAGCTAAGGCATAGATAAGAGTGCAGTTTGGGAAGGGATGAAGCCGCCCTTTTTCTTGGCTGTAATCTTTTTGCATGTCCACACGATCAACATGAGATTCTAGTTGATATAACAGAATCATTAGACCATTTTACTGAAAATGTTCTTCATTCATATTCGTACATGTACCTTTTAAGACCCAAACCGTGTTGTTAGACTACTTTAGGCTGTATCATTGGCTCTGCAAAAGCTGACATGAAATATTTTCCATCTGTGTCTATTCTATGGTTTGAGGTTTGCTAATATGGTAACCACAAAAAATCCAGACTGCAGACCAGCTAATCGAACTTTTGAGGTACTACTCTTACTAGTTACTAGGAAATAAAGTAACAGATACCCTAAGCATGAAATCAGAAATAAAGTAGCAGATACCCTCTCTAAGCTAGCTAGAGTGGATAGAGTCTGTCATGTCTGGGGAACTTATTCACCTTCTGAAATCAGGAGCCAATTATATGTAGATGCTATGCATGTAACAATTTAAACCCTTATACGCAATCAATTCTTTTCGTTTCAAAAAAGAAAAAAGCTAGATGACAAGGAAACGGATGGACAAAAGGTGTAATTAGTAAATTATTCTTTTAAAAGAGTTGACTTTAACCACAAAGACCACAACAGACGTTGATTTGGGGGATTTGGTTCGCTGGAGGAGTATATTCTTGAGGTTAATGACGCTTTCATCTGAGGTAGAATTTTTCTGCAAGTGCTGAAGATTATACACAATTTAGTTGATACCATAGGGTATCAGAGATGTAAGGGTTGTTGCATTGATGTCCTCTTTGGTATTGGTTGTGTTTCTGTTTAAATGAATCCGCGAGTTGAAGGAATGAAAGGGTGAACTTTTAAACATACCACCATACCCAGACTGATAGTAGTAGGTCCACCTGTCAGGCTTTCGCTTGGTTCACATTTAAATTATCTTGCTGTATGTTTAGAATTTTTCTTTATTTGATTGGTTATTTGATGAATTACGATTCTGTAACAAATCTGAAATTATCATTAAAAAAAAAACAGCTAATACAACTTGTACTTAGGTGAAAGGAAATACAAAGCAGATCAGAGGAGTTATGAAGTCTTTTATCCATGAAACACGAGATGAGATGCATACAGAATTTTTGCATGTACGACTTTGTATGGTATGCAGCAGGCTGCCAGTTTTTTTACATTTTGTGTAATCTATTAATGTCAAGTTGGCATTTTAGTTTCTTAATTATTATTATTTTGAATATTGAGTTTTAGGTTGGCCAACCTCCAGTTGCATCCGTTTCATGTGCCGGGAATTTTTGTTATGGGGATGTGAAGGAACCTTTTTACTGCTCTGGACGTTCTGGTGATTATGCTGAAGACATCCTTTTAGAAGGAAATGTTGGTGCAGACACGGGGCTCGCAGAGGAAATTTGTTGGGTCGAAAGAGCTTTAGTATGCGTTGTCATGTTTGATAGTTGCACCGGTGGATTGGCAAATAGTAAGACATCCCTAATATTTATTTTTTCCATCTTTATAGGAAGAAATATTATCACTCTTCTCTTATTTTTCCCATATTATTCTTTCTTTTCTCCAGTTACCGTGATTGATAATTGCAAAAACGTAAGGGTGATTTCTAAAGAATATATTCATACTACATTGTGGGAAAAACATCGTCATTTTTTTGAAAGTAGGGTAAGTTAGTGACATAGTTGCAAATATTATATTGTGGAAAAAGCACTCTTGAAAAACTAAAGTAAGCGTATGATTTGAATTTCTACAGAAAGCATAAGTATCTAGATTTGCCGAAGAAGAGAGAATGAGGAGTATAAGTCGGAAATTTCGATGCTGCTGATGTTCTGATCATTGACGAATCTCGAAGTTAGACGAACTTGATGAGTTATTATTGTATGCAATATGGGTACTGAGACCTTTGTAGTTTGGTTGTTCCTTGTTGAATATCCAATGCTTCATGGATTTATAACTAGTAATGTGTTGTAGAATAGATGTGATGGAATATGATTGTATGTATATATGATTTGACAACTTCAGTGTTCAAGTATATTTTAGTAGGACAGAATAAGTTCAATTTTTGAAATGCTTAACTTTGAAACATATTTTGAGGCATACTCAAGGTTCGGCTGATAACCTATGTTTTTGCCTAGGTTCGGCTGATAACTTTTCAGCCGAACTTAGACAAATGTATGCCTCAAAACAGTTTTCTTAACTTTGTGCCGGGAGGAATTGAAGGATGGGGAACATGGTTTGGCCCAAATAATTCAATCCAACGGTTTGCGCTGAATTTGCAACCTACTCACCTCACTGTATTCAGCCCCCCACCCCCCCCCCCCCCCCCACCCCACCCCCACGAATACCTCCATCAATTTTTGAAACCGCAGTCCCAGAAGATAAATCGATTGTGTAGGCAAATGGTTATTTGTATATGGTATCACAGAAGAAAAATCTTTGATGGTATCACAGAAGAAAAATCTTTGCTTTCCATGTCTTATCAGCAGAATATGCAGTTATTTTGGAATTCTTCGTATTGGTCGTCCATCTCCTTTAATTCAGACTGACATCAACAAAATGAAGAAACCTGCAAATCCAGAAGTTTCTTAATTCAAGGCTCAACTGCCTTAACACTCATCAGTCGAGGCTCCACTACTTAAATACATCATTTTAGTGTTCTCGGCACCAAAGTACTAGAAGGGTGATTGCTATTTGCCTCGACGTTTCACTAAACATGTTCTGCTCAAAGGCCAAACCTGTCTATCTCTACTGGTAACGTTTGTTTACGCTTCTCATGAATTTTATTTTCATCTATCACCATCTTGTGCTTACCCCGCAACAATGTCACTGTTACGTGCCAAGCAGGGGACTTAATGTTGATGGTGGTTTTTAGTTCAGGGCTAAAATTGTGAAACCCTGTGCTTAATGTGCTTTCATTCTGTAAGAAACAAAGCCATTTGAAAGTGGCTAGAGCCCAGGTCTCTTCACTTACAATATGTATTGATCAACTCAGTATATTTATATGAAACTTATCCAAAACGGTGCATGTAGCAACAATCCCAAATATTCTATAAATGTTATTAAACTCCCGCTTACATCACTAATGCACAGCCTGTCGAGTATTTTTCTATGCTATATTCTCCAGCTGAACTCTTAATATTGGCATGACATGATAATTACTGTTCACTCGCAACGGAGTAACATGAATTTTCCGAAGTGTCAGTATTAAGATTTGCATGAAAATACTCATGAACACGCAAGTTACACCGCTCTCTGATAAAGAGGTTTCTTGTGCCAACGCACAAATAATTTATCGAAAATTGTTTAATTTTGTGTCAGCTCATGAAATTCAATTTTCTAACCTAATTTTACCTATTTTCAAAAAATTAGGTTATCTGCGCCCTGCGCGATATTTCGAACCCTATTGGTTGAAACTAAACCTACGCAAACTAGAAAATTGATCCATCACGGAGCTAGTAGGAGCAAGATCCTACCAAAAATCATAAAACAGGAAATAAAAGAGGAGCCGCGGAAAATAGGCGCAACAACAATAAGAGGCGTGGCCACGCCACATGGACGACCAACCCTAGCAGGTGCCACCTGCAGCCGGATGGCCACGCTCCATGTTGCCCTTGCCGGCCCCCTTTTTCCTATCGACCAATCAGATCACTCTAAATGCGCCACACGCATTTGGAATGTGGCCAGGCTCATGTTGCTTGCCGACCCTTTTTCCTATCGACCAATCAGGTCGCTCTAAACCCTCCATACGCACTTGAAGTGTGGTCAGGATCATGCTACTTGTCGTCCCCCTCTTCCCACCGATCAATCAGATCGCTCCAAAAGCGCCACACGCACTTTTAATTAAAATTGGAAGTTGGTTGGTCGACACACCTAATTCCTTAAAGAATTAAACATATGCTGCTCATGTCAGTCTTAAAACAATCACGGCCATACGTTTTGGCCAGTTGATTTATCAAGTCCAGCCACCTCCTAACTTGGTCGGACGATATCCAAAAGGTCACCCAAAGATTGGACGAACAACTGGGAGAATTTGGTAAACAATTTTAGTATGAGCTACATGCCAAAAGTTTCGTATAGATGTCTATCATAACATACTAAAATATCACATCAATCGGATGAATGAGCTAAAAAATACATCTTAAAAGGCGAGCTAGGTCATGGCTGAAAACTGACATAATTCCTCCTGAATTCTTCCCGAGTTTTTACTGTCTGGCTGTTTTCATCTTCTAAACGAGCTCAAAACCTAAATATTCCCGCGAGGAAAGATAGGAAATTCTTTTCTGATAAGAATACATGAGCGGATCGTCAAAATCCGAGTTCGTATGAGAATTCTACAGCAGTTTTAGTGAGAGTCTCACATCTGAATTTTCTGGTTACGAAATTTCCTGAATTAGCACAAACTTCTGCAAATCATCTCAACCATCCAACTTGGCTAGCCTACTTAACCGGTTTAGATTTAATTTGGGCCAACCAATAGGATGTCAAAATGACTACCAGACACCATTCTCCTATAGCGACCGATCACCACATGTTTAATGTATATGGATAGCTCCTGACAGCTACTCACACATGACAACCCGCCACCTAGCTTGCGCGTGATTGGTAAGAATAACTAGGTCTTGCAAACAAGACCCATTCAGCAGCCTGCTGCATATTTTCCACGAAAATACCCGAGACATCAAACATGTCACAAACTAGGGGATGTTCATCAGAGTATTGGTCTGGCGGTTTACAGCGTGCGGCGTGCAACACGCCCATTATGAGAAAGTATCAGAAAAAGCGGACAGTTAGTGGCGGCAGAGAAGTAGTGGGTGTGTACTGACCCGTCTTCCCTCATTAAAAGACGTGGTTTTCAACATTTTCACACGATCTCGCTTCTCCATCACTCAACTACTCCCATTTCCTATGAGATCAGGGTGCGTTCAACTATGACTTATATAAATAGGTTTTCAACCGACAACGGAGTTTTGGTTAGCAACACAAGTATCCAGAAAAATACCAAGAACTGATAGATCACATTCCACAAGCCAGTTCCATATTCTGATACAAGTCATAAAATAGCCACACCTTCATAGTTAACCATTCTGATCTCAATACCTTCTTCGCTTCCCTCCCTAAGATCAACCCTTCTCCTTCACTTTGTGACCGAAGCAAGACTGGAACGTCCATTTCTTGGTTTAGGACAGAATTGTATAGATTGATCTCTCGAATCTAAAGTACTCCCGTACAGTGCATTTGTTTAGGGTTTAGATTCATTTCTCGGCGTCACACCCAAATTTACAAAAAATCAGCAGAATCAGTTTTTACCCCAAAACACTTGTATTCTATAAAATTTCATTTCATTAAATTCTACAGAAATTTCGTTATTAAGAACAAAAATTCAGAGTTCATTTCTGAAATGAACTCCTGATAAAAACCTATATAAACCAGAGTTCATTTCTGGAATGAACTCCTGATAAAAACAAAGAAAAAACCAGAGTTCATTTCTGGAATGAACTCCTGATAAAAACCTACATAAACCAGAGTTCCTTTCTGAAATGAACTCCTGATAAAAACCTATATAAACCAGAGTTCATTTCTGGAATGAACTCCTGATAAAAACAAAAAAAACAGAGTTCATTTCTGGAATGAACTCCTGATAAAAGCCTATATAAACCAGAGTTCATTTCTTGAATGAACTCCTGATAAAAGCCTATATAAACCAGAGTTCATTTTTGGAATGAACTGCAGCAGCATCATCTTCATCATTTTCGTCGTCTTCATCATCCTTAACAGCAGCAGCAAAACAAAAAAAAACGCAAAAAACTTCATCGCCTTCATCAATTCATCGACTTCAACATCGTCATAGCAACATCAGTACCAGTAGAAAAGAAAAACCCTAAAAAAACTCCATCGTTCATCATCTTCTTCAACAACAAATCTTTATAAAAAGTGTGTAAATCAATCACCGTCTTCAACAGCAGCAGATCTCGAAGTCTTCATCATCTTCGTCGTCTTCACACAGTAGCAGATCAAATCTTTCAATCAAGATTCATTGTCTGTAACAACAAAAAAAAAACAGCAGAAAAGAAAAAGAAAAAAAGGAAATGGAGAGAAGAGAAACTAGATATGAAATAGAGAGGAGAGAGAAAGTAAATCTGAGAATGAGATATTTTCTAGTAAATTTTTGTATATATATGGTCACCCTATGACCAAATAATTATTTTCTAGGACCAAACAATAATATAAGGGTATTTCTGCCACTACAAGATGACAATTACATCATCCATGACGTCATTCTAGGACCAAACCATTATTTCTAAGACCAAACTATAATTTATATTTCCAAAAAGGACCAAACAGGCAGTTGACTGAGTCAACTGGACCAAACTCATCCTAAAATATTATTTCTAGGACGTGGTAGTATTTAATTTGATGTATGTTTAGAATTTTTCTTTAGGTGATTAGTTATTTGATGAATTACGATTCTGTAACAAATCTGAAATTATCATTAAAAAAAAAGAACAACTAGTACAACTTGAACTTAGGTGAAAGGAAATACAAAGCAAATCAGAGGAGTTATGTATTCACCATTCAAATAGTGTTGTTCTTACTCATGCATTTAGTCATCGTAAAGTCATATTTAACTACGAAACACGAGATGAGATGCATACACATTTTTTGCATGTACGACTTTGTATGGTATGCATTATTGTGTAATCAGCAGGCTGCCAGTTTTTACATTTTGTGTAATCTATTAATGCCAAGTTCGCATTTTAGTTTCTTACACATTATTTTTTCAATATTGAGTTTTAGGTTGGCCAACCTCCAGTTGCATCCGTTTCATGTGCCGGGAATTTCAATTATGGGGATGTGAAGGAACCTTTTTACTGCTCTGGACGTTCTAATGATTATGCTGAAGACATCCTTTTAGAAGGAAATGTTGGTGCAGACACGGGGCTCGCAGAGGCAATTTGTTGGGTCGAAAGAGCTTTAGTATATGTTGCCATGTTTGATAGTTGCACGGACGGATTGGCAAATAGTAAGACATCCCTAATCTTTATCTTTTCCATCTTTATAGGAAGAAATATTTTCACTCTTTTCTTATTTTTCCCATATTATTCTTTCTTTTCTCCAGTTACCGTGATTGATAATTGCAAAAACGTAAGGGCGATGGCTAGAAAACATATACATACTACATTGTGGGAAAAACATCGTCATTTTTTTGAAAGCAGGGTAAGTTAGTGACATAGTTGCAAATATTATAGTGTGGAAAAAGCACTCTTGAAAAACTAAAGTAAGCGTATGATTTGAATTTCTACAGAAAACATAAGTGTCTTGATTTTCCGAAGAAGAGAGAATGAGGAGTATAAGTCTGTAATTTCGATGCTATTGATGTTCTGATCATTGACAAATCTCGAAGTTAGAAGAACTTGATGAGTTTTTATTATTCGCTGCTGATGTTCAGCTTCACCGTTTGGCATTTATGGTTAGCACGAATCTCTCAGGTTTACCAAAGAAATAAAATGACCACATCATAGATCATAAGCATAATACTAACAATGGTTGTAGAATACATATGAGCCCAACAACATCTACCACCGATATACCTTAGCCATGAACCTCAACAAAGATATAGGCAAAGATTCAGAGACACCACCATCCTCATGGCTGGCAACCACCACCACAAAACTGGATCAAGATAAATTCATACGGAGTAGCATGTGGTAACCCGGGATAAGCAGGGTCGGGATGCATATATAGGACAACCACATGACAGGTACTCATGGCGATGGCATCACCATTAGGATAACCACAGCAATAATGGCGGAGACTTGGGGATTTTTCTTGGCAACCAGATTAGCAAAACAACAACAGTAGCCTGCGGTATGGTTTGCAGTAGATTCAAAAGCACTCACCCAAATGATGCAAAACCAAAATCAAACCAACCCATGGTGCCTTAGAGAAATGATTCAAGAAATCCAAACTCTAATGGTGAGCATACCACAAGTCAAACTTACACACGCTCATAGGAAAGCCAATCAAGCAGCAGATAAACTAGCAAACGAGACGGTCGATCATCAACAAGAATTTGGGGCAACACACATCCTAATATCGTTTCAAACATTGTTCCCGATGACAGAAACGGGGTTACCTTCACCCGTATTGTTAAAATGGTAATGAACTAAGTTTACTTACTACTCCCTCCGTCCTACTTTATTTGACAAAATTCAGTTTTTTAACAAAAGTGTACCAAAAAATTACTATATTTTCCACTAAAATTATCTAATTATCAAGAAAGAAATAAAAACTAGGATACAAAAACTTGTATATTAAACAAGTGATTTGAAAGATTGATTGTGTATGTGGAAGTAATTTGAATTTGTTTCAAGTTTTTGCAGAATCCTATTTTGGCAAGTAAACTAGGACGGAGGGAATAATAAATATACTTCCGTTCCAAAAAAAAAAAAAAAATAGCGACCATTAAAATTGAGTAATTTCCACCATGGGAAAGCTAAACCTCGACGTGCTAATAGATGGGACGATTATGATGATGAGCGACGGTTTTAGGTGAGAACGGCAAGCAACCAAATGAAGCACCACAAGAATACAACAACAATGATAAATTATCAGGGCTGAATTGGGGGCCATGGAAACTAATTGGGGACATGACACATTTTATATCCACACCAAAAGATATTTGGGGCTTCCAAAATGATGGTGAAATAACTATTTTACCCTTCTCTAATAACTTCTTCTCATCCCATTCTTTTTCTCCTCCGCTCCCTCTCTCCTACTGTTTCCCATTCCATTAACGACTTTTGAGAGAAAAAAATTATCATCGATTCATCGTCGTAAGTGAACTAAAAAAAACTAGGTTTTCAACTGCAAAATTGCAGTTACAGTTCCAGGGTCGTTAACCACGGTTTTTTATTGCTTAACGATTTTTGATATGCATGTTGAATTGATAAAAAATCGTTAACCATTAGGGTGTAGTAGATAACGACCCTAAACCTGGTTTTCTTCCCTAGAATAGTGTCTTCTAAGGATTTCTAAATCGCTAACGACTCTATATGATACAAAATTTGTTCCTTGTTCAAAAAATAGGAAGGGTCGTCATGTCAAATGGTTGTAGTCGTTAACTATGTTGAAGGGTCTTCATGTCAAATTTTTGAAGTTGTTAACGGTGTTGAAGGGTCGTTTGGTTTTATAAATTTTGCCTGCCGACCCTTGATCTATGAAATGGCTCGCTAGGGTCGTTAGTATATACGAATGCCTAATTAACGACCCTAAAAGTAACATCTTCAGAGAGTAAAAAGTTTTAGAGTCGTTGGGTTCTAAACATATTAAGTTAACGACTCTATATGACCTAACTAGCTGGAGTCGTCAATTATATCACATTTGGTTGACGATTTTTCATAACCTGCAAAAGTTGCAGGTTTGAGTCGTCAAAGGTTGTGTCAAGTAATTGACGACTCCTTAGAGTCGTTCGTTTATTACCCTCTCGACTTAAGGACCATCACTCTGACTAGTTGCATAGTATACATGAATCGACCATTTGGGGCATCATTCATATAATTTGAAGAATATAGGAAGTTTACCTGATTGTTTTGAGCTTCGGGTTCTTCATTTTGAGGATTGGTTCCTTCATTTTGAGCAATATGATTCCTCTACTGGAATCCCCCAAAAGCTCGACTTCTTCCTCTCCACAACTCAAAAACACAATTTTTCTTTTATCAAAATTTTATCCCTAAATCTGATTTTAATCTAACTAAACTAATTAGTAATTAATTAACTTAATTACCACTAATGATTTGGGGTAGTTTAGCCATTTAAAAAAGTTGGAGATAAGGGATAACTCCCGATTACTATTTCATGACCTTTTTTTTGTCATGTAGCTAAGATCCCTAATTATTTTTCGAGGACCCTCAATTCAGCCGTGTAAATTATGTAGGTAACATATTAAATGACACACATGTGATAATCTTTTTCCATTTGTGATTATAAACCAAACTAAACATGCGAGTATATCTCAATAAAGTTAGGTAATCAGAAGTTAATCGTGCAGTTAGGTACTCATTTACTTTTTGGATCCCAAATTCCCTAAAATTTTCCTCCAACGTATGTCGATCACTCATCAAAGAGTCCACCATTTCTAAATGTAGGAGGGTTTCAAATAACATCAAGGATCAATTGTGAATGATATTTCGGATCAGTCTCGTTCTCATGTTTCCCTGACATTAGCCTACATTTCCAATCAGTATTGGCGTCCTTGAGAAAATTGTATGGTCTGCGTTTGTAAGCAGAAATAAATTGGATTCATATACCTTTGTTTTTGCCTTTTGAAAAACTAATACCTTCCTTTCGGCTATCAAATCCAAGACCGCCCGCACTCTTCTCACCCATACTTTTGTTTATGGCTGCTTTAATTTATATATATATATATATATATATATATATATATATATATATATATTATGCCGCAATTAGTTTCCTTCATGAATCTGCAATTTGTGGAGCATGATTCCATCCCTTGTGATGCTTTAGACATTCAAACTGACTACTAAGATGAATTGAAAATAAATGATAGTATTGAGCGCTGCAGATGTATTGGACTTTGTTCAGTTATTCTCTCTTACTTTGAATAGCCAGAATTTGATGATCCCGCTAATGCTACAGATGAAGATGAAAACGGAAGAAAACACCACCGGGGATAGCATTCCGTATGTGAGGTTGGGTGAGATCAGTGCCATAGTACTTGCTCTTAACTTATGTGGCATCTGTATTCACGATATCTAGTATAGATGTCTGTAGACATCTGAATTCTCGATACCTAGCATAGACATTTATCAGGATACGTGCAGTAGCCTCCTTATTCCATCATGTATAGATATAGAAGTTAGGTTATTATACGTTAACTAGCCTATTAATGTATTCTGCCCACCTTTTTACTACAGCTTATTCGACCTGATGGTGACCGTTGTAGTAGAAGATACAAATGCCAGGGAATACTGGAAAATCAGCAATCAGATTGCCAACCATTTAGTTCCTAGAATCAACCCAATCAGAGTAACTTTAACTCAAGCATATTGGGTTTATGGAAAGAAATAACTCAAGAACATTGATTTGGTGGCAGCTGACTACATGTCTTCATTTCTTTAGGCTTTCAAAGTTAACAGCAAATTGTGGTTGAAAGGCTGATGATCATTTCATGATGTTTCCAAACCCACAGACAGAATGCCATATATTAGGAACAATGAATGAACAATTACCATTTCATGTGTCAACAGATCCGTTCCCTACTCTAAAGTGCAGTAGGGGAGACGAAGAATGAAAGAAACAATGAACCCATGTTTGAGCAATAACTGAAGAAAAACCTTCAACTTGATTTCAATAATAAGTTACGAACAAACCTAATCACCATAAATGAAACTTCATCACAAAAATAAAGAAGAAAAGAAAATTGTCACTAAGAACAAGCTGTAAAGGGACATATTTGAAGGGAAATTCCAAAAAGAAGAAAGAAAAATCTTTACCAGAAACTACACTGCCGCTGTTGCTGTGGGTAATTACTGGCAGAGCTTCTCTACAGCAGCAACAATCTGGGCTGGCTGGACAATAGTGAATTCCTCCAATGTCCCAGCATACGGAGTTGGTACATCCTGTGAAGACAAACAGATAACAGGGGCATCCAAATAATCATGGAAATTCTCATTAATTGCCGCTGTCAAACTGGCACCAATTCCACCAGTTCTCATGCACTCTTCAACAATCAGAACACGGTGAGTCTTCTTAATTGAGTTTCCAATGGTATGAAGATCAAATGGCTTCAATGACCTAATATCAATTACTTCGGGATCATAACCCTTGTTAACCAAGGTCTTCGCCGCTTGCATCACGTGGTACCTCATGCGAGAGTAAGTGAGAATCGTAATGTGTTCTCCAGGCCTCACCATCTCAGCCTCCTCTAGTGAGCAAATGTATTCCTCATCTGGGATCCTCTCCTTGAGATTGTACAAGAGAACATGCTCAAAGAGAATCACAGGATTCTCACTTCGGATAGCAGCCTTCATTAATCCCTTGGCATTGTAAGGAGTTGAGCAAGCAACCATTTGAATTCCAGGAATCGACTGGAAATATGATTCAAGACGTTGCGAGTGTTCTGCTCCAAGCTGGCGTCCTACACCTCCAGGCCCACGGATGACTACTGGAATTTTGAATTGGCCACCTGAGGTATAATGTAGCATTCCACAGTTGTTGGAAATTTGGTTGAAAGCCAGAAGAAGGAAACCCATGTTCATTCCTTCAATAACCGGCCGTAGGCCAGTCATGGCAGCCCCAATAGCCATTCCTGTGAAAGAGTTCTCTGCGATTGGAGTGTCAAGAACCCTAAGATCTCCAAACTTTGTGGCTAGGCCCTTGGTCACCTTGTAAGAGCCTCCATAGTGACCAACATCTTCCCCCACAACACATACTGTTGGATCTCTGTCCATTTCTTCTTCAAGGCCTTCTCGGAGGGCTTCAAAAAGTAACAACTCATGCCTAATGTTGAACAAGTAAAGAGTTTGATTAACCTTAGCCGAAGTTACAGTAGGAAAGCTCCAGACAATATATAGAAACTCCCGGATGGGATTCAAAAGGCAAAGGTCAAAGTATATGACCATAATAACATATACACTTTTAAGTGCATACATTTTCTAATTAAATTACTAGATAAATTAATCAACAAGTAAAAAAGAAAAGATGCTATCACGTGCTTACAAGCAGATATTAGAAGCAAGGCTAAGTGGTCAATTGAATTTTTTGATTATACTACTAAAGTGTCTCATGTTAATAGAAGTATCGTTTCTTGTGCTGACATATTAGACAAATATGCTAGAAAGACCAAGTCCAAATGTATAAGAGCTTATCAATCTATAGCAAACAGCAAATTCTAAACTGCTTACGAACTGCTGATGTAAATATTCTTTCTTGAGGTACTACATTTTCCAGTTCATTATAAAAAAGAAAATAAGTGGTCAATTCAACAATGTGAACATGTGGTATTAGCTGATTTTGAGGTATAATGTTAAGAAAGCAAAAGCAATAGATGCTTATTTGCATAACATTGTGCTTACGAGCAGATTTAGAAGTAACAATTAAATGATTAATTGAATGATATCGGCTAATTTTGCTATAATTATGCCTCCAATTAGCTTATGGGAATCGGAAATCATTTGAACCACAGAGAATATCTTGACTTAATTAGACTCTTCACATGTTTCCCGAAAGGTGGGACTCGTGATTGCAAGAAAGTGTCAGGAGAATGGAAAGGACAGGCGTTACTCATTGCTCAGTTTCCATACTAGGTAACGACAACTAACAAAACTCTCTGAACATGCTAGGTTTGACCAAAAAAGTTGTTTATGCTAGAAGCATTCACTGCACATATTGTTACTACCGCAAAAGTGGTACTTTATGTATGTAGCAATGCAGATACAATATCTTCACTCTTCCACATCATAAACTGTTGACAGCACTAACCTTAGTTACCAGGAACGTGAACAGGCATCACGAATCTCACTGAAATTCGCGAATTTGCGCTCCTCAGCGAGATTCGTGACGGGAGCGCGCTCTTAACACGTGAGGAACGCGTTCCTAACTTGTGAGGAACGCTTCTCATAAATGACTACGATTTCCAAGTTTAAAGTCTACAGTTCCCAAGTCTTTTGGTATTAATACCAAAACAAACTTGACTTTTAATCACTCAAGAAAGACCTAGAAGCCAATCAGACATCAATAAAACCCATTTCATTATTCAATGCCAGCAGAAAAAAAAATTCCGTCTCTTCATTTTCTTCTCTACAAAAAGATAATATTCTGTCTCTTGATTTCTTCTCTTCTTTTATGCCATGGATGGTTCTGTAAGCCCAGTTATTAACTTAGAAGAGGAAGTTGATGATGGTGACCAGGTTGAAGAACCATCTTCTACTCCTCTCTAGAAATATGTCACAGAAGTTGGGAAGGAAGATGGTGGTAAGGGAGGTGGTGCAACACAGAAGTTCGTATGTAACTTTGGATGTAGGGTGGATCCTTATGTAGGTCTTATACAAGGGTTCGTCGGCAGTTGATTGGTGTTATACCAGGGCAGAAAAATCAGGGTATATCATTATGTACTAAAGTTACAAAAGATATGATGGAGATGTTAAAACAAGAGGAACTTACTGCAAGAAGAATGTTTGGAGAAAGTGCTAAAACGAAAAAGCTCAAGTTGCCTAACTCAAGTACAAGTCAGAATCAGCATACAAGCATTAACATGGATCAAAGTAATTCATTATTTCAGAGTGTTGTCGATAAAATGTTCCATCGAAACAGTAGAGATGATGCTGATCAAAAGATTGCAAGGTGTCTGTATGTAAATGGAATTTCCTTGAATGTTCTTAGATCTCCATTCTGGGCAGATATGGTGTCTGCCATTAATCAAACACCAAAAGGATATAAATCTCCCTCTTGTGAAAAGGTCAGAACCTCTTTACTAGACAAGGAGCAGACCTTGGTAAAACAAGCTCTAAATCCTTTAGTGAATTAGAGCTTCTATTATTTCTGATGCAATGGCATACTCATGGAGTTTCTATTAGTAAATTAGACAATGGCATACTCATGGAGTTTCTATTATTTCTGATGGTTGGTCTAACATCAAAATTGCATCTTTAATAAACATTATGGAAGTATCAGACGGCAAGGCGATGTTTTTAAGTGCACATGATGTTTTCAGGAATAGAGAAAACCGGAGAAAAAACATAGCTGAGATACTCTTGAAAGCAATTGAAGAGATTGGACCTTTGGTTGTTGTACAAGACGTCACAGACAACGCCGCAAATTGCAAGTATGCTGGAGCACTCATAGAAGCAAAGTATCCACATATTTTTTGGTCCGGATGTTTAGCACACACACTGAACCTGTTAATGAAGGACATAGGAAAATCCAAGGAACCGGCTGTTTCTTTTTTTAAAGAAACGTATACAAAAGGTAAGGATATTGTGAAGTTCATAAGGAATCATTCTCAATGTCTTTCTCTGTTTAAGAAGTTCTCGACTTTAGAGGTTCTCAAATCTAAAAAGACAAGGTTTGGATTCCACTTTGTCGTGCTATCTCGGCTTGTCAAGGTAAGGGCTAGTCTAGTAGCCATGGTACTATCAGAAGAATGGAAAGAGATCAAAAAGCCCATGAATGCAGCAGACCATGAAGAAATCACTGCAATTATCTTGGATGGAAACTTTTGGAGTAATGCGGAAAAGGTGTTGAAAATAATATATGATGCTCAGGTTTTCAGATTCAGATAAGGCTGTTATAGGAGAAGCGTACGAACAAATGGGTACAATGCTAGGTATGTTACAAGACACTTTAGCAGATGATGGTGTTATTTATGACATAATTCAGCAAATTGTAGTCCAGCGATGGGATAAAATGAATATCCCATTGCATTGTTTGGCGTATATACTTGTCCCTAAGTATTACACACACTCGTGGCTAATGAAACCAGCCCCGGGTGGTGTTAGTAGAAAGAAACCGAATTTCGATATCAAGGTTCAAGATGGATACTTGGTGGCAATAGACAAGATGATTCCATCACCACAAGAAGCTGCAACGATAAGACAACAAATCAGTGACTTTGTAAGCAATGGAGGAGTTTTTGCTCGCCCACAAGCTGTTGAGGATACAGCGAGGCTGAGTGCAAAGCAGTGGTGGGTCTATACGGTGGAGGAGCACCGGAACTTTATGCATTAGCTATGCGAGTGTTATCTCAAGGTGTGAACACCTCTTGTGCGGAGAGGTGTTGGAGCACCTACAGCTACATTCATAGCGTAAAGAGAAATAGACTATGCGCCGATAGGGCTGAAAAAATAGTGTACGTACATTACAATCAACGTCTACTTGCGAGGCAGAGAGCAGATTATGAAGCTCAGTATAGGAATTGGGATGTGAACCCGGAAGAAAATAATATTGAGGAAGCTATTGATGTCATACAAGCAAGAGAGCAAAACGAAGATATTGAAGCAAGTAATTATTTTACTGAAGAGAGTCAAGAGACAACACCTACATTGTCTGCACCTCAACCTACATCGTCTACACCTACATTGTTCCCGACTGCGCTCCCGCTCCTGGTAACTAAGGCACTAACTCAAAGTCTCAGACAACATAACATAATAATTATGTGATCGCCATTGTTTATTCAATTTTCCATGAACATTAAGGCTCCAGCTGTTCTGCTGACTTGAATGTTTCAAATTTGTCCACTAGCTTGTTGGCTATTTTCTATTGACGGTCTTATCAGTAATCACGAATAACAGTTAAAATGTCAGCGTTTTCAACTATATGAATGCAAAAGATTTTGGTGGTCATGAATAAAACCAGTCAACAACATATACTTAAGGATTAGATATTGTTTTGGACAACATTTTCAAACCCCATATAATAAATTCAACAACTTCACTCGAGAAATAAAAGAAACGTACACAAAGAAAAACAAAAATGGATGGAAAACTACCATGACTGTACAACACGAGTTAGCATCTCGCATCAATGTCTCACATCCCTAATTCATTTAAGTAAGACTGGTAGGAGAAGTAAATGTGCAATTCAGATGATATATAACGTAGCAATCAGAAATACTTTAAACTAAGTGCGTCGTCAACATGGCTCGAGACTTAAGTAAGTACACTTATCCACTTAGGCTATTCGATCTAAGTTGTCTAGCTACACTTCTCATTCCATCAACATTTGAGTAACTTGATAGATAGGTTTGGATTGCAGAATTTCAAACAAAACAAAACTTTAGAGTGTAATGCATATACAATGAATAAATGAAAGGAATGAGAGCCTTACCCAGGTTTAGATGTGGTTGATGCAGTGGAACCTTCATTCTTAGTCTACAAAGGAAATAACAAAACCAAATTCAAAATCCACAAAACTAAAATTCAAATTCAAAAGAGAGAAATTAAATAAGTTGAGATGTGTAACTGCAACTGCATTAGCAACCAATTTCGGCGAAGAACGAGCTTTGTTGTTAGATGATCCCAAAGTTATATCTCTTGAATCAGATCTGACAACAAAAACCCTTCCTTTCCTTGCTGCAATTCAAACAAAAAATCAAATGATAAGTCTGTCTCAGAGATCCCAAAGCCAAATACATAGTTTAGAATGAGGAGTAGAACCTGTTTGAATTGGAAGGGATTTGAGAGAAGAAACCTCAAATCTCTTGGAATCCAAAGAAGTTGAGGATAAAGCAGCCGCGGCTCCGATTCCTTGTAAAAGTGTTGCCATTTTCTTTTCTAAGAGAAGAGAAATTGAGAATTTGGAAAGAGAAAGTAATGCGAGGAAACAAGAGATTCAGAGGGGAGAAGGACAGAGACAGAGTTTATATATGGGGATGATAGAGAGAGAAAAGGCGGAGAAACTGAGGTAACGTTCGTTGTGTCTTGTGTTGAGTGGGAAGTAGTTATAAAAAATTTGGTTTTGACGATTAAATTGAGAGAACTGGACTCACTGGTTAACACGAGTAGGCGGAGAAAATGATAATCTGGTTGAGAAATCTTGTCCCTGTGGTTCTGGAAATTGCTTAATTCTTACTGCCAAAAATCCAGGTCGCAAGTTTTACAAGTGCCCTGTTAGACAGGTAACTAGGTTTTTTTTTCTCCGTCTTTCTACGATTTTTTGCCTTGGTGCCCTTGTATCTTCTCCCTATTATCAGGGTACTCGCTGTTACACCCGTGCGTTGCACGGGTCGTCTAAATATTTTGTAGAGAAAAAATATGTTTTGGTGCTGGGGAATTTTTAGGGATTCAATTTATTTATTTTGAAGTAAATCCAATTCAACCATCTTGGAGATGGTTACATGGAAGCTGGACACCAAACTTACATATATATTCCTTTTGCAACAACTTGTTCCCAAGCCTAGCTTTAGTATTCAACAACTCATTTGTCATTTATGTGTACATCTTTCCTTGACTGACAAAATTTATGTGTACATCTTTCCTTGACTGACAAAATTAGAATAAGCGTAGAATGAAAAATCATCATACCAAGGTTATTCACTACTTTAGTTACCAATGAAAGAAATGAAATTTCTTATCACACTGCAAAAGGATTAATGAAATTTCTCAGTGTTCTTCTCTATGTTGATTGTCAATAGAAAGGCTCCTCCTGCAAATGAATTGGAGTTCTGGGATTGAATTGTAGAACCACGTTACCTTATCTACGTTTTCTAAGTCGTACCGTACAAACCTGCAATGCTCAACCAAAAAAATCATCTGCCAATGAGATGGAACATAAATGACGGCGAGTTAAAAAATTTAGTATTCAGTTCTGAGTTCACATAGCCAACAATCCCACCGACCATCATTATCCAGTAATTAACTATTTATGCATAATAATGGCTTGCTTGGTATTGGGCTTACTCAACCTCTAATACGTGTTGTCAACAAACTAAAGATGAACCCTAATCTTTTTCTCTCTATATGAACTTTCATGGAAAGAGACTAAAATAAACATATGAGAAACTTCATATAATAGTTTAAGATTGTTTCCCATAATGCTTTTGCATTTAATAAAGTTTGTGTGCCTATGTATTTTGCACCTTTGCACCATTTGGTCGTATTTTTTAGAAGGGAAAACACTCGCAATACAACAACCCTTTAGTTGGTAAATCATAAACTCACCAGGTTGCAATGTTCATCTGTCGCCATATCCCGCCAAAAACCATATTTCACACAACAGAAAAGAAAAAAAGTTGTTAATATTTCACTTTTCCCACTGTACAAAAGATCTAATCATTTTTTCCCTGATAACCATTAGTCAGAACAGCCAAATCCAAATTTGGAAAATTTAATTCCCATACGACTTGGGTTCTGCACAAAAAAAGAGCACAATAAGTGGTGTTACAACAGCCTATCTGTTGCCTTACCATCTTGCACCCAACAAACTCTTTACATACTTGGTTTCAAGTATGAACCTCAAAAGATCCAATTGTTCCTAGACTATCATGAAGTAAAACCATGAGAATAAGACATACATCACCTCTATGTACCATTATTGAAGATGCTTTGAGCAGAAGTCTTTACTGCTGATCAGATCTGTAGCTATATATCATACACCACATTTTCCAAAAGATAAGCACCATCGTTGCAAACCTGCGAGCATTGAGAAATTTAGCATAACTAAGCCATGGTCTGTGTAAAAATAACAATCATGTTGCCATAGAAGTTAAACGCTCGTCAAGTGTTTGGAAATAAATCTTTGCTTCTCGTTTTCAGTAAAAATATAATCTATCAGTAGACAATGACCTAAACCTTCGGATGTATACAAAATCGCATCCTAAACTGTATATCCCGTTGTTTTTTCAGTCCAACCTAGTAATAAACCACCACGCATCCTAATCATTTGTCAGAGGTGTAATTCTATCATGGGTTCTATTCCATTCTCCCTTCATACATCCATAAGCACTGATAGATAAAAAAGGTAAGATCATGACCCAACCCTAATCGTCTGCTTAGAAGCCACAACACCGATAATAAGAAAAAGTGTGAAGTGTGTAAATCGCAAGATCATCAAATAGAAGACCTAAAATAAATGGAAAATAATTAGAAGAAGGTACTGTTTGCATCTTTTTACAAACCTAATCAATAAAACCCGCTAAATTCGCTCCAGCACCGTTTACCGAAAAATATCGCCAGTAAAATCGTTCCTGCAGCTTAGAATAAAACTAATCAATCTAATATGGATACTTTTCTTTAAATACATAATATAATATGCATTCTTTTCGTTAAGTACATAAGATCAGAATATATATATATACGAGACCACAAAGGATTACATGAGAATATAGAAGAACACAAAGGATTACCTTAAACCCGCAAGTTTAAGGGTTTCCATTAGAGTAAAAGAGGGAGGCGAGAAAGAAAAAACCAAAATAGGGAGAGAAGAGGATGTTGCGGCTGGGAAAGAAAAAAAAATCGTGAGGAGGGGGTGAGTTACCAAATAACTCGGTGGTGTCTTTGGAATTTGGATGGAATATCGGTGGTGTGAAATAACAGGACGATCCGATTGGCTGAAATATACCCGATGGGCCAGAAGCTCTAGGAAAAGAGTTTTGTTCATCTTTTAACCACAATAGAAGAAATTCGGCTGAAATCATATTATTAATTGCTTTACATGTTGCACTACCCAATGATGAACTCAGCATACAT
Source organism: Papaver somniferum (assembly GCF_003573695.1). Lineage (NCBI taxonomy): Eukaryota > Viridiplantae > Streptophyta > Magnoliopsida > Ranunculales > Papaveraceae > Papaver > Papaver somniferum. The sequence goes on from NC_039363.1 coordinate 38,606,639, forward strand.
ACGTCTGTTTGCGTTTAAAATCCCATATTGTCATTTCCTAGAATTGAGTTGTATGAGTTAATTATGTGTATGCGACTATGTGTTTGGATATGATTATACGTTTAATTAGAATTCATGAGTTAGAATGCTACTTTTTGAATTGTGTATTTACATGGTACATGGATTCATGCACAGACATAAACGTAATTTGGATTCTGTTAGTAAGGAGCGTTCAGTGCATGTCTGAAAACGTGCAAATGAAAGAAATGGAAGAATTGGGACATGCCCACAACTTATGATCATGGCACACTAAGTACATTTAAGAAAACATCTGGTGAAAACTAAAAACCACAACATTTGGCACTACAAATCTGGACTGCGATACTCATGTGATGGTGTATAAATATGATATTTGTATATATCCCTGTAATTTAGGTGTTTTTGTTGTTTGTTAGGTAAATATTTGACCTTTGTGTTTCATTTTATGGATGATTGAAGTCCTAAAAATTTAATCTTTTAAAATTTAGAATCATTGATTTCACTATTTGAGCAGTCTGTAGAACTTCACAAAGCGTTTACTTATGTATTGCAAAATTTGATATGTATGAATGCTAAGTTGCACTTACACTTGGTGGTTCATGTATATAAACAACTTCAGAGCTTCCCTGCAGCTTTTGTGGAAGCAGCATATCTCCAATTTGATGCAGGGAGTGTTGCATCATCACTCTTTTAAACTGCAAATTGGGGCTAAGTAAATGTTTGCTTACGTTTCTTTAAGTGTTTATTAATTATGCATTGCACCACTTTTTATGCAGTCTGATTTTCAGTACCTTTGTTAGTGTTATTCCTAAAATTAGAGGGTCGTATCCGTGTTTAAATGTGACTTAAATTACTTATTCGCTCAATTCTAACAGGGGTGATAGATTGCAAGCCTATGATGGAAGTGCAAGGATGCAAATTAAGCCATTTGAACTCTTTGCATCTTTGTTATCTGGTATGCACTTCCAACGTGTTTGTGGTGCTTGAGAGGGTGACGGGATTTTAAATGTGGCATCAACAACAACAAGAATAAACTTTCCTTCCTATTTGGTAACAAGAACTAATAACCAACTGGCGCAACTTTTCACTTTATTAGAGGTTTACCGTAAGGAGATCAGTGTTAAAATTAATTATTATCAAATTATTGCGCTTTGCATAGTGCTGGGAAACTACTTTTGTTATTTACATCCTTAGGTTAAAGCGGCAGGTACAGAAGAAGCGCAAGGAAATGGTTAGTTCAATTCCTAATTGGCGTGTGGTTGCGTGTCGAGCTTAGCAAATGGTCTCACCAGGAAAGCATATTCTCAGCATTCGACGTGCAACGCACGTGCATTCTACTTGTACTTATAACCAAACAAGTAACTTAGACACTGCAAACAGCGAAAACTTCAGTGGATCAAGTGATACTTGTTTTAAATGTGGACTGGATGGTCACTGGGCCAAGGATTGCCCTACTGCCAAGCCTTCTGTTATCAAATCAGTAATGGTAGTAGAAGCGGTCCAACTTCATATATTTCTTATCGTTAAGAAATTTTATTTGACAGGCTGCTCTAACCAAGTTGTATATGCAGTAGATGGGATTTTAAAATGAATGACTGACTGACTGTTGCTCATCTCATTCAGTAGTGTTGTATGAGACTTTACTCTCTTTGTGTTTTTGAAATCCTATTTTGATTAGCGGTAGCCCACGAAAGTTAAAGATGGTGTAGGGCATGTTTTGTATCAAACCTTTGAAGTTGATAGCTTTGGAGTTTTTTCATTTATATTGATTGCGATTGCAGTAGCGCCACTGATACTTAAACTAGAAGTACATCTGGGACACACAGTTTGTTTGAGGATTTAACCAATCCAATGTGAGTTGCTAATAATTCTGAACCATCAGAAGTATGTATTTTAGGGGATATTATTGAACCTAACTTCTCAAAATATTGTGAATTAAATGCCATGTGAGTGGATGCATCTGAATCTAGAAACCATCCAGTTGAGTAAATACATGGGGGAATTGCAAGTGCAGAGGCTACATTAGGATTATTACCAATAGACAAGCCTTTTTGGTACAGTTTTCAAAAATAGTTTTCTACTATTTTAAAAACATACATTTTTTTCTTTGTTTTCATTTTCTAAAATTTGTTTGGTAGGATATAAAACTGTTTTTGGAAACCATGGAAAATGAATTAAATCAGATCAAATGTAAAGACTCGTCTAACAGATAGTGATACTGGTCATGACTCATTAGTGGTCATTTCCCCAATCTCTTACTTTGTTCTAAAAAGAAGAAGAATGAGAAAAAAGAGAAAACACAGAAAACAATAATTTGTTGTTTTCATTTTTTTGTTTTCAAAAACAGAAAACAAATAGAAAACCTTTTCTGAAAATGTCCCTACCAAACGTGTTTTCTCATGTTTTCTTTTTTCTCTGTTTTTAAAAAGAGAAAATTGTTTTTGAAAACCATACCAAACAGGCTTTAGTGTGTTTTTTTTTTTTTTTTTTGATAGATTGCTTTCTTTTTGTTTACATTGACTATCAACCATAACAAGATTGTTTCTTGACGATTAAAACAGTTTTAGTGATTGATTACCCTTACTAATTGAAGATGTTCCTTCTGAAACATCACATTTAAGTTGCTAAGCTTATGTTCTTTGCTGGAAATAAATAGATATTACATGGTTGAAAGATAATTAGCTGCTGCAATTTTGTGGTAGTTGTCTGTAATGGCATCAGTTTATTATTCATCGTCAAATAAGGTCAATAAAGTCAAAATTAATTTTAAGAGATGACTATAATCTATTCTGTCAAAGAAGCTAATTGTCAAACTTAGATATGTAACCTATTCTAAGCAAATTTCATAATTTCAGTCCAAGAAAACAAAACAAACAAATTACATTAATAATGAAGGGGACAGATACCTTGCAACCACCACTTGCCAGTCTCGATGGTTGAACCCACTTACCATATTGATCATGTGGTTGAATCTTATTCCTCAACATATGTACCTGACGCAATACACTAGGTAGCTTACACGATTTCATATTCCTCACAAAAAAGTGTAATTTTTGAAAGAGCCTTAGTCAACCACTATCTTTAGCAAGATTGATTAGAGTGGTTACCAAACAGATTCTTTTTTTGTCGTTTGGAATACGATTAAAAGGATTTTCTATTCACGTGCGTGACTCTATAAGTCGAAGGTGCAGGGATACTGAGGGAACCAAGTAGCTAGGAATAGTCTGTTTGGTCTCAACTATACGAAGTTGGTATTAGATTTTGTGTAGTGGCTTAATTCTGAGAGTATTTAAAACTGGATTAGGTCCCTGGGTTTTTTTTCATTTGAGGTTTCCTCATTAACAAAATCTTGATGTATCTTTTAGTTTGTTTTCCACATTATAATTGTTAGTAGGGCTTAACCGAACATAATTTTTATTCAATTATGTATTTTCCGGCGTATGAATATTAAATATAATATGTATCAATATCAAGTTTACCTTTTTATCATTACAAAAGTAAAGGAAAACCTTATATATATTTTTATTCTTCACTTCACAAATCCTTTCTAGCATTTTTCGCCTTGACATCCTCCCATACTATGCCTTTCCTTTCTCGAGTTGTATCCTCAAGCCAACAATGAAATTATATCGAAATTATTTTTTACATATTTTGTCCCCTGAAAAAACGTTATTGGATATGTTTTTTAGTTTACAGAGATATGTTATCGATCCTTTGAATGGTGTTACCTTTTTGCATCTTTCTTATTTTAGTGAAGGATGTTAGGATCTTCATGGACCAAAGTAACCTACTATGGGCCAGACCACATATCACTGATGATGTCCCTACTTGACCACCTTGAGATAAGAGGCGTGCGGTTTTAATCTAAAAGGTGTAGGTGCTACGTAAGGAGATGCCCAAGCTTATTAAGATCCACATGCGCTCCTCTTTCTTCCATGTGGGACTATCCCTATCTATACTTATGTGGTTTATCGCGCGACATACTCCAACAATCTCCACCTTGGCGAGATTAAACCACTTCACCAGTCCAATCAGACTCCACCATATGATTACCATGTGTATATGCTACTCATCGATCATAATTATTGTCACTATGCGCCCTAGAATCTTACTCCACCTTGATTTAATTAGAAGGCAAGCACTAACTCCACTTTGAGCATTTCCTTGCCCACCTAGAACCTTGCTCCACATTTAATGTGTGAGAAACTAACTCCACCTTGAGCATCAGTTCAACCTTGAGCATTGCCTTTCCGATCTAGAACCTTGCTCCACCTGAGTTAATGGGTGAGACACTAACTCCACCTTGAGCGCCAGTTCAACTTTGGGCCTTGCCTGCTGGTGCGCGTCGTTTACACAAAAAATTAATTAACTTCTTTCTGCACAATTAACTGGTAATATAATGGAAAGGAGTTCGTTCCCACGAAGAGCAGGGAGTTTATAGTTGTTAAAAGTAACCAAATGGTTTTTTTTTAGATTGTAGAACGAAATAAATTAATAAAACAAAATATTAAAGATTGATTTAAAATAATATGGAGAAAGATGACCAGGGAATCATTCGTCGTCATTGAACCGAAACTTAATTAAATATAAATTTACTTCTTGTTGAACTTATATTGTTACCAACCGTAGAATAACAATAAGCTCTGCTACCCCACGGATTCCTACTGTCAGATTCTATCCAACCAACCCACCAAGAATAAGCTCTCAAGGTGTAAATTAGTCGAATGCTTTACACTATGTGAATCAGGTTGATCCTATCATCAGACGTATAAGCTCGGCCTGCTTACTAGTGTTATCTTTACACACAATTGCTTAACAAAATCCCTCTATCAGCTCTTGCGATTTACTACCTTTGTAAAGAGTTGATGTAACAATTACACGTATCGCACAACCCTAAACTAGTAGAAGAAATATTGATTGGTTAATTTAATTGATCATTTTAAATAACCCCTCAATATTCTTAGATAATAAAATAATAAAGATAATCAACAGTAAAATAAAACTTGAAATAAATGTGGTTAAAGAAATTAATGCTTCATTGTTCAGGACTTTGAAATCATCCCTAATCAATTAGAAGTTTAGCTACTCATAATTAAAAAGTACTAGCAAATGAATAAAGAAGAAGGAATTAAAACGAAACTAAAAATAGAATCTTCCAACAAAAGCCAGGAGCTCTATCTGTTTCTCGCTACCAAGGAAATGGTAAAAGAAGAAGTGTAAAAAGAGAATTATCTTTGAATGAAACTCTCCATTGCTATTTATAGGCTCTGAATCCCTCCACTGATCCACAAATTCGTAATGTGAAAGGATTAAAAATCCTAGCCGCCTCTTTATTCCTTCGTGTGCAGACCACTTCACGAAAATCCCGCAATTGATAACTATACGAAGTCAGTGTTGTGCTGAAGTAAACACTTATGCTACGATGTGACATGGAGCAGCTTAATAAGATGTACATGCTTTCTTATTGGACCAAAATATAGATTGAAGTGTCTTCTTCTGGTGCTAGCTATACATCCAACTTGAAGATCCTCACTACGCCAGATTATCACTTTCAAAAGCTGTCAACTGAGACAAGTCGGGGCTTGTCTCTTTCGGTCGGCTCCACCACACTTCTTCCCACTATTTACCTCGTCAACAACAGCAAACTGTCTTCCCTGCCATGATCATCAACCCGAGATCCATCACCCTAAGCTTGTTCATATCGAGCTTCATAACAACAACAACTCCATTATTCCTCGAGCTTCTTTATCCATTGTTGACCATCATCTGCGATAATCCAATCTCAACTGTATCGTGACCTTCTTCATCCCATTATCACAACCAATGTCATCATCCCTAATCACCGTTAGATCATCGAACCATGATCAGGCAGCGAACAACACTCAAGCTTAACTGTCGAGCTCCGTATTCATCGAAACACAGCAGAATGATGTCACAGTATGACGGTTAATCCAGCTGAAGGGCCTGCCCTTAGTAATTAGTTCGGGTGCCTTACTTATTTTTTTGTTGTTAATTGATTTGTTAGTAGTTAGTCAGTCAGATTGTGACACGTGTGTCCAATCCGTTGGGCCTTAGATGAGTAAGATCATTGGTATTTATTTTGTAAGAGAAGAGTATTATATTCTCAGCTAAGAAGTCAAACAAAAAAAACCCTGTGACTGTGTTCTTCAGAACCAGATTTGGCTCAATCCTTGTGGATTTGAGATTTATCCAACCAATTCTTCATTTTATTTCTACTTTGTTTATTAGTTGTTGTATCATCACAACAACTGGTATTCAGAGCAGTTTCGATCTAGCTCAAATTACACCAAAATTATTTTTTCATCATGACATTGAAAGAGGTTGAATCAGATGTTGAGAAACTCAGAGGCGCTCAAGATCAGATTAAATCTGAGCTGACGGATCTACACAGTAAATTTGATGAGACGAGCTCGAAATTTGATAATCTGCTAAAGTTGTTTGAGCGCAATCCAATTCCTGAAAGAGCCAGTGGCTCTAACCATGAAAATCCTAATGATACTAACTTTTCTCACACCCAACACCAGTATTTTCATCATCAACATCACAAGATCCCTAAATTAGATTTTTCAAGATTCGACGGAGATAACCCACGAGGCTGGATCCAGAAAAGTGAAAGGTACTTTCACCTCAACAATATTGAGGAACATCTGAAGGTAAACATTATTGCGATCTACTTGGAAGGTAAAGCAGAGAAATGGTTTTTAAATTTTCAAGTCAATAGAACTCGTATTACCTGGTCATATTTATGTCTTCATTTGTGTGCTCGATTTGAAAATCCAATAGAAGAAAATTTTGTGGGTAGTTTTAATAAACTAGTTCAAAGCTCCACCGTGGATGATTATTATGAGGATTTTGAATCTTTGAAAGCCTTAATACTTAACATGAATCCTTCTCTTACTGAGACTTATTTTGTCATGAGTTTTCTTAGTGGTCTCAAAGAGGAAATTGGTAAATATATTTCAATGTCTCAACCAACTACACTTTCTGAGGCTTTTTCTCTTGCTAGACTACAAGAACAGAAAGTTAACCTGGCTGCATCAACAACCAAGCCATTTACTCAATCTTTTACCAATTCCTTTCAATCCAATAGGCAATTCTCCTCCCCAACCTTTCCACCAAAGCCTATTCCCACTTCACCTAAATCAGCTCCTTCCACTCCAAGGTTTAATTTCACTCCCACTACAAAAGCCACAAATACTTCACCAACAATTAAGCGCCTATCTCAGGAGGAAATGAATCGCAGAAGAGCTCAGGGGTTGTGTTATAACTGTGATGAGGTGGACAAACAAGGCCACTTTTGCAAGGGTAAACAAAAGATTTTTATGCTCCAGGTTGAAAATGATGACTCCACTGAAACTGGGGAGGATGAGGTTTTTGAGGAAGCAAATGAGTCACCAGTCCAATCTTCCATAGAGGTTTCATTACATGCTCTTACAGGCACTACTACTGGTGACACCATCAGGATTCCAAGTCTGCTCCTTAAGAGAAAGATATCCATTCTCATTGATTCTGGTAGTACCACCAGTTTTATTGATAGCACATTAGCTGCTTCTTTCAAATTACATGTTGAACAAACTCCTTCCATGCTAGTTACAGTTTCCAATGGAGACCAAACTGTCAGTACTGGAATATGTTCTAACCTCCAATAGAGTATGCAGGGCCACAATTTTGTTGAAAATCTAAGACTTCTGCCCCTTGGAGGGTGTGATATTGTACTAGGTGTTGATTGGTTGAGAACCTTAGGTGAGGTCCTCTTCAGTTTTTCTAAGATGAGTATTTCTTTCCAATATCATAACAAAAACATCACACTTCAGGGTGTTTCTCCATCCTCTTTTGTGCTTATGTTAGTGGGGAGTCAGTTAAGAAATTTTTTGCCACAACTTCTCATGGCATTGTGGGTCATTTGTTCTCTGTATCAGTAACACATAGACCACCTCCACCTGACCTTATCCAACCCTTATTATATGAATTCAATGATATTTTTCAAGAGCCCACCAAACTCCCACCTCAGAGAAGTTTGGATCACAAAATTCCTTTACAACCCCTTTCTACACCTGTGAACCAAAGAGCTTATAAATGTCCTTATGTTCAAAAAGGTTTAGTTGAGCAACTAGTCAAGGAGATGCTCCACTATGGAATCATTCAATCTAGTCACAGTCCATTTGCTTCTCCAATCTTACTGGTTAGAAAGAAAGATGGTTCTTGGATATTTTGTGCGGATTATAGGAAATTAAACAGTATCACTATTAAAGATAAATTTCCAATTCCTATTGTTGATGAGTTATTGGATAAATTTAAGGATTCTACAGTCTTTTCCAAAATTGATCTAAAGGCAGGATCAAGGTAGTTAATATCGCGTATCGGTATCGTATCGGTCGGGTCCTATACACCTATACAAGTGATAATATTTGTTTTTACAGGCGATACATCATTTAATATAGAATTTCAAATAATTATAAAACCATAGTAAAAAATAATAAGAATCATACACATATCTCAAATTTCCAAAATAAAAGGTGGTTTATTAGCCAACGTTGTGATTGTTGTTCCATTATGCCGGTAAATCTTTTTTATTATCCTTCATATTTATCTTTTATATTTCTCTGCCTTGCAATCGAAATATGGTTTCCATCTTATATCTTACCATATAGTCATTGATTTTATATTATAAATATATTATGGCTTTTTACCTTCTCCAATTGACATTGTACTTATCTGTAAAGACTAGATGCATGTTGATGAAAAATTATTCATGAAATCGATATTATCGGTGTACAAGTAAAACTGATATATCGGTATGTATCGGCCTGTACAACCGATAATATCATTTCGTCTTTGATCGCCGATATTTTTGATATCGTATAAGTATTTTTCGATATCCGATAAAAACCTGTAATATCGTCCTGTACAACCGATATTGACTACCTTGGGCAGGATACCATCAAATCAGAGTTAGTGACATGAACATTTTCAAGACTGCATTTAGAACTCATCATGGTCATTATGAGTTCAAAGTAATGCCATTTGGCCTTACCAATGCTCCTGCAACCTTTCAGACTTTAATGAATGATATTTTTCAACTATTTTTGAGAAAATTTGTTCTATTATTTTTTAATGACATACTTATTTACAGTCCAAACATGAAACAACATCTGAAGCATCTCAAAAAAAAAATTTGGCATGTTGAGACAACATCAGCTCTTTGCTAATCTATCTAAGTGTTGCTTTGGACAACCTTCCTTGGAATGTCTGGGCCACATCATTACAGCTGATGGAGTTTGTGCAGATCCAAATAAAATTGCCTGCATGCAAAGTTGGCATGTGCCTAAGACAATTAAAGAATTGAGAGGTTTTCTTGGCCTCACTGGTTACTATAGAAAATTTGTCCAAGGGTATAGCCTCATCAGTAAACCTCTCACAGCTCTGCTTAAGAAGGACTCCTTCATATGGACACCAGCTGCAACAACTGCTTTTGAGAAACTAAAGGCAGCAATGAGCAATACCCCTATTCTAGCCCTTCCAGACTTCACCAAACCATTTGTGATTGAAAGTGATGCTAGTGATCTTTGTGTTGGTGCAGTTCTGCTTCAAGAAGATAAACTCATAGCTTGTTTCAGCAAACCCTTGGCCCAAAGAGCAAGAGCTCTCTCTACTTATGAAAAGGAGATTTTGGCTATTGTATTGGTTGTTCAGAGATGGAGACAATATCTACAAAGTATTAAGTTTACTATCAAGACTGATCATCAAAGCCTCAAGTACTTTCTTGAACAAAAATTAACAACTATATTTCAGCAGAAATGGTTGGTCAACCTTTTGGGGTTTGATTATGACATACAATATAAGAAAGGGACTGACAATGTGGTGGCATATGCTCTTTCTAGGAGACCTAATGAGGATGTTACTTGTCATTATATGGCTGTGTCTACACCAACTTGGGTACATGAAGTTCTTACAAGTAATGTGGAGGATACCAAAGCTTCTCAACTCATCTCTCAACTTCTTCTCAGTCCTGATAGTGTACCTAATTATACATATAAGGAAGGCATTCTCAGGTACAAGTCCAAACTGTACATTGGCATATGAGGTAATATCATACAAACCCTTTTAGCTTCTCTTCATGCATCTGCCATTGGTGGACATTCAGGAATACAAGCTACTTCTGTCAGGGATAGAAGTCACTTTTATTGGAAAGTCATGCATAGAGATGTGGTTCAGTTGGTCTCCCAATGTGATATTTTCCAAAAAAACAAAAGTGACCACACCAACCATCTGGTTTGCTCCAACCACTTCCTATACCTGAGCATGCTTGGCAACATATTTCTATGGATTTCATAGAGGGTTTGCCTGTCAGCAATAGAAAAAATGTCATCTTAGTGGTTGTGGATAGGCTCACCAAGTATGCCCATTCCATAGCTCTATCACACCCCTATACAACTTCCTCTGTATCTCATGCTTTTCTCTCTCAAGTATTTAAATTGCATGGATTACCTTCTTCCGTTGTCTCAGATAGAGACAAGGTTTTTACTAGCAATTTTTGGCAGGATTTGTTTAAGGCATTAGGTACTGCTCTGAAACTGAGTACAGCTTATCATCCCCAGACATATGGGCAGACTGAAAGAGTTGATGCTTGTCTGGAAAACTATTTGAGATGCCTCACTGGACACAAGCCAAGTAAATGGAGTGATTGGTTGGCCCTTGCTGAGTTGTGGTACAACTCTATTTACCACACTAGTTTAAAAGTCTCTCCCTTCCAAACACTGTATGGGTATGCTCCTCCTCATCTTGCCTTTCCATCTTCTGTCACCACCTCAATTGAAGCAGTAGAGTCTTACATGAAGGACAAAGACTCGTTACTTAATATCCTAAAAGAGTCTTTACATCAAGATCAGCAAAGAATGAAGTTTTATGCAGACAAGTCTAGACAAGATATATCATTTGATGTGGGTGACTTCGTGTATTTGAAGTTACAACCATACATACAAGCTTCTGTGTCTCTCAAGAAAATTTTTAAACTGTCTTCTAAATTCTATGGGACTTTTCCAGTATTACGGAGGATAGGCAAGGTGGCATATAAATTACAGTTACCATCTCAAGCTAGGATCCATCCGGTGTTCCATGTTTCTCAGCTAAAGAAGCACATTGGCCTGCAACACACTCCATTCCCCACCTTTCCCATTGTGGATCATGCAGGTGAAATCATCATGGTACCTGAGAAGATTTTGAGCAACATAACCATTTTGCAGGGTAACAAGTTGGTCCAACAGGTGCTTGTTCAATGGACTAATTCACCTACTGAAGATGCAATTTGGGAAGATCTCTCCACTGTCAAAGCTCATTACCCACAGTTCATCTTTGGGGACAAGGATGATTTTCAGGAGGAGGCAATGTCAGTCAGATTGATATGTTAGTAGTTAGTCAGTCAGATTGCGACACGTGTGTCCAATCCGTTGGGCCTTATCCGAGTTCGATCATTGGTATTTATTTTGTAAGAGAAGAATATTATTTTCTCAGCTAAGAAGTTAAACAAAGAAAACCCTGTGGCTGTGTTCTTCAGAAGCAGATTTGGCTCAATCCTTGTGGATTTGAGATTTATCCATCCAATTCTTCATTTTATTTCTACTTTGTTTATTTGTTGTTGTATCATCACAACAAATGATCACCACTGCAGACTCGAGCTCCAATGGTAGCAGCGTCTCCCTGAACTTCTCCATTACTACCGTTGTCCACTATCATTGCCAAGATCGATTTCATCTCTATATTCTTCCACCAATGATGATAATTACCCATCTCTCATCGATCTCTCCATTATCATCGTTGTTGTAAACATCACGAGCTTTTCCATCAGCAGCAATCGATCACTAATGGCAGCTGCAAATTCCATCAACGTCATTTCTCTTCCATGCCAGCAAACCAAGTTCGACTGCAACCATCTCTTTACTCACTTTGCAACCCTGCAATTTCTTCATCTCCAAGCTCGGATCAATGGCAACAACCAATAATCCACTTACAAACTCGAGTATGATTGATTAATCGAAATCATGATAGTACCCATGCTTTCTATCGTCCCCAGGAACCTAGTGATGTTTTCAAATTCGAATATCTTTGTTGATCAAATCCATCACCATCGTGATCATCATGATGACCACCATTACGAACAGCTCATGTTCTTCATGTTCATAATAAGGAAGAAGAAGAGGTGCCCTGAGTAATAATCGTGGTGCCTTTAGTGATTTTTGAACATGGCTTCCCCTTAACAGAATGGACGCCCCCTAGCAAAAGACTGACTGCGTTTATAAATTTCTATGAAACAGCCTGCCCTTAACAGGGAGGTGTCCCTTAACATGTGGTTGGGGTGCCAATAGCAAATCCCTTGGAAAATGGCCATTTTGCCCTTTTTTGTCTTATAAGTTCTTGTTTTGCTCATAACTTCTTCATACGAACTCAGAATGACTATGTTTTTTTGCCATTGCCTTTGTACTTGAATGAGTTACACTTGGTCTTTGGCCCTTCTCCACTTGTAGCTAGCTTCTTTTATTGCACATTTAAGCACAAATTCACTTCTTTTCAGATGATTCACCTAATGAAACACAAATAAGAGGAAACAAGCATAATATACAATATCTTGCAAGAAACCTAACAAATACTAGCATGGAATTGACACCAATAATATGTGAAATATGAACTTATCACCTGCTCCACCTTGGGTCTGATTCCACTTGCACCCTAAACCGGGTGACATCCACAACCACTTTAACGTTCGGATAGTAGCCCCAACCATGGGCCCGACCGCATAACCTCGAACCCCACTTGACCACCTTGGGATAAGAGGTGTGGGGTTTTTTAACTAAAAGGCTTCGGTGCTATGTATGGAGATTCCCAAGAGCTCCACATGTATTCCTCTTTATTCCATGAGGGACTATCCCTAGCTATACATATGTTGTTTATCGCGTCACATACTCCAACAATCAAGCGGAACCAAAACATTAAACTATGTAAGTTGTAACAAAATTACAGCACCTGAAATCATTTATCTCAAAAATAATTGCGTAGATATTAACAACGTGCGGATCCTTGTTGCTTTTTCCCCCCATTGAGAATAGTCTGGAAAGAGTAAAACTCAGAATTGACTCAATGATACATATCGTATTGTATGTTCTTACATTTTCAATGACATAATGAAAAGATAATTCATTCACTTAAGGTATTATATTTAAAAATGTTACATCATTTCCGATGGCAACCATTTTACTCGCATACGACGTAGTTCTAGTTTTTCAAAATTCCAATCTATATTATGTACGTAATTCAATTCGACGGGAAGAGTTCATCGAATGAAATATAGGTAATGGCTTGTCCTTTCGTAACATTGCGGCATTTTCAACGTAGTTAGATCCAGAGTTAGTAAAAATCACTGAATTTATGCGTTCTCGGGCATAATCTAGGGATGGGCTACCTCCCAGAAAACTGTTGATGGATGACCGCATTAGTGACAATTGAAAATCTCACACTGTCGGATAACCGCAGTGACTAAGTGGGGACAGTATTGGCAGAGGATCGGGTCAACCAAGGGTTACCTGTCAAGGGTGAAAGAGTATGCTTGAATGATTGTGTCGGAAAAGAGTCTCATGAGTGAGAAAAAAATGCCAGATCAGTCTAGGATTGAACATATTCCAGAGCCGAGGACGACTCCAAGTTAAGTTGGTAGTATTATAGTACTCCGAATCGTAAGGTAGGATTCGTAAAATGGAATATAGGTAATGGTTTTTCCTTTCCTAACACCGAGACCTTTTCATCATAATTGGATTCATAATTGACGAAAAATCTTTATAGTTAAGCATGCTAGGTATTGGGTAATCTTGGGATGGGTGACCTCCTGAGAAGATGTTGCTGGATGACCGCAACGGTGACCATTGAAAACCTCATACTGTCGGATGACCGCAGTGGCTAAGTGAAGACATTATCGATAGAGGGTCAAGCCATTACATTCTACGACATTACGCTTCCAAATGTGAGGTTATTCATTGCATAAAAATAATAAAACCATGATTAGTTAGTAAGTCAAATCGTCAAGTAATTAACCTAATAACAATAAGCTCTATTAACAATAGACTCTGTTAAACCATCATCACTAAATAAAAATAACGTTAAATCATTTATCAAGAAATACGTGAGACGATACGAAATTACTCACTGGCCACCAATACTTGCCACCGTCACTATGATCCACTTATATAATTGTTAGCCAATCTAACTAAGTTTGATACTGCATTTTTTCTTTAAAAAAAACTACTTTGAAAACATTTATAGAAACATTTTTTCATCTTAGTGTTTGGTAAAGATTTCATAAAGTGTTTTTTATGCAAAACACTTCCAAAATCTATCAATTTTAAAAGTGCGGGAGAAGGAGTTTTTAAAAGTTTCAAAAGAAAATACTATAGTTCACCCTAGTTCCATATTTTATTTTTCAATGCTATCCCATCTTTTTTTATAACTGACAAAAATCTTGAATCTATATATGATTACACCAATTTTTGTTCGTTATATTTTATTCTTTAAAGATAATTATTTTTTTATTTTCAAACTACATTTTATGAAATATACTTTTATTTATCAACGCTATATAAATATTAAGAAAATATTGATTTTTAAAAAGTGGTTAATAAAAATAATACTTTTTAGTAATGATACTAATTAGTAAATTTAAATTTACTTATCTTATGCATAATAAAATAGAATAAACAATTTTCATATATATGCCTGTTTCTGTCATTTTCTCACTAACTATAGTTGAACCTGATATTTTCCCAGATACAATTTGATCGCTTTTTAAAATAGTTTTAACTTTAGTTTATAATTTGCAACCATTCAATTGCTTTTTTTTTTTTACATAGCTCGGCACAATAATGTACATCGGCAACCATTCAATTGCTTTTTTTACATAGCTCGGTACAGTAACGTACGTTGGAAAAGCACTTTTGTAAAACTCGCAGCAATACCAAAATAATCCTAAGTATTATCTAATAAAAATATATTTATTATCATGTTGCAGTGGATGGGAAGGATAAAGAGACACCAAGAGAAAGAGATTCCATTCATTAGAGGTAGTCTGTGTTACATGGATACAGTCCTTTATATACAATAGAAATAAAGCCATAAATACTATATTGGGCCGCACATCCATGGGATAAATCCCTACAACACTCCCCCTTGTGTGTTTCAATAGAACTGCATATGCAGTACTTCAGATATGTAGGTCTTCAAATGTAGTTCTCTTCTTGATGACTATTGTGTCTAAAACAATTGCTCCATTAAAACTTTAACCAGGAAAAGCCCAGTGGGACAATACCTTGGTACATCTCTTCACATGTAGTACTTCACACGTTATCTCGTATTTTACATGTAGTTCATCACATGCAATACGATCTTCAAAAATCAACGAGTCTAAGTTAATTGCCTCGTTAAAACTTCGTCAGGAAAACCCCTGAGGGACAATACCTAAACTAAAGAAAAATAATACAATATTAATTAAATTTAAAACATAGTTGGATGTGTATATGTTGCCTCATTAAAACCTTGACAAAGAAAACCTAGTGGGATAAAACCTTGACGAAGGGAAAAGAGTACAACGTGACAGATGCAAGTAAAGGTGATCTGGTACAGATGATCACTTTGCTCCATTGAAGTTGACTAGTTTCTTCACAACTCCTAAGACAGAAAATCCTCGTGAGAGAGACAATAGCCTTAGCTTGGAAATTACATTCCCGGTGTTTGTTGTTGTCTCATTAAAAACCTTGCCGAGCAATAAAACCCTGCGAGAAAAAGTAATCTCGGTGAAGGAAAAGAGTTCAACACACCATTAGATTCTACCCCTGATGTCAGACAATTTTCATTAGTCTACTGTACTCAAAGGGAGTTTATCACACATTATTTTGGTGACTTTAATGTTTATAAGACCATGTTATTGATTTTGGAAGTTACGTTTCTTAACAGACTATCGCCATTCATTTCTTTGATTCAGATATTTTCAGTAATATCAACGCGATCTTTATGTCTTCAACGTTCAACATACTTGATGTGTTTAGTGTTGTCTCGCTAAAAACCTTGTCAAGTAACAAAACCATTTGGTAAAAACTATTCTCGATCGAAGGGAAAAAAGAGTATAACACATCTTCAATTTCGAAGTAAAATATGTCGACATCATATCCTTGGATCCTCCCCCCTGATGTCGGCATCTCCCCCTGATTACTTTCAGAGTTGTTCCATACAGTTCCTTTAGTCGTGTATTTTTTGAAACTGAATATTGGTAATGACTTAAAAAATAATCTACCATATCTCCCTCCGATTACTTTCGTTGGAGAAAAAATTATTGTTCCTTCATAATCAACAACTTTTGAGTTGCACTTTCATTAGCATTCCTTTTAATGTCTTTGTAGGGATAAAAAAAAATTATGTCAATGGTTAATTTTAAGTACATGATTACATTCACTATACCATTACAATGACGTTAGGTTGGCGCGGAGCTATATCTAGCTAACAAGTTCCCTGAGGATGCAAAATTTAATCGAGTACATTACTATACTAAGTAAAACAATGCGTTTATTGTACTTGAATATGGGAATTTCATCTCCCAACACATCTTCGTCATATTCCTTTGGACGAAATGGTTACTTACTTACATTTGAACCTCGACTTCTCATGGAAGTGCTATCAGGATGCATGCCTTTGTTAAATTGCCTGACAACTTTAGACATATGAAAACTGATGGAATAATATACCACAAGTTCAGTATTCTATCGAGCTTTCCCTAGATTTTTCATCTCAAATTCGGATTTTAAATAGCTTTAAGGTCTCTTATTACATCAAGAGTACACATCATGTCTGTACCATTAACATAAATAGCTACAATTCCAAATCAGGAACTTTCTTATAAATACGCAAGGAAAAATAACTTACTTGTATATCCCCTCCACATAAAATAGCCACTTAGACGGGTATACCACATACGCCTGATTGCTTGAATCTATAAGTGAGCGTTCTATCTAACTGTAAACGCATTATATGGTTTAGAGTCATTTGATTTGGGAAACAAAAGTATATCAAGTACTTTTGTAAATATCTTCTATCTCTTGATTCTTTTAGAGATACGTAACAACCACATACATATGCTGCATTTCAAGTCCTTTTGAAATTACCAAGCTAACTAAGTAGAGGAACTCTATAACGTTCATTACAAAAGAACAATTCCAGGGCTTTGTGAGAAACCTCGCGCCACAAGGCGAGTCTTTGTACTTTAAGACTGCTTTTTTCTCATTATGCTTTATGACAAATTAATAATGTATGTCCAATGGGATTTACACTTGGTTGGTTAGCACTACCACACTAAATACCCGTATATTTGCCAAAGAAGTAAGTTTTGCCTGGATTGTGTAGGCCAAATATGCTCTTTGTTGAAATTTAAACGACAATAAGCATGGTTCAATCTTATCTTGCTCTATTTCCTTAAGCAAGTGTATATGAAATTAATCATCAATATTCTCGCATGATCTTTCCATTGACTCATGCGAATTCTCACAATCCACTTGGGATGTCATTGTTCTCTGGAATCAATAAACTTTGGAGCGTCCTCCAGTATTGATTCAAGGACATATTCAGAGACAATCTTATGAGATGATTTATGATGATATAAATAAGTTGTGCCTTACTCACCTACTTTCTTTTTAGGTGAGGATTAATCGAACCAAGTGGTCTCTCCAACTTTCTTTATGGAGCCACGGCCTCAAACACACTTCCACTAAGTGTATTTGTAACACCTTAGTCTATGGTGTATATCCCTTATTTAGGATCCGTGAACTTGCACAGGTAGGTTTGCAACTAATATGTGTGATCTCATCACTTTAGCGACATCAGTGTATGATGTGATTTTTTAATCATTGTTGTAGTAATATAAGATTCGAACTCTAAGATTTGTGAAGACTAAATTTAAAGGTTTAACGAAAATAATAAAAGAGAGCTACTGGGACTAGAATTCCACCGAATTCATATCAAAAGGCTCAATTATTCATTCTCAACAATTATCGCTCAATAAAAATAACACTGACTCTTATTTTGCCAAAGTAGATTCTCAAAATATTAATTATAAATCGTAAGCATGAAACATCAAACATTTACGCAAGCATGACCCATCAAATAAAATAATAACTAATTAATTCAAATCGTAATTCTATTTTAATTAGTGCAAAAGTCATATAGAAAATAAAATAAATTTACTCATGTATGAAATTCGGATTCCTCTGTCGTCCTAGTGTTGGGGTTTATCTCATTAGGTTGGAAACACGCTCAAAAATATAATTCATAGCTCAAAAGGTGTTTTCATTGAAGAAGTGTAATAATATAGTGAATCTACAACGCTGTATTGGCATTACAGACGTCACAAAAGTTACAAGAAACTGTTGCAAATTCAAAACAAGCGTGCCAAACTAACTGTTACGAGTACTGTTAATAAACGACAGTTCTCTGCGACAGTCTGTAGACGTCAAATGTTCTTCTTCTTATTATTATTATTCTTCTCTGCAGCAGCAGAGAAATCTGCTCTGCAACCATCTGTTCTTCTCCCCAACTCTCGATGCCCATCTATGACTTCAGTAAACTGATTATATAGTCTCAGCAGCACCCAATATCTCTTGTTCAATGCGCAAATATTCTCTCTTTACTCTATTATTCTCCACGGGAATATTTTCCATTATTATCACGCGATTCTAAGTTGTTTGATTCATCCCAAAACCCCTCATTAGACAGACGTAAATATTAAAAGAATATCCTACGTAACTTCCTATTATAACTCAGAGAATCAAATCACTTAAACCCGAAAATATCTTCTTTTGACTTCTCTGCCAAATCATGGAGATTTTATTCTCCTTCCATTTTATGTTACGTGTATATGAGTTGTTGAACTATCTTCAAGATAATAACAAATCAAAACAGAATATCTTCTTTCCATTTCCTTCCATATAACTCCTCCAATCAATGCAGAATATACTCCCCCGGCAAATCTTCTCCAAATCAGCATGTAATAACACAGATTAATATCTTCACCTCTATTTTCTTCAAACCGAGAATATATCCTTCCTTTTACAAATCAAAGGAAATCACCGCTCCTCCCCTTATCCAATCCGGGAGTGCGAATATCAATTAGGATGCCCCTTAGTAATTGGGTACCCCTTATCCAAAATTGAGAGTCCGAATAACATGTGTCCTCCGGGGTACAAAAACCACTTTTCGAGCAACTTTCTCCATAAGAGCTTATTTCATAAAAACGCCTACAAACAAGTTTATTAGTGATAAAATGAGTCCCGGCTAATGTATTTATGGGTGAAAATGCTTCGCACTTTCGTGCTCATCAGTGTACATTATGAAAATCAATTATTTTTGTCACTTCACATTTACATTTGTCGAGTACATCAATCAATATCAGACATAGTGGGAACACACCACGACAATTCTTGTCGTTCCCTTAGAAAATACTTTTTCTTATCTCCCTCTAACGACTGGAAGACTGTCTCATTAAAGTGATAACTCGCAAATCTAGCGGTAAGAGATATCCTTCCAAAAGGTTTAAAATGTAGATAATTGTTGGGAACTCATTTCCAACATAACTACTTAACAGTTTTGAAGACCCATCATAGTACGATGTGGAGTCGTAATGATACATATATAGTGCAACCAAAAATGCGTAAGAACACGAATGTCAGGCTTAAATCCAGTTACCAACTGGTACACAGAAAAGTTTGACTAATATTGGGTTCTAAAAAGAATTAAGTAAAGATGCGTTAATACTGCATATTCCCCAAGCAGTTAAAGGTAGGTTTGTACACATAACCATGCCTTAGGCACCATATGCAACCTTTAATGATAGCCTTTGCGAGACCATGGGGTATAGGATGCTCTGTATTGATCCTATTAAACATGCAATAACCATCAAGTCCTTTTGATATACACTCGCTAGCATTTACAAGGGGTGGTGAGCCCTTACATGTAAAATATATGCTAGTAGTTTTCAAACGCAAATTTCTTGGGAACTATAACTAGTCCAAAATGTCAAAAATCCACGAGATCCATAAGTCACTTTAATGGTCCGCATTCTGCATGGATATTTTTCTAAATATCACCTCGTTTTATTTGTAATATGGATTGTTTACCATTTGTATCTTAGGATGGTCTCGATCCTATTTTACTGAAGACTTTGTAAAAATGAGTGGTATGCTTTCTCATTTAAAAGCATAATGGGAAGGGCGGTTGTGCATCTAGTACTTTAGAAAACACTTATTGAGGGATATGCCATCACTTCGCATTCTGTCAATATTTTTCCCATTGTCTCGTCCACTCAAACACAGAGATGTACATATGATTCCTTTCAAAACGAAACATCATGTCACAACCAAAATGCCTTTATGGTTATGTCAAAGCTTGTATGAGTCAATTCCTAATATTTCATCGTCGGAGTCAATATGGATTCAATAATCCAAATACTATAGTGATTTACATTTCACTAGATTGACTCATTAGTTTCTCTAAGATATATTTACTTCCAAATATATTAGAGACTATAAAAGATGCAATCAATTGCATTCTCATCATTGTGAGTTTCCATATGATATCCACTTGCATGGATCTCTTTGGAATTTAACAAAGGTGATTAGCTCTCGGTACATATAGAGCTTTTTTGAATTAATCTTTGTTCCATCTTGGAAACAAAATTTAAGCAGTGCTTCGCTCGATGATCCAATCATCGTAGTCACATTATAAAGAATTAGTTAAAATAACTAGTGTATATTCCTTAAATTAGTGGGAGAGAAAACACTACAAGTTAGACATTAAGTCTTGAGAAATTTAATAAGTGGTGTGGCCTTATTTCGTAACAAAAGTGGGATTCAACTCAATTACTTTAGAGTGAATATATGTTACGTTTTCATCCAGATATATCTCTAGTGCTCTAGAGAATTTATGTCTCATGGGAATGATGTACTTTTCATCAATAAGCGTAGACATTGGATCTAGTTCAACTAAATAAGATAATCAATTGGCCAGGCAAAGTTCTTGCTGCCATTAGGTTGATGTGAAAATTGGTTGTTACTATGATACACACATTAAATTCTATATACCAACAACTATGACCAGGTGCATTTCCAACTCTTTTATTTATGATGGGAGCTAGAATTACATTTTAGCTGATTCCATATTCGGTTGATACTTGTGTGTTGGTTTTATTACTACCGAAGAGAAAAGTACATCTTTGTCTCATCACACATATGTCCCTCTGCACATATTTCATTATGCCAGCAAGTGGATTACATCCCACTGAACATTCAAATTTGAGAAAAAATATCAAGTATCCAATAATGGTGTTTAAGTACTTCTAAACCCAAAATGAATACATTGGAATCGAGTTGGTACAACCAATTAAAAAAAACAAAAACAAAACAGCATCCTACTATAGCCAATATCATATTCAAGATAACAAAATAACAATAAAACCAAAATTCTTAATGGTCGAGATCAACAGAGTTGACCGTTTATATAATGTGGACTTATCTTAAGAAAAAATAAACAAAACTAGGCATACTATGAAAGAAATAAATTATCCTAGCAAGTATTCAACGTAAAATCCAACATTATAGTTAAATACCTTAAACTTTGGTTCCATTGCATATACACAAAACCGGAACAACCTTGATCGCAAACAACCCATAAACCAAGATGAAACAGGACACCAGAAACAAGCTGGAACAGGACACCAGAAATAAGTTGGAACTGGACAGTCCTGGATCGGACCGAGTTGAGACTGGTTGGATCGGACGGAGTTGAGACTGTATTTTTTTCCTGGGATATGAACATGCTACCTCTTTTTCAGATATTCCCTAAAATCCACTAATTTCTCTTCCTTATCTTCTCGAGAAGACGAACAGACTACCCCACCAATCACAACAATAAAAAAAATAATTATGAAATGTAATGATCTTGCGAGTATCTGTATACATATGGTATCTTAGATAGGACATATCAGATTTCACCACAAATTTCACAGGGATTTATACATACAATAGCTCATATAGGACAAATCAAAAACAATAGGATCAAATCAATTTTCGTAAAAATAAAATCAATTGATTTAAGGTGTAACAACTACAACAATCATATATGAATAATACTATAAAAATTAAGCATCTGATTATTTAATGTTTAGTATAGGAAAGACTCAAATCAATTCTAGCGGATTTGATTTCAGGAAAAAATTAAAAATGTTAGTATAGAACATACTCAAATCAATTCTCACGGATTTGATTCTAGGAAAAATTAAAAACAAAGCCATGGGATAAAGCCCTACAACATATCATCATTAGTAGAATAATTTATATATTATTATTTTTAATTTTACATTTAATTAAATATTAGTATCATGGAAAATTAATAGAGTATTTATTGTGAAGTAGAATAATTTATATATTATCATTTAAAATTTGACATTTAACAAAATATTATCATGGCTAATTAATGGACTATTTATTATGAAGAATTATGGAACCTTAATGACATGATAATATTTGTCCATTAGATGCATTTCTAATCTCAATCACAACCATCAATTATGACAAACGATTACGTCCCTAGATTTATTTCTTTTGAGAAAAAAATCTGAACCGTCACTTACACAGGAAAAGTTATCCAAATTGTGCTTTGTATTCTTGATTATAATTAAGTAAAATACGCAAGTATATCAACTCAATAATACTTGATATTGATCTTATAGAGTTTCAGTTATTTCTGAAGCTATTATCAAGTACACACTTTGTTGTTGTATCGTCTCGATCTTGTATTCATAGTCAAGCACACAAGTGATCTTGTTGTCGTATTGTCTCGATATCGTATCCATAGATGATCACACAAAGTGTGAACCAAATTATTGTATTGTCTCGACTAAGTCCATAGACAATCACATTATGTAGAGGAGTTATAGGTGGATAATTAAAAGATTGTGGTGTATTTGGGTACCCTTAAGAGATGCTTCAACCTCAATAAAGACTTTTGATACCAATCTGTCTCTAACAAACAACTCTGTTTGATTTTCCTTTCAATATGTTTCAATATATGTTTGGAAACTTCTAGCACAAAGCTGCATTAGTACAATAAAATGCATCTTCCCGAACCCAATAGAACAAAATTGAGATAAATCATAAAATAAATCTTATTCAAAAGAAATAATCAAACCCAGAGCAGAAAAAAAAACCGTAGGGAGGAATAATAATGTTGTCGGATAGCGAAAATCAGATAAATAAAATCAGAAATCATATATATTCATGAGAACTTTAAAAAAAATCGTAAAAATGGTTGGATCTAGGATGTTTTCTCCCTCTCTAATTAAAAAAATAAATAAATATAAAGGAAACAAAAATTTTATTTTAAAACCTGGCGACATTGGGATATACCTAATGAGACAAAACCCATGTCATTTAGAAGTAAACCAGGCCACCCCTTAACCATGTATTTTTAAAATGGCTAATATACCCTTGTTTAATTAACACTAAAAAATCTGATTAGATTAATTAATTGAGTGGATTAAAATTTTGAAATTATGAATTCAGTAGATTTAAACTTTTGTCTTATGAGTTTGATCAACACTTTCAGTTCTGAAAATGTGAAAACTCGGCAAGGTCGACGATTGAATACGATGCTGACTAACTTTGGCCGGCAAAGTCTACGAATGAAGAAAATGCCGACCATCTTAGGCCTACAAGGTCTATGAATGAAGAAGATGACGACTCTATTATTTTTGACACACATGAGACTGTTGTAAATGCTCCACTAGTCGGCATCTTATTAATTTCTTACCTTGCTGGCTATCTTATAGTCGGCTATAAATATTTTTTACAATGTCATATAGTCGGCATATAAATATTTCTTACCCTGTCGTCTAACTAATAGCCGGCACACAATAAATTTGTAACATTTCCGGCTTTTCAATAGTCGGCGTTGTAACCTTGCCGACCTTTAGTTATATCCAACAAAAAACAGAATATGAGAAGATGTAATTCACTTTATTCATGCAATTTTTGTTACTACATTGATTGAATCATAAAATCTAACTCCTTGTTGTTGGAATAATGAATGCACTTAGTATGTGCATCAAGCCTTTGAACCCCTCGGCGACCCTAGTAGACGAGTTATAATCTTGTGAGGGTTTACATAAAGATCTACCCACAAGACCCACACAAAAACTTCTAAAACCATCAATCTTCATCGGAGGAATCCCAGACCGATCCACGCTCCATGAAGTCTGGGGCATTACTCCGGGATTTTGGATACCATGAATTGATAGCTTGCATCGAATGAGAATACTTCCCCATTTTCCTCCAAGTAGCGCACTTTGACGACTTCATGCTACAAAAACAAAACACAAACTTACTTTGTTAGTGGTGTTTAGTAGGAAGATCAAACAACATGGATTATGTAAAATAAACCACAAAAATACTTACAAATTATTGTTCAATGGAGTAGCTAAAGTGGGTAGCGTTCAAAATCCATTTTTGGATAGCTAAAAAAGCAAGTATTACATTTTCGATGACTAGGTGTCTATCATGGATTTGTTGACACTTTTTTTATTAGGATTCCCAAACTCTTGCCTATATTTGTTGTATATCCTTGCCCAAAAGGTTACGACATACACCCTTACGAAGGACTGATTTGTAACTCGAGTTTCCGCATACCATGCTTTGGTGATGGATAGATCTTCATTTGAATCAAATGATACCATTGTTGTATGTAGAGGTATTGGGAGAGTTAGATGGAGTATATGATGATATGAGCATCGGAGAGTATATGCAAATAGGTGTGTGTTGTTTTGTAGAGAGAACTAGTGTATTTATAGGATGGTGCCCAAATTTGGCCGTTATAGTAGTCAATCAATGCAGTTGTACTTGTAAAAATTTGAATTTTGAACTCGTCGGTGAGGTTTTTGTTTCCCCAATATGCCAACTAACATACCGTCGGCACGATCGTAATTTTCTTACCATGCCGGCTATAAAATTTTCATATACAGAAAACGTCATATTCAGTTGCATACCGCCGACAAGGTATTTGTTTAATACAATGCCGACGAACAGACCGTCGACAGGGTCTTAATTTTTTACCCTGCCGACTTTATGATTTTTGTAACTTAGGAGAAGCTCATTTTCTATTACATATAGTCGGCACGGTATTTGGTCATTAGAGTGTCGGTTGCTATTTAGTCGTCAAGGTCGTAATTTTATTACCATGCCGACCCTGATAACTGTACCAATTATTCTATCAGGGCCGGAAGTCTGCCAGTTCACAACCTTGTCGGCCCTAACTTAGTCGGCACCGTAACTTAACAAAACATTCACTCAATACCCCGCTGGATGAACCATTGAAACTTAACATAGCTAAACATAAAAACTATAAATCCAACATTCGTCCAAAATAAGGAAATGTATGTCCCATAAAAAAGGGTCGGCCCTGGAATCAGCTGGTTTAGTGATAACTCGCTTCGATCTTTCGGTTGCAGTTTCAGTTGCATCTTCAGTTTGTTGATCATTACCTGTTTTTTATCCACCTTCTTCTTCTTCTTCCTCTTCAACAATTTCACCATCTTTATTTTTATCTTTATCTCCATCATTGTTATCACCATCACCATTACATCCTCCAACAAGTTGCATGTGTTGATCATCATTATCATGCTCATCATCTCCTCCAGCAGCCGGAGTTCTTTCAACACCATCATGATCATTACCTCTTCTACCAGATGGATATGATTGGTCTTCATCTGGAGTTTCATCTGAATCACCTGGTTCCGTTGGTGGTTGAGAATCATTCCGCTCACGTATCTTGAGCGTTCCCGGCTCAACTAATTCCCCTCGATATGTTGCAGTTAAGAGTTTGTCACCAACACGAGGAGGTCTTGAAGGAGGAGTAACATTTTTCTTCTTTCCCTTTTGCAACCTAAATAAGAACAATTAACAAAAAATTCAACAGGCGACATGGTCGACAACTATAATCTTTGTCGGCTAAACAATAGTCGGCAGGGACGATAATCCATGCCGACTAAACAATAGTCGGCAGGGTCTTATTCAACTAACGTGCCGGCTTATAACAATTCTGAACACAATAGATACAAGAATTTTTTGCTACATATAGTCGGCAGGGTCTATAACCCATACAATGCCTGCTAAAATGCAGCCGACAGGGTGGTATTCAAATACCATGCTTACCTTATGACTTTAAGCATCAGGAAACACCAATATTTTTCAAAACACGCCGCCAGCAGGGTAAAAAATTATAACCCCACGACTGTATAAAATATAATATCGCCGACAAGGTATTAAGGTTGAATACCTTACCGACCCTATAAAAAGCAGTTACAGATATTAAACATCCGACATGATATTCAACCTAAGAGCTTGCCGACTAATCCTAAATATGAAAAGCTGGTAGGGTCGTGAATCAGAGACCTCGCCGGCTGAATAACTGCAGATTCACAAATTTGATTTTTCTAACCTAATTTGACATGCAAACATAAAATTGAAGTATTAGAGTGAGTTTAAGTAGGCCTTTACTTTCTCAATCGCGCCATTTCTTCGGTTTCAGCGGCATTGATTTCTTCTTCTTCAACGATTTTTTTACTCAGTTTTTGTTGAACTAAATTTGCAATTCTAGGATTACATTCATTGGGTTTTCTATTTATTCTTTTCATACGACTAGTCCTCGGCGGCGGCTCTATGTTTGAAGATTAATCACGAATTAATCGACGAGTTTTCAATGCTGGTGTGATGGAGAAGCCGGTATGATATGATGGAGGAGAAGAAGAAGAGAAGAAGATGAAATGAAAAAATAAAATCCGATTAGGGCAATAAGATAAGGGTATTTTTGTAACTTTGCCCATCTTAACACCCCTAACAATTCAAATGAGTCCCTTTAAAATTGGATATACCCCAATCTCGTCGGGTATTTTCATTCGACTTAGGGATTTGGCATGATGAGTATTTCCATGCCTGACTGAAATGGATACAAGTCCGGAGGAATCGCAAATTGTGAGTCATGTCGGGTCAAAATAAACGGTGGATCCTGAGTCGGATTCAAACAAACGTGCTGATCGGTACCATCCTCAGCGGGTTACCCAATCTCGGGAAATGAATATAAATCACAGTACCAAGGGTCAGTTTATGGCGGGAATTTATCATTAATCAGCAAAAAGAACAGAAGAGATGATCGAAGAAGACGACACCCTAGTGATAGACGATGATTTTCTCTCACAAATCGATGAGTTAGAAGCTAAAGCTTTATCATCAAAGAGGAAGAATATCACCAATTATGATGAACAAGGAGAAAGATCCATGTCAAATGATTTTCTCTCACAAATCGATGAAGCAGAAGCTAAAGCTTTATCATCAAAGAGGAAGAATATCACCAATTATGATGAACAAGGAGAAAGATCCATGTCAAAGAAGGTTGTAGTTAGAGAAGAAGGTGCGTATTTTGCTGCCCTAAAAGGAAATCTCGATTATCTCAACACCAAAAATACCAAAGGAACAGCGAATTTTTCGTCTACTACTGGTTTAGATGGTGGTAATGCTTGCTTCAAATGTGGACAATTAGGGCATTGGTCTCGTGATTGTAGTACTGCTACCGGAACACGAGTAGGCGGAGAAAATAACTCTTCAAATGATAATCTGGTTGAGAAATCTTGTCCCTGTGGTTCTGGAACTTGCTTAATTCTTACTGCTAATACTGTGAAAAATCCAGGTCGCAAGTTTTACAAGTGCCCTGTTAGACAGGTAACTAGGGGTTTTCTTCTTTTTGTCTTTCTGTGATTTGATTGTTTTCTTGGATGCATCAGAAATTTATTGATGATCTTAATTTTATAGATTCGTTTATTGGGAATGTATCGGTTAGAACTTGGAAACTGTTTATAGAATCTGTGACACTGAAATCTCATTTTGGTAGTTCACTTTTACCCAAGTATTTCATCTTCTATTTTCTTGATTCCGTAAATTTTCAAAAGATGAAAGGGAATTGTAGGTTTTATTAGTTTGTGTATCAACTTGTGTATGTTGTTGCTTGTTTGTATCTTCTCCCTTTACATGTTGCACTACCCAATGAGGAATTCAGCATACATATATCTCTGTGTTGCTTTGATTATATTTTCATTCAAGTATGTTCAATGACATTTTGATGGACCAGGAAAATGGAGGCTGTGGATTTTTTGAGTGGTGTGACAATTCGTCAGCAACTCCTACGTCTAGCTACTCTAGTAGGGTCCATGAGTCTGCGTCAAATACTTCAGTTGCTGACCTTCCATGCCCATGCGGTGCTGGTTCCTGCTTAGTTCTGACAGCAAAGACTGGAAATAATGTTGGCCAGCAGTTCTATCGTTGTCCTAATCAGGTATATGAAGTGTATAACTCTAAACCTCTGGTGTACTCCGGGAGTAGATGGTCTCCTCTAGGAGCTAGTATTACATGATTTGTGTTTCATGTTGCACATTACTGTTTACCATATCATATTTAATTGCTTTCCTTGTCTTTTGATTTATGACCTGTCAAATTGGTTGATGCATCCAAACCACCAGTTTAAAAATCTCGGTTTGATGTTCCATTAAAAACATTAGGGTCAATTCTGGAAAATGCTGATACCAAGTTACTAACTAGCCAAAATGAATTCTCGTAAGTTTCACAACCAAAACATTCCGAGATACTCTATTTTTTTATGCTTGGACATTTTGTTCAAGAATTAGTTGCATAAGGTTAAAAGTAAAAGAAGGAAAGAATTCATGCTTAGTTTATGATAAGACTTCTTCTAAAAATATGAATAAACTTTGTAGCAAGCCTGTCAAATGTTATTTAAGACAAAATGGAAATGAAGTATAGTAAATAGGAAAAAACCTTAGAAATAGATCCATGTACTTGTAAGCTCCTGGGTGTCTTTAAGCTCCTGGGTGTCTTTAAGCTTTTGCTTATCTAGTTTATGAACAAATCATGAACCCTGAATGAACAAAGGTGAAGCAGCCTTTCATTTAGTCTATATAGATAGCGGGACTCTTACTGTGTATGCATGGCATTAGAAAATCTATAAATTAGAGTAACACAGCTCCCTGTCTCTCTCTAAATTGTTGCACAGTAATTTGTTATTTCTTTTTTGTAATTTGTATGGTCACTTATTTTGTACTAATTATATACCTCTTTTCTTAGATGCAAATAGATGCAGAAACACCACAGCTTCTGCATTTGTCAAATACCTGACTAGATACAAAACTCATGGCTTTTTAATATGTGTAAAGTAGCAATTACTGTAACATGTTTCTATACCTATTTATGGGCATCTCTGATTGTCTGTGAAGATATAATTTGCATGCACAGTCTCTTTCTCGTTGATGGCATCATCTTGGTATTCCTTATTAATGGTTCGCATAATATTACTTCGTAATATGTACTCCAAATCTTTTCAATAGGTAAGTCAGTGCGGTTTTTTCAAATGGTGTAACCAGCAGAATATAGCAATAGGTCAGCGCACAAGTTACTTAGACAATGCAAACAGCAAAAGCTACAGTGGAGCAAGTGGTCAGAGTTCATTCAGTGCAGGAAGGAGTAATGCTTCATCAGCAGCATCTTACAGTTGTAACCAAACTGCAAGCAACAAAAGCTATAGCGCTGCAAGTGGTCAGAGTCCAGTTCGCTCTTCATTCAATGTAGGGAGGAATTCTGCTTCATCAGCAACATCTTATACTTATAACCAAACAAGTAACTTAGACACTGCAAACAGCAAAAACTTCAGTGGATCAAGTGATATTTGTTTTAAATGTGGACTGGATGGTCACTGGGCCAAGGATTGCCCTGCCAAGCCTTCTGTTATCGTGGGAGGGAATTCATTAGGATCGTGCTACAAATGTGGTGGGTCTGGTCATTGGGCTAAAGATTGCACTGGTCAAGATGTTAAAAACGGTAATGGTAGTAGAAGCGGTCCAGCTTCATATATTTCTTATCGTTAAGAAATTTTATTTGACAGGCTGCTCTAACCAAGTTGTATATGCAGTAGATGGGATTTTAAAATGAATGACTGACTGACTGTTGCTCATCTCATTCAGTAGTGTCGTATGAGACTTTACTCTCTTTATGTTTTTTAAATCATATTTTGATTAGCGGTAGCCCACGAAAGCTGAAGATGGTGTAGGGCATGTTTTGTATCAAACCTTTGAAGTTGATAGCTTTGGAGTTTATTCATTTATATTGATTGCAATTGCAGTAGCGTCACTGATACTTGGTGTGTTTTTTGTTTATATATTGCTTTCTTTTTTTGTACATCGACTATCAACCCCAACAAGATTGTTTCTTGAGCGATTAAAACAGTTTTAATGATTGATTACCCTTACTAATTGAAGATGTTCCTTCTGAAACATCACATTTAAGTTGCTAAATGTTCCTTGCTGGAAATAAATGGATAGTATTACATGGTTGAAAGATATTTAGCTGCAGCAATTCTGTGCTAGTTGTCTGTAATGGCACCAGTGTATTATTCATCGTCAAATAAGGTCAATAATGTCAAAATTAGTCTTAGAGAAGAGAAAGAGAGTGGAGGAGAGAGTTCCATCAAAGAAGCTAATTGTCAAACTTAGATATGTAACCCATTCTAAGCAAATTTCATAATTTCAGCCCAAGAAAACAAAACAAACAAATTTCATTAATAATGAAGGGGACAGATACCTTGCAACCACCACTTGCCAATCTCGACGGTTGAACCCACTTACCATATTGATCCTGTGGTTGAAACTTATTCTTCAGCATCTGTACATGACGCAATACACTAGGTAGCTTACACGAATTCATATATATTCCTCATGAAAAGGTGTAATTTTTGAAAAAACCATGATTTATCCGTTCTTCTTTTTTATAGACTTGCTTATCCAAAGAATATTAATACCGACAGAGGGAGAGGGGGTGGGGGGTGGGGGAAAGAAAGCAATCATCTTCATCATCTAACCAAGGTCAGCTCTCTAATCTCCAAATCTTAAACTTGGGTTTCTCTTTTTCAACTTGTCTATGTTTAAATTTCATCATTTCTATCATTTTCTCTGAAGCTTCAGAATGTATCCTTATGTTTTTTCTTCTGTTACTTTTATCTGTATTTTCTGTTTGTCTGGGTTTAAAATATGAATGATAGAAAAAATCTTTACTTTATTTTTGTTTCTTTTTCCAAAATTGGATTGAATGTTGGTTGCCTGATAGTGAATCCTCGAATAGCCTTTTCACAATGGAAAAAGAAAGGCAAAAGGTAGGCAGTGTCTTTAGGTGTGAAGAACTATAAAGGAGAATATAATCTGTCTCTAGAGTATCTTTGGAATTTCTTTTTCATTTTGTTATCTTGGGAGTGGGGAAATGTTGATTTCTTTCGTATTTTGTATGCAGCTGAAAACCTGTGTTTTTGTTGAGCAAGTAGAGAATGGAAGAATGATACAGACAGAATTCAGGGAATAGACTGAATATTTTTGTATTCAGTGTTAAAGATGCAGCGTGTTCGAGTTTCAGCACACCAAGCTCCTGTGCAGAAACTAGGGGATTCCCAAATCACATTATCTCCCAAGTTTAGGTTAGCAGCGTGGCAATCCTCTTCCTTGTTAAGCCAAACATCAGTATCAGAATTCTCACCATGTATAGAACCCTTAATTCCTGGTCTTCCTGATGATATTGCACTTAACTGCCTTCTTCGAGTTCCAGTTGCAAGTCACTCGTCCTGCAGAGCTGTTTGCAAGAGTTGGCATCTGCTTCTAGGAAGTAAAGAACGATTCTTTACACAAAGAAAGGAGTTGGGTTTTCAAGATCCCTGGCTCTTTGTATTCGCCTTCCATAAATGCACTGGAAAGATTCGATGGGAAGTTCTAGACCTTACAAGTTTTTCTTGGCACCCAATTCCACCAATGCCAAGCAAGGACCGGGACTGTCCTCATGGGCTGAGATGTATCTCTATCCCCTTTGAAGGAACTCTCTTTGTTTGTGGTGGTATGACTTCTGATATGGATCGTCCTCTTGATTTGGTCGTAAAGTACGAAATACATAAAAATCGTTGGAGTGTGATGAACCCAATGCTCACAGCCAGATCGACTTTTGCAAGTGGAGTTATAGATGGATGTGTTTATGTTGCTGGAGGGAACAGTGCCGATCTACTTGAGCTCAATTCAGCGGAGGTTTTAGACCCTACTGCCGGCCAGTGGCGTCCCATTGCAAATATGGGAGCTCATATGGCGTCTTATGATGCAACAGTTCTAAATGGCAAGCTTTTGGTTACTGAAGGTTGGCTTTGGCCCTTCCTATTCTCTCCTAGAGGTCAAGTGTATGACCCCAAATCTGACAGGTGGGAAACTATGGCTGCCGGATTAAGAGAAGGTTGGACAGGTTCAGGTGTTGTTGTTGATGGGCATCTGTTTGTAGTTTCGGAGCATGAGAGGATGAAGTTAAAAGTATATGTGATGGAGACTGATTCTTGGGAAACAGTACCCGGCGCACCAGTACCTGAACAGATATGTAAGCCGTTTTCTGTAAATTCTGAAGGTCGCATTATTTATATTGTCGGTTGTAATCTACATGTTGCTATTGGCCACTTAACAAGGTTGAAGGAAAAAACTAATCAGAAATACTTCGTTCAGTGGCAAGTGGTGGATGCACCTAAAGATTTCTGTGACCTAAAACCGTTAAGCTCAGGTTCTTATCGCCTAGCATTTGATTGTTATTCTTCAACAAATATTTATCCTTCAATTACTGTTTGAATGATCCGGATTGTTTTTGTTTGATGAGCAATGGTCCAGATTATTAAACTAGGAAGACTGTGAGAGCTGTCCCTTCTAGTTGTAATATTAGTAGGATTTCAGTCTGTTATGCATCAACAAAGAAATATAACCTCAAATGGATTTCCAACCTTCAGAGTTTTTCCATACCATTACAAAATTCTTCTGTAGTTTCCATTTCAGTCTGGTTGTACTAGGTACAACCAGTACAAGAAAGAAACAGATAAGTTCTTCCTTGTTCAGTCAGCTGAGGCTCTGAGCCATATCTAAGATCACCCTGGTAGTATAGGGAAAAAAAATCGCAAGTTCAGAGCTAAGGGTGCAGAGTTGAGTTCAGAAATCCCCCAAGTTGAGTTTGAAAGTGCTACGGACAAGGCTTTTAAGTACCATACCAGCATACCACCAATTCAGGCACCAGATCAAATCCCGCAGGTTATTGCCAAGGGCCGAAGTTGAATACTGATAATCAAGCATGAGGATAAATTGTCCCAGGTCCACACCCTTCCATTTGTCCATTTGAAAATGTCAATCATGTTGATATCGATCACTTAATAAATGATGCCCTACCTTGCAACTGCCATGATAATTTACCATTCATTGTAAATTTTCTTCAAATTCTTTTGACCTCGAAAACCATCATACTAACATGGAAAACTTATGGGAATTGCAAGGAGAAAATATATGTTACAGCTTACAGATGCAAACGTCGTCAACCCAAATTCTAGGCACACATTCCTGTACAATGATGATATCTGGTAAATATTGAAAGATGGTGGTAGACTTCCCTCCTATGTCATTTACAGGGAAACAGATAACAAGAGGAAGAAAAATGGAAAAAAGAAAAAGAAAAATAAAAAAAGGAAAAGAAAAGAGTCTTAAAGCCACAATCATGCAAGGTAGTTGTATATCTGGGGATTATTCTTGTCTCTCTCTAGGTACTCCCTGTCAATGAGACTTTCAATCCTTTTTTTCAAATCAACTGGCTTTATTGGGAATTTCAGCTGTTTCAACCACACAAAAAACAATTCTCAGTCTCTTCCCCGACCAACCCGATTGTGAAATTCAGATTAAAAAAAAAAAACGAATAAGAGATGTTAATAATATTGATCTTAGTTACCTGCTGGAAGAGCTCAGTTATCAGGAGTGTGTGGCTTAGCACTTTCCTTGTCTTCATTATACGAACAATAGCTGCATCGACCTGCAGCAAACAAAGTATAAGTACATTTGATGGTTATAACATAATAACAACCATTTACACGAGTGACATCGTTAATCGGTCTAACAACGAGTGTGCGGGTCTAACAAAAAGTGTGCTTGGAGTTATCAGTAGACTGAATTTTCGGAATGATGATTGCTCACATTCCAAACCTTTAACCATCCAGCTCTAAGGTTCGAGAAGCCATTGCTTAAAAAATGTTCATTGGTTATGATAATGTGACTTCCTGCGAATGAGTTTTATGCGATGCACATATATCTCCAAAAATAATAAACTTGAATATTCCCTTCTGGTTCCACGTAAGAAATATAAACATTTAAGCCGGTGATTTTTTTTTATGCAAGTTGAAAGGGCTCGATACTGGAAGTCGATGAGATTATGCAAGTCAAGATGAAACGCGGAAGAAAAAAAAACAACAAATGATCAACCTGATACTGACGATCCTGAAATACTCTTTCAGTAGTGCTTGTGTTCTCTTCTACTGTCTCCTTCATCTGAATTGCATTTACCTGTTCCATCAAGAGTTAGTAATGTCAGTTATGTTTTGGTTCTTCAAGCCTGGTAACCTTTGTTCAATATGAAGACAGAAGGCACACCTTGATGCGGTATAGAGGTGCGGAAAACTCTTCATGGAAAACAAAAGAATCACCATCTTCCACATCCCTCCCTTTAGGAAACTGTAAGCACCGCAGATCTCACATTTATCAGTCAAAGAAAATGAATTCCAAGTTATATACTGTGTCAAATGGATTCAACCCACCTTCTGGAGTACGCGAACTTTTCCACAAGCAAGTGACTGCAGAGTTCTTCTCAGCTCCTTATCCTCGATACCCGTTGAATCCTTGATATCTTGGAAACTAAGTTTTTGGGCATCGTTAAACAGCATCAAAACAACAGTCTGGAAGAAAGTAACCACACAAGAGACAAAGAAAAAACGGTCAACTAGTGCACAAGACAAAAAGATGATAAGAAAATGGAAACTAACGACTATCGGATTATAAAAACTGTACATACCTGGAACAGAGAAACTGACAGCTCCTTTTTACCCTTCGGAAAATTTGCCTTGAGTACACAATGACCTAGTGAGTTCTGCCACATCAAGCGCCTTCCGCTATACTTGCTCAGATAGAACTCTTTGAAAATATCCTGTTTCATCAAGAAATGATGTAATGACTTGAAAAATCATCTAAATAAAAAACCGGAAAACATATCTGCGCAAGTGACAGTAACCTGATAGACATTCAGTTCGTGAGGAAGTCGGACATCCATTGGTGGATATGTTGGCCAGTACCTGCAAACCAGCCATAAAAACACCAAATCAATATCTTCAAGGAGTTCAAGTGCTGCTGATGCATAGAAATACAACCAGAAAAATGAGCTATAGCAACTTTAACCCACCCAGTTGTTAATACGTGGACGCTCAACTCAATACCCGATGGTAGTTTTGTCCTAGCTTGGGATGATTGTTTGAAGGACTCATTTATCTCCTTTGATAATTCAATATCCTGCAAAAGTATTGAAGTAAATCTTAAATAAGAAATGGGTCATGAAGGAAGTGACACGAGAGAAAATACGAGATTCTGTAGATGCATAACATAAGTTCACATATAACATATTTCCGCTGGAAGGCGAGCTAGGCACTCTCCTAGGCGCACGGGCTAGCTAATAGAACGCCCAAGGCGCGCAAAAATGTGAGCCATAATTATTTTTTATTTTTTCTGGCCGCCTTAGGCACACCTAGGTGCTGGGCGAGGAGAGGTGAAGGGCTTGGCGCCTCGCCTCGCCCAGCTCCTCACACAACATAGATCTATCGCGTTGAAAGTATGATGTCATCCTTCCTCCATGTCTTATCCTAATATACACGCATCCTCTTTCTTAGGACAATCTCAACCTCTAAGAGTGTGTAAGGTAGAGGGCATCTTCAGTCTTTTCTCCTCTATCCATATTTACTCAATATTCCACCAGATCCAAGTTCCCAAAAGGTAAGTTCCAAGCCGCACCCGATGTTCTCGCCACACAGAAAAGACGTCTAGTCTTCCTCCATTGAGCAACCATGCACATCTATTTGGACGCAGAAGGATGACATAAACCTAATCTTTTGAAGTATAACTAAACAACCATAAAACTCATATAGCTCAACTAAATCCATTATTGCAAGCGAGCCATGTTCAGCAGTGAGGTGAGGTGTGCCAATAGCAAGTACAACAATATCATGGAAAGATGAGGAGTTCCACAGAGAAAATTGTGTGAAGTACTAGTATGTTGACCTTGCAGCAGAAGAACCCAACAATTACCACCTTAGGAGACGGGATATACTCACTGAGAATTTAACTAATAAGATGCAACAAGCAACAGACACCTCACCTTAAACATTCCTTCAAGTTTATTCGTGAACTGACTCCCACATTCGGTCTTCAGCTGAATAGGAGCCAGAACATGTTAATATGATATCACAAACAACAAATTCACATAAGAAAACGGTTAGCTACACAAAATTGTATTTCACCTTTGAAATCATGGACTTCTCTGCATCGATGGAGGCACTCTTTCCTAACAATAGCCTCTTAGCAAGATCCTTTTTGTAGAATGCTTCAAACACATCCTTGCCCTAGAAAATCCACATAAGAAACAAAACCAACCTATGACTCTCCGAAAGTAAACTACGATATACTGAAAACAAATGTTAAATAAAGCAAATAAAGATACAGCAATGGATTTTATCATCTCACAGTTCTCGCAAGTAATGCATTTGTCAAATTACTCATATAGACAGTCAACTTACTTGTATAAATCTGAATAGAACCAGAATTTTATCAAGTATTCCTTCTAACTCCTCTTCAGAAGCACCCTTATTACCAGCGCGAAGCTTCTCATCCAGAAACTTTGCAATCAACTCAGCGGGTCGGTTCTATCAAGAGAGCAAAATATGATTAACTTGGGTCAAAAGACTCACAACAAATACAGACAGCCCTGACATCTGATGATGACACTGTAAGAAATACAAGAACTATGACTCTGCTGTAATTGAACTTATCTAAAAAGAAGAACATCAACAATTGGTTATAACTACCTTTGTATTTCATGGAAATTGGTTGATAAGTAGTTCCCAAACAAAATAGGTTACGTGCCATGATAATATTAAAAAACTAATGTGGTTGCCAAATCAAAACGTTGTAAAATGCTAATCTCCTGCACTAAATTCATCAACACCAGGAAAATTCTAAAGAGAATTCCCAATTATAGTTGAATTCAAAATTAAGATAGACTGCAGAAATTTAAGATGGCATAGTATTACATAAGAATTCCGTCTATACCCCAAACCTACTTGATGCGATAGAGATAGAAGGAGTCACACAGACCGGTAGATCCTTTATTAATTGACAGGGAAAAAAAATGTGAGACAACATGGTTATACTAAATTAACTAGAATGTTAAATCCAAAGGTCCGATAATGCCCATAAAACTCGGTGGATCAAAAGTGCAACTAGTATCTAGAGTAAGGAATGTAAAGTTTACTGAAAATAAAGCAAACAAGTTTAAGTTGTAACCATTTCTAACAAAACCATCAAAGACCACAAACTATGCAACAACTACGTCCCACTTTGATTGCCATCACACTGGCACTTTTGTTCGAAATTTGTGCACACTTTTCAGCAGGTACTTTCACAAAGTAATGCTAGCATATCGTGTGTGGTTTAAGGCTATATCATTCTAAGCCAATCTAAAAGGTACGTATTATAATTAGAAGCGAAGCACATAAACACTGAGACAAGACAAGTGTGTAAGTTCCCACGTGCTTAATTTTTCTGGCTCATCATGCGCGGCACTGATTCCAGGAATATGTATCATAGTTATCTAGCACATATATCATATCCACAGTTCAATAACATTACGCAAATAAGACTTAAGATGTTGGAAACAGAAACAACTTGCAATGTCAAAATAACACCATATATTTTCTTTTTTGACAAAATACATTCAAATCGCTTCCAATATAAAAAAGAACTTCCAATACAAAATATTTGATAAAAGTATACTGGTGGATTCTTCTTATATTCCAGACAAATGAAACAAAGACATGTTTCACGAACTATTAAATAACCAGATATATTCGTCAGACATTTCATGACAGGCGTTAAGATTTATGCTTCATCATAAAATTATATGGCTAATGGTCTTGAACAGTCAAGATAAGCATCTATTTACGAGTGGGTTTCACACTAAATATTGCTAATATTTAGTGCAGTTAAGATAAGCATCTATTAACGAGTGGATTTCATACTAAGCATTACATACTACTAGGTGTCAAATAGTCCTGATTCTCAGAGAGGACAGGTGATTTAGTTTTACTATTTCAGACTTGAGTTAATTTTATTTTCACTTAATTTACTTTTTAATTTGTTGACATTATCAAAAAAAATACTAAGCATTCCGATCGAATAACCGCTGTTCACTGCAAGCCTAAAAAAACACGCTTCATCATTGTTCTTTCTAGGCCCTCATTGAAGTTGTTTCTCCAGAAGTTTATTTACCAGAAATCCTTAGATAAGTCTAATGTTAATTAAAAGGTCAAAAAAAGAAATAAATGCTATAATAATTAGGTTTTGCTAATTGAGCAAGACTTGATGTAGTGCAGCAAAACATAAAAAATTCAAGAAATTTGAGCTAGAAAAACTGGTATGTAATATGATATGATAGACTTGCTTCGAACAAAAAGAAATGAAGATTGCAACTAGACCAGAAGCGAAAATTATGTGTACAGAAGAAAATCATGCCAACCTGACGAAGATTAATGAGATGTTCAAACGCATCTTTAATTGTGTTAGAAAATGTTTCGTTCTTAGAGAAACTTTCTTCCCATATCATATCGAGAGACGCTTTAAAACTTAGAAGAGAGGAGACCAAATCTTTGTCTTTCTCCTCATCCATGACAAAGTTCTGCCCAGAAACACGGATGTGTGAACTCAAGGCCTGTCTTAGGGATTCAAATGCATTAACCCGTGAAAATAGCGCATACATCCTTCGAAGATCCTCGACGCGATTCCCATCCATAAGCATTGTGAAACCCTATTCAGATCATAAAGCATTGTTTATAATAAGCCAGTGACACGAGAACCAGACTAACATAAGAAGACAGTGAGAAGATACTAGAATGCCAATCAAAAATCAGACCTTATCGAGAATTGCAGATATATGACGCTCGAGAAGTTGTCTTTCCGTAGTTGCTATTAGTGGCTTCCTTGTACCAGCATCCAGGTATAGTAAGCATCTTTCATGTTCTTCATGCAACCTTAACTGCAAGAATAATGTACAAGTCATAAAACTGTAAGCAATTGATCTTACAAGATTATAAATTACAGAAATAATGTAGTGGTAAGAATTGGATATCATCAGATATAACAGAAAGGGAAACCACAATTTTGCACCTCCACATGCTTAAGATAATCTGGAACGTCCGACTGCTGCATGTATTTTGCACCTTCTGAAGCATAAAATTCAGATGTACCCACAAGAAATGGTTTCTCAAAGCTCTCTGAGTAGATTCCTAGTGCATTAAACATCTTCAAGAGATGATTAACAAGAGTTCTGTCAATAGCTTCACCTAATCTGCCCAAATAAACCAGTGCTGCCGCATGTTAGAAAACTATTTGAAAAAGGGCCTTTCTATGATCCTACCAAGGAAAGAAAGATTCTAAGTCATAAGACTTTCTTAATATAAGCCCTAAAACTACTTAATATATTTCGATGATCAAGAGAAGATAAGGAACATTATATAGTGTTCTCAGAAAAGGGGATCTTATCAGAATAAGGAAAGTAAAATTACTTAACACATGTTAACATATCTTGATTATCTAGATTGCAGATCCAAAATATCTAGCTTAGCCTCTTGCATAACCACTTGAATTCTTAAATATTTAACAAGTACCTTTCCCTTTCGATCAATCTTAAAAGACCCGTGACTGTTTTATGCCCTACTTCTGGTAACAAAGATAAATGTTTGCAAAATAGCTGCAGCCCCATGTCCCACAATGAACGCACATTTGGTGTTTGTTTGACATATGTTCTGTCCAGATACAAGGCTATGCCACGAATCATTAACATTTGGTCGCAAAGATCTTGCCAACATTTCTCCACGAGAGACAGGAATACCACCAAATCAGGACTCTGGCCAACCAAATTTTTCAGTGCCGTGGAAATGTGTGCTTCACATTCCTTCTCGATTTTTTTATAGAGATTTCCGCCCATCTTGTGCTCACACAGATTGCAAACAGCCTATTCAGTGCAAACAAGACAATTGCAATTTATAAAAGCCAAATCATACATTAGAATTTTGAAAATGAACTCAAAGTCCGAACAAAATGGGAAAATATGATGATAAGACTTACCTGATAAAGCTTTTCTGAGTCACAGGGGTCTGGTTGCTTTAGGAATATAGCACTAATAGCAGACTTCAGTGTTCCCCATGTATTTTCTTCAAAATTTGTTGGCAGCTTTGGTTTTTCTACATGGCACCAAAAGAAGATGGCAAGTTCACCATTTTAGACATCATTAGGTCAATACTTTAAGATGATGGTGTTTATAACTTTTGAAACAAAAAAAATTATATTGGAAAAAATACGGACGGCCAATTAGATTTTATGATAAGTTCTAAGTCTGCTCATTCACAGCCACAGAGACTAGCAATATATACAGCATTTCAGCCCAAGTAACCAACATAGTCGAAATACATACTGTAAAACAAAATATTTCTTTGATCAATAGCACAGTAATTACCCACTTACAGCAAAGAGATGCTACCAAAAAAAAAATTAGCGCCTGAGAGAAGATATGGATTTAGGCAAGAAGGAGGGTCAAAGTCACGTGACCCGCATACTGAGATAACCTAATTGACCTACTTATTA
Source organism: Papaver somniferum (assembly GCF_003573695.1). Taxonomy (NCBI): domain Eukaryota; kingdom Viridiplantae; phylum Streptophyta; class Magnoliopsida; order Ranunculales; family Papaveraceae; genus Papaver; species Papaver somniferum. The sequence continues at coordinate 38,647,635 of NC_039363.1, forward strand.
ATTTGAATGAAACCTAACTTTTTTCACAAGGCTATGCATCAAACATAACCAAGTTCGATTAGATAGGATTCAAATACTATTTCAAGTTAACTAACTGATGCCTAAGTACTTCCAATTCAATAGCATAACTGGAACTGCAAGTATCTGTCTGTCACGTGTATCTGTACTGTTAGTTTTCAATTTTCGCCTTATAAAGCAAGTATTTGTCTGTGGCAAGTGGTAAGGATATTTATAAATCAAACTGCTTTGACTTTTGGGTGTATAGCTTTTTTAAAAGACGCCACTGTACTCGCAAAATAGCAGGTACCTGTGGCAGCATTTGCGGTGCAGTAGCTATATTTAAATATTTGAAGATTAGTTAGTATGAGGAGCCAAAATCGTAGACAAAAACAGAACCCTCTACGTGATACTGGAGCTACAAAAGATTCAGAACCTACAATTATACCCCCCTTGACAATTGGCTCCCTAGAACACCTGTAAGAGACATTTACTGATTAAAACCCTCATATTTTCTCTGCACTCTTTCCCTTTTTCAGCTTGGGTACTGGCATTTCTGCGTGGATCGTTGGCAAACTACTGTACTTACGGTAGGATTAATTAGAGGAGAGAAAGAAACAATTGTAGGAGAAACGCAACGCAACCAGAGTTTCAATTGAGCAAATAGACCCAAAATTGAGAAAGGATAACCTAAACCCTGAGAACTAGGCCAATTCCTAAGCTAAACCCTAAGAAATTTTGTGTACACATACAGTCTAAGTACTAACCTAAACCTATTAATTCCATTTTCAAATCCAAGGATCATGCAAATCTGTACAATGTCAATCCCAAGAATCAAGCATATAATTTAGGTTTGCAATGGCATAATAAAGGTGGTAACTTTAACATAAAAATCAAACCAAAACCTAGACAATAAAACCTAAAAAATTGAAATTAAATACCTTTAACAAGCTTAATAACAAGTTTCTTAGCAGGTTGAGGAGGAGTTGCTTTCTTTCTAGACAAATTTGCAGCTATAGCACGACTACATCCACCACCACCACCACCACCACCACTACTACTACCAGCACCACCAAGAATATCATGATTCTTAATAATATTATCTTCGAGAATCATTGGATTAGAATCTTCATCATCGTTATCATCATCATTGAAACGTATTCCATTCTTTTCTGCTGTTGACGAATAATTTATAGCTTGAGATTTAGCTTTTTTCATGGCTGCTGAGATTGAATCACTGTTGTTAGAGTAAGGGCGCTTTTGGTGAGACATCAATCAGACCTAATACTACTGCATCATCGGTGTCACACAAAATATCTCTCTCTTTTTATTTCCTCTTCTTATTATTTCATTTCCCGTGGTTTTGGTTTTGGTTTTGGTTTTGGTTTTGGGGATGATGAGCCTGGACCTGGAGTAGTATAATGTGATCCTAGTCCTACTGAGCTCGTTAGGGTATACGCCAACAATGTAATGAACAAAACTAAACAATTTCTCCTGTAATATCTTTGCTTCGCATCTTGTAGTAAACCCGAGGTTGATATTTTGTGTGGTCTACCTTAGGGCTCATCCGTTGATGTTTATTGGGCTTGTGACGCTGGATTTTCGAGGAGAAAACGACGGTTGTGATGTGAATTGATAAATGGGCTTTGTTTACCACTAGATCCGTAACTTTCTTACCTAAAGCAAGCCTAGGAATACTGGTTAATCCTAATCAGTGGTCCACCCACCGGACGAGTGTTTTTTTTCTTTTCTTTTCTAATTTACGCGAGGCACAGGTCCCTATCCGAACCTAACCAGTTAGGTTTAAGAAAAGATTTTTCTTACATTCAGGTATCATTTTGTCTTAAAATTAAAACTCCAATTTTCCAAATATGAACATTTGGATCAGCAACATCCCAACAGAAGAAACTTCTTTTTATGGCAATGTTTTCTGGGCAAATCTGCTACAAGAGAGAATAAGGAAATATGAGCAAAGGTAGATCCGAATCGAGTATCAGCTATTGTTAGTCGCGGAGCCTAGACATGTTGTCAACGGTAGGCGCGTTCAACGTTAATGCGAGTTAGGCTCCTCGGCTTTCATTGAAAAAGACGAAGCCCCAATATGCATTGAACTGTCCCAAGTCGAAAGGTTAGCCAGATTGGATATAATAATAAGAAGATATATTCGGTTCAGAAATACAGGGTTTCTGAAAATATATAAGATATGTCTCCGGACTTCTCTTTTTATTGAAAGGAGGATATTCTTTTAAATATCTCTTATTACCGAAAATCGGCATTAACATGAACTTTCTTTTTTACATAACATGTGCTCTCGTTTTATGTGCTTCTCATCCAAAGTTATGAGCACAAATAGGATGAGTATGCACAATCTCCATACAACTAGGTTATATTGGAGTAAGCCTTTTGTAGCTTACATCGAGTATCGAAAACATAGTTCATGTTTCTCTTTGCGAATTTATTCCCAAGATCTTTTCTTCCAAGAAAGTGATCCTTTCTTGATCTAAAAATATGATCGTTTGGAGAAATTTTGCTGGCGTGAGAATTTTCAAAGATGGATAAATGTCTCTTAATTCTATTAATGAGATTTTCATAAGATTTTCTCATTATAAGGATTTCCTTATGATGCACATCAACATGATTGTCTGGAACAATTATCGGAAATTCTTGATTGTTTCCTTTGGAGAGACATTCTCTTCCTTTTTCTTCTGGAATTGTCCTTCATGTAAACAAGGTTTGTTACGACATGAGTGAGGAGGGATATTTTTCCAGAACCGATTATCAACTCTTACTCCTGATTCTTTTGAGTTGATTTTATCGAGGTGAGGTAAAACCTGTCTTTCTACTGAGGAATAATCGTTCAGTTTTTTAAGACAAGAAACTTCCTTCAATATTTTCACCACTGTATTTTGAAGAAGTATAAGTTTCCTTTCAAGTGACTGAAAGTTGTATTCCTTAAGATCACGAACATGGAATCGGTTCAAAGTTTCCTTTGGACAAGATTTCGTCTGATCATCAGTAGATATAGAAGTTGGTTTCTCATTCTCTTCTGACTTGATGTAGTTAACAAAACTACCATCATCATGATCTGTTTCGGATGTGATCAAACAAGTTTTGTTATCACAATCTCTCAAAGTCGAGCAAGGACCTTTGGTTTCTTCATCAGAAAAAATTACAACATAATCATTAGTCAGAGTCATAGGATGTCTCTCTTTTTCTTGAGTAAGAGATTTACCAAGAGATTCTAATTTGACAGTGAGATCCATATTCTCTTTGGCTAGAATATTTAGTTGAATGTATTTTTCTCTTATCTCATTTTTTAGAAGATTTTGACTCTGTCTTTAATATTAGCACTTTTGTAGACATAGATTTTACAGGCTTTAGGAGTTTTACCAACTCTTTATCAGCATCTTCTTTTCCATCAAAGAACGACTCAGATGTACTCTTAATTTTCGTAACTCCTGGATCATGGGTCAACGAATTGCTAACATCTTCAACTTTTGAGTATTCATACTCTTGCATAACGTTAACCGAATCAGATATAGATTCAATTTTTATAGGTTGGATCGCACCAAACACAGATTGTTAGATATTTTCGTGTTTGCCTGCTCTGATATCAATTGAAAAGATGAGGGTACCCAAATATACCTCAATCTAAAACTTTTTCACCTATAGGTATTTTATCCAAAAGTGATTGTCTATGGACTGAATCGAGATAATACAACGAATCGGTTCATACTTCGTGTGATCGTCTATGGATACGAGATCGAGAAAATACGAAAACAAGATAACTTGTGTGATTGACTATGGATACAAGATCGAGACAATACAACAACGAAGTATGATTACTTGATAATAGGTTCGGACTTAACCAAACACTATAGAATTGCTATCAAGTAATTAGGAATTAACGTTTGTGTATTTTACTTCTAATTATAATAAATAAATTATAATTGCGGAAATAGAATAGTAAAAGACACAACAAGATTATGTTAACGAGGAAACCACAAATGCAGAAAAACCCCGGGACCTTGTCCATAATTGAATACTCTCAGAATTAAGCCGCTATAAAAAATCTAAACCAACTTCTTATAGTTGAGACCAAGCAACTAAACCTATAGTTCACCTAGTTTCCTCAGTATCCCTGCGCCTCCAACTTGCAATAAGTCACGCACTTGGAACAATTCCTTTGGTTCGTACTCCAAACAGTAAAAGAACAACAAATCTTTTTGGTAACAACTCTTTTCAAACAACGTGATATGAGTTTGACTAAAGGCTCTTCCGTTTAACCAATAAACTCCTTGTCGGGTTCTAGATCAATCTATTCAACAACTACCAAAGTAATTTGTTTGGACTATGCAATAAATACTATGAATCACAAAGAAATGTATTGATGCCGATCTACGCAACTAATCAATCCAATCTATCAAAAGATAAACCGATTATAGTTGGATCCTCAACGATCAAGTTTCGTGCACACCAAGGATTATGAACTCAAATAAGAAATATTTTTGGTCTTAAAATCTTCTTAGATCTTCAATAAACACCTGCACGCAAACAACTTGAATCTCTTGTGATCAATCACACACAGAACGGAGTCTGTTAACGATGGACTATCACAAGACGTCTTTAGATCTACAAACAGTTTAAAGATCCCTGTCGATACTTCGATCTAGTTTGAGTGAATCTTATATCAGAAGAGAAGATTCTCAAGCATAAACAAACTTGGTGAAATCAAAGTTCAACAACTGTTAGTCAATCAAATCAATCGAAAACTAATAATAAACTGCAATTATCTAGTTTCCCACCAACGGTACTCGTAGAGCTTCTCAATCCCAGAGAATTCTTTAAAACGAGTGGTCGTAAGAGATTTCGCCTAATTAGGGTACTTTCCTCTCCGGATAGACGACTCCACCAGTAACAACATAATTAGGTAGTTTTGATGGCACCGAGGATTAGTTTGCTCGAAATGCAAACTTCGATATTTATAAACCAAGGAAGTTTGGATACCAAGGAATTTCCAAAATCGAATATTCTCAAAGATTTGCAATAAAGCCAAAAACGGTTTTCATGATTCTTGAAAATGCTCTGTCCAAATATTGACCGAAATCTCATTAGTATATCTCCAATTAGTAAATTCACATTACCAATTTTTATTTTATAAAGATATGCATTTAATTGCTGGAAATTAATAGCATATAAAATTAAAAACCTTAATTAAAAGATTCTCAATTTATTTCGATTCGGGATTCTCCTTTAGTTATTAAGGAATATCTTTGAACAATAATAGATAAGAAATACTGCATACGTTCAAAGTGTGTCAACATCTTTACTTTGTAAATCCTTTTTTATATTTACAATCTTGGAACTGATTTGCCACACTTCCAAACGAGTTTAGAATTGGTTCTTCTGATTTCCAAGAACTATATGATTGATCAAAAACATTCAATCACCATTCATGGGTTTAACGGTTCTACCAAACAACGTTCGGTTCTACCTCCAAGTGTCTACTAGGATTGGTTACACTAGTTTCCATAAAATGGTTAACTAAGTACCAGGATCGGTTACCACTATCTTATGGTATTACTTGTGATCGGTTGCACAAGTTATAGGATCGGTTACACCAATTACTAAAACTTGTTAACCTACTACAAGGATCGATTACACATCTTGTGATTAGTCCCACCAAGTTCTAGGATCGGTTACCTAATGACTAGGAATGGTCACACCAATTACAAATATTGATCATACCATCTCATGTGATTACTTAAGACTGGTTTCGCTGATAAAAGTCATACTGATACATAAGTCAGGCATTGTGAATAGTTTTACCAAGTGTTTGAGGGTGAAAACTGTTTCTGCTGGTTACGGTTTTCGTGTGATGTGGGTGAGAAACAAATCTAAACCCTAAACAATGTACTTCAAGGGAGTACTTTAGATTTGAGAGATCAATCTGTACAAGTACGGCCTAAACCAAGAAATGGTCGTTCCAGACTTGCTTCGGTTACAAAGTGGAGGAGAAGGGTTGGTTTTGGGAGGGAAGCGAAGAGAGTGTTGAGACCAGAATAGTTGATTCTGGAAGAGTAGTTGTTTTGTGACTTGTATCAGAAAGTGGGAATCTAACAGATGGGAAAGCTAGCAAACGTTTTCTAATTGTTGTATGCTACTGACCAGAACTTTTTGTTCGGTGGAAATAGGTAATGCCTATTTATACAAGTCGAAGTGAAACGTACTCTGGTAACAGGTAATGCTTGGAATTTATGTTCCATAAAAGAAAGTGTTTCACCATTACTCCATGTATTTACTAACCGCCTCATCCTTATGGCACTTTCTAATAACGAGCATAGTGTACGCCGCACGTTGTAAACCGCCAAACCAATAACCAATGAGCATCCCCCAGTTTGTGACATGTGTTGATGTCTCGAGTGTTTTCGTGGAAAACATGTAGCATGTTGTTGTTGTCTGGCAAGTTGAGCTTAGGAGACTTGCCGGCTCGGTGGTGACCTTTAACGGTCGAGATTTTGCATCTTAAGCGGAAGGTAGCCGTTGATTATTGCAACCTTTCGTTTGGTAGCTAGTGGCATGAAAGTATGATCAGTATGGATTTAATATGTCCCAGTTTAGGCGCGGCCAAAAGTTAGGGTTTTGGCTTTGTTTAGGCGCGACCAAACTAGGGCCAAAGGTTTCCATGCATTAGTTGGTAACCTTGGACGGCTAAGATCTGCATCTTAGATGAAAAAGTGGTCATTGATTGTTGTAGGCCTTCGTTTTGGTAGCCGCATAGGGAAGGCCCGCATGGTATGGCGCGGCAAGGTGGTTGGCATGCTATTGGCACCTGTAGAATGGCATGCCTTGGCGCGGTCTGGCGTGGACAAAACTACGGTTTTGGGCCAAAGATTACCATGCGTTGTTTGGCGACCTTGGACGGCTAGGATTTGCATCTAGGATAGAAGGGTGGCCGTTGATCGTCACACGCCTTCGTTTTGGTAGCTGCATGGTATGGCGCGGCAAGGTGGTTGGCATGCCATTGGCACATGTGGCATGGCATGCCTTGGCGCGGTTTGGCGTGGCCAAAACTAGGGTTTTGGACCAAAGGTTACCATGCGTTGTTTGGCGACCTTGGACGACTAGGATTTGCATCTAGGATGGAAGGGTGGTCGTTGATCGTCGCACGCCTTCGTTTTGGTAGCCGCATAGGGAAGGCCGGCATGGTGGTTGGCGCGGTTTGGCGTGGCCAAAACTAGGGTTTTGGGCCAAAGGTTACCATGTTGTTTGGAGACCTTGGATGGCTAGGATTTTCATATAGGATGGAAGGGTGGCCGTTGATCGTCGCACGCCTTCGTTTTGGTAGCCACATAAGGAAGGTCGGCATGGTATGCCGCGGAAAGGTGGTTGGCATGCCATTGAAACATGTGGCATGGCATGCCTTGGCGTGGCCAAAACTAGGGTTTTGGGCCAAAGGTTACCATGCATTGTTTGGCGACCTTGAACGGCTAGGATTTGCATCCAGGATGGAAGGGTGGTCGTTGATCGTCGCACGCCTTCGTTTTGGTAGCCGCATGGGGAAGGCCGACATGGTATGGCGCGGCAAGGTGGTTGGCATGCTATTGGCACATGTGGCATGGCATTCCTTGGCGCGGTTTGGCGTGGCCAAAACTAGGGTTTTAGGCCAAAGGTTACCATGCGTTTTTTGGCGACCTTGGACGGCTAGGATTTGCATCTAAGATGGAAGGGTGGTCGTTGATCGTCGCACGCCTTCGTTTTGGTAGCCGCATAGGGAAGGCCGGCATGGTGGGGCCAAGGCCAATGGCGCGGATGGCTTGGCATAGTGGGGCCAAGGGTTTGGTACATACGGCTTGGCATGGTGGGGCCAAGGCAAGGTGAGGTTGGATTGGAATGGTGGGGCCAAGTGTTTGGAATGCCATTGGCGCATGGTGCGGCTAGCATGGTTGGGGCCAAGGAAAGGCGCGGTTGGCTTGGCATGGTGGGACCAAGGGTTTGGCATGCCATTGGCGCATGGTGCGGCTAGCATGGTTGGGTCCAAGGCAAGGCGCGGTTGGCTTGGCATGGTGGGGCCAAGGGTTTGGCATGTCGTTGGCGCATGGTGGGACTAGAATGGTTGGCATGCCTTGGCGCGGTAGACGTGGTTGGCATGGTTTGCCATTGGCACAGTGGTACGGCTGGCATGGTTGGCATGCCTTGGCGCGGAGATGTGGCTGGCATGGATTTCCATTGGCATAGTGGTGCGGCTGGCATGTTGGCATCCCTTGCTGCGGAGATGTGGCTGGCATGGTTTGACATTGGCCTTGTGGTGCGGCTGGCATGGTTGGTATGCCTTGGCGCGAAAATGTGGATGGCATGGTTTGCCTTTGGCACAGTGGTGCGGCTGGCATGGTTGGCATGCCTTGGCGCGGAGATGTGGCTGGCATGGTTGGCATGCCTTGGCGCGGTAGCATGAGAATTAGGGTTTGGTATGTACGAAGATGATGTCGGTCAATACTAAAGGTTCCGTCGTGGAACATGACACACATATATATATAAAAGGTACCCTGGTAATTCTTACATAGGTATGTTGAATGATTCAATAAATGCGCTAGTGGTTGTAGTGACGTCATGTTAGATATAAGGTTTTACGATTTTAACCCTAAGCTAAAAACCACCATCAACATTAAGTCCCCTGATTAGCTCGGAACAGGAGCATTGTTGCGAGGTAAGCATAAGATGGTGACAGGCCAGGACAAAATCGAAATGGAAAGTCATGAAAAGATGGTCAGGAAGACCCGACTAACCTTTTTCGAAAGGTAAGGAGAATTTGTGATTCTTGTGTTGGCGGCCTTGCGTAAATTCTACTCGTGGTGTTGCTGGCTAAACCTTAAAATGGTAGAGGCGGTTACTGGTTGAGATGCAGACTGTCATCTTGGCTTGGTCACGCGTCATCTTGGCTGGGCTAGGGAACGCGGAGGTGCTGGATTAGCGAGTTGTCGGTGTTGGTGCGGCTTGAGCGGAGCCGCTGGCATTGGTCTGCTTGGAATGGGAGCAGCAGGCATTGGTTGGCTTGGAATGGGAGCCGCAGGCGTTGGTCGGCTTGGAATGGGAGCCGGAGGCGTTGGTCGGCTTGGAGTGGGAGCCGTCAGCATTGGTCGTCTTGAAATGGAGTTGCTTGCGTTGCTCGGCTTGGAGTGGAGCTAGCTTGAGTTCCTTGGAAGGATGACGACTGGATTCAGTTCCGTGGAAGGATGACGACCGGCTTCAGTTTCATGGGATGATGGCAACTTTGTCTGAATTAGGGTTTGGCATGTCGAAACCCTAATTAGCGCCTTTTACTAGAATCGCTGTAGAATTCTCGTACGAACTCGTATTTTGACGGTCTGCCTCTCCATTCTGAACGGAAAAGAATTTCCTATCTCCCATCGCGGGAATATTTAGGTTTTGATCTCGTTCGGGAGGTGAAAACAGCTCGACAGTAAATTTCAGGAAGAATTGCGGGCCCGTGGAATGATGGCAGCTTGCTTTAGTTCCGTGGGAAGATGATGACGTGCTTTGGGAAGATAACAACTTGCTTCAGTTCCCTGGGAAGGTGACGACTGGCTTCGGAAAGATAACAACTTGCTTCAGTTCCCTGGGAAGGTGACGACTTGCTTCAGGAAGATAACAACTTGCTTCAGTTCCCTGTGAAGGTGACGACTAGCTTCGGGAAGGTAACAACTTGCTTCAGTTTTTAGCATGCTGCAACCCTAATTAGCGCCCCTTACTAGAATCGTTGTAGAATTCTCATACGAACTCGGATTTTGACGGTCCGCCTTTCCATTCTGAACGGAAAAGAATTTCCTATCTCCCTACGTGGGAATATTTAGGTTTTGAGCTCGTTTGGGAGGTGTAAACAGCTCAACAGTAAAATTCAGGAAGAACTCAGGAGGGATGTTGCGGACCCGAGGTGGCATAGTCGCGCCCAGTCATCCGTTTCATGGAGCAAGAAGGAATCTTTATTTTGTTCAACTCTAGAAACTCCGTCCGCATGAAAAGAGATATTGACCTTCTTCTATTTTCTATTGCTCGTCCGGATCCGTGCTTTCGTCTGCAGTGTCTCTCCAGTGGATTCCAAAATTTATCAAACTCCATTGCATTCTTGGGACGGATGGATGTGGTTGCGTTTTCGGTCCATCCTTGATTTTAAGCTGTTCAGTGCCTGGACCCTCTGATCGCGATGACAATATGTTGTGGATGCTTGTATTGGTCGAAATCTTCCGGAGACACTGGATGAAATAGATGAGTTGGGAGACGTTTCGTTGGCGATGTGCTACTATCAAGTCTTCAAGGACTTGGTTCCAAGTGGCATCCTTCGAACCATCTTCCGAATCTTGGACTATCGCGTGGAATGGGATGTGGTGAGCAGTCCCCAGTTATGCTTCTGTTAGATCCGATGGCTTGGCCGGATATGTGAATGTATCTTTGTGGCGTGCATTTGGAGTCTTCGGTGCACATGTACGGCTACATGTTGAGAAATTCCTGCGGATCGTAAAACTTCGACAGTGATGATGTTGAAATCAGAAATAACCTGGTTGAGGGGAGTGAAAGCGTCCCATGTTGGTAGTCCCATGTGTAGCCTACTTTCATTGCATCACCTTGAATCCACGTCCACGGGGTTTGATATAAGCTTATCGTACTCTTCTGGACGTGACACTGGGGTGATCAGAATATCACATGATGAAATATCCTGGATATTGAAGTGGTAGGAATGAGAGAGTTATGTTGTTTATCATGGATCCCTCTGTTTCTTCAAGAAAATGTTTCAACCGCGTCTCTGGAGTTATCTCATGAGTCTTTGATGGTCGTCGGGATGGACTGCGATGAACAGTCCCCAATCGCATTTTTCTTCAGTTTCTGAAGTTGTTTTTCTCTGAGCAGGCTTGGGATCCTCCGCGGCCTTATAAAGTGTTGAAGGCGTCTTCTGGACAGATAGCTGATGATTTTCTTGCGCTGCACCCTTGAAGAGTAGATGACCTTGTTGTGGCTATGACCTTTTGGTTGAACGTGTCTTCTGAGCTTTGGCAGTAAAGGGATTCCGTGTATATCCTCAGTCCCCAAGTATGGTTTACATGTTTCCATCTGTATGGTCAGTGGGTTGACCATGATAAAAACATCACCATCGTGCGTTCATACTGGTAATTTTGTTACTTCTTCCACGTGGAACTTCAAATATGGAGGATTACAGGTTACTTTTGTAGTGATTACTGTTGTGGTGAAGCTTAGGCTGGTATCAACAAATGAGCGGCAACAGTTCTTGGTAGCATATGTAATCATAAGAGACTACATTGTCGTGGTAACAAAGTAGGTTGGCTGGAATTGTATGGGAATCCATGGAAGTAAAAGGATTGGCTGGACGCGTAAGCGAGCAAACTGTCCATGATCACGAGTTTTGGAGAGATGGATCAAAAGGCGGTCATGACTACGAAGGTTGGCTGGCTGTGATCATGATCCTTGACATGGGGAGCGTGGTGGTACGACCCTTTGCAGGAAGAAACGGTGTTGAAGCAGCTTCGGCTCTTGGAAAGGATGTTGAAACTTAAGGAGCCAAACGCTGAATCTTCGGCTTCGGATTCTGGAGCAGATTATGGAGAGAACGCTAAAGCGGAGCGACTTTCGGAGCAAACATTGAAGCGGAGCCGCTGCTGGAGGACGCTGAAGTGAAGCGGCTGTTGGAGCGAACGTTGAAGCGGAGCGGATACGTTGGACACCCTCCAAGAGAACAATTTTTAGGAGTCTCTAGTTCCATCTATCAATCGTGCTTTCCAGGAGAGGTTGGGGTTTGGGAAAGGCTCTTCTGGTTGGAAACAGCTGCTTCCCTGATGCAGTGCGGTTGAGGGATGCGAATATGTCTTGACGCTGCGCCTACAAAATCTCACATAAGTATTTCATCATAGACTGCACGATTTTGTGGGCGAAGTCCCAGGAAATCATGCAGCTCCTGACAGGAAGAGAGTCTTTGTGAACTCAGGGGGGTTGCTGATTTTCTTTGCTTCGATTTTGGAGAAGTTGTTCCTGATCTTTACGTGTGATGAAATTTGATTGCTGATTCCCTTCTACTGGGCGTTCAAAAGGCAATGGTTGAAGGATGCAAGCTGCTGGCGCTGGAAATATGCAAGCTGTTAGTGCTGGAAGGATGCAAGCTGCTGGCGCTGGAAAGATGCAAGTTGTTAGCGCTGGATCGGATTGGAATGGGCGCTGGCTTGGCGTGGACTCTGGCTTGGATTTGGTATGGTGCGGACGGTTGGTTGGGCATGGCGTGGACTGTTGGCTTGACACGAAGTAGGCTTGGCACGGAGCTGGCTTGGCGTGGCGCGGACTTGTTCTTGCGGGCCCAATTGCCTCTTTCCATACGTAGCTCAAATAGGAAATCATTTCCTTATTCAAATTCCAAAAGTGTTATGTGTATGAAAGGGGTTGGATCTCCTTTTTATCTCGTATCTTTGTTCTCACGTCCTGGTGTTAGCGGTAGCAATAAAGTGGGCAAGCTTATTCCAGCTATGTACTCCATCGTTTCTCTTTCAATTTGTTTTCTTGTTTTCGGGAAAATCCTAGCTATAGGTATGCCTTCCATGAATCTGTAGAAATATTGTTTTTCTCTTCGAATATCACTGTAGTAGCATCGACTACCTCATGAATAGTGACTGGTAATCGTTATTATGCAAAGTAGGTACGTATGGGTAGGTGACTGATTCCACGAGGAACTGGGCGTTAGGGTTTCTCTAAGATCCAAAAGTTACAGGCCAAGGTGACTGAAGGTCCTTCTGCGGACGTGGTCAAACAACAAGAAGCAGAGGTCGAAAGGCTGTCCAAAGAGTTGGAGCTGAAACAAGCGGTCCTCCAAATAATGAACGACGCCTTCTTCGAGAAGAGCAAAACACCGTTGAATGGCTTCCTTTGAATGCACTTCTGTCTTATGAAATTCTTCTGTTTCGTGTTTTTTTTTAAAAGGCAAATGAAACACCTGGCTTTATGGTTTTGATTTTCTGGATTTTTGGGTTGATAGACAAGTGTTACCTATGAGGGTTTTGAATTATTATTCGGGATGAACTGTTTTAGGATGATGTCGTTTTTGGTTATGATTGTAAGTGACAAAAACATCCTAGGGAAGATATGGAACCGTGAACGTTGCGTGTCGGTAATGACATGGGATGAAATATAACATGGCTATCGGTTTTATCATTCTCGTGAAAACTTGAGATAGTAAACCATGTATTTTGTCTAGGCAAGACTTACTCGGTTTTTTGGATCTGCTAACGAAAAATGAGTCAAGTGCAAGTCCGAGTTTTATGATAAGCACCACAATTGTGGAAAGTCCCCAGTCTTCCCTGAGTTACTTGATAATCGAGTCGTCAATCCCTGGGCGGATCGTTTGCTTTTAACCCCTGGGAAGTCCCCAGTCGCTCCTTGCTGTGTCATGACTGGTAATCGGGTTGTCTGGTAACTGAGTCGTCGATACCTGAGCGGATCGTATCGGGCCGTCTGGTAGCAGAGTCGCCGATCCTTGAGCGGATCGTATCGGGCCATCTGGTAGCAGAGTCGTCGATCCCTGAGCTGATCGTTTGCCTCTACCGTCCTGACGTCTGGGTGAAGTATGAGATCGAGGATTGAAAATTGACATTATAACCGAAAGACCAATCTCCCACTGTGGTCGCCAATTGTTTGAGGGTGAAAACAGTTTCTGCTGGTTTCGGTAATTTCGTGTGTTGCGGGTGAGAAACAAATCTAAACCCTAAACAATGTACTGTAAGAGAGTACTTTAGATTCGAGAGATCAATCTGTACAAGTCCGGCCTAAACCAAGAAATGGTCGTTCCAGACTTGCTTCCGTCACAAAGTGGAGGAGAAGGGTTGGTTTTGGGGAGGGAAGCGAAGAGAGTGTTGAGACCAGAATAGTTGATTCTGGAAGAGTAGTTGTTTAATGACTTGTATCAGATAGTGGGAAGCTAACAGATGGGAAAGCTATCAAACGTTTTGTGATTGTTGTATGCTCCTGACCAGAACAATTAGATGGTTGGATCGTTCGCTTTTAACCTCTAGGCAGTCCCCGGTTATCCCTCGCCGTGTCAAGACTGATAATCGGGTCGTCTGGTAACTGAGTCGTCGATCCCTGAGCGGATCGCCTGCTTCTGCCGCCTTAATGTCTGGGTCGAAGCATGAGATCGATGGTCGAAAATTTACGTTCTAACTGAAAGATCAATCTCTCATTGTGGTCGCCAATTGTTTGAGGGTGAAAACGGTTTCTGCTGATTTCGGTAATTTCGGGCGTGTGGGTGAGAAATGAGTCTAAACCCTAAACAATGTACTGCAAGGAAGTACTTTAGATTCGAGAGATCAATCTGTAATGGCCGTTCCAGACTTGCTTCGATCACAAAGAGGAGGAGAAGGGTTGATTTTGGGGAGGGAAGCGAAGAGACTGTTGAGACAAGAATAGTTGATTCTGGAAGAGTAGTTGTTTTGTGACCAGTATCAGAAAGTGGGAAGCTAACAGATGGGAAAGCTAGCAAACGTTTTCTGAGTGTTGTACGCTCCTGACCAGAACTTGTTGTTCGGTGGAAATAGGTAATGCCTATTTATACAAGTCGAAGTGAAACGTACTCTGGTCTCATTAAGAAATGGAAAACGGGTGAGTAAATGGGAGAAGGTGGTAACCGGTAACGCTTGGAATTGATGTTCCATAAAAGAAAACGTTTCACCATTACTCCCTGTATTTACTAACCGCTTCATCCTTATGACACTTTCTTATAACGAGCGTAGTGTACGTCGCACGCTGTAAACAGCCAAACCAATACCCAATGAGCATCCCCCAGTTTGTGACATGTGTCGATGTCTCGAATGTTTTCGTGGAAAACATGTAGCATGTTGTTGTTTTCTGGCAAGTTGAGCTTAGGAGACTTGCCGGCTCGGTGGTGACCTTCAACGGTCGAGATTTTGCATCTTAAGAGGAAGGTAGCCGTTGACTATTGCAACCTTTCGTTTGGTAGCCAGTGGCATGAAAGTATGATCAGTATGGCTTTAATGTTGCCCAGTTTAGGCGCGGCCAAAAGTTAGGGTTTTGGCTTTGTTTAGGCGCGACCAAACTAGGGCCAAAGGTTGCCATGCGTTAGCTGGTAACCTTGGACGACTAAGATCTGCATCTTAGATGAAAAAGTGGTCGTTTATTGTTGCAGGCCTTCGTTTTGGTAGCCGTATAGGGAAGGACGGCATGGTATAGCGCGGCAAGGTGATTGGCATGCCATTTGGCACATGTGGCATGGCATGCCTTGGCGCGGTTTGGCGTGGCCAAAACTAGGGTTTTGGGCCAAAGGTTACCATGCGTTGTTTGGCGACCTTGGACGACTAGGATTTGCATCTAGGATGGAAGGGTGGTCGTTGATCCTCGCACGACTTCGTTTTAGTAGCCGCATGGAGGAAGGCCGACATGGTATGGCGCGGCAAGGTGGTTGGCATGCCATTGGCGCGGTTTGACGTGGCCAAAACTAGGGTTTTGGGCCAAAGGTTACTATGCGTTGTTTGGCGACCTTGGACGGCTAGGATTAGCATCCAGGATGGAAGGGTGGTCGTTGATCGTCGCACGCCTTCGTTTTCGTAGCCGCATAGGGAAGACATGCATGGTATGGTGCGGAAAGGTGGTTGGCATGCCATTGGCACATGTGGCATGCCATGCCTTGGCGCGGTTTGGCGTGGCCAAAACTAGGGTTTGGGGCCAAAGGTTACCATGCTTTGTTTGGCGACCTTGGATGGCTAGGATTTGCATCTAGGATGGAAGGGTGGTCGTTGATCGTCGCACACCTTCGTTTTGGTAGCCGCATAGGGAAGGCCGGCATGGTGTGGCGCGATAAGGTAGTTGGCATGCCATTGGCACATGTGGCATGGCATGCCTTTGCACGGTTTGGCATGGCCAAAACTGGGGTTTTGGGCCAAAGGTTACCATGCGTTGTTTGGCGACCTTGGACGGCTAGGATTTGCATATAGGATGGAAGAGTGTCCGTTGATCGTCGCACGCCTTCGTTTTGGTAGTCACATGTGGAAGGTCGGCATGGTGGGGCCAATGGCGCGGATTGCTTGGCATAGTGGGGCCAAGGGTTTGGTACGGACATCTTGGCATGGTGGGGCCAAGGCAAGGTGCGGTTGGCTTGGCATGGCGGGGCCAAGGGTTTGGCATGCCATTGGCGCATGGTGCGGCTAGCATGGTTGGGGCCAAGGCAATGCGCGGTTGGCTTGGCATGGTGGGGCCAAGGCAAGGTGCAGTTGGCTTCGCATGGCGGGGCCAAGGGTTTGGCATGCCATTGACGCATGGTGCGGATAGCATGGTTGGGGCCAAGGCAATGCGCGGTTGGATTGGCATGGTGGGGCCAAGGCAAGGTGCGGTTGGCTTGGCATGGCGGGGCCAAGGGTTTGGCATGCCATTGGCGCATGGTGCGTCTAGCATGGTTGGGGCCAAGGCAATGCGCGGTTGGCTTGGCATGGTGGGGCCAAAGGCTTGGCATGCCATTGGCGCATGGTGCGGCTAGCATGGTTGGCATGCCTTGGCGCGGAGATGTGGCTGGCATGGTTTTCCATTGGCACAGTGGTGCGGCTGGCATGGTTGGCATGCCTTGGCATGGAGATGTGGATGGCATGGTTTGTCATTGGCACAGTGGTGCAGCTGGCATGGTTGGCATGCCTTGGCGCGGAGATGTGGCTGGCATGGTTTTCCATTGGCACAGTGGTGCGGATGGCATGGTTGGCATGCCTTGGCGCGGTAGCATGAGAAATAGGGTTTGACATAGATGATGTCGGTCAATGTTAAGGGTTCTGCCGTGGAACATGACACATAAAAAAAAGGTACTCTGGTAATTCTTACGTAGGCATGCTGATCGATTCAATAAATGTGTTAATGGTTATAGTGACGTCATGTCAGTTGTACAGCTTTACGAATTTAACCCTAAGCTAAAAACCACCATCAACATTAAGTCCCCTGCTTAGCTCGGAACAGGAGCATTGTTGCGAGGTAAGCATAAGATGGTGATGGGAAAGGACAAAAATCGAAACGACAAGTCGTGGAAAGATGGTCAGGAAGGTCCGACTAACTTTTTTCGAGAGGTAAGGAGAGTCCATGATCCTAGTGTTTGGCGGCCTTGCGTAGATTGTATTCCTGGAGTAGACCGTGAAGTGGTGAGATGAAGATCGTCGGCTTAGTCTGGTTATGCATCACCTTGGATGGGTTAGGGAACATCATGACGCTGTCTTGGCGAGTTGTCGGTGTTGGTGTGGCAAGTCATGGCGCGGACGGCTTGGCATGGTGGGGCCAAGGCAATGGCACAGTTTTGTGAGGCAAAGCATGCAGACAGCTTGGCATGTGGGGCCAAGGCATGGCGCGGTCCTGGCGAGGCAATCATGGCGGACGGCTTGGCGTGGTGGGGTCAAGGCAATGGGGGAGTTTGGTGAGGCAAAGCATGCGCGGACGGCTTGGCATGTGGGGCCAAGGCATGGCGCAGTCTTGGTGAGGCAAGCATGGCGGATGGCTTGGCGTGGTGGGGCCAAGGCAATGGCGCGGACGATCTTGGCATGGTGATTGGTCTTCGCGAGCCCGGTTGCCTCTTTTCCTTACTTGACTCAAATAGGAAGTCTGTTCCTTATTCAAACCCCCAAGTAACACACCTATAAAAGGAGGGTCGGCCTCTCCTTTTACTTCACACCTATATTTTTTTTTATTCTGGCCGTGTGGTAATAGTAAAGCGGACGAGCGAATCCCAGGTATGTCTTCCAACAATTCCTCTTTAACTTGCTTTTCTTGTTTTTTTTTTTTTTTTTTTTGTGTTAGTGCAAACCCTAGCTGTAGGCGTACCTTTTCGTGAACTTGTAGAAATGTTGTCCTTCTGCGTTGGTATGAATCCTAGCCGTAGGTATGCTTTGCACGAACTTGTAGTAACATTTAGGCGGGAATACTGTAGTGATGTTGGCCGCCTCAATTACCGTGCAAAGTAGGCATGCATGAGCTGGTAATTGTCATTCCCTTTCCGTGAAAACCTAGCTTCTAGGGTTTACTCCTTTTTCCTGGTGTGACCGTGTGTATGGTTCCCGTGGTGGGGCGCGCCTTCTCGGCCGGGCGCAAATTTCCCGCTGCAGGGTACGGTCTTGGCATGAGGAGGTGATGTAGGGTCTGTCAGTCCCCATTTCTTTGCCTATGTGCATTATGACTTCGAAACAAATTGGCTTGCGTCCAGGATGGATCTCCTGTGTCTGATAAAATAATTTCCATGCACTTTTCGTAATAATTTCTCTCCGTATTGTTCCATTGTAGTTATTTCGAAGGTGGAGGTAGCGTGAGAGAGTTTTCGTTAGGATGTCATTTGAGAAAAGTTCTGTCGTACCGAAAGATGTTGGCAATTCCAAGCCAAACATAGATGATGAGTTCTTTACAACATCCGCCATGATTAGGAGAAATCATCCCAAGTATGTGCCGATTCTTCTGACTGGTCTGGAAAGTGAAGGAGAGGCCCGGTCGGTTCGGTCAGGAGGTGTAATAAGGTTTTGTCTTCAGAGGAAAGAGTATCATGCTTCTCCTATAGACTTTAAAATCTCTGTGAGTCCGTTGCGTCCATTTGAGAAATGGATGAGATTCATGATGAGCCAGGAATGTGTAAAAGCCAGTTTGACCAAGGCACAGATCAATGATGTTGTCGCGGCTTCCGCAGTGCTTCAAATTAGGAACGATATTCCAGGCTTGGTTGCTTCTATTTACAGATGGTGTCCAGACACTCACACGGCCATATGTAGGTGGGGTGAAATGACTATCTCCTTAGAGAGCGTGGCCGTGTTGCTGAACCTTCCTATAATAGGAAACCTCGACGTCAAATTTTCTACAGATGAAGAAGAAATGCGCGCCGCTCTGGTTGCGAAATCAAAAGGATTTATTCGGAAAGAAAATGAGACGAGGTGCTTCTATGGTTGGTGGGTGTCTCAGTGGTTTCCTGATGGGTTGGAGCCGAATCAGAAGAATAGTAGGCTTCATGTCGCGGCGTTCTTGGCTATTTGGTTATCCAGAGATATTTTCGATGACGGCTCGGGTAAGAAGGAGATAAGACAGGAACTTATCAAGTTTGCCATAAAATTGGCAAAAGGTGTCGTTCTCCCTATTGGCGGCTTGTTTCTTGGTTCTCTGTACACACACTTGGATCAGCTGGTCGCGGACATGTGCGCTTCAAATGGTTACATGAAAGTGGATTCGTATATTCATGATGCCTTTCTCCAAGCGTGGTTGTGGGAGCACTTCGAAAGGTATGCTCCAAAACTGTTGGTCGTACTTCCTGTGTCTTGGGATGGCTCTAGGATATTGCGCTTGTCGAATAGGCGCCCAAAGATTGGTTCGAACCTGGTTTGATTCCTTAACAACTCGCACACAGTCAATTTTCGTCCATGGGCTCCGGTGCTTGCGTCCATAACTTAGATCAGTACCTTTGCTCCTGCTCCGAGCATGTCTTTGTCTTCTGATAAAGAGGATACGAGTGTTGGAGAGATGGTGTTCATGCGAAGCTGCACACCCGGTTATGTGTCGTCTTTCTTTCGAGGATCTTGCAAAGCAGTCTCTTACAATATCGATAGGGCGGCTCGGCATATGGGTTTTGACCAATGGGTCTCACTTGTTCGTCAGCCGGTTGTTCCAGAAGTCTCGTTGCCAACTGTTCTCGATGCTACTGTTCTTGTGTCGGGTAAAAGTCTCCCTTTCCTGCTTGTGGAACGAAATCCATCAACAACATCCAAATATAACATATTTTGGCAGGATGAGTTTCTCGTTTTTCATGGATTCGTGAATGATACCGTCGCGGTAAGACTTCTCCTGCGGTTTTAGCGGAGCATCCACTGCGAGATCCTTCTTCTCCCAAGCGAAAATCCGTTAGCCCGAATGCATATAGTCCCCAAGTGAAGGAGCGAAGATCTAAAAGCCGTGCATATGGTTCCCAGTTAGTTTCGACAGCCCTACCGACTTTCAGTTCGTCCAATATGCGGGTACGTGTGATTTTCCTCTTGACTTTAGTTGGATCGTGTATATCCTTGTTTCTTTCCTGAGTATCCGTCTTTGTATCTTGCCTAGGGTCTCAGCAGCGTGAACGCCTTTACCAAACTTGCAAGTAGTCAGAAAACATCGCTTCTCGAGATGGAGGGTGGCGGTGATGAGCCTATCCGTGGCGATGGGAAACCCGAGAAGGATGAAAGCTCGGAGTTCAGTGATGCGAGAGTAGTTCTTCCGACAGCAGTGCATAATATTCCTCTAGCCAGTCTGAAAGCGAATCAAAGAATCTACCGCATGTCTTTTTTCCTTTCTCTTTGGAAAATATCTAATCTGTGATGTCATAAGGGGAAACCGTTTCTGAAGATGGCCCTGAGACGGAGACTGGCGGTGATAGAGCTTTGTCTCCAAGTACTCCAGTGACCGTAGGTGCAATTGTCGTTAGGAATCCCTTGTCGGTTGCTGATGTAGACGCCGACGCCACTTTCAACCCTTCATACATGGTTCCTTATCCGGATCATGTGTTGATCGGGGGATTTATCGTGCCAGCCAAACATGCGGTGCTATACACCAAGATATGGGAAAGCTACGAACATATGGCCACAACCAAGAAGGTTACTAGTCAATTTACGTTGGTTAAGCGTGTGGAGGAAGCTTTGTCTTCGATTGACGATATGTGCAACGTGACCGGTAATACTGTTTCTGAGGATGTAATCTCAAACTGGAGGTTCCATCGTGACATGTGTGTAAACTTCGAGTTCAATGTTTCTTGGTTCGTTGACGGTTTCTCTGAGGTTGAAAAGTTTCTGGTTGAAACAGTCGAAGGTCCTTCTACGGATATGGTGAAGAAGCATGAAGCGGAAGTCGAAAAATTGTCCAGGAAGCTGAAGTTGAAGAGGGCGGCTCTCCAAAACACGAAGGAGGATCTTGCTAAGAAGAGCAAGCCATTGTTGAAAAACTTTCCTTGAATGTATTTCTGTCTTCTGAACTTCTTATTTTTAGGTTTTTTTTTTTGAAAGGCAAATGAAACGTCTAGTTTATGGTTTTGATTTCCTGGATTTTTGGTTGATATACAAATGTTACCTTGAGGGTTTTAGATTATTCTTTTGGAATGAATTGTTTTGGAATGGAGTTTTTTGGGAATGATGTTGTCTTGGTTACGATTGCGTGAGCGTTGCGTGTCGGTAGATGACATGGGGTGAAACATAACATGGCTATCGATTTTATCATTCCCGTGAAAACTTGAAATAGCAAACCACGTATTTTTTCTAGGTAAGACTTACTCGGTTTTTTAGGTCTCCTGATGAAAAAGGAATCTTCCGGGTGTAAGACAGAGTTTTACGGGAGGCACCGCCGTGATTGTGGAAAGTCCCCAGTCGTCTCATCTGATAATCGAGTCGTCGATCCCTGGTTGGATCGTTCACTTTTAACCTCTAGGCAGTCCCCAGTCATCCCTCGCCGTGTCAAGACTGATAATCGGGTCGTCTGGTAACTTAGTCGTCGATCCCTGAGCGGATCGCCTGCTTCTACCGCCTTGATGTCTGGGTCGAAGCATGAGATCGATGGTCGAAAATTGACATTCTAACCGAAAGATCAATCTCCCACTATGGTCGTCAATTGTTTGAGGGTGAAAACGGTTTCTGCTGATTTCGGTAATTTCGGGCATGTGGGTGAGAAACGAGTCTAAACCCTAAACAATGTACTGCAAGGAAGTACTTTAGATTCGATAGATCAATCTATAATGGTCATTCCAGACTTGCTTCGGTCACAAAGAGGAGGAGAAGGGTTGGTTTTTGGGATGGAAGCGAAGAGAGTGTTGAGACCAGAATAGTTGATTATGGAAGAGTAGTTGTTTTGTGACTTGTATCAGAAAGTGGGAAGCTAACAGATGGGAAATCTAGCAAAGGTTTTCTGAGTGTTGTACGCTCCTGACCAGAACTTGTTGTTCGGTGGAAATAGGTAATGCCTATTTATACAAGTCGAAGTGAAACGTACTCTGGTCTCATTAAGAAATGGAAAACGGGTGAGTAAATGGGAGGAGGTGGTAACAGTAACGCTTGGAATTGATGTTCCATAAAATAAAGCGTTTCGACATTACTCCCTGTATTTACTAACCTCCTCATCCTTATGACACTTTCTAATAACGAGTGTAGTGTACGCCGCACGCTGTAAACCGCCAAACCAATACCCAATGGGCATCCCCCAGTTTGTGACATGTGTTGATGTCTCGAGTTTTTTCGTGGAAAACATGTAGCATGTTGTTGTTGTCTGGCAAGTTGAGCTTGGGAGACTTGTCGGCTCGGCGTTGACCTTCAACGGTCGAGATTTTGCATCTTAAGAGGAAGGTAGCCGTTGATTATTGCAACCTTTCGTTTGGTAGCCAGTGGCATGAAAGTATGATCAGTCTGGCTTTAATATGTCCCAGTTTAGGCGCGGCCAAAAGTTAGGGTTTTGGCTTTGTTTAGGCACGACCAAACTAGGGCCAAAGGTTACCATGCGTTAGCTGGTAACCTTGGACGGCTAAGATCTGCATCTTAGATGAAAAAGTGGTCGTTGATTGTTGCAGGACTTCTTTTTGGTAGCCGCATAGGGAAGGCCGACATGGTATGGCGCAGCAAGGTGGTTGGCATGCTATTGGCACATGTGGCATGGCATGCCTTGGCGCGGTTTGGCATGGCCAAACTAGGGTTTTGGGCCAAAGGTTACCATACATTGTTTGGTGACCTTTGACGGCTAGGATTTTCATCTAGGATGGAAGGGTGGCAGTTGATCGTCGCACACCTTCGTTTTGGTAGCCGCATGGGGAAGGCCGGCATGGTGTGGCGCGGCAAGGTGGTTGGCATGCCATTGGCACATGTGGCATGGCATGGCATGCCTTGGCGCGATTTGGCGTGGCCAAAACTAGGTTTTTGGGCCAAAGGTTACCATGCATTGTTTGGCGACCTTGGACGACTAGGATTTGCATCTAGGATGGAAGGGTGGCCGTTGATTGTCGCACGCCTTCGTTCATAAGGAAGGCCGGCATGGTGTGGCGCGGCAAGGTGGTTGGCATGTCATTGGCACATGAGGCATGGCATGCCTTGGCGCGGTTTGGCGGGCCAAAACTAGGGTTTTGGGCCAAAGGTTACCATGCGTTGTTTGGCGACCTTGGACGGCTAGGATTTGCATCTAGGATGGAAGGGTGGTCGTTGATCGTCGCACGCCTTCGTTTTGGTAGCCGCATAGGGAAGGCCGACATGGTGTGGCGCGTCAAGGTGGTTGGCATGCCATTGGCACATGTGGCATGCCTTGGCGTGGCCAAAACTAGGGTTTGGGGCCAAAGGTTACCATGTGTTGTTTGGTGACCTTGGACGGCTAAGATTTGCATCTAGGATGGAAGGGTGGCCGTTGATCGTCAGACGTCTTCATTTTGGTAGCCGCATGGGGAAGGCCGGCATGGTATGGTGCGGCAAGGTGGCTGGCATGCCATTGGCACATGTGGCATGGCATGCCTTGGCCCGGTTTGGCGTGTCCAAAACTAGGGTTTTGGGCCAAAGGTTACCATGCGTTGGTTGGAGACCTTGGACGGCTAGGATTTGCATCTAGGATGGAAGGGTGGCCGTTTATCGTCTCACTCCTTCGTTTTGGTAGCCGCATGGGGAAGGCCGGCATGGTGGGGCCAAGGCCAATGGCGCGGATGGCTTGGCATAGTGGGGCCAAGGGTTTGGTACGGACGGCTTGGCATGGTGGGGCCAAGGCAAGGTGCGGTTAGCTTGGCATGGTGGGGCCAAGGGTTTGGCATGCCATTGGCGCATGGTGCGGCTAGCATGGTTGGGGCCAAGGGTTTGGCATTCCATTGGCGCATGGTGTGACTAATATGGTTGGCATGACTTGGCGCGGTAGACGTGGCTGGCATGGTTTGCCATTGGCACAGTGGTGCGGCTGGCATGGTTGGCATGCCTTGGCGCGGAGATTTGGTTGGCATGGATTGGTATTGGCACAGTGGTGCGGCTGGCATGGTTGGCATTCCTTGGCGTGGAGATGTGGCTGGCATGGTTGGCATGCCTTGGCGCGGTAGCATGAGAATTAGGGTTTGGTATGTACGAAGATGATTTCGGTCAATACTAAGGGTTCTGCCTTGGAACATGACACATGTCTATAAAAAAAAAGGTACCTTGGTAATTTTTACGTAGGTATGTTTAATGATTCAATAAATGCGCTAGTGGTTGTAGTGACGTCATGTCAGATGTAAGGTTTTACGATTTTAACCCTAAGCTAAAAACCACCATCAACACCAAGATACATAAACAAGTTATGAGCGGTTATACTAAACATACATATTGGTAATCCAAAGATTTGCAATTAAGAACAATACCAATAAGCCCAGCGATTTCCCTTTCGATTCACAAAACAAGTTTATGAATTGTACTTCCTTTAAAAGGGTGTAAAAACATTGTTTCCTAGGAAGAAATCTTCACCCATACCCATACATAATCACAATAACATTCATAAAATTATGTCGATGTCTTATATACAAAGTTCAAAAGATAGGTGTTATACTTCATATTATAATTCCTTAATACTACGTTTAACTAGAGTATACTCATTCACAGCTTCGCAGTCATGTTTTCAATATAACACGACTTGAAAGATACATTAGGAATGAAACCGTTCAAGTCAAAGTATTACTAACCTCAAGAGGAAGGATGATGTCGTCGATGCAGATCTTTACTTCTTCACATTCTTCAAGTCTTCGAGTAATACTTGTAAGTCTCATATCCTAATAACTTTCTAGCTAACCTATACGAAGTTGACTCTAGTAGATAATCAAGTGACAATTTAAATGAGTTTTGGTTCACTAAATGACAACCAAACTTGACATACCAACGCTTGGTGGGTTCAAATGAGCAATGCTCTAACAATTACGAATTTTTTTGTAACAAAAAAACGAACAAACTACTAGTCAACATTGACCAGTCATTATTGACTGGTTGTACATTTTCTGCCGGAAATAAGTCGAAATTCCAAATAACCTACATACACCTTTCATTCCATCCACATTCAACAATAATTTATACAATCAATTCATATCAACATTAGTTCAGTTCATATCAACATTAAATCAATTCATATCAAGAAAGAATACAAATTCTTCTAATAAGTACTAAAGAATTTATGTTAAGTATCAAATTCCGATAAGTGCCTAAACACTCTTTTACATTCATTCTATGTTGGGCAAGTAAGTTGTCATCGTGCTTGCTCACATGCATTCAAATTCAGTTTCATAATTTGAAAAGACGAGGGTACCCAAATACACCACAATATTTTAAATGTCAACCTATAAGTCTGATACCAAGTGTGATCGTCTATGGACAAAGTCAAGACAATACGACAACTTGATATGCACTTGATAATAGTTAAGGTACGAAATTGATTTACTATAGGATCAATATCAAGTGATTAGGATTAACACACAAGTATACTTACTTGATATTATAATATAAAACAATTATAATGTGGAAGTAAAAAAATAACACAACACAAGATTTTGTTAACGATGAAACCACAAATGTAGAAAAATCCCGGGACCTTGTCTAGTTTTAAATACTCTCAGAATTAAGCCGTTATACAAAATTTAATACCAACTTTGTATTGTTAAGACCAAATAGACTACCCCTAGCTACTTAGTTCCCCCAGTATCCCCGTGCCTTCGAATTCTAGAGTCACGCACGTGAATAGCAAGTCCTTTGGATCGTATTCCAAACAACAAAGGAAGAATCTGTTTGGTAACCATTCTAATCAATCTTGCTAGAAGATATGTGAGTTTTTTTACAAAGACTCTTCTGTTTAATCTAATAAACTCCTTTGTGTAGTTAGATCAATCTATCTTTTGATTACCGAAATAATCAAACTCTAGATTTGCAATCAATCAATATAAATCTCAAAGAGAAACTATAAAGCAATGTCGATCTCATGCAACTAATCAATCAAGTCTATCAAAGATCAATTGATTCTAGTTGGATCCTAGCCGATTAAGGTTTGTGCACTAAATCCACAAGATACGAAAACTAATAAGAATTCTTCTTCGTCTTCAGATTTTCTATTGCCTTCAATAACCTGCACGACAACACTTGAATTCTCTTGTGATCAATCATGCACAGAACGGAGTCAGTTAACAATGGATTATCACATCATGTCTTTAGATCTGAACATGGTTCTAAATATCCTGTCAATACTTTGATCTAGTTTGGGTGAGCCTTATATCAGAAGAGAAGGTTCTCAAGAATAAACAAACTAGGTGCAATCAAAGTTTCAACAACCGTTAGTCAATCAAATCAGTAATTGAAAACTAATAACAATGTAATTGTCTAGTTTCCCACCAACGGTACTCGTAGAGCTTCTTGATCCCATAGAAGTCTTTAAACAAGCGGTCGTAAGAGATTTCGCCTAATTATGGTACTTTCCTCTCCAGATAGACGGCTCCACCAGAAACAACAAGAAATGAAGTTTGCATGGCTCTTAAGATAATTTGCAAGAAATTCAAACTCAAGTATTTATAGACCAAGGTTGTTTGGACAACAAGGAAAATCCAAAACCGAAAATATTATCAAAATATGCATTATAGTACTTAAACTCAGTTTTCCTATTTCCAATTAATGTTAACCAATATTACCGAAAACCTTCATAGAAAACTTTTATTATTAGTCTAGCACATTAACTAATAATATTTTTCAGAGGATATGCTTTAATTGCTGGTAATTAAAACATATATGATGAAAATCACAATTAAATGCTTTTCAATATTTCAGAGCAGGATCACCTTGAGCATCAAGAAAAATCTTTGAACAATAAATGATAAGAGTTATGTACATGTTCAAATATGTCGACATCTGAAAGATTCTCATGTTGACCAACCCAAAACCCTAATTCACACACACCATGAAGAAATATGTGAATCATGGATATTGGTTTTGTTCATGGAACCCATTAAACCATCACTCTAATATATGTTGTGACCGGTTATAAGATGATTCCCAATATAGGATGCCATTGGTTATACCTTTCTCCAAAAGGAGCTTGTGACCGGTTACACCTTGCTTCCCAAAGGTAGCTTATGACCGATTGCAACTAAATTCTCAATTCATCTTGTGACCGGTTATACCTTGGTTACCAAAGTAACTTGTGACCAGTTACAACTTGCATCCCAATATAGCTTGTGATCGGTGATAGGATCCCGGAAGACCCCTATATGTGATAACCGCAATTGCATGGCGTCTACAATGTAGACAGAGGCAAGTACGGGTCGTTCCCACGAGGAGTGGTGGAAATACTGTAACCAATATCTCTAATAAAACTAACCAAAAATGATGTTCTTGGAATTTTTATAATTGAAAACGAAATAAGAAAACTAGTCTAATAAAATAAACTCAATGGAAAACTCGGTAACCAGGATTTTAAGATATCCACCACTACTTCTAACATAATTATGAATATATGTTTATCTTTCGTTCTATTGACATCACCTATTATAAGCATAGAGTCGCAAATGTCACTGGTATACCCTAAGCATAGTGCATCAAAAGAATAAATCCAAGCATGCACCATCAAATTGCATCAGCGAGAAAATTATACGAAACTAAATATTAATTCACAAATATTATTTGACTATTCTAAGCATAACCCATCAAAGGATTTAACCCAAGTATGGACTATCAAACAATGAGACCAAAAATATTTGTAAGACTACCAATTACGCACAAAGGTTTCTAGAACCGGCAATGCAACAACTCATTTTTCAATCAATCAAATAAACAATATTCAAAGATTAATCAATTCAAATCATAACGGTCTATTAATTGATAATTCAATTTAATTAAAAGTAGTCTAATACCCCCAAAGTGATTTCAATCATGAACCCTAGTTACATGAATCTAGCAAAAAATGGTTGTATATGGGGGAAAACGAGCCGCCGTTTTTTTGGGAAAATGGAGAGTCGAGCGTGCTGTCGAGACTCCTCAGCCGGGAAAAATGTTAATCCTCACACAGATGCACCGCTACAAAGGGGGTGCTTAGATTCGGGAAATCAATCTGTATGACTCCAACCTAAACCAAGACAATGGCCATTCCAGAGTCAATTCGGTCGCAAAGAGGGAGATGGGTTGATTTTTCGGAGGTAAGCTGAGATATATGTGGGATCAGTGATGATCAAGGATTGTGGGTGTGTTGAAGGTTTCTGCAATATTGCTGAACTGCTGAAGTTGAGTTCTGTGAATAAGTTTATATCGAGTTGTTGACGGATAATGATGATAATCGATGATTGATGATATTCGATTGATCCTTCATGATGTCCTCGATTTAGACTTATTTATATTGCAAGAATGATGTACCACTGATCCCTGTAAGTGTGACGGTTTCTTGAGTGAAAGAGTGGAAAAGTGTGAGATCATGGTAAAGTCAGTTCCATGTCGTGCGGAGACTTGACTGATCGTGCACCCACTACTTTGCTAACTCCTTCTACCGTTTACACGACTTACGCACATTTCTCATTGTGGATGAATCCACGTGCCGTAGACCGCCAGACCAAAACCCTGAGTGATATCCCCCATTTGTGACGTGATTGAGATTTCACGAATCGTGAAGTCTGCAAGGAAGATGTGTATTAGTTGGTCAGTTGTTGACTGATTTAGACTGTGAGTCTAATTTTGTTAAATCGAGCATAATTGGTGAATGCTTGGCGATTCATGGATTGAACATGTAGTTCTCTGAGATGTCAATGAATTACTGACTAGAGATTGAGCAAGTATTGCTCAACTCAACGAATTGCCGAATATTGAGAGTTTGTCGAGCAACTGAGCAAGTATTGCTCAATTCGACGAATTTGATAATTTTGGTGTGCAACTGAGCAAGTGTTGCTCAATTCGATGAAACACTGAATATTGATAATTTGACGTGCAATTGAGCAAGTGTTTTTCAATTCCACAAATTACTGATGAATTAACGAATATTGATGGTTGGATCAATATTCGAGCAACTGAGCAAGTATTGCTCAATTCAAAGAATTATTTACTGGTGCCGTGACCCAATAAAATATTAATCAAAAATATTGGTGAATTACCGAATATTATTACTTTGGATGTTGATTGCTGAATCAACATAATTTTGTGTTTGAATTTGCTCGGAATGGTGATTCGTGGAGCGTTTGTTCGAAACCCTAATTTTTTGATCAATCATTCAACAATTGGTGAATTGCTGAAAATTGGTCATGAGTGAAGAGGGACCGACCACATGGGATGATGAGCGTCCATGTGATGCCCAGTGCTCGAGTGAGCACGCACCAGGGTTCTCAGTTTGAGAGTTGGTGAAAAAACAATGATTAAATGCAGGTTTCATCATTTATTGAAATATTGCTGGATTCAGCGTCAGGTGACAAACTTAGGTATGAGAGATGAAGACCGACAAAGAGAGCATGGGACCGGCTCTTGGTGGTCACGGGACCAGTTGTTGGTCATTTGAAGGGTTCTCTAGTTGGTTGGAGAGAGCTCGGGCCCAGTATAAGCAATTCAACAAATTAGGTCAGAATTATGAAAACATGTGGGACCGGCTTTGTGCAAGCCCTAGGAATGACTCTGGTCGGTCATGGAGGCATGCACGTGTTTCCATGTTGTCCGTGTTTCCATACCGAGAGTTTCAGTATTTTCTGATGCGCGTTCGAGCAACATAGTGAATTTTCAGAAGAGTTTCATCTTGACTGAGAATTCTCGATTTTTTGTTGGAATGAGCATGTTTGCTCAATTCATCAATATTTTGAAAATATTAAAATAAAAGTGTTTTAATATTTAAAATTTCCGTGAGAGGCTATCCAGTCGTGCGACTATGTTGGCTTTTGGTTTTTCGTGATTTGAGCAATATTTGAGAAAATATGGAGAAATCATGAATTTTGCTCAAACCCAGAAGTTTCATGAATTGAGGAAAATAATAATTATGCAAGATTAGGGATTGCAAGGTGTGGGACCGACCATGGCTAGGGCATGGCCGGCCGGCCGACTAGGTTGCCCGGTCCCGCACACCTTTCCTTATTTTATTATTTTTCATGAATCCTTGAAGTTATGGAGAATCCACGAGTTTTTGTTGAAACGGAGGAGTTTCGTGAGATTAGGGAATCATAATTATAAAAGGCTAAGGATTGTGAGGTGTGGGATCGGCCACGGCTTAGGCATGTCCGGCCGGTTAGGTTTCCCGGTCCCGCACACCTCTCCTTATTTTATAATAACATTATTTCGTGAATCCACCAAGTTATGGAGAATTCACGAGTTTTGCGAAAACAAGGAAAGTTGCTAAAACCAAGGAGTTTTCGTGAGTTCACGAAATAACAAAAAATAAGGAAAATAATGGGAGAGGCACGAGCCGACCATGGCTAGGGCACGGCCGTCCGGCCGACTGGTGGGCCCGGCATTGGGAGCCTCTTATTATTTTATTAATATTCATTGTTTTCTCTTGTTTTGCGAAGGATTCCTCATTATTTCATATTTTATGGACACTCGTTCGTGCATCCGGGTGCTCAGTCGTTCATCATTGTCGAGTACACTCGCACCATTTTTGTGGGGCTTGCTCAGTGATGGTCCAGATGCCCGGTTCTTGGGTATTTATTACTGATTTATGAAATTCAGTGGAGAATAATTCATGAAACTGAGTAATAAGATGAGTAGTTATTTTATTATCAATCCATAAAATCAGCAGCAGATTGGACTATGGATTCAGAATAATAAAATGATAATTTCATCACCATCTCATGGAATCGCAGATTTGACCATGAAATCGGAGTAATAAAATAAGTGGTGATATTACCATTTCATGAGATCAGCCGTGGATTCGACCATGAAATCGGAGTAACATCTATTACCATTTCATGAGATCAGCCGTGGATTCGACCATGAAATCGGAGTAATACATTTATCTATTACCATTTCGATCATGAAATAGGAGTAATGAGATAAGATAGATTATCTTATAGGAATTCAGTGGTGAATATGACCTAGAATTTAATCTCTTGCATATAGTCAGTAAATCAGCGAGTGTTGCTAATGTCCCGAAGACGTTTTGCCTTCTCAACATTTCATGTATGGAGGACCGCCTGAGTCTATACATGGGTCTCTCTACATAGTCAGGAACAGTGAGTATCACCGTCCTGAAGACGTTATTGCTCTCAATCTTATGGAGAACCGCCCAATTGTTCTTCTATGTAGAGGAAAATTCCTCTATGTAGTCAGGGAACAGTGAGTGTCACCGGTATCCTGAAGGCGTTAAGCTCCCAATCTTACGGAGAACCGCCCAATTACGTTATTCTACATAGAGGCTATAATGAAATTCCCGGTGTCGAATGCTCCGGAGAGGCCTTACGAGCGATATATGCATCATACTTCGTAAAACACGAACCATCACATGGATCTCTGAAGCCGTGTCAGAAACATGCGGTATCATGATTTTACGGTTTTGACCTTTGTTGAAAATCCACCATCTACATTAAGTCCCCTGCTTAGTGAGGAACAGTCATGTTCCGCAGTAAGCATTAAATGGTGATTTTTAGTCGATGAGATCAGTGGTTGAACTCAGTCTACAAAGGTAGTTTCAGAATCCTCGATTTACCCAAATGATGTCATGTACGAGCAAATGCACAGATGAGAACCCTGATAGTAAGATAGAGTGTCATACCGTGAGCGTGGAGAGATGAGTCACTGCTGATTTGGTCGGTTGAAAGTTCAGTTTTGGTCAGTTCAGCTTTTACGGGCTCGACCAAAAAAGGAAATCCTTGTTTTAGGAACAGGCGTTCGTTCGTTAGTTTAAGAAACAAACAAAATAGACCTGAGTCTAATCACATAAAATTTTGTCTATAAGCTTTCATGAAAACCAAAATTTTATTTTTTAAATATGTGAGATTTCACAAAGTGTATAAACCCTCATTTCAAAGGTGGATGCTCGTACGAGAGAAAAGTTTTTTTTTTTGAATAGACGTGCGTCTGTTAAAATTTTTGTCTATGATATTTCATGAAAAAGTTTGTTTTTGAAAATACACTCTCGTTTCAAAGACGGATGCTCACGAGAGGGACCAAGAAAATACATATTTTCAAAGTTACATGAGTTTCACGTTATATATTTTTGTAAAATCAATGTTTTGATTTTGAACAACTATTGAAAGTAGACAATTATTCATGGTGAAATAATATTTGTATGCGATTTTTTGCAATTGTAGAATGGACGTCTGTCCAATTTTCGAAAAACCAGTAGATGTTCACTCAGTAAAAATTCACGTGGGTTGTTCACGGTTTTATGAAAATCAATTTATGATTTTTGAGCAATTGCTGAAAGCAAACAATTGTATTCGTGATGACATAATGTATGTATGAGTTTGGCGATTTTATAGTATATGCACACATGTAGAAAATCAGCGAATGTTCACATGAAAGTTTATGTGAATTATTCATAGTTTCATGAAAAGTCAGTGTTGACTATAGAATGATAAGTTTTGCTCGTCATCGCAGGTTTGAAGGAGTGAGCAAATTTTCGAAGTTTCGCGTCACCACTAAAGTCTAGTGAAATTATAAAATAGGTAAGAGTTAGGGATTGCCATTTTCGTTGTTGAAACTGATCTCATTAGGTCGTCTGTAATTATGTGCTTCTGATTTGATTCCAGATAATGATGGTTTCCACCAGCAGCAGCAGCGATTACTCCTCCAGCTCTTCCCTTAATGACCGAAGGATCTCTTATGAAGAGCTCATGAAGGGAAAGTCCCAGGATGATGAGATGGAGGATCGTCGACGTAGAAAGGATCGAATCCGGCGCAGGATACAGGCGGCTGAAGAGAGGCGTCGATTGTTGATGGTGTACCCTCCGACCTGACGCTAATGCTTCGAGGAAACTGTGTGGGTGGTACGGAATTACGAGATTAAGCCAGACCGGCGTACCAGGGAACTTCAAAAGATTGCGAAGCAGGTTGAAGCTGAACTCGAAGCTGAGTACGAAGCAGAGGATGACTCGGACTCAGATGATCCTAATATCCACCCAGACTTCATCAATGGTCGTGATAGTGATTCTGATGAAGAACTCGAAGAGGATTCTCTCTGAGATTATTTATTTTCCGTTGAAGTAGATGTTCCTGGTTTAAGCAGCTTGATGTAGAGATGTTTCTTTAGAGATTATTATTTTTTGAACCGTAATTCCTTGTAGTATCCCCTTTCTGAATCTTCCTCACATCTCCAGTAGATGGACCAATGTCCACATAGACAATAATTACCCACAGAATGCAATCACATGAGCTGTCTAGAAAACACGTGGCCTACCAGACGATCAATCCATCCGTAGTTGTAATGTTGATTACATCCGAACCGTCAGTCCGCATTGTTACTCTTCTCCCATCTGCCACGCATCTGATTCGAGATTTAGGGTTTCAGTAGAAACCGCAACAGACTTGTTTATCCGTTAGGGGATAAGCATCCACATTGGACTTAGGGTTTTATTTAAACAGTCGACCATCTGCTGCCTTTGTGTATCATCAAAAGAAATTTTGATCACAATCCTACCTCTCGTCACCATGTCCAGAAGCAGTGTTTCTTCCAGAAGTGAATCTCATGCCGAACATGTGGCAGTATCCGTCTCGGTGAGTTACATTTCTTCTCTTGTCTTTTGCTCGATCAGGATGATTGATCAAAAAAAGAATTGCAGGATAATGAAAAGAATCAGCATTCCTCTCGTAGCTTGAGACCTAAACGTACGGTTAAAGCTCCTGCCCGGTATAGGTCGGCTCCTGTTGATGCCGGAACGTCTGTAAGTAATTTCATAACTTCTCGACTGAGATTTTTACCATGCTCAATGGTCAATACCATTAAATACTCCATCATTTCATCGCAGGTTGATGTTCATGTCGTCGTCGATGCTAGAAAAAGGAAAAACGGGAAATCCGCGGTTGTGATTGATGATAGCAACAACCGTGTCGACGAGAACTCCACTGATTCTGTGGATACTGAGGTTAGATCTCGTGCTCCTGAGTATCCAACAGCTGGACTCCCGTTTGAGGCTCCCATGATCAACAATTGCCCGAATAATGAAGTGGTTGGGGGATTCGTCATTCCCAAGTGTCACGCGCCCTGTACACCAAAATTTGGAGAAGGTACGGGCATATTGCTACGACCGAAGTATGGAAAGGCTTTACCAACCCTCCTAACTACAGTTGCAGGGTTGTTACCGATCATTGAAGAGATGAACCGGACGCATCTGCGAGATGTCAAGAATCATGAACTGCACAAATGGGATGAGATGATTTCAAACTGTGAAACCCTGCAGTTTAACATAGGTTGGCTTCGTCATCGACTCGAGATGATCAAAATTCACAAGGCGGCGGCCGCTGCTGATGCAATTTCCGCGTCTACTGCCATATTGGAGGAGGAAAAGGCACTCGCCTTGGAGTCAGCACGAGTTGAGAAGGCAGTTCAGGACTTGAAGGTGAAAACCAAAAATTTCCAGAAGAAGCTTGACAGGGTTTTCTATAGAGATTATCCTCTGTTGGATGGTTTGTTCTGAGTGAGAGGAAGATTTTATGTAGGTTTGAGATTTTGCTTTGAATAAATTAGGTGATTGAAAGATTTTTGTGAGATTCATAGGATATTTTGAATTTTGAGTGAATGAGCATATTGCTCTTTTGGAGAAAACAGATTATTTAGAAATTTAATACTTCCAATGATTGTTCAAGCATAATACGCCTTGAGCCACTTGCCGTTGATGATGTTTCCTTCAACTCCTCCATTAACAGCTAAGATTTTGTAATATCCGCTGGATACTGCCTTGATGATCACATAAGGTCCTTCCCATTTCGGAGAGAACTTGGGAGCGGACATATCTCGTTGGATATGATTTGTTGTTTTCAAAACCAAATCTCCTACTTGAAATGTTCGAGGTCTTACCAGTTTGTTGTAGGCCTTGGAAACCCTTTGTTTGTAGGTTTCTACATATTTTTCCACCTTGGCTCTTCTTGAATCGAGCATGTCCAATTCAGCAATTCTTGAATCCGAGACTTCTGCTTCATCCCATTGTACTCCACTAGCTGCTGCGATTCTTGCAGAGCGAACCTTGATTTTGGCTGGGAGAATGGCATCGGTGCCATAAACGAGAGAGTATCGTGAAATCCCAATTGAGCTTCTTGGTGCGATTCGGTAGGCCCACAAAGCCATGGGAAATTCCTCATGCCACGTCCGTGGATTATCATGAACTGTTTGACTGAGAATTCGGATCAAGGTTTTGTTGGTACTCTCCGCCTGTCCGTTTCCTTGGGGATAATATGGTGTGGAGAAAATCTGTTTGATTCCGTATTCTTCGAGAAATTCTCCAACATGTTTGTTGGCGAAAGGAGTTCCATTATCCGTGATGATATGTTTAGGAACGCCGAGTATGCATATGATGAACTCTTTGATGAAAGATGCAATTGTGACTCCAGTGGTGCTTCGAAGAGGAATAGCCTCGACCCATTTGGTGAAATACTCTGTTGCTGTGATGATGTATTCATGCTGCTTTGAAGATGCCGGATTGATATTTCCTATGATATCCAATCCCCAGCTATAGAAGGGCCACGGACTGATCAAAGAATGTAATGGAAGACAAGGAGTGTGGATGAGGTTACCATGAACTTGGCATTGATGACATCTCCGAACGTAGGCAGTTGCGTCATCTTCCATGGTTGGCCAGTAATATTTCTTATGGATTTGGAGAAACAATTTCTTATTCCTTTGGTGTTCACCTTCATGCATTTCTTTCAAAATTATGGCAATTTCATGCTCGGCCAAGCATCTCAGGAGATTCCCACCGAAGCTTTTGCGATACAAAATCCCTTCCAAGTAGACAAAACGTTTGGCTCTCTGAATGAGTTTGATTGCACCTCTCTTCTCTGACGGAAGATCGTTGTCACGAAGATATTTTATTTAAGGTTCTCTCCAGTCCCCAGTGTGATGAAGTGTTAGAACCTCCAAATGATGAGGTGGTGTCTGACAATTGGGACATGATCCTTGCAGCATCCTCGACTGAGCTTCCATGGAAGACCAATAGTAGCCGAGCCTTTGAAGCCTTCTGTAAAGTGTGACCACTAGAGTTTTCCCACATACTTCTTCATGTATACGGTTGAGTTGTTTACCGGATTCTTCATCTCCGAGGTATCGACACAGGGATCCATCATGATTGCGATAATATAACGCTCCGTGCAGCAGGAAAAAGTTTTTCAACTCCTTGAGGCTAATTTTCCCCTCCGTAAGAGAATTGGTCAATTCATGAATAATGGGCGTTGTCGGTCGCTTGACTGAGCATCTTCGACTTGAATAAGCCAGATGGATGACACAGCGCGTCTTTGCACATGATGGATTTCTCAGACCCCTTAAATTGCAGTTTGGATGCTAGGGTCGCTAGACAATCACCATGTCTATTGTTGGTGCGTCCGGTATGGACAATTGTTGCATCGGAAAAATGAGCTAATAGTCGTTACGCCTCAGTCCTGAATTGAGCAAGTGTTATTTCTTTGAGAGAGTATTCGTCATTCATTTGATTGACCAACAACTTTGAGTCTCCCCTGAGCTCTAGATGTTTCGCTCCTGCTTTCTTGGCCAAAGATAGCCCTAGGAGAAAATCTTCATATTCTGCTGAATTGTTGGCGCAATGGAAATCCAGCTTGAATGAATGTTAGAAGACTTCATCGGATGGAGATACCAGCACAATACCCGCCCCACCGGTATCATTGCTCGGAGTGGCGGACCCATCAAAATATAATAGCCACGTTTCTTCCTGAATGATTGAAATTTCTGGAAACTCACCGGGCACTTCTTCATGCAACATCGTGATGTCTTCTCCAGGGAAAGCGGCAAGTAAGTCTGCAAATGCTTGTCCTTTGATTGATTTTGGAGGGACACACACTATGTCAAATTCTGACATTTGAAGTAGCCATTTTGCCGGTCTTCCGATCAGAGCAGGTTTCGACAGTAAGAACTTTATAGGATCAGCTCTGGCCATCAGCACGACCCTGTTTGATAGTAGATAATGTCTGAACCTCTGAATTGCGTGAACCAACGCCAGACATGCTCTTTCAGCCTTTGGGTACCGGAGTTGAACATCCCTCATTGTGCGACTGAAGTAATAGATTGGGTGTTTGATACCTTCTCCATCCTCTTGAGTGAGGAATGCTCCAATAGACACATCACTGGAAGCTGTGTAAAGTATCAGAGGCCGTCCTTGCACTGGAGATTTCATGACAGCAGGCGATAATAATATCTGCTATATTTTCTGGAATGCTTCTTGTTGAACGGTTGTCCATGCAAAATTTGCTCATTTCTTCAACAGAGGAGTGAATGAAGCAATGAGTTAAGCGAGTCCAGGAATCAAACGCCGGATGTAATTGAATTTTTCCATGAAACTCTGGAGCTCTTTTACAGTTCGTGGAGGCGTCATGGTAGTAATGGCTTTTGTTTTGTCTGGGTCGACCTTGATTCCTTCTGCAGTGACCAAGAGTCCAAGAAACTTTCCGGAAGAAACACCAAAAGCACATTTCAGGGGATTCATCTTCAGTTTGTATTCTCTGCATCTTTCGAAGACTTGTCTCAGAATGTCTAGGTGGGACGCCCGGGTCTTTGATTTCACCACCACATCGTCGACATAGTCTTCTACTTGCTTGTGAATCATGTCAAGAAATATTGCAGTCATGGCCCGCTGATAAGTGGCTCTTGCATTCTTCAAGCCGAAAGGCATCACTGTATAGTGGAAGTTTCCAATGGGGGTTCTGAATGCAGTCTTGTTAGCATCATGTTCGTACATCTTGATTCGGTTATATCCACTGTAACCATCCATGAACGAGAACATGTCATGGCCACTGGTTGCATCGACGAGCATATCAAATGTTTGGAAATGGAAAGTCATCCTTTGGGCAGCACTTGTTCAGGTTCCTGAAATCTACACAGCACCGGATCTGTCCATTTTTCTTTCTGACTGGGACAATGTTCGCCAGCCATATTGGATGTTGAATGGGTTTGATGAACCCTGCTGTTAGTAGTTTCTGGATCTCCACCTTGATTTGTTCCTCAACTTCGTGTCTGAATTGCCTGGGAGGCTGTTTGACGGGTTTGGAACCGGGAGTGATGTGCAGATGATGAGTAACCAATTTGTCGTCTAGGCCAGACTTCTCTTCGTACGTTCAGGCGAAGATATCTTGATACTCTTTCAACAGGTGTATCAATGCTTCTCGTTCCTCAGCCGAGAGAGCGGAACTGATTAGAATTGTCCTTGGGTTTTCATCCGTTCCAATGTTGATAGTCTCGAGGTCGTCGTTTGTGGAATCTGTGCCATCTTGCAGCTTTCGTGGTGCATCTCGAATTTTTTCATCGGGCTATTTCTCACTCTGGCATGATTCTTAAGGGCGGGGAGACTTTTCATCGACCTCCCCTGTTAATTGCTAATCCTTACGACGGAGATAAATGACTCTCCCCTTTGCATCATAATCAATAATAAAGTTGGACTTTTTCTGAGGAGTACATTGACCTTGACGACGCTTGAGTGCTGTGGTGGACAACTTGATAGATTTAGCATCTGTTGATGATGGTTTGTCGACTTTCTCAATAGATTTCCAACTTGGGAATGGAATACTGCAGATCTTGCTTGGAGGTTCGGGGATGCTCTTTGGATGTTCCAGGAACTAAGCATCGTAAACCGGAGCATAAGGAGACACTGAGGCTGGGATACGAACAATTTTGTTGTTTAACAAAGCTTTCATACATTGATGGTAAGTCGAACGAACAAATTTATTGTCATGAAGCCATGTCCTTCCGAGTATCATGTGATAGTCAGGGTCTTTCTCGATCACGTGAAATTTGACGGTGGATTGAATCGGCCCTACTTTCAGATCCACATAGACATACCCGTATGTGTGACTCTGGCTTCCTTCAAAACCCGTCATCAATATGGGATGATGAACGATCTTGCTTTGTGGAACTTTAGCCTCCTTGAGAGTCTTCATAGTGATAAGATTCGTGGAAGCACCTGTATCGATGAGAACTCTCCTAAATTCAGAGTCCTTAATGCAAGCAGTAATGAACAAGGCTTGGTTATGCCCTTCCTCCGCCATTTGGTCTTCCTCAGTGAAGGTGATGTTGTTGATTGAGAGTTCAGATACCATGGACACTTGTTCAACCATCAGAGATGATGGAACTATTCGCACATCAGATGATATTTTGTTGAGAGCGACAAACGTGTCTATGCGTTGATCTCTGGAGAAATGCAGAAGTTCACATAGATTTTCGATTAGATGTGTGACCTCTTGTTCCACCGGCTTTTCATAAGTGGTGAAGCTGTTGGATTGAGGGTTAGCGTCAGTGGTGTCAAGAGATGAGCGTTCCACAACTTGAGCTCCTAAGATTCTTGTCAGGTCCACCATGCAGTTGAACAAATTATCAATTGCTCTTTTCAATCGATTTATGTTCCTTTCCAAAATTTCTTGCCTGCGTGCCAGTTCAGCTAGTGACGGAATTTCTCCATCAAATGCACCAATAGATGAAAAGGGAGTAGTAAAGTACGGATGATGAATGTTACCAGAATCATTCGGGTGAGTTAGAGAAGCGTCACCATTTGAAAGACTCTGACTGGAGTTTTGAGAAACTGAATTAGATCTAAGACCAACCATCTTGCCAAAATGAAAGATTGCAACCGAGAGATTAATCTCCCACTGTGGTCGCCAATCTGTAGATGGGGAAAAACGAGACGCCGGTTTTTTGGGAAAGTGGAGAGTCGAGCGTGCTTTCGAGACTCCTCAGCCGGGAAAAATGTTAATCCTCACACAGATGCACCGCTGCAAAGTGTGTGCTTAGATTCGGGAAATCAATCTGTAAGACTCCGGCCTAAACCAAGACAATGGCCTTTCCAGAGTCAATTCGGTCGCAAAGAGGGAGATGGGTTGATCTATAGGAGGAAAGCTGAGAGTTGTGTGGGATCAGTGATGATCAAGGATTGTGGGTGTGTTGAAGGTTTCTGCAATATTGCTGAACTGCTGAAGTTCAGTTCTGTGAATAAGTTTATATCGATTTGTTGACGGATAATGATGATAATCGATGATTGATGATATTCGATTGATCCTCCCTGATGTACTCGATTTAGACTAATTTATATTGCAAGAATGATGTACCACTGATCCCTGTAAGTGTGACGGTTTCTTGAGTCAAAGAGTGGGAAAGTGGGAGATCGTGGTAAAGTCAGTTCCATGTCGTGCGGAGACTTGACTGATCGTGCACCCACTACTTTGCTAACTCCTTCCACCGTTTACACGACTTACACACATTTCTCATTGTGGATGAATCCACGTGTCGTAGACCGCCAGACCAAAACCCTGAGTGATATCCCCCATTTGTGACGTGATTGAGATTTCACGAATCGTGGAGTCTGCAAGGCAGACGTGTATTAGTTGGTCAGTTGTTCACTGATTTAGACTGTGAGTCTAATTTTGTTAAATCGAGCATAAGTGGTGAATGCTCGGCGATTCATGGATTGAACATGTAGTTCTCTGAGATGTCAATGAATTACTGACTAGAGACTGAGCAAGTATTGCTCAACTCGACGAATTGCCGAGTATTGAGAGTTTGTCGAGCAACTGAGCAAGTATTGCTCAATTCGACGAATTTGATAATTTTGGTGTGCAACTGAGCAAGTGTTGATCAATTCGACGAAAAACTGAATATTGATAATTTGACGTGCAATTGAGCAAGTGTTTCTCAATTGGATAAATTACTGATGAATTACCGAATATTGATGGTTGGATCAATATTCGAGCAACTGAGCAAGTATTGCTCAATTCAAAGAATTATTTACTGGTGTCGTGACCCAATAAAATATTAATCAAAAATATTGGTGAATTACCGAATATTATTAATTTGGATGTTGATTGCTGAATCAACATAATTTTGTGTTTGAATTTGCTCAGAATGGTGATTCGTGAAGCGTTTGTTCGAAACCCTAATTTTTTGATCAATCATTCAACAATTGGTGAATTGCTGAAAAATTGTCATGAGTGAAGAGGGACCGACCACATGGGATGATGAGCGTCCATGTGATGCCCAGTGCTCGAGTGAGCACGCACCAGTGTTCTCAGTTTGATAGTTGGTGAAAAAACAATGATTAAATGCAAGTTTCATCATTTATTATAATATTGCTGGATTCAACGTTAGGTGACAAACCTAGGAATGAGAGATGAGGACCGACCAAGAGAGCATGGGACCGGCTCTTGGTGGTCACGGGACCAGTTGGTGATCATTTGAAGGGTTCTCTAGTTGGTTGGAGAGAGCTCGGGCCCAGAATGAGCAATTGGACAAATTATGTCAGAATTATGAAAACATGTGGGACCGGCTTTATGCAAGCCCTAGGAATGACTCTGGTCGGTCATGGAGGCATGCACGTGTTTCCGTGGTGTCCGTGTTTCCATACTGAGAGTTTCAGTATTTTCTGATGCGCGTTCGAGCAGCATAGTGGATTTTCAGAAGAGTTTCATCTTGACTGAGAATTCTCGATTTTTTGTTGGAATGAGCATGTTTGCTCAATTAATCAAATTTTGAAAATATTAAAATAAAAGTGTTTTAATATTTAAAATTTCCGTGAGAGGCTAAACAGTCGTGCGACTATGTTGGCTTTTGGTTTTTCGTGATTTGAGCAATATTTGAGAAAATATGAAGAAATCATGAATTTTGCTCAAACCCAGAAGTTTCATGAATTGAGGAAAATAATAATTATGCAAGACTAGGGATTGCAAGGTGTGGGACCGACCATGGCTAGGGCATGGCCGGCCGGCCGACTAGGTTGCCCGGTCCCGCACACTTTTCCCTATTTTATTATTTTTCATGAATCCTTGAAGTTATGGAGAATCCTTGAAGTTACGGAGAATCCACGAGTTATTGTTGAAACGGAGGAGTTTCGTGAAATTATGGAATAATAATTATAAAAGGCTAAGGATTGTGAGGTGGGGGACCGGCCACGGCTTAGGCATGGCCGGCCGGTTAGGTTGTCCGGTCCCGCACACCTTTTCTTATTTTATAATAATATTATTTCGTGATCCACCAAGTTATGGAGAATTCACGAGTTTTGAAAAAACAAGGAAAGTTGCTAAAACCAAGGAGTTTTTGTGAGTTCACGAAATAACAAAAAATAAGGAAAATAATGGGAGAGGCACGGGCCGACCATGGCTAGGGCACAGCCGGCCGGCCGGCTGGTGGACCTGGCCTTGGGCGCCTCTTATTATTTTATTAATATTCATTGTTTTCTCTTGTTTTGCGAAGGATTCCTCATTATTTCATATTTTTTGGACACTCGTTCGTGCATCCGGGTGCTCAGTCGTGCATCATTGTCGAGTATTCGCACCATTTTTGTGAGGCTTACTCAGTGATGGTCCAGATTCCCGGTTGTTGGGTATTTATTATTGATTTATGAAATTCAGTGGAGAATAATTCATGAAACTGAGTAATAAGATGAGTAGTTATTTTATTATCAATCCATAAAATCAGCAGCGGATTGGACTATGGATTCAGAATAATAAAATGATAATTTCATCACCATCTCATGGAATCGCAGATTTATCTATTACCATTTCATGAAATCGGAGTAATAATATAAGTGGTGATATTACCATTTCATGAGATCAGCCGTGGATTCGACCATGAAATCGGAGTAACATCTATTACCATTTCATGAGATCAGCCGTGGATTCGATCATGAAATCGGAGTAATACATTTATCTATTACCATTTCGATCATGAAATATGAGTAATGAGATAAGATAGATTATCTTCTAGGAATTCAGTGGTGAATATGACCTAGAATTTAATCTCTTGCGTATAGTCAGTAAATCAGCGAGTGTTGCTAATGTCCCGAAGACGTTTTGCCCTCTCAACATTTCATGTATGGGGGACCACCTGAGTCTATAAACGGGTCTCTCTACATAGTCAGGAACAGTTTGTATCACCGTCCTGAAGACGTTATTGCTCTCAATCTTACGGAGAACCGCCCAATTGTTCTTCTATGTAGAGGAAAATTCCTCTATGTAGTCGGGGAACAGTGAGTGTCACCGGTATTCTGAAGGCGTTGAGCTCTCAATCTTACAGAGAACCTCCCAATTACGTTATTCTACATAGAGGCTATGATGAAATGCCCGGTGTCGAACGCTCCGGAGAGGCCTTTCGAGCGACATATGCATCATACTTCGTAAAACACGAATCATCACATAGATCTCTGAAGCCGTGTCAGAAACATGCAGTATCATGATTTTACAGTTTTGACCTTTGTTGAAAATCCACCATCTACAATGGATTTCTCAAAATCCATAAACATACGAAAGAAAATCACTAGCTAGTTGAAAACGAAAATGGAAACTGAAACCCAATCCTTCTTCTCGGCACTGTAGCAGCGCCTCCCTCTTCGTCTCCAAAATGGCCTCCCAAAACAGTCACCAGAACCCTCATTTTTCTTCTTCACAATACAGAAAATATATACCAAATAAAGGCGTGTCATCATTCTCTCAATTATCCTTAATTGAAACTTGCATGGTGGTCATCAATGTGATATCCCCATATATATTCTTCTTCATTTTTCTTGCATGCATATTTGGTAGACTTAAAAAGAATCCCACGGGTGAGAAAGCAAAATCTTTTTAATTCATTTTTCTCCCTCCAATAAGATATTCACGTGGACCCATTTATTTGTTCCAATATTCCACTACCTAACAAGATTTCCTTAACATCTAATGCCTTTTCAATTTCCCAAAACTGGATGTATAAATATCCGACGACACATGGCATAGTAACCCACTATAATGTTTTCTGCTTGCAATTTGCTGAAAATCACACGACTGTTCTTCTGATCCCCACAAAACCATGATTCATGGGAAAGCATGTGTACGTGCTTGACCACCTTGTTTTCAATTAGACCGTCCCACTTGTGTATCATCCCTTCTCTGTCTCGTTTTGGTGTCTCCGGTAACCTTGCTGGGTTTTTTTTGTGGCAAGCACTGTTTTAGTTTCACATTTCGACGTTTATTTTTGGATGATTGGATTTAATTCTACTTTCTACAAAAGCATTAAAATAGCTAATATAAATATGGGTACAAAATGTAGCATATACGTGCTTATCAACACCTCCACACTTATATTTTGTTAGTCCTCGAGGAAAACAAAGAAAATTATATCCGCTACACAGCTGGATATGAAGAGTGTGTCTGCTAAACAGCGAGACGGATCCGCTAAACAGCAAGACCGAGAGATGTCTGCTAAACAGCGAGACGGATCCGCTAAACAACAAGATCAAGAGATGTCTGCTAAACAGCTAGACAGAAAGACCTGCTAAACAGCTCGTCATAGAAAATACTCTAAAAATAATCTTTTTTATGTAGACCCGCTAAACAACTGGTCATAATATGTTTTTTTTTTTTTTTTTAAGCCTAACGAAAATGCCACTCCCCCACACTTAAGCATTACATTATCTTCAATGTAATTGAGTCATCCAACGTAGAAATTAAGATGGGAAATTCAAGCAAACAAATAAAAGATAGAGGAAAGAAAACAAATCTGATGGGTTTCCATGAAGCGAAATCGTATGGGTTGACTCCCATAAAGCATAATATTTGTGTATCTGCTCTCTCGAACAAGGTGATGATACACCAAATTAAGATGCTAAGCATATATATACAGTCTGAAAAGTTGGGGATCAATCCAACAAATCAGGTTAGTTGAAAAGATGACCCTGCAACAATAATATTGATTAGTACCCAGAGAAAGAAAACTGAATTCAGTCTTATTCAAAAAACAATTTGAACCTTCCTTATCGTATGTGGTTATCTGAAGTAAATCTGAATCACGGATAATGAGTAAAAATTGTTTAGAGAATTC
Organism: Papaver somniferum; assembly: GCF_003573695.1. Lineage (NCBI taxonomy): Eukaryota > Viridiplantae > Streptophyta > Magnoliopsida > Ranunculales > Papaveraceae > Papaver > Papaver somniferum. The sequence continues at coordinate 38,692,554 of NC_039363.1, forward strand.
AACAATCGTTTTACACTCTAAATCTGGTTCTAAATCCGAGGAAATAACTTCCTTTGATGAGTTGCCTATATTATTTATTGGAGACCGCAATGCATTGACAATGTCAATAAGCATGGGGTCTTTGGAGTCTGCAAAATGGTCTAAACAAACTGAGATTGGTTCAAAATTAGCAATACCAGTATCAACTTGTTTAACATTCATATCAGCAATTAGAAGATCATAAGATGGGTCAGCAGCACATGAGCTCAATGGATCAACAATATCATGAATAATCGACTCATCGACTAAGTGATTTATATGAATCTCACTATTCAAATGACTAGAAGGTAACTCATTATGAATGTCCACTGTCTCTAAGTCGTTAGACTCAATAATAGTATCCTCTGTATAAACAGGTTCCTCTAAATCATCATCTGCATATAACTCTTGGCATGCCAGAATTCTCAACCTTTGCTCCAAACTGAGTGGTGTATGCTTGTAATACTTCTCATATATCGTTAAAGGTGATTCTTCACTTACTACATGAGGAGCAAAAACTCCATATCGTTGCCTATGCATATATTCACCAAGCATCATCTCAGATGAGGTTGCCCGATAATTTGAATTTCTACGCTTATATTTCGCCAATGTCATATTAGGTGACGTCTCCTGAGAAAGAGTCATCATCCTCAAAAAGGTACCTGAAACAAAATTCTAAAAAGGAAAACAAGTCAAAAGGAAAAAGAAATCCTAAAATAAAAATATTGTACAAAAATAAAAAATAAAAAACCTAACTATTTACAAAATCAAAAATACTAATCACAATATTCCTCAGCCGCTCCCCGGCAGCGGCGCCAAATATTGATAGGATCCCGGAAGAACCCTATATGTGATAACCGCAATTGCACGGTGTCTACAATGTAGACAGACGCAAGTACGGGTCGTTCCCACGAGGAGCGGTGGAAATACTGTAACCAATATCTCTAATAAAACTAACCAAAAATGATGTTCTTGGAATTTTTATAATTGAAAACGAAATAAGAAAACTAGGCTAATAAAATAAACTCAGTGGAAAACTCGGTAACCAGGGTTTTAAGATATCCACCACTACTTCTAACATAATTATGAATATATGTTTATCTTTCGTTCTATTAACATCACCTATTATAAGCATAGAGTCGCAAATGTCACTGGTATACCCTAAGCATAGTACATCAAAAGAATAAATCCAAGCATGCACCATCAAATTGCATCAACGAGAAAATTATATGAAACTAAAGATTAATTCACAAATATTATTTGACTATTTTAAGCATAATCCATCAAAGGATTTAACCCAAGTATGGACTATCAAACAATGAGACCAAAAATATTTGTAAGACTACCAATTACGCACAAAGGTTTCTAGAACCGGCAATGTAACAACTCATTTTTCAATCAATCAAATAAACAATATTCAAAGATTAATCAATTCAAATCATAATGGTCTATTACTTGATAATTCAATTTAATTAAAAGTAGTCTAATACCCCAAAGTGATTTCAATCATGAACCCTAGTTACATGAATCTAGAAAAACATGGCTTTCTCAAAAGCCATAAACATATGAAAGAAAATCACTAGCTAGTTGAAAACGAAAATGGAAACTCAAACCCAGTTCTTCTTCTCGGCACTGTAGCAGCGCCTCCCTCTTCGTCTCCAAAATGGCCTCCCAAAACAGTCACCAGAACCCCCTTTTTTCTTCTTCACAATACAGAAAATATATACCAAATAAGGGAGTGTCGTCATTCTCTTAATTATCCTTAATTGAAACTTGCATGGTGGTCATCAATGTGATCTCCCCATATATATTCTTCTTCATTTTGCTTGCATGCATATTTGGTAGACTTAAAAAGAATCCCACGGGTGAGAAAGCAAAATCTTTTTAATTCATTTTTCTCCCTCCAATAAGATATTCACGTGTACCCATTTATTTGTTCCAATATTCCATTACCTAACAAGATTTCCTTAACATCTAATGCCTTTTCAACTTCCCAAAACTGGATGTGTAAATATGCGACGACACATGGCATAGTAACCCACTATAATGTTTTCTGCTTGCAATTTGCCTAAAATCACACGACTGTTCTTCTGAGCCCCACAAAACCATGATTCAGGGGAAAGCATGTGTACGTGCTTGACCTCCTTGTTTTTAATTAGACCGTCCCACTTGTGTATCATCCCTTCTCTGTCTCGTTTTGGTGTCTCGGGTAACCTTGCTGGGTTTTTTTTTGTGGCAAGCACTGTGATCATACTATTATTACCAAGTCTCATCACTAGAGTATTATATACAATATATACAACTTCGGATATTATATTTTCAATATAGCACGACTTGTAAGATGCATTAGGAATAGAAACAAGATCAAGTCAATATTACTAACCTAAAGTGGAGGGATGATCTCATTGTTGTAGTCGTTACTTTTTCTCATTCTTCAGGTTTTCAGAGTAATACTTTTATGTTTCAACATTCCTGAACTTTCTAGTCCAACCTAAACGAAGTTGACTCTAGTATTTAATCAAGTGAATCTTAAAAGAGTTTTAATACCAAAATATGACAACCAAAATTGACATACCAACGCTTGGTGGGTTCAACCGAGCTATTCTTTAACATAACTCATACTCCATACTTGTTCACTAAGAATGAATAAAAGTATTCACACAACCACATGTTACATAGCTCTTAAGGTATATATTGCAAAAGGTTTTAAGATTGATTGCAATAAAGTTAATACTCACCTCTCTTGGTACCTCCTTTACTACCAGTTTATCCTTGTGGGTATCAATTGCTTTAGTGCAATCTTGGATTAGTATCAGATAACCGATTAGCTGACCAAATCGTTCGTCGTGAGTGATTACAATATGCTGAAAATTCACCTGACCTTTCCGATCATTCATTATTTTGACATAGAGATGATGAATTGAGTGATACAGTTGAGATAAAAACTTAATCACCTATATACGATAGGGTCATATGTATATGCATACCTGAGGAGAGCTGCAACAAGGCTATCAACATTTCAGTTATCTAAGTTTGTTGTTGCTTCATCCAAAGCCAGTATACCACATTTGAGACAAAGAGTCTCAGCTAATGCTAGTCATGTTATTAGCGAGGCAAAAACATGAAAAACACATATTATGATGTGAGCAAAGATACATAATTCAATTTTTTTCACAATCAAGTAAAGATAAAAATTAGGTACATGTAAAAGGTGTTCGAACTTGGGTCTAATGTATTTTATTAACAAAACAAGAGTAGCATATGTGCACCCTCAAAAAGAGTTGCAGAGGTTAGATTGGATATGAAAATTGTATACCTACTTATTTCTAATAAACAAAAGAGAAGACATGGATCAGAAGGAATGAATAGTATGACTCACCTTATGACCAGCACTTCATCTTCCACGCATTTCGAGTTCGCATCCCAGTCTTCATGAGGACCTGTAACTATATAGTAGAAAAAATAACATAAAAAACTTCTGAAACAAAACAAAGTAGTAAAAAATAAGATGGTTCTTGCTTACCCTGCTGTAAAATCGAGTCCCCATACCTTCTAAATCAGAATGAATGCTTATATAATCTATGCCATGTCCCATATGTGTTTGCTTCCATAATTATCATTTGAAAATTTTCCAAGAAATTATATTTATATTTATGGAAATTGGAATGTTTCATACTTTAGATATTTGCGGAGTTGATCATCCCTCTCGAAAACGAAGATTTGATCAAAATAGAGTATTTCATAACTAGGTAGGTTGGCGAACCACTTCGCAAACCATCTAGATTTCAAAATATAGGAAGCTTGGCGAACCAGTTCCCAAACCATAAAGTTCAGAATAGTAAGTTCACGAACTGTGGTGATATGAATTTGTGAAATAGCCAACGGTTAACGAACCCAGTGCACGAGCCGTAGACGTCTGAGTTCGAGAATAGAAAGACGATTCACGAACCGCAGCGCTCAGAATTCACGAACTGGATAATGGTTTATGAACCATTTCATAAACCGTCCTAGTGAATATTAGAAGATGCTCAAAGACAACTTTTATAAACTTGTTTAGCATTGTCGTGACTCTCATAAACACCTTTGAGACATCATTTATCGTAAAACACCTTGTGCGTGTGGTAGTTTAATTGAACACAATATTGCTTACTAGTTCAAAGTGCATATTTATTTTCCAAGAACAATCATTATATAAAGTTTCATAACCTGGACCATAATGTATGTTATTCTATGTGATTTCAAGACGAAGTTCTCATAGGCTTACTTAAAACCCTAATTAGAGTTTCATCTAAACAAAGAAAGTGTTTTCTTGAATCTCAAGTTATCTTAGATTTCATTCTAAGCAACCCTCGGTCTTGAAAACCTATAAATAGAGAGACTCATCAAACTGTAAAATTTAATCGTTGACACTTATGTGTCATATTTGATTGCTAATTCGTCCCCTATGAACCTAAGTTTTCCCGAGAAACATAATTAGGTTTATGACTGAAAGACTTCACTTATGGATTTGTGAAGCCAAGACGGCTATATTTACTTCAATAGTTCTCCTATCCTGATCTCGTTCTTTCTGTTATCGAGGTATTAGTGATCTCGTTCAGGAACGAGATAGATAGAAATCTCCAAGTTTTATTCGTCTTTGTGATTTCTCAAGATAGATATATGAAAACTATTCTTAATTGGTTAGTTCACGATTGTTTTTGAGAGGTGGTTAATAGTCCAGGCTTCTCAGCTAACAAAAGAGTAAGTATCCAAATTTATGAGGTTTTCTATTTGTTTATTCCAAACAGATTTCGCCTTCTCATCTAACTGAGTGTACTCGCAATATATGATATACCAAACCCTAGTTATCCTTCTTGAAAACAAGAATAAAATCTCACAAGAAGTTTCCTAGTATTTAAAATCCTTGAAAAAATCTTTATCATCTCCCAACTATGTATCAACAACATGCATAGGAACATACAATTCATGAATAAAAGAATTATCTCTTCCAAACCTATTAGGTTGTTGTTAGACATGTGCTTCTTCTAGTTCAAGAGATTTTTGTAGAATCAGTTTTAGTCCCTCCACCTCCCTCTTGGTTTTCTTAAGTTCTTCAAGAAGAGCTGCAAAGGAATAGGATATCTCTTTTCTCGGTTTCTTCATATTCTTCCTTTTCCTTTTCAGAGATAAATCAAAGGAATATGATATCTCTTGTTCCTTTCTAGTTGGATGAACATCAACAACCATTGGAGCACAGATTTCATGAGAAAATATTGTGCTTGGAGTCTCCACAATTCATAGAAATAAAATGGATCTGTGAAAACACAAATATATTTCTCAACAAGCAAACTTCTTTGAAAGAGATATCAGTCTTATTGAAGAAGATATGTATCGTGCAGAGTTACGGAACGATAATAGTTCACGTACTAGGAAAGTACATAAAAGCTAAGAAGAATAAAATGTTACTTTTATCCTTCCTTAAGTTTCTACATAGATCAAATTTTTCAATACCATTACTTGATACATGGATAAGATGAACATGTTTGTTGATTGATCAAAACCTTATTTGACTTATGCCATTCTTGACTATATCGAAATGTCAATATCCACATACTGTATCCAGTGGTAGTGTCAAAAATGACTCTCACGAGAATAGATTTACATAGAATCAGTTATATAACCGATTTATGAACAGATCAAATTATCCTTGACTATTTTGATAGAGCAAGGCTCAACAACAAAATATTGTTATTTTCTTAAGAGATGGCAAGACAGTGTATGAAGTCTCATTCGACGAACCTTAAAAATATGGATATCCAAGTACTACTATTCAAATTTGATCCAAAACCCTATGCAAGTTCTTATCTCTTTTAAGGGCACATGAGACAAGATGCACTTTTCAACACAATTTAATTGTGTTAAGATGAGTAGCAAAGTGCTCACCACTAGGTTCCTGCATGAAATTTGTAATACCTTTCTTTACAGAACGTTTAGACCCGACTCTTCTCTTCATTTGAGATTTTCCCTTTTCCTTTAAAATATTCAATCTTTTAGGAGAAGAAGAGTTAACTTTACGTACCTCATCAGGATTGGACTTTTGAACAATTTTAAGCACATTTTCCAAACGACTAGCCCTCCGTTATAGTTTTTTGACATACCTTAGTTTGTGTTTGTACCTGAAATATTATGTAAGTTTGTGACCCTCAATGGTACAATAAGGACATGTATGTTTGTATATCGATTCAGGAACGACATTAGAAGCTAAACAAAGAGCACTTGAAACATTAATAGAGTTTTCATTAGTATACCAAAAATTCGTTACATCCTTAAATGATTTTGATGAAAAGGCATCAATCAAATTACCAAGATTTATATGAGTATTGCTACATTCATCAAAATTGATAATTCTCCCAAGAGTGCTACACTTGATACATCATCATCTTCTAAATCATAATGCTCAGATGTTTCATCAAGTGTTGCAGCAAAACTCTTGTTGCCGGTGTATTTCTTTCGATTTGGGCGCTCATTGGCAAAATGACTGATCCCTTACACTTGAAGCACCGAGGCATATCCTCATTGTCAGAATCGTTGGAGTCTCTGTTTTTCACATGAACACGATTATGTGGATTTGCTGACGTGGGAGGTTTTGCTCTAATGAATCGTTTATTTCTCTTCCTAAGAAGTTATCTAAACTTTCTTGTGATTAATGAAACTGAGTTATCAAGATCTTCATCTTAAAGTTCAGGATCAACAAGATTATTCACAGAGTTGTCAACACTTTCACTTTTGAGAGTTTCAATGTTTTTCAGTGCCTTGAACGCAATATCCTTACCGGCTTTGGATTGCAGTTCGTGATCAAAGATCTTTAACTTTCTAACTAAGGTATTTCTGGAAAGAGTTGCAAAATTATTTCCTTCCATGATGGCATGTTTCTTAGACTCGTATCTTGCTGGTAAAGATCAGAGAATTTTCATCACAATGTCCTTTTGGGGAATAGTCTTCCCTAACACATAAGATGCATTAAAAATTCCAGACACTTTTTGATTAAGTGCATTAAACAAATATTCATCAGAAATACGAAGGTTTATCCAGATAGAATTTAGGTTTTGAAGCCTAGATTCTTTTTATAAGGTATCTCCTTCGAATACGGTTTCTAAGATATCCCAAGCATATTTAGACTTAGTGCATGAAGTCACATGGTGCTGAAGATCTAGGCTTATAGCATGAATAATAGCATTTAATTCGTCAGGATTATGCTTTGCAGCACTTATCTCGGCTTCACTATATTCTGCTAAACTTTTCTCAACAGTGTTTCTGTCTCTAACAACTATCGGAGGATTGTATCCTATAACCACAAGTTTCCATGACTCAAAGTCACGGGCTTGTAGAAAGGAACGCATAACAATTTTCCACCATAAGTAATTTGTGCCATCAAAGGCTGGCGGTAAGTTTATCGAGATTGTATTCCCTTCCATATAGTCAGATTGTTTCATACACAGACTTTTAGGTCTTATGCGTGTTTGCCTGCTCTAATACCAATTGAAAACATGGGGGTACCAAAATACACTACCAACTTTTTCTTAGGCAGCTTGTATGGACTAAATTCAAATAAAATTCCGTGAAATCTACTTAATGAATCTCAATCAGGAAAGATATGAAGATCTTGAAAACGTGGGTACCAAAATACACCACCACTTTTTTTCTTAGGCAATATGTATGAACAAACTCAATACAACTACGAGAGATATACTCAATCAAGGAATAGTACCTAGATTTATATCTCTTTCTCTTGCTATTAGAACGTTTATAGAAACAAGTTCGAGACCTCATCATAAAGAGAATACTTGGATGGTACCACAGAACAATTGTCCAAGAATCAATCTAGTCGTATCCAACAAACTAGGTCGGATATATCTACTGAGATTGATCAACTACAACCTGTGATATTTTAATTGTAAATATAAACAATATAATGCGGAAAAAGAAATAACACAGACACCAGAAGTTTTGTTAACGAGGAAACTGCAAATGCATAAAACCCCCGGGACCTAGTCCAGATTGAACACCAAACTGTATTAAGCCGCTACGGACACTAGCATACTACCGATTAACCTCGGACTGGAATATAGTCAAGCACTAGTCAAGCTGTCGCTCGCCGGTCTGATCATCGCTCAGTAGTTCCTCATCCAATGGCTACCATTCTTCCCCTCTATAAATACCTAATTTCAATCTCATTTCAACTCGCACCAAAATTTCTAAATCTCTCTAGAATTTCTCAATCTCCAACTCTTTTCATCACTCTTCCAATTCCTCAAAAAGCATGGATGATAATGTGAACATGGTTGTGTTCGTAGCAAACAACAATGCTGCCGAAAATCAAAGAGTTGTTAATCGTGCCAATGTGCAAAGTGAAATTAGTAGAGGGAAATTTAAGAGGCGAAAACCAAAATTCACTATTGCCGAAGATGAATGTATTTGCAGAAATTATATTTCTTTTACTGAGACTTTATTCGGAGATGCATTACATCCCCAAACATTTCGGTAAAGGATCTTTGGGAAATTTCAAGAACAAACAATGAACCTCAACAATCGTGATGTTACAGAGTTGAGTCAGCGCTTCTCTATAATCAATCAAGAAGTTATTAGGTATGTTGTTTTACTTCAGCAAGAAGGTCGAAACATGAGGAGTGGTGAAAGCATGATGGGGCATCTACGAAAAAGACTTCGAATTTGGAAGTTGTTTCAAGATTTTAAGATACTTGCGCAAATATTGTCCAATATTGATGTTTTAGTTTCTTAATTGTCCACTTAGTCTAAGTCCTAAATTTTAATATTTGTTTAAATGTATCTCTAATTAAAATTTAAGATTGGATTAAGAATATAATTAAGCTTCATTTTCAACAATACGCGTCAAATTTTCGAATTCAAAATTCGAATTGATCATTAATAGTCATTTTACAAGACATAAACTAGACAATAATAATTTGAAAAATAAAAATAACTAGACTTTAAAAATAAAATTTTGGGACAATGTTCTTCATCTTGTTTATCTTATTCATTTCACAAAACTTCCAATCAATGCGCCCATAAACGGAGTCTCCCTTGTTTATCTTCTTCTTTGGTTTCAAATTTGTTTTTCCTTGATTTTCATTGCCTTGAACTTTTCTTTGCCTTTTCTTGGTTTCGGTTTTGACTTGGTTAATATGCAAAACTTGAAGACTTCTTTTCTTCTTACCTATTTTTTTATAATTATCACATATCTTCTTAACGTCACCTTCAAGCACTACTCCGGAAAAATCAAGTTGTGTTGCCGAATCAAGTTGGGTTAATTGTGCCATTTGGAGAAAATAGAAAAAATAAATTATATTGAGAAATAGAGAATAGATTGAGAAAAGAGATTTTTTTGTGTAAAAAAATTTGGGTAAGTTTTGAGTTTGAAAGTTATATATTTATAGCGATAAAGAACTAGCCGTAGGTGCCAGAGTCAATAACCCTGACGATACAGTCCTTAACGCTGGCGATATAGTCATTATCACTGGCGTTTTTATGAATATCGCTCGCTAGAAAGTCTATTGCTCAGTGGTTTTACCATAGTGGCACAATTGGTTTGCCATGCCACCTGGTATGCCAAACCAGTATTTTTTGGCATGTGCATAGGAACAGGCCTTAGGATCCTCCTTTTAGTAGTCTCTTCCTTGCATGTTTACTGGAATAATTCTTAGCAGGCTAAGTCAATTTTTTTGTAGTGGGGTAAACCTATTCTATATCTCTAGTTAGAAGTATCTCTGCAAAATGACATAATGGTGAAAGTCTCTTCCATTATGTCATCTTATAGTGAATTTACTGTCGCATTATGTGGAAGATAAGAAAAATATCAAATTTTAAGCTAAAAAATCTGGGATATGTAAATTAAATTTTAAGATCACTGTAGGCTCTGGTGGAGACTTCCATCATGATAGAAACGTGCCAGAGTTGAAACTCTTTTCTAGTCTTCATCCTATCTTTGGAGAGCATGGCATACTCTGTGTCTGTAAAGCATTATAACATAGGGGTATAGAAAAAGAACGACAACAATAACTGAATAGAAATTATATTTTTGTCGATTAGGTAGTATGGATAGGGTAAACCCAAGGCTGTTGGCTGGCTTTGAGATAGTTGTGTGCGTGCCTAGATATAATCTCAGTCGTCCAATATCAAGAACGATCTCAGCTGCTCTTTGACATGCATACATACCTTTGCTTAGAACATTGATGATGGGGTGACTTTGGAACACAAATTAAACTTGAAAACATGGTGATGTGATGAGAAAATGCAGATGAATACCTGCCGAAGTGTTGAGGTCCTCTAGGAGTCGGTTTGTATATGCTTGAAGCAAAAATATAGGAAGTTGAAATAGGCAAATAACTTTTTCAGTCATTGCATGTCAGTTGTAATTTGTTAAGATTAAAGTCTTTTAATTTTCGTCCGTCCTAAATTGTTTGTTCAATCAAAATTTCACTCACTCATGGCTGTCACCACTACCATCGATTACATTCAGGCTGAAACTTCTCTTCTTAGGATTACCGATGTAAAAGGGGAGATAAGCTATCTAAAAATTTAGATAGCGATGTGTCCGTGAAAAAGAAAATCATCATGTCAAAGATTCGTTTTACGATTCCTTTTATGGTATATTGATTTTTAAATAATTTGAAAACTGGGGCGAAGCTTGATTACAGACTACGTATATGATAGGCCAAGTAGTTATGGTTTGGTTAAGGTTAGATATAGATTGACCACCTCATAATATCTATCGTCCAAAATCATGGACAACCTCAGTAGTTTTTTAACCCACATACATTTCCTCAGAATATTGATGGTTAAGGGCCTTAGCCATCAAGGCTTATTTATGTGGCAATTATTTGATGTGGAAATTGACACCGAGGAGGGCTCTCCATCAATAAATTAGTAATTTTCCGTCAAATTCTAAGATGAAGTTCTTCAAGCTTTCACTTCTCTCTCGTCTGTGTTGAAAATGACGCTTCCATTTGCTTTCCAAGGGAGGCTTCAACAGATGAAAGAAACCAGATACCAAAGACTTACTCTCCTTCAGGTTCAGAAACACTGGCCCTAACCTCAATTTTTACCCTAGCTTATTTAATTTTTGTGTTCCTCATTATTCGTTTCGTCCAATTTCAGGCTGAAAAAGACGTTCAAAACAAAAAATCTTCAATTTTATCATCCAAAATTCAAACATCAGATCCATGGAACAAAGGTGTTTAGTACTTGAACAGATCAATGCCGCATCAAAGTACAAGACTTTAGCTTATAAATATGAAATTGAATCCGTTGAAGCAAGATATCAAACCGCTGCTCATCAATTCAGGTAATTTTATCTCTATGCTAATTGCGATTTACTTTTTTTATAATTAATGTTATATTCAAAATCTTCACTAAGATTATTACTACAAGAATGAGTAACTTTATGATCAAATTAATATCTCCACAACAGTCAGCTTATATAAAAGGAAGAAGCATACAAGAACAAGTTTTACTTGCATCTGAGTTAGTGAATGAAATGCAGTTTAAAAGAAAAGGAGGAAATGTGGGACTAAAATTGGATATTTCTCAGGCTTATGATTCTGTAAGCTGGAAATTTCTCATGAAAGTATTGATGCAATATGGTTTCTCTTCCTCTTGGTGTAATTGTCTAATAACTCTATTTCAATCAGCAAGAATTTCAGTTATGGTGAATGGTGGCCCATGTGGATTTTTTCCAGTTAGTAGGGGGTTAAGGCAGGGAGATCCATTATCTCCAATTTTATTTGTTCTAATGGAAGATGTGTTGAGCAGAAAAATTTCAAAAAATTGGTGTCCAATGGCAAAATTCAACCCATGGTGATAAAAAATGGCATACATCCCACTCATTTGTTTTTTTGCAGATGATGTGTTCATATTTTGTAATGGATCTAAAAAAAGTCTGAAGAACTTACTAAATTTATTGGATGATTATCAAGTCAGTTCAAGACAAATTATCAACAAAACAAAAAGTAAGTGTTTTGTGGATGGAGCTTCAGCTGCAAGGAAACATCAGATAAGTGAAATAGTTAACATGGAACTGTCTTATTTCCCAGATAAATATTTGGGTGTCATTTTATCTCCAGGAAGAATTACTTCAGCAATGGTGTGGCCCATGGTAGAGCAGATTCAAAGCAAATTAGATGCCTGGAAGGGTAAGTTACTTTCATTTCAAGACAAAATAATTCTGATTAAATCAGTATTATGTAGCATTCCAATCTACTTAATGGCTATATATAAATGGCCAGCATCTGTTATCAAAATTTGTGAAAAGATCATTAGAAATTGTATGTGGTCTGGTGATGGTGAAAAAAGGAAATTTAAAACAATATCATGGAATAGAGTTTGTACTCCATACAAAGAAGGTGGACTGGGGATTAAAAGGTTGAAGTGATAAACAAAGTACTTCTCCTGAAAATGCTGCGAAAAATGATTAATTCAAATGAGGAATGGGCTCTTTTTTTATCTGCAAAATTCAAGAACAAGAATGGACAGTGGATCACAAAATGGAACAATCATCCATATGGAAGGGTTTAAAATGGGCATGGAATTATCTAAAAGAAGATATAAGGTGGAGTATTGGGATGGAACCAAAATATCAGTTTGGTTTGATACTTGGATTGGAGAAGTACCACTAGTGGAACAAATTGGTTACTCTGAATATGTTAAAGATAATATTGGAATGAAAGTTGCAAATCTACTGAAAGACAATTCTTGGAGTATTCCTACTGAAATGCAACTATTCATAAACAATGCAAACCTACCTGACATCAGTGGTAGTGAAGATAAGCTAATTTGGATTGGGCACAAAAGTGGAAAATTTGAAAATTCTGCAGCAATTGAAAAAGTAAGAATCAAATAACCAAATCTTGTATGGCCAACTTACATGGAAGCCATTTCTGCACCCCGGCATTGCTAGCAACATTTGGAAGTTGCAGCAGGGTGTGTATATGGATGATGATGAAATGAGGAAGATGGGATATGACATGGTTTCTAGATGCTGCATTTGTCAAGAAGAGCGAGACAACATGAGCCATACATTATGGCATTGCAAGTTTAGTCTGGAAAGATGGTCTTGGTTGAGTTCAATTTTTGGTTTTAGAAAACCAATCTCTTTTGAAGATATTTGTTCAGCTGCAAAGAACAAAAGCCCTATTATAAGAGAACTATGGTTAACAGCTGCATGTGCAACCATGAGGGAACTTTGGTTTCAAAGAAATAAATTTTTATTTGAAGAAATAAAGCCTCACAGCAACAATTTTAAATGCAGAATTTACAAACTGATACAGGAAGGAAGCCACAGAATGAAGGGAAATAAATGGAGCCAAAACTATGCTACTCAGGTACTATCCTTTTTCAAAATTGGTGACAGAAACATCAAGTTTAACTGCATCAAAGAAAATTACTGGACTGCTCCTGCACAAGGTGTTACTTTATTTTACTGTGCTGGCAAATCTTTTGGAGAACCAGGAAATGCAGGCTTGGGTGTAATTGCAAGGGACTGCAACAGTCAGGTAATTGGCACTCTTACAGGTGGAATTGGTGTTGTTTTATCCTCCATTGCAGGGGAATATGCAATACTCTGTGCTCATGAATGGGCTTCTTTTCTAGAATGCACTAATATAATTATTCAGTCAGATTCATTAACTGCAATTGAATGCTTCAAAAGCAATGAAATACCTTGGTATATTAGAGAAAGATGGAAGAAAGCAAGCATGAAATTAGCTGAGGTTGCATTTATTCAATTCCCCAAAGAGATAAACTTCACAACAAAAAATTTGGCACAAAGAGGAGCAGTCTTGATTGTTGGAGAGAGAATCATACATTCTGGGAGACCACGTTTCCTGAAGAGAATATAATTGCAAGGAGTAGCCTATCTTAGCCTATGTTAATCCCTTTTACTTTGGCTTTACATAAGTCAGTCCTGACTTTAGTCTTATAATAATTTGGTCTTTGTTTTAGTCCTGTAACACTTTAGTCCTGGCTTTTGCCTTTAATTTTAATAAAATATGTGATTTAGCAAAAAAAAAAAAAAAAAAACTTTTTTATAATTGGTACTAGGTTCTTAGATAGAATATTATTTGGTTTAGGTTTTTGAAAAGTGAATAGAATGAGCTGGAAGAATTAGACAAGGATAAAGAGAGGTTTTATAAGATGAAGAATCTTGAAATGAAGGAATTCAGGGAAAACGTTGATAAGTGTCTTTCGGAAAATTGTTTACTAATACAAGAGATTAAGAAAATCATTGATGAGGTAATATCCTGATTTTATATTATTAGTCTAGCACATTAACTAATAATCCTTTTACAGAGTATATGTTTTTGTTTTTGGAAGATAGATATTATTTGATCGATGATATCTAGCCTTTCCATGAAAAAAATGATTTTTGTAAACACAAACTAGGTATCACCCCGGCCTACGGCCGGGGCTCAACATTTTTATGGTTAGTTAAAGCTAAGAATATGGTTTTTCCCATTTTAAGGTTAAGGTCAACTTTCGTATAGTCATGAAATAAATTTTGCAAATTTTGCCATTCAATCTAAGAGAATCTCAGCTGCTTATGGTTAACCGAACAATGAGATTAGATTAATCTTAGAAGTTTAGTTTCTTCCACCATATGATTAGACGCAACCCAATGTGGTTAGGTTAATGTTAGGTCGATAGGTCATAGTAAATATTTTTTCAACATTTCACTTGATTATGAAATATCTCGCATATACTTTTGTAGCCTCAAGGTTTCCGTGTTGTAATTCTTTCCTCCCACACCCACTGTTTTGGGTGCACTTTTGTTTCCCGTTCATCAGTCGATCTTACTTATTTGGTTACATATGGATTTATCCATCCCCTTTCTGTCCATCCAAAATAAATATAATACTATATTTTCAAATTCTTTTGAGTCGTACCATTACCTAGATACAAATATCCTATCATAAGAAAAGGAAGTATGATCCTCATTCGAAATCATCGCAAAGAACATTTTCTATGTCTAATTTTCGACTCCCTAAACCCTCTATGAAACCTTCGGTTTTAGTATTTCCAAGCTACTATACTGAAATTAAACTCATATATATGCCTCCAAACAACTTGATTGTATCCTTTGAGAAGCAACAATGTCGTGCTAGTAATAATAAAATAAACCAAAGAAAATTTGTACGGGTATAAGACAACCAACATGTAGTACCCAGTGAATTTCATGTCCTTTAGGACTTTGAGTGCAACATAACTAATATGAATTAATGTGAGGTTCCATCTCGTGTAACGTTCTGCATCATGCAATGTGAGGAAAGATGGCGAGGCTGATAGAGAGAGATTGGTTCTATAGTTAATCCACATATATATGGTCGAAAAACATGTGTAATGCTGCATTCAAGATTGATAAATGAATATGCTTTGCGCATAACTGGTCCAAAAAAAAGGCTAAGAAAAACGATACATATCTGCTTTAATTTCTTAGTTTAATGCGAAATATATCTGCATTAGATAGACTCCATGTTCAGTGCTTGTCTTGCCTTCTCTAGTATATACATGAGTTTATAGTTTTCAATGAGAGTCGTGACTGAACTTTACGATCTTTACAATCTTATACATGTTTGGATCCTCCTTTTAGTAGTCTCTTCCTTGCATGTTTACTGGAATATTCTTAGCAGGCTAAGTCAATTGTTTGTAGTAGGGTAAAGCTATTCGACATCTCGAGTTAAAAGTATCTCTGCAAAATGACATAATGGTGCACGTATCCTCTATTATGTCATCTTATTGTGAATTTACGGTCGCGTCATGTGGAAGATAAGAAAAAAAAATTTAAGCTAAAAATTATGTGGGATATTTAAATTAAATTTTAAGATTACTGTAGACTCTAATGGAGACTCCTATTATGATAAAAACGTGTCAGGGTTGAAACTCTTTTTTTCCAGTCTTCATCTATCTTTTCCAGTCTTCATCTATCTGTAAAGCATTATAACATAGGGGTGTAGAAAATGAATGATAACAGTAACTGAATAGAAATTAGATTTTTTCCGATTAGGTAGTATGGATGGGGTAAACCCAAGACTCTCGTCTGGCTTTGAGATAGGTCTGTACGGGCCGAGATATAATCTCTGTCGTCCAATATCACAAACGATCCCAGCTGCTCTTTGACACAGACTTATAACATTGATGATGGGGTGACTTTGGAACACAAATTAAACTTGAAAACATCTTGATGCGATGATAAAAGGGAGATGAATACCTGCTGAAGTTTGAGGTCCTATAGGAGTCGGTTTGTATGTGCTTGAAGGAAAAATACGGGGAGTTGAAATAGGCAAATAACTTTTCCAGTTATTACATGGCAGCTGTAATTTGTTGAGATTAAAGTTTTTCAATTTTCGCTGTCCTCAATTGTTTGTTCAATCAAAAATTCATTCACCCATGACCATCACCATTACCATCGATTTCATTCGAGTTGGAATTTATCTTTTTAAGATTATCAATGTAAAAGGAGAGATAAGATATTTAAAATTTAGACGAGCGATGCGCCCGTGAAAAAGGAAAACACCATGTCAAAGATCTGTTTTACAATTCTTTTTATGGTGTAACGATTTTTTAAATAATTAGATTGAAAACTGGGGAGAAACGTGACCACAAACTACATATATGATAGGCCTAAGTAGTTATGGTTGTTTAAGGTTATATATAGATTGACCACTCATAATCTCTACCGTCCAAAATCATGGACAATCTCGGCCGTTCTTTATCCCACATACATACGCACCACATTTCCTTAGAACATTGATAGTGAAGGGCCTTAGACCTTAAGAGCAACTCCAATGGGCACATCAAACATGTAGATTTGATGATTATACACCTGCAGTGGGACTAGCAAACCACTAAAATGGATGAGCAAGCCCTCAAATAAAAGGTTTTGTACATCGTGCATCTGATTGAGTCGATCGATTTAATCCGAGATGACCGTTTTAAACCAAAACGACCGGGGCACACTGAGCCGAGCCTCGTCCCAAACAGAGCCGGGTATCTTTCCATCTTGAGCCAGCCGGTTCATACTGGGCCGACAACGGTTAGGAACATCCAACGGAAACTAATTCACTCACTATAAATTTAGTTGATTTCAACTTTAAACTCACACCTTCTCCACCTTCGCAAAACATTCTGAGATTATCATATGCAGTTGTTTTGGCCATAGGAATGTACTCATCAAAAGCATTCGCAGGAAGCCCATAACCAAGAATGGTAAGGGTTGCGGTGACCTTTTGTTTAGGACTATGCCCTCGTATATTTTGTGCATCAAATTGATAGTTAAATTTAGGGTTTACCCGACAAAGCTCTCCAGTAACCCGCCTGACCAAGTGATGTGGCATTCGATAGCGACGTTGAAAATCCTCAACAGAGTAGACACTTCTATTAAGAAAATAATCACGTACGATTTGTTGGTGACCTTCCTCTCAATATCTCCATGTATATCTTCTTCTCAATACAACTCATGGTTCTGGATCTCGTGGAACTTGGCCGGTGTATAATTGTAACAATGCGTTAGTTCTGGATCTCTCATCGTCTTCATCCATCTGATCCAGATGTTGCATAAACACTTCTTATTGATGGATAAATGTTTCCGCTAATAATTGAATTTATTCATTCTCCATTTCAGGATCCATAATGAAAAAACTAATGAAAACAAGAGAAAGATTTAACAAATTGGAAGAGTTTTTTGTACAACAGAGAATGAAATGTATTCGAGTGTGTTTATCATTGGTGGATTGAGTGTGTTTATATAAGTGTAGAACTAAACATAGCCGTAAGGGGAGACTGGAATAATAGCCGTTGTCGAACCATACAAGACCGGTCGTCTTTTACTGGAACGAGTGTCGTCTCTACTTAAGACGAGTCTCGACCCAGATTGAGCCGACCGACCTAATATAATACGATCGGCTTATTCTGACTCGATAAACAATCTTCCCACGGTACAAAACTTAGTTTACACATCCACATGGCACCACAAACAACCTTATTTGCATAGTCCCTTTGGACTTGCTCTTTATTTATTGGGTAAATCCGTAAATGTGGCAACTATTTGATGTGGCAATTGACACTGGGGAGTGCTCCCCATTAATAAATTAGTAATTTGCCGCCAAATTCTAAGCTGAAGTTCTTCAAGCTTCGTCTGTGTTGAAAATGGCGCTTCCATTTGCTTTCCAAGAGAGGCTTCAACAGATGGAAGAAACCAGAAACCAAAGACTTACTCTCCTTCAGGTTCAGAAACACTGGCCCTAACCTCAATTTTTACCCTAGCTTATTTAATTTTTGTGTTCCTCATTCTTCGTTTCGTCCAATTTCAGGCTGAAAAACACGTTCAAAACAAAAAATCTTCAGTTTTATCATCCAAAATTTCAAACATCAGATCTATGGAACAAAGGTGTTTAGTACTTGAACAGATCAATGCCGCATCAAAGTACAAGATTTTAGCTTATAAATCTGAAATTGAATCCGTTGAAGCAAGATATCAAACCGCTGCTCATCAATTCAGGTAATTTTATCTCTATGCTAATTGCGATTTACTTTTTTATAATTAGTACTAGGTTCTTAGATAGAAGATTTTTCGGTTTAGGGTTTTGAAAAGCGAACTGAATGAGCTGGAGGAATCGGAGAAGGAGAAGGAGAGGTTTTATGAGATGAAGAATCTTGAAATGAAGGAATTCAGGGAAAACGTTGATAAGTGTCTTTCGGAAAATCGTTTACTAGTACAGGAGATTAAGAAAAGCATTGATGAGGCAATATACCGATTTTGATTCTCGGTTTATCTCAACCTTTTGATTCAGTTATGTTTGATTCTTGAAACGTGTTCTATAGGTATGGAAAAGATGCATTGGGATATTGGTTCCTACATATTTTTAGACTTCGCAAACATGAAATATTCCTAAGTTAGAGTCATCATTTGGAAGGTCAATCTTTCAAGTTCATTAGTTATAAAGAAGAGACTCGTAAATTATAATCCTATCTGATGTTAGTTGGTTAGAAGTGTTCTTTTGAGTTGTTTTGTTGGATGGACAGTAGGATGTCTCATGATAAATTACACAATTTCGTTATGTTTGAGAAGAAAGAAAATTCTTCTTGTTATGTGTTGCATTAAGGTGTAAGCTGCTGAGATCTAAGGTATTCGTTATACATAAGACCAGTTTGATGCTTTATGCCACGACAATACGACGAACTTAACTACTTGAATCTTAAAAAGATATTATTTCAACGAATATTGCCAGCTTAGTCCTAGCGTAGCTCCGAACAATCTGAGTGTAGGTTCGGTTGATGCTTCGTTTTAAGTTACCGGCAGAAACTCAAATGTGAAATCACCCCTAAACACATTGCTCCATTAAAGGTTTATGTTGTAATCCACCATGACCTGAATGTCGTACAACAGTTTACGTGTGCAGTGCAACCGGATGTTCAAACTTCCTTAATGGGTGCTGATATTTAAGTTATACTGGGTCCTTACATTAGGTTTCTTTTGCTAGCATTTGTGCACTAAGAAGTATATTAGATCCTCAGCATTGAAGAAGTCTCTTATTAGTGAATAGTGTTTGATTTCTTTCTTACAGCTCAAGTCAAGCCTCGAAGAATTTCAGACCAACAATGAATGTTTGGATAATTTCGGGATAGTTGCTGTCGAGGCAAGAAAGACGGAGCTTTTATTAGTCAAACAGAATTTGGACAGAAGTCTCGCTTCAAATTACCAGCTAAGAACCCAGTTACAGAAGCAGCTCTACAACAGTTTAATTTCACCAGAGGAAAAAAAAATGATTCAGAGCAGTTGAAACAGGCTAAATATACACAGCATAGTGATGAAGGTAACTGCAGTCACTAGTATTTGGGGTAAATATTGTCTCATGAATGAGATTCAATTTACTGAATTTGGTTACTTTTTACATCAAATCTTAGTCTAGATCAGGATATGTGGCAAACATTATGGGTTAATTTTTACATCGAATATCCAGTAATCCACTGTCTGTGCAGACCTAGATTTCCTTTCTACATATAATAGTTGTATTTTAGTTCCTTGCACTTGTAACGTATAGGTGGTCTGATATGTATCATTCTCATATCATGTTTTTTCGATTCTTTCCTCCTTGATGCTCCGAGTCTCTCTATCCTTAGATGGCTTATCAGTTTACTTTCAAACCCTTCCGAATGTTAAGATACTTGTTTGTGAAATGTGTTTAATCCTTCTACTTCTAGGTAACAACACTATAATTTTGAAAATGTTATTCCAAGATTGGCACATGTTTGAATCAGTCTTACCGCGGTAAGAAAGCTTAAAAAGCATGCACATCCTGAATTTGATTGTTCGTTATTCTGTTGATTGTTATTGTTGAAATGTGTAACTATTAGTACTTGTTACACACACGACCTTTTCTAAATACATTGTCACTCATAGTACTCCATAATAAAACAACTTTGTCTAAGTTGGTTTTGGACGTTGAATTTCTATGTTCAGAGTCATATTCTTTTATCGTAAATCTGATTGGCTGCACGAACATCAATCACGAAATATGGTTTCTTCTGTGCGAACAATATACACCTGTAAATATGAGAACATAAAAGGTAGATCATCAGGATATGCAATGTTGTCGGGTTCATGAGTCATAAGCCTAACAATGACTACGGAAGTCTCCAGATGGAGTGGAAATTGCATATATGTGCGGAGTCATTACTATGGGTTGTGGCACTGAAGTTATATTGTGAGGTCACCAAACCAGTGATTTTCTCGGTAACGTGTTGATTGATCAGTATGAACCAAGATTTTATCCATGACCCCCAGGAGGACATTATCCTGCAAGTTTTTTCCAGAGAGACAAATACCTTTAGTTTCTTTCTTCTTAAAGTTTTGGTCATCTTCATCTCTAACGAGAATGAGGTTTCTAATCTTCTTAGGTACTTCACATACACCTAAGAAGAAACCATCATTGATCATGATACGAGTCTCTTGAATAGAAAATATATTTATCTTGTCGATGTTTTTTGCAGATACACCTTGGGTTTAATCAGCCGATCATCAAAGAGTCATAAAGCAACATCCATGTTGAGTTCTATGGGTAGAAAGATGTTCATAAGATATGATTGCATTCATAAAGGCTTATAGGTAAGTCTAAACAGAGAATAAGTCAAGCTAAAAACTGTTAGTTGAATTACATATAAAGTCATGGGAAACTGTTAGTTGAAGTTTTGGGTCACAGAGTCAGGTGTTCTCCCCATTGGACTTTGAAAAAGATTTACTTTTACTCTGACATATGACATAGTGATATGGCGACATTCCAAAACAGAATACTGCAACACACAGTCAGATAGTTTATAGTTGCAATGAACCTGAACCCTTATCTCAAAAAGTTTCCGCAGTTGTCAGAAAACATCTTCTTCTCCTATGCAAGGCTGAATTTGTGTATTGATGCTTCTCCCCGTTTTATAATTTTTTTAACTTTCATGCTAGGCTGGTCTTCCACTATTTTTATCCCGCAGATAAATGTAACAATTTTACCAATATCAGAAGTTCTTTTTAATTATAGAAATCTTGAATCATTTGACATGATCAAATTCCCAAGATAATGAGGGACAAAATCATCATTATTTGAACCTTGCCAGTTGTGATTTGTGAGAGCACAGATCTTGACTCAGAACACTTAGATGGAGAAAGCAAAGGCTAAGTAGAATGTTAGGACATTCAGTGTTTTTTAGGACTTGAAAGATGTTTTCTCTGCTTTTATCATCATGAGTACTCAAAATCGTCCTTTTCTTCCCTTATTATGTTTCATTTTAATCATTCCCAGTACACAGAAATGTAGTACATGATCACTGCTACTAAAACACGAGCTAGAATCTGAGACTAATAAAAATACTAGTAGGATGCTAAGTTGTTGGTTGGATAAATGAGGGCAATACTCAAATGCAGCTGATCCACAAGATATTCCTCGTAAACTGAACTAGTAGTTTTTTATTGATAATAATCACTTGATACTCCTTAAGGCATACGGCTACACACTTATTCTTACCTGGTCTGTTACTCTTTCTTCCATGCGTACAGTACCCATCTTTTTTTTTTCTTCTTTTTTTGCTTTTGGTCCTCCCACATTTACTTGCTACAATCCACCATATTTAGATAACCGTCATCCTTAAGTTTTTACCTTTAAAATTTTCTCGAGATTTGTGCAATTAATATTTTCTTACAGTATCAACTGTCTGTACTCAAATCAATCTAAGGCGTACGGTAATACCTGTCTGGCTGTGTCTGTCTCTCTTAAAGGCTCCTTCAGGTAGAAAAGGAAAATGAAAAATTAAAAGAGAGTAAAAGAAACAAAAACAAACACGAAATTACAAAAACAGGAAAACTTGATCGATCTTTTTCTCAATTATTTTTTGTTCTCGTTTCTTCCGTCTTCGGAATTCATTTTGTCGAATTTTCTGTGAAGAATTTTAGGGCTTGTTTTGGTTGATTTCTTTAGTGAGGGTGAATTAGGGTTGTGAAATTGAAGAGGTGTGGAAATTTGTCAAGACGTGTTTAGTAGGAAGAAAAGGTATGATGATCGTCGCTGTTGGTTTGTTTTCAGTTGTAAAGAGATAACACAGTATATATACCACAAGTGAAGAAAAAGAAGAAACCTTTTTGGATTGGATTATGGGAAATAAGTTGGGTAAACGAAGGCAAGTGGTGGATGAAAAGTATACAAGACCACAAGGATTGTATCAACATAAAGATGTTGATCATAAGAAACTAAGGAAATTAATTCTTGATTCTAAATTAGCTCCTTGTTATCCTGGAGATGATGAGTCTGCTTTTGATCTTGAAGAATGCCCAATTTGCTTCTTGGTTAGTAATCTTACTAAAACTCAATCATTTGCTTCTTCTATAGTAACTATTGGTTAAAGTTAAATTAAGCTGAAGTCTTTGGTTTGTATTTAGTATTATCCAAGTCTCAACCGCTCAAGATGTTGTACCAAAGGCATATGTACAGGTTCGATATAACATTTCTGACAATTGAATTTTGTTTAGTTTACTTGAATGAATGTTTTAAACATTCCTCTAACAATGTAATGTTTATGCAGAGTGTTTTTTGCAGATGAAACCTCCTCATTCTACTCGTCCTACACAGTATCCTTTTGTTGGTCAAATTACTGTCCGGGCCTTCTTGAATAAAATTCTTTTGTATTTGCTTTCTTGTGTAAACCTTGTTTTGTTTACTTAATTATACTAGATGTCCATTTTGCAAAACATCGAATTATGCTGTGGAATATCGTGGTATGAGGTCAAAAGAGGAGAAAGGCATGGAGCAAGTCGTAAGTATGCGCTTTTTTGTTTACCATTTCATTGTCCCATTGCTTGTGGATATTAGACTTACTCATGTTGCTTATCTATGCAGGAAGAGCAAAGAGTTATAGAAGCAAAAATACGGATGCAACAACAAGAACTTGTGGATGAGGAAGAGAGAATGCAAAGAAGGAAAGATATTGGTTCATCTAGCACAACTATGATCGCTGGGGAAGTTGGATATACAGATCTATCAAGTAGCTCCCTGCCAGGTTTTTCTCGCACTGCACGGAGCCGTGTCCATGTATCCAAATTTCGTTTTCTTTTTTTTTTATGAATTGTCATCGATCTTTACGTATGATCATTCGTTATATTTTATGGTAAGAACTGAAATTGCATTTTATCATTTTGGCTCATAACTGAAGTTTTACTGCAGGTCCATCGTTCGGTTCCCCTATAGGATGTGATGACATTGTCTCTTCTCAAGACACGTGTTCTGCTCCTACGATTAGACAACCATCACGCTCTAGGCAGAACAGGTATCTAATACTCTCTAGTGTTGAGGTTTACCTATTCGTTGTCTCTTTTGCCGTTTTATATGCTTTAATCCATCACAACATGATGATACTTGGCTTATTGTCAGACTGACTTACGTGCTAAGTTGCTATTCTAGTTGGGTCTTATAATGTTTTAAGTATTCTAAATTGCTCAATAGCTTATGTCCTTGATGGTTGGAAGGAAGTTCTCCCATCGAAGCCGTTGTACATTTTTGTTTTGCAACACGGGAAGAGGAGTTTGTTTCAACTTTCAAGCAATCTGGTGACCTTAGAAACATAATCTAAAAGACTCTTAATTAGTTTATGTGGTGTCTTCAATGTGGGGGCATAAGATCAAAATCCCCAAAAATCATATACTGTGGAAATTCTTGTGCATGTGGTAAGCATGGAATAGATCGTTATCAAGAAGCTTGGTTTCTTTCCCTAAATTTGTGATTAAGAAGTTTGTTGGCGCTGAAACTGGTTTGTTGTGGCTCCAAAACTGTTTGCAGACAACAAAATGCAAATCGAGACTAAGATGAATTAACAAGGTCACGTGGTATGAGACAGTTAAGTTGCGATGTGGAGGTAAGTAACAAAACGAGAGATAACCAAGGGAACAAGGTTGTGGTCTACGAGAAGATAAAAAGTATTAGGCATGGTTTAAAAAGGCGTTTGTGGGGCGCGCTTTTGGGCGCCTTTTTGCGCTTCAGGTCCTAGGCGCTTCTAGAGCGCCGCTTTACGAATTGATTTAAATTAGAAAATAAAAAGCTTGCCTTTGAAGCCCAGTAGGGCCTGTTTCACGTTTTCTAACTAAATACTAATAAACCTAATTTATGGGGCATGAAAACATGATGACGATGACTGTCTACATGATGATATGAATGATGCAGACATTCGTGGCTAGTATGTTTAAAAGCTTTTAGGTAGAATAGGCAGTATCAGTATGCCATATGCTTAGTTAGTTATTTGTTCCTTTTATTATGTCTGAACTTCGTAGTTTTCTTTTATTAAGTTAGCAACTTCTTATTTATACATATTATTATATATTTAAAAAGCTCGCTTCCACTTTACGCTTTCGCAGCGCTGTATGCTTTAATATGAGAGCGCTTCGCCCCACGCTTTCGCTTTTTAAAACCTTGGTATTAGGCTGTTAAAATGTTGTAGAAAGTAGCGAAAGGCTGCTGGAATATCTAAAGGAAGATCCCAATATAGAAAGATGAGGTGGAATCTTAACTCTATTACTGAAGGATATCACAGGGATCAACGAAGCACTTAGCGATAAAAGCTAGAACGTGTAGACACACTTAAAGAAATTTTTGAAGATTATTTTGGAGTTTTAGGTGCATTTCATTTTCGAAATACAATTGTATTTGGTGTGCATGATTTGTCATTAAAGGACAAATTTAGGGTCTGCTTCTATTTAGATAGCTAAACATTGTATACTTCAACCTATTTGCACACATATCCTAGTTCGGGTATTAGACAGGCTGCCAGGGCAATCATTTCCAATTTTGACTTTGTACCCAATGATCCTCAGGATATTCAGAGTTGCATGACAATCGATGTATCTGATTGTTAGTAATGGGGTAACCATGGGAAGGGGTGATAATATAACTTGTCTGATGGTTCTTAAATTTTTTCCATGCGTTTGTAAATGCGTTTGATGCTTTTTTAATTGATTATTATTTTTTTCTTCTCTTAATGAGCTTTATATGGAGTTGTCTTTGTTTTTACAGGGAAAATCAGTTTGACCTAGATCTAGAGGACATTATGGTGATGGAAGCAATCTGGCTTTCCATTCAGGTATTTTTTATGTGCCTTAGATCTTAAACCAGCATCTGTGGATTACATAAGCTAGCAACAAATTTACTTAAAATCAGTGCATCTATATAGTCCAAAAGTGTTACAACTTCCCAAAATTGGTCGAACATTTAGAAGCTGAAGTTTGAGGAATTGTTTAGATAGGTGAAGAGACTTGCTTCTTGTTTGGACATAGTATTGTTTGTTAAGGTGACGGATAATTTTTTTTTTTTAACTAATGGGTGAAATTTGTAGAATACCGAGTCACAGAGGAATACGGCTCATGGTGATGCTTCTATATCCGAACCCTTAGTCACAGAATTTCGTTCAGTATCTCCAGCGATAGTCCCAGTAGTTGGAGCAGGAGCAGAAACATCTTCATCCCCTTCAGGTGGTCTAGCTTGTGCAATTGCTGCCCTTGCTGAGCGTCAGCATATGGATAGGGAATCCACTAGCGATGCTGGAAATAATTCATCAGTTCCTTTCGGCATGCTTCCAGATTCTGGCAGCCTGCCGCATTCTGGGGAGGAGCAGGGAGGAGGGCAGGGTTATAATATGCCCAATAATTGGATTGAAGTTTCACCTGACAGTGGGAGGGCATTGTCTCGAGGAGAGGAAGGCGAGTGGGGTGGGATTGACCATGGATCAGAGGTAGCCGAGGCAGGTACAAGCTATGCAAGTTCTGATGCTGCTGCTGAAGTTGCATTACCACCACCTCTCCCTGATGGTAGTAGTATTGTGGAAGCAGGAGATCATCATTTCCAGTCTAACATCAACGGATCTGTTATGCCTGAAAGTTTTGAGGAGCAGATGATGCTGGCTATGGCTGTTTCGCTAGCGGAGGCTCGTGCGAGGTCAAATGCGCAAGGAGTGGCATGGCTTTAGCTACTTTATAGGTATCATTGTTAAGGGTATTCCCTTCCGCTGTATCTTCCTTATGGTGTTGTTTCTATTAAGTCTTCCTGCTTTGTAGTGTTTCATTTACCAATGTAGAAAATGGAAAATATAGGTAGCTAGTTCTGTTAGTTGATAAAAGAATCAATGGGTCATGAAACTTGCAATAATCTTTCTCTGCCTCTGCCTGTCTTTGGATCTTTTACTTTTGAGTACTTCAGCTTTTTACACTACAGTTTATTATGGGGGTGTTGTTAAGGGTAAATATTACTGAAATGCTCCCAAATATATGTATAGTATCAGATTCAGAAGTTTGCGAGATAGTTGTCTCATACAACTCTTAACAAAAAAGTTTGGTGTAGTTGATTGTGCTGGCCTGGGGACAGGAACAATATTTGTTGCATGTAGAGGCCTAAATTTTTGTTTAGAATCAAGCAGAAAGAATTTTGAGAGTTTATGTTTGTGTGTTGTGAAGCGTTCGGCAGAAATTGTAATACATCTTTGGCTTCCTGATCCTGACCGTATAAATGATATTTCCTAGTTGATTTTTTCTTTTGATCTTTTATTTTTTCGGGCCCACCCAAATTTTTCTTGCCGATGTAAAGTAGGCATCTCTTTAGTTGCCTGGCCAAATTGGGGTATACCCACATTAATTGGGTATACCTAACGAGACAAAACTCGGGTCATTATGAAGTGAAACACAACATCCCTTAACTATTTATTTTCAAAATGGCTAATATATCCTTGTTTAATTAACACTAACAAAATTTGATTAGGTTAACTAATTGAGTTTAGATTAGTTAATTGAGTAGATTAAAATTTATGAAATTATGAACTTAAGTAATGAAATTTTGTTTCTGTTTGAACTTATGTGGGAAGATTTTTGATGAAAAAAATTCTTTGAGAATATTTTTTGCAACGGAAATGAAATCACACTACCCAAATACTTCTAAAAAGAGGATTGCAAAGCTGCTGAACGAAATCATACTCAAAATTAAAGAAGAAATCAACATTTTCAGTTCTGAAAGTATGAAAAGTCGGCAAGGTCGACAAATTAAGAAGATAACGACTAACTGTGGCCGGCATGCTTGTAATAAATATGATGCCGACTTTATTATTTTTGACACACGGGAGATTGTTGTAAATGCTTCACTAGTCGGCATCTTATTGATTTCTTACCTTGCCGGCAAAAATATAGTCGGCATCTAATTAATTTCTTACCTTGCCGGCTAACTTATAGTCGGCACTGAATAATCTTGGAACAAAACGACCCTGAACTCGCCGCCACGGTTTGCGGTTTACAACCTTGCCGGCTTTTAATTATACCCAATAGAAAACAAAATTTAAAAAGATGTAATCTTCTTTATTCATGCGATTTTTGTTACTACATTGATTGAAACATAAAATCTTAGCTCCTTATCGTAGAAATCACGGATGCACTTAGCACGTGCATCAAGCCTTTGAGCCCCTAGGCGACCCTAGTGGACGAGTTATAGTCTCGTGAGGGTTTACATAGAGAACTACCCACAAAACCTACATAAAAACTTCTAAAACCATCAATCTTCGTTGGAGGAATCCGAGTCCGATTCACCCACCATCATCTCCGGGGCATACTCCGAAATTTTGGATATCATGAAGTGATAGCTTGCATCAAATGCGAATGCTTCCCCCTTTTCTTCCAAGTAGCGCACTTTCACGACTTCATGCTACAAAAACAAAGCACAAACTTACTTTGTTAGTGGTGTTTAATAGGAAGATCAAACAACATGGATAATGACTGTCTGTTTGTATTTAAGTTGTGGTGGTTACAAAGATCTTAAATGCTTCCCAAAGTAATAGAGAGAACTCAAGTTGAAGTTAATACTTAAGTTCTAAACATTAAATAGGTATAAGCTTAAGAATAGATCTCCTTCTCCTAGATATTGAATGCCCAGATATATCTTCGCTGTCTTTGGGTCCATCGTTCCCTGATACACTTTCCGTACAAATGGTACCTTCGTTCACCGCACGCTTTCTCCAGTTGGACTCTGTCACCTCAGTTGACCCACGTTCCTTCAGGAACCTCCCAGCCTCAGTACAGATTGTACCTTCGTTCACCGCCAGCCTTTGCCAGTCAAACTCTGCCACCTCATCTCTCTTCACGTGCTTTGGTTAAGCATGTAGATAAGAGATTCACGCATTTAATGCTGATTGGATATGTCATCTACCTCTGTCCCTTCGCTAGCTGCCTCTCTCTAGGCTAGACTCTACTTTTCCATCTTAGCCGTCGAGGTATCCCTTCTTGGAATGAAATAAAGTAGATATGCGAAGGTATCTTCTGTTACTCAGATTGCTCTGTGTAGCGAGGGCTACACAGTTATCTTGCACGCGACCACCGAGACCTGACACGTGCTCCGCAGAATATTGATATTCACACTGATTTTTTAGGAGGTGGTGGTGATGCTGCATGTGGTGGATTTGGTGAAAATATAAGAGGTAGTGATAGAGCTGATGAAAGAATTGTAGAGATGGTGAACTAGAAGTTGGTGCCAAAGCTGATGATGGATTTGATAGAGATGGTGGACAAGGTGCTGGTAGTGGTTTGTACAATATTGGTGGGAGATTTCTGATTCTCTCCCGAATTTGAGATTGAGATAAAACTGAAAAAAGATAAAAGGGTTAAATGTGGAATTGTAAAAGTTTTGCTTTTACTAAAAATTTCAACAATAATTCTATTTAACCCACTAATGAATCCCACTGGTCAAACCCACTGCTGATGTGGCAGTGACTTGACTTGACTTTGTTGTGTTGCTGATCTCACTGTTTTCTGCTTCAGTTGACTATTTTTTCATTTTTTATTTTCGGTTCGGGGGTATTTCATTTTCTCCTCGTTTTTATTCGATCGGCTTGGGTTTGGGTATTATATAGACAAGAATCTTTGCTTCACTGGTAATCTTTTCTTACGATTAGAAAAGAGGAGAAGAAATTCCACAGTGGGTAATTTGTATGTAAACTTTCATCAATGAATGAACATTTTATACAGATGGCATGTCTTACAATAGTGGTTGTTGAAGTTTACATTTCTAGTACAATGAAAAACTGTACAATGTGAACAACACAGTATACAGACAAGTTCTAATCATCAAAAAAACCAAAAGAACATCAAGTACAAAACCAATTCCATTTATACAGGCCAGAGATAAAATCAAGATCCAAAGACCTAAGGTAGTTGCCATTCGAAATGTGAATATCCAGTCGCTGAAGGGTACTCCAATTGTACGATGATTGACCTTAAGCCACGAAAAGATTTAAGTTTTAACGTTACAATGCATCTGGTGTGCAGTTTGACCGATGGTGCAGGGGTTGATAGAGTAGCAATGTCAGCAGTGTAAGAGAACAAAGGAGATGTTGATGGTGAAGAGAAGAGAAGAGACTATTTGCTTGGAGACTTAGCTCTCTATTGTTTCTCATGGCTAAACCTGAGAGGAGCCTAGTAGCAGCTGCAGAGGTTGTGTGAGCCATTGCTGTGTCTTACGGCGGTAAGGATGATTGTGGTTTCCTTGATAACCCGTACTCATAACAGTCTTGTCATGTGAACCTCTCTGCTCCTGCTTTCGTACTGCGCATCCTACAGTCGTTGTGCACCATTAGTAAGCAAGTGGACCCGGCCATTTTTCATCGCTTATCTATATAGACAAAGCCAGCTTGACATTAGTGTTTAAACAAGAAAAACCACCTTACTGGTGCATTTGATGGTGCAATTAGCCAACAAAAACACTTGTTTTCGGGCAAAATAAAATAAGGATTACTTGTCATTTTCTGTACATACTAATATCAAAGATAAGATCGTGAATGAATGGAATTTAAGATGAAAACCCTTATTTACACTCCAACCACTATATGTGCAAACCAAAAATAAGGCTAAGTGAATAATTAACACTCCTGACAGCCGATCATTTGATCACAAATTCTAAAATAATAAGAATAGGTTTCTTATTGTTTCTGAACATCAAACATAAATGGTCTGATCACATGGTCATATGGGTTTAAGACCATCTCATTAAACATAGCACAATACAGTACACATTTCATATTCCATTATGCAAAATACTAATTCAGTGCAATTCAGAAAATAACTATCCATAGCTAGCTCTCTTGTACACAATCTCAATTAAATAAGAAAATGAAAACTTTATCAAAATATCAATAACGATAAATTCTTCACCTGCTGCCGGTGGTGAACTTTTCTCTAGTACTCAAATCAGTCCATGCATATATCCCTATATAAGCATAAAATGAAAGAAACATTTTAAATTCAAAATGACATGCTGTGACATCAACATTACCATAGTTCAGCTAACATTGAAACAGAATTTTGACAAAATCACCAAGAAATGGCTCACATTGAAATTAAGCTTATTAATACCACTGCATACATATTGATTTTTTTTTTCACAAACCCATATAAACACATGAAATGAACCGATGGGAACTACAAACAGGGTGCGGAGAAAGTCAAGATTAATTGAATTAATTAGCAGCTTTATGATACCAAGCTTCACCGGGTACAATTTGATTTTTATAAACTAAAATATTGAACTTATATGCAATACTGATCTTTTCATGTACTAAATACCTCTGTTTCATAAATCTGATGTTTGAATTTTTTGATGATAAATTGAAGATTTTTTGTTTTGAACTACCTTTTCAGCATGAAATTGAACAAAACGAAAAATAAGGAATACAAAAATTGAAAAAGCTAGGGTTAAAGTTGAGCTTAGGGTTTAGTATTTCTGAACCTGAAGTCTTAGGTTTTTGATTTCTTCCATCTGTTCACCCCTCTCCTGGATATTGCTTTGATGAACTAATTTTTGTCTTTCTCCTTCTCAAACATCTTTCTATGTTAGAGTGAATTTTTGGCTTCATGGTTAGAGTTTGAGAAGGCAATCCAAAATCTGAAAGACAAACACACACGCAAAGAAAGCTAAGAAAACCAGAAAGTCAAGTCAAATCACTACCACATCAGTAGTGGGTTTGACCAGTGGGCTCAATAGAATTTTTGAAATTTCAATTATACCATCAGGGATAGTGGTGAAGTTTCTCAAAAACATTTATGAAGCTCATCAAAAATAAGTGTATTTATTCAATTTTCACATTTATAAATGGGATACTAAATTTTTATGACCATATGTCATTTCATATTCCCTTCGTGCCACATATATTGACGGGAAGAGCTTAGATTAAGAAAATTACTTGGAATTCATAATTCTTTATGTTTTTTCTTGCTTTACTCTTTGTCTTATTCTTAACACAATTATTTGTAGCATAAATAAGGGTATTTTTGAAATTTTTTATTTTGAAAATATGATTCTGCTTATCTAGTAGGATAAGTAAAATCCAAAATTCCGACTGTATAATAGGTACGGACGAAGTATAAAATAAAATAATCATGATCGGTGGATCTCTGAATTGAAGTTCAACTTTCGCAATTACCCCTTGTAAAGTTCTAGAACATAGATATCAGTTTTTGGTTATTTTTTCGAAAATTGAAGTCCGTCAAAACTCCAGAACCTTCTTCTTAAAACCCTAATAAAAACTTCTGAGTATCACAAACTTAATCACATAGTTTCAGTGGTGCTAAGCAGAGAAAAGAAGAAATGGCAGAAGAATTAACGCTAGACTTGGAAGAGCTTCACCACCTTCAAAGTATAGCTAAGAGGCCTCGAATTCTCTCTATGATCTCTTCCGAAATTCGCAACCTAGAGACGGAAAAGGTTTTCTCTATGCCTCGTTTTTGTTCCCAGTTTTTATTTTTCTGCGTGTTTGATGAGTTGATTCTTAAGAAATGACTTAAGTTTCGGTTGGTTTTAATAAGTTACTTAGTTAAATTTGATTATTTAGTTTGAGGTTTAGGTTTAGGTTTTCAGGAACCTTTGGATCCTTCCACGTTCCCTGCTGAAATCATGTTTAATGTTATAAAACCCTTTTACTGATCATTTTTAGTCACTTGCTCATTTTGGTCGATCGTGCACAGTTGGTGATTTAGACGAATAACAATTATTGATCCTCTATTAGAGTGACAAAGAGAAATTTTTGTATTAAGTGGACAGACTCATTTGGTAGACTGCGGTGATTACGAATCAGTGATAAAACTGAGGAAATATGTATAGGAGCACTTGGGTAGTTTACTGCCTAGCTACTAGCCATGA
This sequence comes from Papaver somniferum, assembly GCF_003573695.1. NCBI lineage: Eukaryota > Viridiplantae > Streptophyta > Magnoliopsida > Ranunculales > Papaveraceae > Papaver > Papaver somniferum. Next base: position 38,725,304 of record NC_039363.1, read on the forward strand.
AAAGGGGGAAGAAGAATTACCAATGCTGAAGTTTTGGATGTTAATTAGGAATTACAGTAGGTGTACATATTCTTATCCACCATCATAACTTGCACAAGGGTAGCGATACACTGACCGAGTGGGCTCCTGATTGAAATCCCGACTGGACATCCAGCAGGCAGGAGGGTAGTGCTCCTAGCATCTAGATCTGTGCGGGAAAATGGGCCCCACTGCTTGTCTCAGTCGGGATTTGCTGTCGGGACTTCAAAAGTCTATCATTTCCGCTTACGTAAAATCATTTGATTTAGCTTCTGTTAATGGATGGACGTAGCTTGTTAACCCTGAACTGCCACGAGCTTTCAATAATATTCGAGTGTACATAGAGCATCTAAGAACAGTCATGTAACAATTTCAATAGCTAACCGTAGTTTCTAAATGTGATCTTTGAAGTGAACAAGTGCTGAATGTCACACCAACCTGGCATGTAAATTTCTTGTAGATATGAATACTTCCAAATTCGATTTGAGTGAAAATAATCATTTTCTTTGGCCGTTTATCTTGATTTGTGCCTGGAACATGGAATCCAGTCTGTATCTGGTTTACATGTGTGTTAGACTTAGTACATGTCAGGGCATGAACATGCTTCAGGAAGTTTTTTTTCTGACCAATGGCTTTAGACAGTATTGGATGATCTGAATGCAGTATGTGTTAGTCTGTGACTTTCTATAATGTGGTAAGATCAGCTTCCTGACAACAATACTGAAGAGATCAACTGATTCACAGTTTCACTACCCATAATTCAACCAATGAAGCTTATGTTGTAAGTATGGAGAGCTTATTCCTATTTTTGCTTACTTTCTCGCTCTCTGTAACTTTTAGCAGCTCTTGAAGGATGTTGACTCACAACCTACTGCACAAACTTCAGATCCTTCTCCAACTCCAGCTGCTCCAACACCAACTCCAACTCCAGCTGCTCCAGCTCCAACTCCAACTCCAGCTGCTCCAGCTCCAACTCTTTTGGCTAAGGGTTTATCAATTCCTGCATTGAACTATGCCACTCTTAGTTCATTCAGTTGGGATCAAGATGATGAGAAAGTCAAGGTATGTCAAAACTCTGTTCATTTGCAATTGCTAATTCTTGGGTTAAAAAATGGGTTTTTATCAATTTGTGGTTTCAATTATGTCCTCAGGTGGGTGTATGGATATCTGAGGTTTAATTGATTTTGATGGGTTTCGATTCTTCAAGACATTCTCTGCCAACTATTAACTCTTTCTTGTTGTACCAACTAAGTCTCTATTATGCTTATATTTCATTAGTGGACGACACAAATGTTAATGGGAAAAGCTGTGTTCTTCAGATCTATGTCTCTTTAGAGGGTGTTGATCAAGAGAAAGTCGAGACCATATTCAAGAAAATGTCTGTAGATCTAAAATTCCATGACGTGCAAGGAAAAAATTACCGGTGCGCAATACCAAAATTGAACAAGGAAATTGTGCCTGAGAAATCTAAGGTGTTGGTTAAGCCTAAAAGAGTTGTCGTCACTCTATATAAAGCTTCTAAAGGGAACTGGTTAGATTTGCATTTCAAAGAAGATAAGGCATGTGTAATAATCTATGAGATTGTCGATCTATTATATTTTTATATTTTTGAAGCATGATCTATTATATGATTAGGGCTTAGTGAAATGCTATGTGGCTGTATAACATCTTTTCTTTGTTCTTGCTATGCCTTTTTCTCCCTAATCAAATAATAACTAACCAGCTTATGTTTGTGCAGCTTAAGCCTGGACTTGAGAAAGAGCGTGATCCCATGGCTGGAATTATGGACTTGATGAAGGTCTCCCTCTCTCCCTTTCCCTCTCTCATACCATGATGGTGATAGAGGCTTCTGCTTCTTTTTCTTTTTCTTTTTTGGCAAGCCAGGATTCTGCTTCTTCCGAGTAGCTTTTCAAACGGTCTAATTGTACTTGGTATTACATTGAGCAGAATATGTACGAGGAAGGAGATGAGGACATGAAGAGAACAATTGCCAAAGCTTGGACTGATGCTAGGTCTGGGAAGTCTGCTGACCCTATGAATGCGTACCGTTGAGAATAGATACTGTAGCTTCCTGGATCCTAGGTTTTTTTATTCATTTCCCCAAAGGTTAGGTTCCTGGGTCGATTACTGGTTGAAAATTGTGTTTTCTTTGTCTTTCCTTGGTTGTGGGGCTTTTGGTGTTCACTCCTATGATGTTTAGAGACTATTACATACAAATCAAATACTGTTCTTATCAAGTTGTTGTGCAAAGAAGAATTTTATAGTTTTATGATATTTATACCTATCAAAAGTATGTTGCCTGTTGTCGTTCTACCTTGAGACCGGTGGATAGTAGCTTCCAAGTGAAATTAGCATGCTAAAGATCTAAGCAAAAGATAGCTTTGGCATTTCACTCCTCGCAACTCAATCAAGAATTGTTTTGTTTTACCCATATATATATATATATACTAGGTATCAACCCGGCCATATCTTTGGCATTTCACTACTCGGCCATATCTTTGGCATTTCACTACTCGCAGCTCCGTTAAGAGGTGTTTTGTTTATCTATACACTAGGTATCAGGCCGGGACTTAATCTTTTTGTGGTCTACGAGGACTTTCTTAGATGGACACTGTCATGCATGATTGATGCCATTTTCTTCGCGAAACCCAAAGCCATTTTCTCCGCAAAACCCAAATGTGGACACCATCGTACATGATTTACGCCATTTTTTCTGCAAAATCCAAATGTGAATTTAAATCTAATATTTTTCATGACACATACCTCTTATAGGTACTCTACATTCCTACCAAACCTCATCATTTATCGATCTTAATTTTAACCGTTAAAAACTGATACTCAAAGGGATAAATGGTGGTATTATACGTCTCGAATTGTGCTCATTTTTTCGTAGGAATCTAGATTCCTATAAGAGAAACATATCATCTAAATATTAGATTCAAATTCATTGTCGTTTGAGTTTTACAGAGAAAATGATACAAATCGTGTATGATAATATCCATCTAAGAATGTCTACGAATCCTCCCTCTTTAGTTTTTTGGTCTATTTGATTAATTTGTTATCAACAAATACGATAAGTCAGTGTAATGCATATACTCAGGAGTGGCGTACGCAGTTTAAAGTAAGTTCAAACCCTACCAAATCGACTCTCAAACCTAAATTCTCAGAGATTTTTGGACTCCCTTACCTAATTCTGCTATCTTGCACCCCTTAGCAGTATCATGTTTCATTTAAATGAGTTTTGGCTCCTCCCCTGCATATATTAAATAGCAAATGAGAAAGAAATTTATTTTTTGTGGCAGATTTAGAAAAATATGAAATGTTTGATTTTGATAATCAAAAGAAGTTGTCAATCTATAAAAAATTGTGGGCAAGGATATATACCGGTAAGTTAAGTGAGTAGGGATATACTTGTAAGAGTTAAAAAAGAAAATATTTACTTCTTTTATCGAATTTAATTTTATTGTTGGCTCGGCTTATAAGGAACCTTGCATGATAATTGAATCCAAAATACTTGTCACATATGTATACTTGTATGTCGTTAGATGAAAAATGTGTCTAACGATGTTAATTTTATTTTGTCTAAATCATTGTAGATGGTGGATTTTTAAGAAAGCGGAAAACCATAAAATCATGATGCATGTTTCTGACACGGCTTTCAGACAAGCGACAATTCATATTTTACGAGGCCACGGTGAATATGCCTTTCGAAAAGCCTCCACTAGCTGAGCGTTCGATCCCTGGCATTTCGCCGTGCCCTATACATAGAATAACATAATTGGGCGTTTCTCCGTAGATTGAGAGCAATAACTCCTTCAGGACGTCGGCGATACTCACTGTTTCCTGACTACATGAGAGAGGTCGTGTATAGAGTCAGACGGTTCTCCCTAAGATCGAGAGCAATAACGTCTTCAGGACATCGGCAACACTCGCTGATTCACTGACTATATGCAAGAGATTAAATTCTATCGTTACATTCACCAATGAATTCCTAGAAGATAATCTATCTTATCTCATTACTCCTATTTAATGATCGAAATGGTAATAGATAAATGTATTACTCCGATTTCATGATCGAATCCACGGATGATATCATGAAATGGTAATATATATTACTCCGATTTCATGGTCGAACCCACGGCTGGTCTCATGAAATGGTAATATCACCACTTATTTTATTACTCCGATTTCATGGTCGAATCCACGATCCCATGGAATGGTAATACCTATTTTATTATTCCGAATTCATGGTCGAATCCAAGGCTGGTCCTATGAATTGATAATAAAAAACTACTCACTTTTATTACTCAGTTTCATGAATCATTCTCCACTGAATTTCATAAATTAGTAATAAATACTCAACAATCGGGCATCTGGACTACCACTGAATAAGCCCCATTAAATAGTGCGAGTGTACTCGACAATGATGCACGAACGCGCATCCAAAATATGGAAAAATGAGGAATCCCGCACAAAACAGAAGAGAGAAAATAATAATAGTAAAATAATGGAGAAGCGCCCCTGGGCCGGGCCCACCGGCCGGCCGACCGTTCCCTAGCCGGTCCCATGCTTCCTCCATTGTTTTTCCTTATTTTTGTTGTTTTCATAAACTCATGAAGACTCCTCCATCTCAGCAACTTTCCTTGTTTGAGAAAAACTCATGGTTTCTCCATATTTTGTGGTTTCCCCAATTTTGTGTAGTTTCACGAAAAATAATAATAAAAAATAGGGAAAGGTTTTGCGGGACCGGGCAACATAGTCGGCCGGCCATGCCCTAGCCGTGGCCGGTATCACACCTTGCAATCCCTAATCTTTCATAAATTGTTATTTTTCTCATCTTGTGAAACTCCCCAGTTTTAGCAAAAATCATGGTTTCTCCATATTTTCTCAAATATTGAGCAAACCATGAAAAAGCCAAAAGTCAACATGGTCACACGACCGACTAGGCTACTCAAGAAAAATATATTAAAATATTATTACTTTAATATTCACAAAATATTGATCAAACGAGCATACTTGCTCATTTGAGCAAAATCGAGGATTTCAGGCAAAGATCGAACTCTTCTGAAAATCCGAAATATTGCTCAAACGCACATCAGAAAATCCTGAAACTCTCATAACTGAAACACAAGCATTATGGAGACAAGGGAATGCTCCCTTGACCGACCAAGGGCGGCTCTAAGGCTTGCAACAAGCCGGTCCCACACGTTTTCACACTTTTGACCTAATTTGTGCAATCGCTCATATTGGGTCCAAACTCTTCACAACTAACTCAGAGTTTGCGCAAACGCCCATCAGCGGTCCCATGACCACCAAGGGACGGTCTCATGCCACCTTGGTCGGTCCCTCACTTTTCTATAATTAGGTTTTTATCACCTAATGCCCAATCAAGCACTATTTCAATAAATGATGAAACCAACATTTAATCGTCATTCCTTCACCACCCGGTCAACCCAGGACCCTGGTGTACGCTCACTCGAGCAATTGGGCATCACATGGACATCCATAGTCCCATGTGGTCGGTCCCTCCTTCGCTCATGACCTATTTTCAGCAATTCGTCAACTAATGAGCAATTGCTCAAAATTAGGGTTTTCGAACAAACGCTCAACAAATCATCATTCTGAGCAAGTTCAAACACTAAATAAATTTATGTTGATCTAACAAACAACACGCGTATTAATTATATAATATTCGGTAATCTACCAATATTTTAATTAATATTTTATTGGGTCACGTCACCAATAAATAAATAATTCGTCTAATTGAGCAATACTTGCCCAGTTGCTCGAATATTGATTCACTATCAATATTCAGTAATTTATCAATAATTTGTCTAATTGAGCAATACTTTCTCAATTGCTCGAATATTGATCCAACTATCAATATTCAGTAATTTATCAGTAATTCGTCGAATTGAGAAATACTTGCTCAGTTGCTTGAATATTGATCCAACTATCAATATTCAGTAATTTATCATAATTTCGTCGAATTGAGTAATACTTGCTCAGTTGCTCAAATATTGATCCAACTATCAATATTCAGTAATTTATCATAACTCGTCGAATCGAGCAATACTTGCTCAGTTGCTCGAATAATCCACATGTATTCAGTAACTCATCAATATTCAACAACTTGTTAAATTTACAATATTCGCTCAGACGAGCAATATTAACATTCATGAATCGATGAGCATTCGTCAATCATGTTCGATTCAACAAAACCTAGACTCAATGTCTAATCATCAACAACTGATTAATTAATACACGTCTGTCATGCAGACTCCACGATTCGTGAGACATCAATCACGTCAAATTGGGGGATAACAATTAGGGTTTTGGTCTGGCGGCCTACAACATGAGGATTCATCCACAACGAGAAATGTGAGTAAGTCGTGTAAACGGTTTAAGGAGTTAGCAAAGTAGTGGGTGAATGATCAACCAAGTCTGCGCACAATCTGGAACTGGTTTCACCAAGATCTCCCACTTTCCCACTCTTTCACTTAAGAAACCGTCACACTTATAGGGATCAAGGTGTTCACGACTCTGACAATATAAAGAAGTCTCTGAATCCATGATTGAGGACAACGAATGATGACTATCATCAGCAATTATCGACATAGAATTTCTCGAGCAATTACTTTAGGAATTCATCAATCTACAGAACTTATTCGAACTCAAGAGTTCATCATTATTGCAGAAACCTTCAACACATCCACAATCCTTGATCATCTTTGATTTCACACAATTCTCAGCTTCCCTCATACAGATCAACCCATCTCCCTCTTTGCTACCAAATTGATTCTGGAATGGCCGTTGACTTGGTTTAGGCCGGAGTCCTACAGATTGATCTCTCGAATCTAAGCACTCCCTTTGCAGTGCATCTGTGTGAGGTTCAGCAGTTTGCTCGGTCGAGGAGTCTCGACAACACGCTCGACTCTTCACTTCCCTAACAAACCAGCAAATCGTTTTCCCCATCCACAGATTGGCGATCGCAGTGGGAGATTAATCTCTCGGTTGCGATCTCACATTTCCACAAAATAGTTGATCTTAGTTCAGGTTCAGTTACAAATCCTATCAAAAACAACGCTAGCGCTAGCAATAACGGTGGTATTCCAGATACTATTCCTGCTTCCAGCAACAACGCTGGTGGTACCATTCCTCCTCAAACCAACACTGGAAATCATCTTTTCTTTGGCCGGCATCCCAAGGAAGTCATAGAAAATCCGCCCACCACAGATGATCTCATGAAGTTCCGGGAAATTCTCGCCAAAAATCAAACTGACATGGCTAAAACACAGAAAGAGCTGTGCAATTATCACAAAACTCTCGCTGACAAGATGTCAGAGAAAACTCAGGAGAAGATAACCCACCAAAAAAGGAACCTGCAGGCTTCATCACTCGTGAGGACCTGGAACGCTTCATGGAGGATCGAGGAAAAGACAAAGCATCATCTGTTCATCGTCATCAACCTCCATACCCTGTTGCTACGTAAAGAATTCCTTTCCCGAAGGGCTACACTTCCCCAACGTTCACACTATACAACGGAACAGGGAACACTCGAGAACACGTCTATCGATCCCTGGAGGCACTAGGAGAGCATGAACACAACAGAATGATCCCAATCTTCAGAGCCTTGCTGGAGAATTTGCGATTCCAGACTTTCTCAGAACTTCATGAAGCATCCAAGCAGTCAGCAACTGCCGCACATGTTTTACTGGAAAGAGAAAGACCTAGACTGAGAACCTCGTGATACTAAGCGTCTCTTCAACAGACAATACAACCTCCAACCTTCCATGAACGTTGTTGTTGAAGGAAGCAAGAGGAGAACCGACACACCACAACATAAGCATACTTTTCCAATCTCTCTGGATCCTTCGGAGGCGCAAAGAAATGATAACCAATCCTGAAATGCATGAACCTCAACCCTGCATCAACAAACGAGGAAATGAACAGAAACACTCAAACTTCCCTCTTCTCATTGAAGAAGTTATTGAGTTACTGGAAGTTTGGATTCAAGATGGTGCAACCAAATTGACATTCATCAGGAGACAACCAACTGAAGAAGAAATTAATAATCCCAGGTACTGATGCCTTCATAAGTTCACCAATCATCCAACAGGCAACTGTAATATTTTCAAAGAGAAGGTGGATCCATAATAACTTCATATGGACTGAAGGAGTACAAAAGAATCCTTTCCCAGTCAGAACCTTCACACTCTCTGAGCAGCCGGTCAAAGAAGCAGTTCAATCCCTGGTTGAGCATGTCTGTGAGTTACTGTACTTATCGAAAACTCAAGAAAATGATATGTTTGTTGAATTGAACCACATCGTATCAGGGAAACGATTAGACATTCAGGAGATACTCCCTGAACCTCCAGCAACAGACAAGGAGATGTACGACTGTGGACTTCTCACCACAGTGCATCTCAAGGGAAATGAATTCAGAAGAGTGCTAATCGACGTTGGCACAACGATCAATATTACTCCTATAAAGACTCTTAGCAGGCATCACTCGACAAGAAGCCACTCATGCTCCTGTCTCAGTCAGAGACCATGAAGGAACGCTCAGAGATGCTTATGTCTACATCACTCTCAAGGTGAAAATACGTTCAACCTGAACATATACCAAGTTTCACATAATCAGGAAGATCCAAGATATGAAGCGATAGCATGGACCCATGCTGAAAACATGAATACAAACAAAGCGTCTTTTGTTGCACATCTCTCCAACAAAGAAAGTTCCGAGCCAGAAGATTTGATGAACGTTCCATCATCATAGCACTTGGAGGAAGTTCGAACTCTGACGTTGAAACAATAACCTGCAAAAGATACATAGAAATTTATCAAGAGGTTTCGCATTCAGGCAAGTCTCATTCCTTCCATGTTTATGTCTTTCATTTCCTCACACGTTATTCTAGCATGGGGACTCAATTCAGCTAGCATCTCTGCTATTACAAGACGTTATTAGTGGGTAATCTCACTCCAGCAATATTTTACCAAGTGGTTGAACCTGACACCGCTTCGAATCGAGCATCTCACCATGACATTCACCACTGAGAGATGACGGAAGCATGGAAAAGAACACTTTGGGAATTTCTCCATAGACTTGCAGGAATTTCCACGAGTGCCACAAAATCAGAAATCTCTGATGTCTGCACAAATGTTGAATCCCTCGCAGCGGAATGCTGAATCGACAGAAGATACACGGAGCCTAGACGATCAAGCATAATATATTCGACGCTTCAGCGCTCAAGCACATAAGAAGCCTTCGAATTATACTCCCAATCAAAGAGTACACCTTCGATAATAACCCCTCTAGCTTCAGCATAACATCTCGACGATGACACACTGGTTCAACACTGACACGATCAAAGTATAGATGAATTACAATCGATAAGTCTTCACTATCCCATGATAATACTTCTGAAGCAGATGCAACATCATGCTACAAACTCCTTCAACTCTACTAAGTGAATGGGGGATGCACTGGGGACTTGATATTATTGGAAATATCAATTTAATACATTTCAATAAATGTTATCCACATAACAAGTCATTGTAACCTGATGTGATTCCATGAAACATCGTCAAACGGAACCTCTCTACATCACAAGGCCCTGCACGACTGGGGAACTTCCTCTCTTCACCAATCATATCCAGAATGAAGACTGTTGCTGCTATCTACTGCGCAACAACATCGATCCCCTGACGAAGCCACTTCGTAGTAAAGTCATATTCAGGAGAATTTGGGTTGAAATCTTAGAACATCTTCATCTTAGGAATGCTCAACTCACCAACTAGTTCGTGAATGTAAAAGGCTCACTGGATGAAGGCGCAAAGGCTATATCGATAATCATGGTTCTAGACTTTTTCGGTCTCTGGAGCAACTCCAACCATAATGTCGGCACCAACAAGGATATGTGGAGGAACTCCGTTCATGGTCTCAACATCAATACGAATTTCTGGAGAAATTTTAATCGTGATCTAGCATCAACAACTGACTCAAGAGAAACACCCTCATGACAGGGCTTCATCAATTAACCATTCTCTAAAGTATTGCTCGATAAAGCGGACTTCTCCAAGCACTAATGATTCATATCAAGGTGTGTAGACATGAATTTTTTTTCACATGAAAGTCTTTCTGAAAGCTTGCACGACGGACGGGCACAATCCAAAGTCTTCTGCAAGATGTTCTCATCACCTCTACAAATGAGATACAACATGCTTCAGCCCATGGGTTTATAAAAACATACCAATGGGTGAGGAATGGGACAATACTTCCTCAACTAAATATGTTCTTCTATGTCTCTTCTACAACATACCAAAAGGGCGCATCAATAAGACGTACGTGCTGAAAGATATGGCCTTTACCGTCAGGTGTACGAAATCTGAAAGTGTTGTACAGGATTGCAAATTACAGATGTGTACGCTTCGTTGGCTGACCTCTACAACTCCAAATTGAGTGATTCTTTTCTCATGTGATAACTCAGTCTCTTAGCTTCAAAAGTTTGGGTCAATCATCGAATTCCGACATCGTATGAGGTTTCTACAGCTTCCAGAGCATACAACGCGCAAGCAGAAATTCGTGGACGGGATTCATAATTTCCACAGTCGATTGGTGTCCACCATCGCTAAATCCTTCATCAAGGTACCTCCAACTTCGACCACCTAGATCTTTACATCAATTTTCTACCTGGGTCCTCTATCTAGGTCTTGCCAGAAGAAGGGAAAACAAAAGAGAGAGATTCAACAAAATACTGGGGACTGACGGTCCACTGATCATGACGATCAATTTCACAGTCCAAGAATCGTGGTGCCGGGATCCCCAGTGCTAATCAATCATCCTAAAAGGAATGCTACCATCTGGACATGCAACCATGGTCATTACATCATCCCCTCTTGAGAGCAACCTCAGTTATGATCCCGTGACCAGGGTTTCAGAAGTGATGTTTCTACGACTGACAGAAACAAGATGGCACTGCAAACACCATTCTCATGTATCAATCAAGGGGTCCTGATCTCAAATGAATAAATGACATTAAAATCCTTCATCAACCTTTCAAGACACAAGCGACTGGTCTAAAGACACAACATGAGTGTTTTACAACAAGCTCGTCTAAGATGATTTTTCACTGTACCGCACAAAGCAGAAATCTGGGATAAATTGGTGACTCATATATGGATGAGTCATATACCATTCTCTTCGTATGGATGTCCTCTACAACATACCCAAAATTCACAGCAATTGGAGAAACGAGCAAAAAGATGTGTCCAAAACTGTGGACTACATGACAGCTGAAAATTTCCTGGAAGTTTACCGTGTCTCTAATTTCAGCCCTTAAACGTGCTCAAAATACGAAAAGCTTCTTTGATAGATATTGGAAATTTTCTGGGCATGAGGATACATGGGTAGATCGCGAAAATCCGACATCGGATGAAGATTCTACAGCAAATCCAATGAAGACCTAACTTCTGAATTTTCTAATGACGAATTATAACGAAATTCTTCATTCATCCACGTCAGGAGCTAGGCCATCAACGCAAGGCCGCACTTCATCTTCAGCTGATAGTCTCACTTACTGAAGTTCACAGTGTTTCTGCTGATGAGATATGAGCTTTTCATCTTCAGCTCTTTTCTTCTATGACATTTCATCACGTCTCTGCTTTCTCTCCGCACCTGCTAATGCCAAGAAAGCATATATTTTTGCACGGAAGACTCCCAGATGATTGAGAGACACACAATGCATCAGCTTTCCAGCGTCTCTGAAAGGTTGATTCACCTCGGCCTGCAGAATTCTTCATCTTTGACTTGATATTTCTGGATCTTTCCCCGGAAGATCCTGAAGAGTGGTTGTAACCAGAAGTCACCACTATCTGAGGCGAAATACAAGGAGTCATGGATATACAAATAACAATACGCGTTAAAATGGTAATCCTCAACTCTTACCTATTTACGGTTTCACGAACTTAGTGATAATAACGTAAAAACCTCGAAAAACTTGCTCGCTTCTTCACTTGCCAAGACGAGCAAAATTCATTATTTAAAGTCAACACCTGAGTTTTCATGAAACTGTGGATAATTCACATAACTTTTCATGTGAACATTCGCTGATTTTCTACATGTGTGCATACATTATAAAATCACCAAACTCATACATACCTTATTTCATCACATATACAATTGTTTGCCTTCATCAATCGCTGAAAATCAAAATTTGATTTCACATAAATTTTCACTGTGTGAACATTTACTGGTTTTTCAAAAATTGGACAGACGTCCATTCTACAATTACGAAAACTCACATACAGATATTATTTCACCGTGAATAATTTTCTACTTTCAATAGTTGTTCAAAATCAAAACATTGATTTTAAAAAAATATATATTTTAACGTGAAACTCACGTAACTTTGAAAATATATGTATATATATTTTTTGCTCCCTCTCGCGAGCATTTGTCTTTGAAACGAGAGTATATTTTTAAAAGATTTCTGAAAGCTCGAAGATAAATTTTTTATGGAAGCTCATAAACAAAATTTTATTACTAACAAACGCACGTCTATTCAAAAAAAAAAAAAAAATTCTCTCGTATGAGCATCCACCTTTGAAATGAGAGTTTATTCCCTTTTGTGAAATCTCACATAAACAATTTTGGTTTCGTGAAAGCTCTTAGACAAAATTTTATGTCACTAGACTCGGGTCTATTTTATTTGTTTCTTAAACTAACGAACGAACGTCTGTTCTTAAAACACGGGTTTCATTTTTTGGGCTTGGGTCCATAAATCCTAAATCGACCAAAACTAGACTTTGGACCGGCCAAATCAGCGATACTTCATCTCTCCATGCTCACGGAATCACACTTTATCACACCATCAGGGTCCTCACCCTAACATTTGCTCGTACATGACACCATTGGAGCAAATCGAGGATTATGAAAATACCTTTGTAGACCGAGTTCGACCACTGATCTCGTCGACTAAAAATCACTATTTAATGCTTACTGCGGAACATGACAGTCCCTCACTAAGCAGGGGACTTAATGTAGATGATGGATTTTCAACAAAGGGCAAAAACATAAAATCATGATGCATGTTTCTGACACGGATTTAGAACAAGCAACAATTCATATTTTACGAAGCCACGGTGAATATGCCTTTCGAAAATCCTCCACTAGCTGACCGTTCAATCCCTGGCATTTCGCTGTGCCCTATACGTAGAATAACATAATTTGGCGGTTCTCCGTAGATTGAGAGCAATAACTCCTTAAGGACGTCGGCGATACTCACTGTTCCCTAACTACATGAGAGAGGTCGTGTATAGATCCATATGGTTCTCCGAAAGATTGAGAGCAATAACGACTTCAGGACATCGGCAACACTCGCTGATTCACTGACTATATGCAAGATATTAAATTCTATCGTGGCATTCACCAATGAATTCCTAGAAGATAATCTATCTTATCTCATTACTCATATTTCATGATCGAAATGGTAATAGATAAATGTATTACTCCGATTTCATGATCGCATCCATGGATGATATCATGAAATGGTAATATATATTACTCCGATTTCATGGTCGAACCCACGGCTGGTCTCATGAAATGGTAATATCACCACTTATTTTATTACTCTGATTTCATGGTCGAATCCATAATCCCATGGAATGGTAATACCTATTTTATTATTCCGAATTCATGGTCGAATCCAAGGCTGGTCCTATGAATTGATAATAAAAAACTACTCAGTTTCATGAATCATTCTCCACTGAATTTCATAAATTAATAATAAATACTCAACAATCGGGCATCTGGACTACCACTGAATAAGCCCCATCAAATAGTGCAAGTGTACTCGACAATGATGCACGAACGAGTACCCAAATGCGCGAACGCGCATCCTAAATATGGAAAAATGAGGAATCCCGCACAAAACATGAGAGAGAAAATAATAATATTAAAATAATGGAGAAGCGCCCATAGGCCGGGCCCACCGTCCGGTCGGCCGCGCCCTAGCCAGTCCCATGCTTCCTCCATTGTTTTTCCTTATTTTTGTTGTTTTCATAAACTCATGAAGACTCCTCCATCTCAGCAACTTTCCTTGTTTGAGCAAAACTCATGGTTTCTCCATATTTTGTGGTTTCCCCAATTTTGTGTAGTTTCACGAAAAATAATAATAGAAAATAGGGAAAGGTGTTGCGGGACCGGGCAACATAGTCGGCCGGACATGCCCTAGCTGTGGTCGGTCCCACACCTTGCAATCCCTAATCTTTCATAAATTGTTATTTTTCTCATCTTGTGAAAATCCGAAATATTGCTCAAACACACATCAAAAAATGCTTAAAACTCTCATAAATGAAACCCGATCATTATGGAGACACGAGAATGCTCCCTTGACCGACCAAGGGAGTCTCTAAGGCTTGCAACAAGCCGGTCCCACACGTTTTCACACTTTTGACCTAATTTGTGCAATCACTCATATTGGGTCCAAACTCTTCACAACTAACTCAGAGTTTGCGCAAACGCCCATCAACGGTCCCATGACCACCAAGGGCCGGTCTCATGCCACCTTGGTCGGTCCCTCACTTTTCTATAATTAGGTTTTTATCACCTAATTCCCAATCGAGCACTATTTCAGTAAATGATGAAACCAACATTTAATCGTCATTCCTTCACCACCCGGTCAACCCAGGACCCTGGTGTACGCTCACTCGAGCAATTGGGCATCACATGGACATCCATAGTCCCATGTGGTCGGTCCCTCCTTCGCTCATGACCTATTTTCAGCAATTCGTCAACTAATGAGCAATTACTCAAAATTAGGGTTTTCGAAAAAACACTCAACAAATCATCATTCTGAGCAAGTTCAAACACTAAATAAATTTATGTTGATCTAACAAACAACACACGGATTAATTATATAATATTCGGTAATCTACCAATATTTTAATTAATATTTTATTGGGTCACGTCACCAATAAATAAATAATTCGTCTAATTGAGCAATACTTGCCCAGTTGCTCGAATATTGATCCACTATCAATATTCAGTAATTTATCAGTAATTCGTCTAATTGAGCAATACTTTCTCAATTGCTCGAATATTGATCCAACTATCAATATTCAGTAATTTATCAATAATTCGTCGAATTGAGAAATACTTGCTCAGTTGCTCGAATATTGATCCAACTATCAATATTCAGTAATTTATCATAATTTCGTCGAATTGAGTAATACTTGCTCATTTGCTCGAATATTGATCCAACTATCAATATTCAGTAATTTATCATAACTCGTCGAATCGATCAATACTTGCTCAGTTGCTCGAATAATCCACATGTATTCAATAACTCATCAATATTCAACAACTTGTTAAATTTACAATATTCGCTCAGACAAGCAATATTAACATTCATGAATCGATGAGCATTCTTCAATCATGCTCGATTCAACAAAACCTAGACTCAATGTCTAATCAGTCAACAACTGACTAATTAATACACGTCTTTCATGCAGACTCCACGATTCGTGAGATGTCAATCACGTCAAATTGGGGGATATCAATTAGGGTTTTGGTCTGGCAGCCTACAACATGTGGATTCATCCACAACGAGAAATGTGAGTAAGTCGTGTCAACGGTTTAAGGAGTTAGAAAAGTAGTGGGTGAATGATCAACCAAGTCTGCGCACAATATGGAACTGGTTTCACCACGATCTCCCACTTTCCCACTCTTTCACTCAAGTAACCGTCACACTTACAGGGATCAAGGTGTTCACGACTCTGACAATATAAAGGAGTCCCTGAATCCATGATTGAGGACAACGAATGATGACCATCATCAGTAATTATCGACATAGAATTTCTCGAGCAATTACTCTCACGAATTCATCAATCTACAGAACTTATTCGAACTCAACAGTTCATCATTATTGCAAAAACCTTCAATACATCCACAATCCTTGATCATCATTGATTCCACACAATTCTCAGCTTTCCTCCTACAGATCAACCCATCTCCTCTTTGCGACCGAATTGATTCTGGAACGACCATTGACTTGGTTTAGGCCGGAGTCCTACAGATTGATCTCTCAAATCTAAGCACTCCCTTTGCAGTGCATCTGTTTGAGGTTCAGTAGTTTGCTCGGTCGAGGAGTCTCGACAACACGCTCGACTCTTCACTTCCCTAAAAAACCAGTAAACCATTTTTACCCATCCACAATCATAAACTATTCTTTTGTTCAAACCATGATCCCAATGGATTCTTAAATTTTTACTGGTTCAAACCATGATCCTGATGCATTGTTAATATTCTTTCTAGTAATCCGTAAATTCACTGGGTGCATCCAACTGTTTCATATTTACTCTGGTAAGACTTCAATACAACTTCTGGATCTCGATACCCCGTAGTAAGATTATAAATTTGGATATAGATAAATTATTAGAAAGATGGTACAAGCCAGTTGATTTTAGTAGTGAATAAAACTGGATCGACTTTTAAAATCAGGTGCCCCAGAGTAAGATTTCAAATTTAGGTGCATATAGAGGGGTACAAAAGGATTCTATTACCCGAATATAACAGAAAAGGGAACAAAGAAAAGGGAAAAAATAAATCAGGTAAAGGCTACCTGAATCCCAAAGCAAACAAAAGTTTTAAATAACCGTGGAGGATCAAAATAAACATGGACCCAGTTCTGAACTACAACATTATGAGAAACATTTTCAAACTCCTTGAAGATAAGACACGATTGAAACAACTCATACTTAACCATGTTGATAATATCTTCAGACGAATGCGATTTAGAAGTAAACACACGAACATTTATTTCTCTCCAGGTACACCATAAAATAGTTGCTGCAACCAAGTTCCAAATCTGATTCTTTGGCACATCCCAATTATGGAACTGCAAGACACAAGCATCGTGGAGACATCATCAGGAAAAGTGAAATGAATACCCATAGCTTGTATGAAATGCAACCAAACATCTCCAACAAAACTACAATGAAGAAAGAGATGCGAAGTAGTTTCATTATTACTGCAAAAGAGATGAGACTAATAAGATGAAATACATTTTCTACCGTATTTTCTAATTGCTCGATTCAGAATTTGGACTCATCAGTCAAAGGTTTGATTTTTTATTTATTAAAGACTTTACTTTGGGTCCTAATAATTCCTGATTAATTGTGGCAGAAGAGGCAACCACAATCCATTTATTATTCACAGCATAATCATTTGTTCTCAAGCACCTACTACCAACTACAGGTGTAAATGACCATAATGCTTTAAAGAAAGAACTTCTTAAAATTTTCAATAGAATTATTAGCAGTTTTAATAATTGGTGAAGAAAATCATGCGCATATTATACCCGGGATGTCAAGCATAATCAAGTGTGAGAATCAAAAGGCACTTTCCAATCGATCCTTGTATGATATACATCGACGTCATCATCTTTGCATACACCGAAAGGTGTATGTTCTAATATATGGAATACTAAGTAATTATCCGAGACACTTCCTCCTCCAGAATTATTACGACCGAGTAATGGAAACAAAAATCCTTCATGATGATCAAGTAGTAATATTAAAATAAATAATGAGACACGTGGTGGAATCACGAAAAACCTCATTATATAAATACTAATTGTTCAGCTTTTCCTAACTAGTTGTAGGCCATGTACAAATTTTTCGATGACCTAAAGTGTTATAAGTTTTATATCGCCCTTGAAAAAAACAAAAAGTTCGAGAAACAAGATACTATTTCTAAGAAGCAAACAAAAACAAGCTAAGCAATGAAAACATAACTATTAGCTGATGTAGCTGAAGAATCTGAAGCACCAACAAAGAGCAGAAACTGAAGCAGAAGAAGAACTCCCAATCAGTTAATGAAAAAGCTTGTAGAAGATAAGATAGCAAAGTCCCTTGGTAAACAAATCATCCAACTGATCTTCAATGCAAACATGAGTTACCTACAATAACAAATGGTATTTCACCTCTCAACCAGCTCCCTAACTGCATGGTAGTAAACCTCTATCTGTTTTGTTTTGACATGGAACACATGACAGCAGTCAAAGAGATATTATATGTATTTTCACGGAAGAAATTAGCAGGCTATGTAACATATATATGTAATTTCTTTAATAGATAAGAAATCTATTGAAGTGTAAAAACAACTACAGTCAACACTTGTATTCTTCTTTAACTGATGACTTGGATATAAAAATATGCTTTTTAGTAGACCAAGACACTAACAAAAAAACAAGATAAACAACGAAAGCTGAATTTGATCTTCATGTGTCAGGGAATCCTGCCCAATCTGAGTCAGTATAGTCTTTGAGCATTGTCAAATTACTAGCTCCAAGAGTACGACCTAAAACAATATTTCACTTAATATATCTCAAGATTTTCTCCACTAAGAGCATATGTCAATCAGTAGGGGATAACATATCTCTTGTTCCTATATTAATAAAATATATGTTACATGCTAGCTAATATTAGTTATCATCCAAGAGAGATTTAGTTACATGAGTTGGATTACAGTTGGAATTTGTCAAAAATGAAAATATATTATTATCGCATATCATTAAGATTTGGTAATTCCTTGTTGTCCAAACATGCTTCATCTCTGCACTATAAATAGTGAAGCTTGTATTCGTAGAAACTCATTATAGAACACATTGTCTAACCGTTTGTATGAGAATCCTACTTGTAGTATTTTACATACTTGCTGATAAATGAGAGTATGCTAGTTAGGTGAAATCTCTTATGTGATATTCATTTATAGTCTTCTTTGGGATCAAGAAGCTTTTAATAGTACCGTAGACGGGAAACTAAATCGTATTGTTATTTTAGTTTTCGATTATTGATTTTATTGATTAATGGTAGAGCTAAATCTTGAAATATCTAGTTTTTTTATTCTGTGGTCCTTCTCTTATGATATAAGACACTCGAACTAGTTCAAGAACTGACGACTTCAAATCTATTTATTGATTCGAGATTTGAAGATAAGATTAGTGATCTTCCATTGTTAATAGACTTCATTTTGTATGTGATCAATCATTAGTGGGAATCAAGTTATTTGTATAAGTATATTGAAGCTTGAAGACTATAAGATATTTTTTTTTTAATATTCTGATCTTTGTGATACTTCTTCCACACTTGATTGACTGGGATCCTGACAAGCGGTTTAATTCGATAGACATCATACTTGTTGTGTAGATCGGTAATCAATTTAATTATTTCTCTTTTGAGAATTTTTTTGATAGTTTTTAAACTGAGATTAGTTATTTTGGTAATTGTTGGTCTTAGTTGATCTTTGACCAACAAATGAGTTTATATTGATTAAACGGAAGATCCTTTACACTCAACCTTATCTCTGATTAACTTGTTGATTTAGGATACTGATAGAGTGGTTACTGAAACATGTTGATCACTTATTGTTTCGGATTACGATCCAAAGGAGTTGAGAACAGAAGTCTGCACATCATGTAAAGCAACTTAAAATAGTGACCCTATCTTGGAATTCATGTGTGTAGACCAGATTGGTTGTAGGCGCAGGGATATTGAAGGAAGTGAGTAACTAGGAATAGTTTAATTCATCTCAACTATAAAAATTTTCGGTAATCAATTTGTATAACGACTTAATTCCGAGAGTATTCAAAACTAGATTAGGTCTCGGGGCTTTTCTGCCCTGCAGTTTTTCTCGTTAACAAAATCTTGTTATGTGCCTTTACTTTATTTATGCATTAAAATTATTTTTATACTTAAAGTAGTATCAATTTATGTTAATCAAACACTTGGGATGATCTCAAAGATTGGTTCGGCTTAGAACTTGTGTTATATACCAAGTGTACATCTTGGTGAAATAATTTGTTGACAGTTATGTATTTATAAGATTATACAAGGTGTATTTATAGTAGGTTGATAAGAAAATATATTGGTGCAATTGGTACCCTCGTCATCTCAATGTCTATACTCTTCTTTGATTTGTTTGGTTGTTCTTGAGAGGTGGTTAGTGATATAGGCATCTATGATAAGAGTTTAAATGTTCCATATCCGCAACTTTGTATAGTTGAGAGGTGGTTAGTGGTTAGTGTTATGTTTGTCTGCTGCAAACAGATTTCCAAACCTAGATTACATATCAAAAGGAAAATAAAATAAGCTTTTCTGTTAGAGGCAGATAGGTATTAAAAGTCTTCACTGAGGCTGAAGCAACTCTTAGGCTATAAAGGACGTCATCTAAGGAAATCAAGTGCATAAAAATATTGTGAGACTAAAGATACGTAAGGAGCACGAATGCAGCTGAATTGTCCGAAGTGTTAATTCGGTCTGAATTACATTCCAGTCCAAAGAATGACAGTAGGCTAGTATATGTATCAGTTTAATATTGTGCAGTGTTCAAAGCTGGACGCAATCCCGAGGTTTGTCTGCCAACGCATTTTTCCTCGTTAACAAAATTTTGCTGTCTAGTCTAGTTTCCTTTTTTGCATTATATTGTTAATCTTTATAATAGGAATATCACAAGTATTACATAATCAATCTAGATTTTTTTAAGTCCTTATTGTTTGGAATTAACCAAGATATTTTTCTTGCAGAATTCATATCTTGAAAGATTGGTCACAAGTTTCGTACTTGTTGTACTTCGGATTATCAGATACAACTAGATTAATCTTGGATATTGATTTTTGAGATCATCTAAGAACTATTCTACACAATCAGGTACACCAACATTTGGTTTATACATATTGATTATGGATGAGAAAGGAAAAAAATCTACACACAATATGATTCACGGGTTTTTACTATTGACCTACTTGTGATTGCATTAGGTTTTTTCCATGCAGGTTTCCGAAAAAAAAAGTTGGTGGTGTAATTGGTACCCTCCCCTTTCCACTAATGTCTTCAAAAACCATTGAAGGAGGTTATATGGAGTATTTTTATAATATATTATTTGTAAAAATATAATCATATTATATAAATCTAGTAGGATATTTAGCATATCGTGTTTAGGAAGTTATTTGTTGACGATGGTAGCATACTATATTATTTCCTCTAGAAAAAAAATACATAACATATATCAAAAAAATAATATTATTGATGCAGTCACATGAACATGACATATCTAAGGAACAGATAATTAAGATATTATTCATGGAGTCACTTGAATTCATCATGTGAAGCTGTCCACTAAAGGTTGAGTATATGATACTTGATATGTCTTGATCCGATTTTTTTAGCAGACAACAAAAAAGAAAAAGGAATCTTTTTTATAAATTATCATGATCCAAGAATGAAAAAAATTTAGATTTCATAGTAAAATAAAACAAACAACAAACAACAAACAAGCAACAAGCAACTTAATAGAAAATAAAAACTCATATGAATAAGAAAATTCAATAATCTGTTAGTACATCACAGATATGAGAGAGTTATATTAATCATGATCACCCATACTGACTCGATTTGATTTTGAAGGTGAGGGTTAATGCAAAATTAATATTTGTACCAGAATCGAGAAGCATGTAATTTTGCATTAATAATTAACAACAAAAAAATAAACAAAACAACATAACAATGCTAAGGAGCAAGTCGTTCATGCTATTTGCTTCATAAGACTAACTCTCACCTGCAAAATCAAAATTAATGTCGAACAAACAAGAAGAAAGCCACATGGAGGTTGCTAAAGATGCAAAGGAAATAAAAAGAATACAAGGGGAAGAACAATAAAGAGATAATAAGAGAATTAATGACTCAGCCTAAAATATTAATATGTAATAAAATTCAATAATAGATGTCCCATGTTATGAGAAAAAGGCATGTTTAATTAAGATAAAAGCAAATACCTAAAATAACTAGAATTCTTAAAGGAGTATGAATTAGAAAAGGAAAAAAAAATACTATAAAGAAAAGGAAACATGATGTTATACATTAATCCCCCTTTCTTGAAAGTAACTTGTCTTCGAGTTGTCTAAGTAAAACAATGAACCATTCTTTCCATGGGACGTGAAGATCTCATACACAATGAAAATGTTACGGAAGTTCCAATTCGAAGGAAACTCCACAACATAAGCATTATTACTGATTCTCCTCAAGATTATGAGAGGACCATATTTAGTCATCTTTGTTTTGTCGTAAGTGTTAACTAGATAACGTTCTTTTCGAAGATGTATCATTATTAGTTCTCTTTCCTCAAAAGTCTTTAGATGTCTGTGTTTTTCAGCAATTGCTTTGTACTTAGCATTAGATTATTCGACATTTGATTTTACTTATTTATGAAATTGAGAAACTTTATCCACCAGTTGATCAAATTTTTCATCAGACTTTGAAAGCTTAGGAAGAACTACCAAATCCAGTATATGACTCGGCACTTTATAATAGACAATTGGAAAGTAAACTCCATATGAGGAAGAAAATTTTCCCATTGCTTCTCTTTAGTGCTAGCAATCTTAGCTCTTACCAAATTTTCCTAAAGATCAGTAGACAACTTCAGTTTGTCCATCAGTTTGAGGGAGTGCAACAGTTCTATATTTCACTTTAGTACCTAGCCTCATCCAAAGAGATATCCAAAAATTATTGAGAAATTTTGTGTCACGGTTAGAAGTGATAGATTTAGGCATTCCATGTAAACGAACTACTTTTTTGAAAAATAAGTAACCTACACTATAAGCGTCTGTTGTCTTCTTATAAGAAACAAAATATGCCGTCTTAAAATATCTATCAACTACAACCATTACAAAGTCATTTCCTTTAGCAGTACGAGGTAATCCCAGAATAGAATCCATACTCCTATCAACCCAAAGAGCTACATGAGCTGGTAAATGTGTATAAAGACCTGTATTTTGAATGTTGCCTTTTGAATGTCGGAAAACATGAACTTTTGAAAAAAAATTGTGTACGTCTCTCTTTAAAGAAGGACAATAATAATACTTCAACTAAAGCAATAGTTTTATCATAACCAAAATGTCCACCAAGACATTACCACGTAATTCATGAATTAAATGAAAATGCAAAGAACCTAAAAATATGCAAAGACAATTACCTTTAAAAAAAATCCATATTGAATAAGAAAGTCACTGACTCCAGTAGTCATATGTCCATACTGACCCCATATGTCGGAAAATCATCATCAACAACATATAAATCTTTGATATAGTTGGAAGTTATGCTCTCATTGAGAAGAGTGAAAAGAAAGGGAGCACGTCTACTCAAAGCATCTGCAACTTAATTAAATCAACCACTTTTATGTCGAGTGGAAAAGGTATATTGATTGATAGTAGATAGCCAACGATTATGCATTCGACTGACCTTAAATGAAGTTAGGATAAATTTCAAAGCTTTCTTACCAGAATTTACTACAAACTCACTATGAATAATATATGGATGCTAATATTTTAAAGCCTGAACAAGAGAAATCAATTCAATTTCATAGGCAAACCACTTTTTTCTATAGATGGAATTCTTTTCACTATGAAATGCAACAGGTGACCACTTTGAGTTATTCAACACCAATACCCACAATAGAAGCATCACAATCAACTTGAATGGTTTTTCAAAATCTGGCATTGAAAAGTACTTGAGCACTACATAACTTGTCCTTAAGAATATTAAAGCTCTTATCTGCTTCTCAAGTACACAAAAATTTCTCTTGTTTTAAACAATCAATTAATCCAGCAACTATAGAACTAAAATTCTTAATTCTATAGAAATATGACTGACTATGGAAACTCCTAATATCACGAATACACGTTGAAGTAGACCATTCAGAGATAGTCTTAATTTTCGAGTTGTGAATTGCAATCCCATTATCAGAAATTATGTATCCTAAAAAAGTGACATTGTTGGAAATAATGTGCACTTTTTAAGAATCGCAAAGAGTGCATTATCAGCAAAAACTTGAAATACTTGAGAGGGATGAAAGATATGCTCTTATTTACAGTGATTGTATATCAAAATATCGTTGAAATAAACAACTTCAAAGTGGATCTATTACATTTGTCCCTTTGCATTCTAATAAGAAAAGGTTGTAAAACCTGATTCATGAGCTACATGAAAGTGCTAGGTGCATTAGATAACCCAAATGGCATTACAAGCAATTCATATAAACCTTCACGTTTTAAAAGTTTTTTTTGCATTCATGTCCTTCTCTAATACGAATCTGATGATAACCACTGCGGAAATCAAGTATAGTAAATACCTTTGAACCAATGGACATATCAATCATCTCATCTAATCTAGGAATTGGAAATATTTATGTTGTAAGTCATGTAAAGGAGGTAACGACTTGGAAGTTCATCAGAAAATAAAATATTATATTATTTGAGAAATGGCTGTATTTATTCCGGAATCCCTGTCATAGATTTAAAATCTTAATGAGAACTAAGAGTATGTATTTGTAGCTTTTTCACCACAATAGCTACGAAAACACTAGTATTCCCAATAGGAAAAGTGGAGTGAAGGTTTTGCAGGTTCAGGTTGGTTTGACGTGAAGAACATGATGTTGTTAATATAAAAGTGAAGGTTCTGCAGGACTAGGAAGAATAAAGGAGGGGGCTTGTGGAGCAGTTGGTTGATTATAGAATTCCGATACATAATTTCGACTAATCTTGCTCCTTGTTTACAAGCTTGCAACTTTACAAACATCTGTTGTTGGTAGTTTCTCATACTTTTCCAAGTACGTACAAGAGGTTTATCATATTTGAAACGATATTCACATAGCTTATCCCACAAGCAACAACACCTCCCTTGAGTTTATAAGCTACAAGGTTTACTTTGTAATGGTCAGGTACTTCCAAAAGTTCAAAGAATGCTTCAACTTCATAGGACCAATCCAATGGGTCTTAAATTTTGAAACTTTCATTAAGGTTTGGAATATTAGATTTTACTTTATACTCTAGAAGAGTTCCATAATTCCTGATTTGAGACGTTTATCCTATGTCCATCTTTTTTCCTACCAATCTTCAAGAGTATCATCATCATCATCCCTATCAAACCGAAGAATTGAGATCTTCTTCCTAAGATTGTTGAGAAAGTTTTCATGTTGTTTATTCTTTATCAACTTTTGTAATATCTCATTTGGTATATCAATATCATGAAAGAAATGATGTATACCTTTTTCTTTGAAATCAATTTTTGTATGTGATGTCTTACCTTCATCTTTAATTTTTCCTTATCCTCAACCTTTAGATGTTTTTTTATAAGCTTGGTAAAATTATCTAGTTTCTTATCAAACCATTTTATTAAATCTTTTCCGAGCTTAGTAAGATCTTCCATGGTGACTGGTTCTCCCATGGTTAAGAAATAACTTACCGAATAATAAAAGAAAAACTAGGGTTACGAAAGGGAAATGCCAAGATCTATTCTAGATGAGAATCTAGAATTTTGTCTTTAGACTAAGTCCTCTGGGCTAGATTAGCAGAAAAGTGTTGCAGTTCAAAAAAAAAAGTGTGGCTACATGTTAACACTAGTTCTCTCTCCTAGCATGTGCTCGCGGGTGAAGTAGCAGCGAGATTGAAGCGCCGAATGGTTAGCACCACAAAAATCACCTTTATGCTGAATGGTTTAGCGCTCACAAAAATCACAAAATTTGATCTGATGACTGAAATTGGTTGCGCTGAACCAAACAACGCTGGGCGGTGGTCCCAGCTGACGTGGGCTGCTAATCTAGCTGCTAGATTAACACTCCCATAGGACTTAGGAAGTAGTACTGGCTGACGTGGAATGCTAATCTAGCTTCTAGATTAGCACCCATATGACTAAGCCTTAATGCCAACTAATGGCGAACAAACTAGAAGAAAGAAATACGAAAGTTTCTAAAGATATGAAGGGAAGAACAAAGCAGAGAGAATAACAAAATAAATAACTCATGCTAAGAGATTAATGTGTATCAATATTCAATATTAGATATCTTTGTTGTTTGGTCCTTTTTCACTCTCTCTTAACCAAATTGCCTTTGATTTTATTTTTCTTTAAAAATTCTTTAACCCACTTTATTGAAATGACCATTAGAAGAGAAGGATGGTCGTTGAATAAAAATATTTGATGATATCATCAAATAAAGATGACATTGTCCTCTTTCAAAATCCTTTTTTTCTTTGTGTGAATTACATGTTCATATAACGGGAAAATAGGCGGGGATGGTAATATTCATGTCCTTGAGGGTTCATCACTTTAATGGGAAATCGAGTTGAGCTGATATATCCTTTGGCATGTCTGCATAATGGTCTAATGTCCTCGTTAAGTTTAAATATAGGGACTTACATATTCAAAGCATCATCCCCAATATTTGCAAATGTAATAACTATAGATATAATCTATGGAGCTTTTAACTGAATTGGCTTAGATGAACAACCAAACATAACTCTGCCGAGATAAATGAAAATTTCTCCTTTAACTATAAGTCAGTAGTACAAGGTTAGATTCAGAGAAAATTCAATAAATGCACGTGCAAAAAAAAGTTCTTACGTAGGGTTTTTGATTACTGCGAAAATGAAAGCAGATACAAACACTATTAAGCACATTGTTACATGATTAAAAGGCAGTATACAACACACAGTAGTTCTCAGAAAGTATTTCACATGGTATCCAATATGGAACAAATACAAATACTATTAACTGCGTTCATTGTTGCTGCTTTAATTTTCACGTGAGGCTATTTGTTGGTTCTGTTATGCTAATAATCTTCATCTTTTTTTGTTCACACGACTTGGTGGGTTATCATTGTGGTCTTATGTTTATTAATTTTTTGGTTAACCATATACAAATGATATTAATACAATTTATTAATGATTTTTTTTGGTTAACTATCAAAATATGAGCATTATTAGTACTTCTTACTGTTTTGGGATATTTATTGCAAGGACCAGTAAGCACATCAACGTTATTAAACCAGTAAAGAGACAATTGAGCCGCTAATTACTCAATTAAATAAATACAAACATTAATTAATAAAAATTAATCATACAATAATTTGGATATGAAACTAGTACCATTTGATAGGTGTCGAAAAGTTACGTAAAATGGACTACTTGAACGCGTCAATCGGACACCGAATGACTAAGATATCGTATTTGGAATCGAAGTCAAAATCAGTTAACGTTTGACTTGATAGTTGACTTTCCTTTGACCGTTGGATGGACCTTTAGTTAGTAACTCGAGAAAATGGTTACATACACCTTATGCATCAACTTTTTTGTTAGAACCGAAATCAACATAAAAAAATGACTGCATAACATGTCATGCAGGTACAAAAATATCTGCATAACTTGTTATACAGTCGAAAAAATGGATGCATAACACATTACACAACCACTTTTTTGTTAGCACGGAAATTTAAAAATTGTTGCATAATCTCTTATCCATCTGAAAAAATGGATGCAACCCGATATAGTCCGAAAATATGGTTCTATAAGGCACCGTGCATCGATTTTTTCTGTAAGCACAAAAATCTACCAAAACAATGATTACATAACCTGTTATGGGTGCGTAACTTGTTATGCGGTCGAGAAAATGACTACATAATTCGTTATGCGTTTAATTTTTTTATACTGTTGAAGTGTTATTCTTTAGGCATATATACAGCTTTAGTGGTTGCATAGCTAAATTAGTGGATACATTAACCAAAATATGGGTGCATAACGTGTTATGTATAATTTGTGATGTCTGCGTATTGTGTTATGCATCTTTTGTGGTGGCTGCATATTGAAGGTGTAATCAATTTACGAAAATGCCTAAAATAATAATCACCTCCGACTTTTTCGTAAAAAACTTAAATTTGATATTATTGTTTGTACTAGTTATGTAGATCTTATTAAAAGCATTCCAACGAGATAAGATTTGTAAAATTCCACGACATGGTTTTCTAGATATGTCATATTTTCTAATTCGCTTACCAATAATACCCGTGAATAAATATGATGCATAAAGAATTATGCAAATATTTTTCATAACTTCAAATAATTATGGGTTTCACATAAACTTAAAATCATTTTTGACATGTCAATAAGAATAATATTTCTTTTTTTTTGGGCCTGAGTCTAATTTTCCCTATTATTATATCATAAGCAGGGTTAGGACCATAAGCAAAAATACCAAATTGTTTGGACAGACCAATGAATGTCAAATACCAGACACCTGCACGCTATCCAAATCAATTCAAGCAGATGTAGAATACTTTCATTTGCAATTTTTCGCGGAGCTGTCAATCTCAGGATAAGTAGGCATTACTGTCTGGATTGTTGAACGGTGTTGTTTAACTAACAGAGATCCCCCAGCTTTTACTATTGGAATACCCCCCCGCAATATTGGGATAAAAATGAATATTTCTACTATGTCATGTTAATTAACCCTACTCCGTTTTTGTGGTTCAAACGAAGATGCTTGAAGTAGTATCTTAGCTTTCCTCTTCCTGATCATTTACTCATATGGGTCTCGGTTATTGAACCTTCTGATTTTTTTTTGCTAGGAGAAGAAAAATTCATTGATTAATGTAGGTTTACAACATGTTGGAGAAAGTAGGGAATATTGGATTCATCCCATTCACCCGTGACTTTCCCAATTCTACTATGCTTAGCAGCTAAGTATGCAACACTATTAAGATCTCTTTTGAGATACTTAAACCTAATAGAATGAATATCCTTTAAAATAAATAAACAATCATCTAACATAGAGCAAGAAGACCAACAAGTTTGGCCTTTGAAATTATTGAGATAATCCATAACATTTTTGGCATCACTAATTAAGAAAATGTTCTGAATTTTTTTTTGCTTGAATCCATCTAGCATCCTCCAGAATTGACATACTCTCAACACTTTCAGAACAAGCATATGAACCTGAAACTAGCTTGCAGCCTTTGAAATCACTTGCATAAGACATTGCCACAATACCCACACCAGAATTGTTAATATCCTTTTCAAAGGATGCATCACAGAATATAAGTAAACTATCATGAGGAATGGAGTTGAGAAAATTCTCCTCTGTTACAGAAGCTGCATGAACATTAGTCATAGATGTAGAAAAAAGAGAGTTGACAATTTCCTCAGCCATTCTAATAGCAGTTCTGGCAGTGAATAAAGGATTCAAGGACTTATTATCAAAAACTTTTGAGCATCTGTCTTTCTAGATGCACCAGGCAGCAGTAAAAACAATGGCAGATTTATCTTGTAGATTCTTGGTGGACAACCATTTAGATATCCAGTCCTTAATGCTGATGTCTCTATCCAAATCCTGTGAAATAACATGACTAACGGCTGGTATGTTGGACCAAACATTCCTAGCAAAATCAAAATGAAGAATCATATGTTCTGGAGTTTCACAAGCACCTGCATTACACGATTTGCACCTATTATCATGACTGTTGTTGTATCTAGCTAACTTACTGCCTATAGGGAGAATGTTTTCAACACACTTCCACAAAAATAACTAAATTTTAGGCGGAAGTGGGGACTTCCAAAGAGCCTTATGTGTCTCTAGATCTGGATTAGGGCTAGAGTTATGTGGTAGCTCATTAGCTAGAAGCTTATAAACAGATTTAAATTTTAGGGTACCATTCCTGTTATAAGGCCAAATTAGAGTATCACACCCTGAGATTGGGATTCTCATGCTATAGATCTTCTGGCTATTTTCTCTAGTGAAAAAATCCTCGACTAAAACAACATTCCAAGACTTAGTCTCATGATTTATAAATTCAGACTTTGTAATTAGGAGTAGGATAGCTAAGACAAAGAGGCATAGTTGGGTTTAAAATCCAATTATCAGAAAAAACATTAATAACAGAACCATCTCTTAAATCCCAGTAAGCATGTTGTTTTAGGATATCCAAACCATGACAGATACTAGACCAAACCCAAGACTGGCTCCATGGTTTTTTGTAATGTTAAGGATGACAGTTCCTGAAATACTTACATTTTAATATTCTAACCCACAGATCATTAGGAGAATGAATCAAAAGCCAAGCAGTTTTAGTTAAAAGAACAAGGTTCATTTTTTTCAGGTTCCTAAATCCTAATCCTCCCTGTAACTTGTGTGAACAAGCTTTTTCCCACTTCTTAAAGTAGTAGTCTTTGTGACCATTTTCTCCCCACCAGAAGTTCCTTTGGGACTTCTCCACTTTATGAATAATGGATTCTGGTATAAGAAAAGAATTCATATGGTAGTTAGAGGAAGATTGTAAAGTATGTTGAACAAGAACAGATCTACCAGATTGAGTATTTAGATGTGACATACTCTCAGTTATATTTCTAGTGATAAATAGGGGATACCTAGATATTTTTCATTAAGTTCAACCTTTTTAACATTCATGGATCTGATAAGGGACTCACAATGCTCAGGGAGGTCATTTTTGCTAAAAAAGCATGCAGATTTTTCAAAGTTTATCATTTGACCAGAGATACTGCTAAAGTCTTTGATCAAAGACATGAGGTTACTTGTGACGGACCGAAAAATTACGCCTTTGGCGCGTTGTCCCGCAGGCCGTAACTTCCCCGATGCGCCATGATGATGCAATGATCCGGGCCTTTAAAGCTAGGAAAGCGCACGTCCATTTTCCCTTGCAAGCATGCTCGTGGAGCATGATGCAATTAAGTTAACTTCCACACCGTTCCAACTTACCTTCGTTTCCCGCAAAAGGTTCATTAAGAAAATAAAGACTTTCTTAAAAAGGCTAAAACGACCTTTTGAGGACCTAAACAATGGAATTTGGCTAAATTCTGGTGACTATGTGGATCTATAGATCGACATGTCTTGATCTTTGGGCCGTTTCTCATCAAAATGGACTCCTCTTTAGCTAAATTACGACACTCGGTTTTTAGCTTATGTCGAACGCCTTGATAGGAAGTATGAGCATCAAGTGAATGGAATGAAACTTTCCTCATCAAGTTTGTCCAAAATCATCTCTTGGGTCGATCTACCGAGCCAGATGATATGAGAGGCCAGTATGTCGCAATCATCTCATAATTAGATGATATGAGCGACAAAGTGCTGGACCGGCAATGTTGCAACTCATTGCGGCTGCCTACGTACCCTTCCCTACTCTAAAGTGATCAAGCACAGACCGTAGTTCATCCACGAAGGGACAAGCAACTTAAGCCAACTCGTTTGCAGGGCCGTGGCCAAGCAATAATGGTAATGGCCTAGTCCATATAGGTCGTTCGGTCAAAATACATCCAAGTGATGCATGTTTGGTCCGCAATATGGCATAACGATGCCTAAACATCAAATGCCCTCTTCGCGAGGATACACAACTATAAATAAGCCTTAGGCATCATTTATACTCTTCCGACTGAGCTACGAAGCTTACTTAGTACATGGTCCGCATATGTACCTTCAACCAACTATCCCTCCCTATATATGTTTAAAAGACATTTTTACAACTTAGACTGGGGGAGAAAAAATCATTATCAACTCCCCAGGCCGTGATGGCTGCACTTCACCACCCTGGCCAACTGTGATGTACGACCATGATGGATGTACATTCAATTCTGGCTCACATGCCAGTTCTAATGTCCGGCCATGACGGCTGAACATTTCCTGAGCCAAGTCCCGTAAAGGGCCGTGATGGCTGTATATTTCCAAAGCTATCTTACTTGGTGCATGGTCTGTATGTGAACCTTCAACCAAGTACCCCTCCCTATATATGTCTTAATGGAATATCTAAAAGTATGGAAAGGGGAGCATATTGACATGCTTGCTTCACTATTCATGGCCGTTGCCATGAATTTCTGAATGACTGACCAAGATGTATGCTCACTGTCACTGCCAACCTGATGTCTAGCCATGTTGGCTGTCCATTTCTAAGGCCAGTCTGCTCTGGCCTGTTGCACCATTGTGGTGCGATATTGTCCATAGTCCAATGACCTGCGTATTGCGCCATTTTGGCGCTACTTTGTTCTAGGCCATCCTCCCAACTGGCCTAATGCATCACTTGATGCGATATTGGCTATATGCCAATGTTCCTCTTAACACACAATGAAGCTTGAGGTGAAGCTTCATCCCATGCCATGGCGCATATTTCAGCATGCGCCATGCTAAAAACACGGGTGTTACATTACTAGTTTCAGAATGAGTTGCTTTAGTAAAAAGCAGACAATCATCTGCAAAAAGAGGATGAGATATACTAGGAGCCTCAGTAGTAACTTTGAGTCCATGGATGAGATTGTTATGCTCAGCATGGATGAGATACCTAGAGAAAGACTCCATACACACTATAAACAGATATGGAGACAAGGGATCACCTTGTCTCAAACCTCTAGTAGGTGTAAAGGAGGATCAAGGTGAACCATTCAAGAGAATAGAAATATTGGTGGTACTAATACACTGGAAAACCAATTGACACCAATGATCAGAAAGCCCGAATTTTTTAAGCACAACAATTAAGAAAGACCATTCAACTCTACCAAAGGCCTTAGACATATCAAGTTTAAGGCCCATTATACCACATTTATCTTTCTTTTTCTTCATAAAATGAACCAACTCATGAGCAATCACCACATTATTTTGAATATTTCTACTAGGAACATAGGCAACTTGGTATGGTGAAATAAGTTTACCTAGTAAAGGTTTCATTCTATTTACTAAAATCTTGGATATAATTTTATAGTTTGAATTGCAAAGAGAGATAGGCCTAAAATCAGCTGGACTAGTAGGCTTATTCACCTTAGGAAATAAAGAAATGAATGTGTGATTCATTTATTTTAAGAGATGTTTAGAATCAGAGAAACTTTTGACAGTTTCCAAAACATCATTTTCAAGCAAATTCAGATTTTTTTTATAGAAATCTGGGGGAAACCCATCTGGACCAGGGGCAGTCCATGGGGTCATTTGCTTGGTAGTATTCCTAATCTTCTCAAGAGTAATGGGACTCAAAATATGGTCATTGTCCTCATCAGTGATACATTTATCAATGCAATTCAGAAAATCTGTATTCAAGACATGATTAGTAGTGGTAGATATGTTCTTAAAATGAGAAACAAAAAGGTCTTCAAGATTAGCTCTATCCTCAGACCACATGCCATTAGAAAGTCTTAGAGCACTAATATGATTAAAATGTCTTCTTTAATTCACATTGGTGTGATAGTAATAAGTGTTTCTATCATGATTTTTAATAAATTCAATTCTATCTTTTGGGCATAAAAGGATTCCCGAGCCTTTTGAGCTAGCTCAAGACTTTTTTCAACTTCCCTTGTGGCCTCATTATTTTGAATAAAATATGGATTACTATTCAGATGTTTGAGTTGATCAGTTAAAGATTGGACTTTTTGATCAATGTTTCCATAATGGGAAATATTCCATTTCTTAAGCTCATATTTAACATTTTTAAGATAACTGGCCATTTTAAAAGCGTTAGATCCTCTAACTTGTGTTTTATAAGCATCCCTAATCACTTGTTGACAGGTAGGGTCTTTGAATCAACACTTAAAATATCTATAGAGCCTTTTACCTTGATGTTCATTACAATTAGTAACCAAAAGGATGAGTGAATGGTCAGAGCCTATTGCATCAATACGAAACAATTTTGAGTTGTTGTAGTGTGCAGCCAATGACCATTAACCATAGCCCTGTCTAGTCTAGTTTTAACATTATCAGGTCCAGATTTCTTATTTGACCAAGTAAACTGAGACCCAATATAGCCTAAGTCACTCAGAACAATCTAACACTTGTTGGATGATAGGATACTCAGTGGTGGTTGGTCTAGTATTGGAAGATCTTTCATGGGCAAACATAGTTATATTGAGATCACCAATTAGAACCCATGGAAGACCCACTGATTGCCCAATACTATTAATGTGATTCCATTGTTATATTTTCTCATCATGGTACGTGGAACCATAGAGAAAAGTAGAGAGGAGTTCTGGTTTACTTGGATCAGAAGAGATCATAATGTGTGATCATCTTATCCGTAGATTGAAGAATGCTAAGAGTAAAACCACTCTTCCATAAAAGAGGAATACGTCCAGAGAGACCCCTAGAAGGGCATATCCAAAGATTAGGATAGTCGAATCTCTTTAGGTATTGTCTCCTGTGACAGTGTTGTACCATATGTTTGGGCTCTCCATTTTAGGCTCAAAGTTGCTGGCTCTCTTTCTATTCTCATTGTCCTCCTTAGCTACCTCATCTGTAGTGTCTCCAGTATACATGCTTCCCCTTTTCTTCTTTGAGCTGTTAGGATTAGTTTCTCGAGTTTCCTTTTCCTCAAAAGTGCTTAGCAGGTTCTGGTCTTTTGATACTTGGTGGCCTCATGATTTTGCATATCATTTCCTAGATGGGCAGGAGCAGCATTCTCAAAGCCTGGTGGGATTGATGGTGGACTTTTCTTTGGAGTGATTTTATTGTTTCAGGCTGCTTTCTTGATCAAGTGGGCTTTGATGATTCTTCTAGTTGTTTTGTTTGTGTCTTTGTTACCACATTTTGAGCTGAAGAACATCCCACATCAAACAGCAATTCCTTTTCACTTTCTTCATAGTGTCTTTTGTTTGGAATGTTAACCTGTTCTCCGACAAAATACAATGAAAAACTGGAGAAATAGTGATAAAAGATACGGCACATTTCCTTTTCCTATATTGTGAAAACTATAGCTGACAATCTTACAAAAACCTCATTGACAGCCAACCGTAGTCTTATGTACTTGAAGATAAACAATTACACACAACATCTAAGTTCGCACATTTGGTTCTCAAATTCAGACATAGATAGTGATGTATACACCCAATGAACATCTGAAGCCACGCCCAAAATTAAAATAAATAATGCACTATGGCCTTCACTGGAGGATTTGGCTGCCATAGTCGGTGTTAAATTTGTCATATCGTGGAGCATGAAGGTGAGCCGATGGCCTTGTATTTATCAATGCTGTCTCGATATCTTCGGGTCTGATTGGACCAATCACTGGCAACTCTGCACACAACCGACAACAGTGACTCGGTAATTATTTTTTCTCCAAAGAAAAACATTTTGACTAAATACCAAATGATCATATGTAAAAAAGAAAATCCAGCTGTCATTGTGTGAAGGCGAGGTTAGCTCTTGCCCTTTGGTGATAATGATGTCAGTTACTTAGAATCATCCTCAACCCTGTGGTTTGGGGGAAAACATCGCTTCCCCCTAGAATTATGGCTGATGGCTCTGTATTAGCAGGGGAGGGAAGGGGAGGGAAGTGGCAAGGTTGAAAAGAAAGACAATTAAATTTTGGCTATATACTTATCAAACAACACCTAATTCCAATGACAGCTTCAAAATTACTTTATTCAGCATTCCTACTGTTAAAGAATGTAAAACAAAACGTAGTCGGTACTCACCCTCCTCAGGTACCACCTCTTCCTTGTTCTCTAGCTCCTTCATTACCCGTCTCAGGGGTTGCATAGCTGCTTCTTTGCATACTAAGCGGATATCTGAACCGGAATAGCCTTCAGTCTTTTCAATCAACAGGTCATACGGAAGATCTTCTGCTTCACACACTGCTGGCAACAGCTCCTCGAACATGGCTTTTCTCGCCTCTGGTTCCGGAAGAGGTACGAGGATCTAGTTTAATGCAAGGTAAAGGAAGAATCTCGTGCCCCCTTATTTATCAGTATACTTTTATTTATTTGGCCAAAGAATACAAAACAATGAGATACCCGACCACATACCATGACACAGTACTAAAACCAGATTAGGTGCAATTGGTCATATTAGTATCTAGGTTGGTTGCTCTTGCAATGAATAAAATATAATAGCTCCTTAGTGTGAGCTGTTGTTTAGTTTCAGATACCTAGCATCAACTTTGTGACGAAGTACATCATATTATGGTTTAAAAGCCACATAAAACCCGTGAACACAAAGGTTGAGATACCATATAGAATACTGAATGTGCATATACACAACCAAAAGGATACACGTTTTTCCAAACGTCGAAGCACAGCTGCATCCAGCTCCCAAGGAAGATTTGTTGCCGCCAAAACAAAAACAAGTTCATCTGTCTTGGTCAAACCATCCATCTGCAGTCTAATTGAAGTGCTCCAATGAGAAACAATATATATCACATTGGGTTCAACTTCCAAAAGCATTTTAACGAATAGAGTAGGAATCACTATTGAGATGAGAAGCAATGTGGTTGAAGTTTCTCAAATAGTCAAATGGCTGAATGTATAGCTCTAATGAAACTTAAATTCACCTGAACAAGTAGCTCAGTTTTCAGGCGTCGACTTGCTTCGTGCTCACTGCGTCCCTCACCTCGCTGACTAATGATTGCATCAATTTCATCAAGAAATATGGTTGATGGAGCGTGGTGCCTTGCAAGTTCAAATAATACTTTTACTAATTTTTCCGAGTCACCTGCAATTTCACATAGATTAAAGGAATCAAACAAGAAATCCAGTTTCCAATATGAGAGCTTGTGCTAGAACATACTATTAGAGAATGTGAAAAGTGACATATGAGATATGAGAAAACATAATATTAAGAGAATAAGTAAACAAATGTGCCGTACCACGCCATTTGCTGACAATGGATGAAGCAGAGATGTTAAAAAAAGTAGTCCCACATTCAGTTGCAACAGCCTTGGCAAGCATAGTCTGTGGTACACAAGTAGATTGCTATCAGAAGTGGAAATAAGATTTAAATACAGCATACATTGTGTACATAATACTTGAATCCTTTACCCTGCAACAAAGAAAAAAGCCTCTGTTGTTGAACTTAGGTAATGTTACATGATTTACAAATACCCAAAAGGAACATATAGCTCAAAATTTCCCTTTTGCAGTATTTACTCACCTTACAGAGATAGAAAATAAAATAGACAAAAAAAATAATAAAAAAAAAAAATTAACAGAATTTGGTAAAGAACATAAAGGTTTCTAGCTAACCTTCCCAGTTCCTGGAGGGCCAAAGAGCAGAATACCTTTCCACGGTGATAGAAGACCAGTGAAATACCTAAAATATGAGGAGAAGAGTTTACAAATGCAATTTAAAGATTTCAGTTATCTTAACTTCATCTGGCCAGACTGTCTCCATAACCCAAAAAATTAAGAAAATACAATTGAGAGGTACATGAACTTCAAAGAAGTTTGATGATAAAAGGATAAAAAGGGTAAATTGGGATGAGGAGAGGTTGTTTCCTCATACCTTTGCCATTTTAGCTTCTTCAATTATGGAACATATCTAGAGAAAAGTTACGGAGGAGTATCACTAGTAAACAAATTTTGAGTTTTAATTTTAAGGAAATCTAGCTCTCACTGCGTATTTCTATTGTTAGTACAGTCTACAGCATAGTTCTCTACTAAATTCCATGAATCTCTCACGAAAAATTCAAAGTCCTTGGATAAAAAATGTTGATTCACGAGTATAATGAGACAGTTCACATAAATTCCATGATCCTGCAAAAGATTCAACCAACGTCCAGCACCCAAGGGTGGTATCATTGCAACAATAATATAATTTACCCACCCAGTGGAAATATACAACATTAATCTACGAGATGACTCAGGAGAAAGACCACAAGAACCCGTCATTACAAGGGTTGCCGTTTTCTGATCCCATCATCACAAGCCAATTCAAAACCATCAGATGGAGAAAAGATGTTGTCTTTTGAATATATTTACTATCTTTTCACAACCACATGGAGGTCAGTCTAGAGATTGATTTATGCAACGATGTTAGCTATGCTCCTCGAGTTTGGAACACCTTACAGAATTCTAGCCATTCATCAAACTCACGATTTGAAGTGTCATCAAATGATGAACAAAAGTTATCAGTAATACTGATGCTCATAAATGCTTAAAACATTAGTTTAGTAGAGTTAAAAGTATCAGCATTATCTAACATCTGGTGTAGCCGGTCTCAAAATAGAGGTTCTCCGCTATATCCAGGCCGAGGAGGAACAAGCTAGTTGCCAAAGTTATCAAAGTCTTTCCAATATAGACCCTCTGTATTTCTAAAATACCCTTCCACCAACTGCTAATTCAATGTAAACTGATATTTTTCCATGTTTGCTATATATATGTCAATATAAGAGGTGCAGGTAGAATTTAGAACATCAGCACATCAAAGACGATTAGTGAAATCAAGGACTATCTATTTTGTGTCACTCTTTTGTTAGATGGGAATAGAACAGAATACAAAAATGTACTCACACAGGACACCAGATATCAGCAATGCAATTTGCAGTCAACCACATAATAAAGATTATACCTTTCTGGCTGCAGCTAACTAGTTAAGTCTTTACAAAATTAGGAGAACTTTATTTCTATATAGCATGATGCAGTAGATACTTACTTAGGATACTTAATTGGCATTACAACTGCTTCCTTAAGAAGACGTTTTGCATTCTCTAACCCCTTGATGCTTTCCCATTTCACATCTGGGTTTCCACGGATAATATCCCTGAAGAAAACGCGGAGAAAGTAAAGCACAAATAACACACTACCATTACAGGTTTAGATTGAAATTGCAGTACATTAGGCCCTTGATAAGTAAAGATGAAAAAAGTAATGTAAGATTAACTTTACCTACTTAAACTCTCAGCCAAGTTTCGCATTTCTACAGACTCAAACGGCGGAAACAGTGATTTCTTCCTGCATAAACCATTTTGGTATAAGTTTTCAGATGGTGATCATATATTATCAGTCTAAATTACAGAATTCCGTATTCTTCTATACTGTAGAGCGCCAAAAAGTAAATGCCGCCGTAGAGTTCATAAATGAAGGAAATGTGTATGCAGCAAAGATGTTTCTGTTATATCCACAGAAATCACTGCAAACATGGTCCTAAATCCTAGCCATTCAGGTGATGAAAAACCTTGAAACACAAGAGTGGCTGCATCTCCTCTCTAGTTGAAGCGAGACTTACCACATGCATTAAAAGCTACCAAATAAGAACAACTACACTAAGAATTGACACTCTTAAGGAACAGATGGGGGTATACATCAACTTTTGTGGCAGTTATCTTGGTTAATCAAGTGATTTACAATTTTACACAATTTATGATATCTTTCACTTGAGTAGGTGAAGTAGCCTGTATTCATACTATATGTCAGAGTAATTTTCGTTTTTGTTGAGAAGGAAATATGAACGCCTTTGCTGTAAGTATCGGATAAAACTATATAGATCTAAGTCTAACCCAGGTTCACTTGAACAATAAATCATAGTCAACCAATTGTAAAAGTTGATTCATTTTCCAGCACAAATCAAAATTAGCAGAGAATTAGTTATCTAGATAAGAGAGCATTTTCATACGGTTTATCACTGATTCCCCCATTAGCAATTCCATTAGTATTTGAAAGGTTCCTCTGCCCCTAAAACATAAAAAACAACAAAGTGTATCAAAACCACTTCATCTCTTGGATGGGATAACAAAAATCATGACTTGGATTTGTGAAAAGCCACACACCTGAAGCCTATATTGCTCGTAGATAGCCAGGTCAGATGTATTCTGTGCATGTCCATTCCCATTCATTGAAGAATTTTCATAACCATTTGGTGCATTAGTAATTTGATTATGTTCATCATCTTTCTTGACAGGTTCCTTTTTTCTTCCAAACTTTGCATCATAAGACAGTTTAAAATCCTTCAGAATCAAGACATAATTCCCTTTAGAATACAGATTCATAGCAACTAAAATCTTGCTGACATAATATTCCCACAGAATTACATTAGCTAAGTCATGTTTCATGGAACATTAGAGCTAATTTTCACGAATTTAACATCAAAAAATCTGGAAGTATATATAAAAAAAGAAAATAGCACCGCGAGATCAAATTGAATTCTACTTTGACAGAATTCACAGTAGTAGTACCTGAAATGACCATCGAGTAATAGAAGGTTCATCTGCCATTGCTAGAGAGAGAGAGAGAAAGAGAGATCTGAAAGTTTCTTTCTTTCTCTCTATCTCTCTGGTGTTGTAGAGACAGATAGGAAAGAAGAAGAAGAAGAAGAAGAAGAAGAAGAAGAAGAAGAAGAAGAGTTATTGAAACTAAATAATTGAGAGAGATCTTAAAAATTTGTGGTTGACGGGGGAATCTCCATCACACTAAGAACATGTGCATTTGATCGACCAAATTACAATATTTATTTTTTTAATTCTTCTACAAACTCCAACAGTTCCGCTACTTCAAGGAAAAACATAAAAATCATTTCAACTAGAAAGTACACGAAGCAACTCTCTAGTACTGTGAGCATTTACACTCGCTTTACACCAGTTAAGTAGGTTGCGACATGTTATGATGGTGTCTTTTGCTCTTTCCTTTGTCACCCCACCCTCGATTCATAGGGCTGTAAATGGATACCTGTCACACCTTCAAATGGCCCAGACAAATTTTCTGTACAGGCGTAATCCGGTAACACAGTAGTTCTGTGAATAAAGTTTCACCCACCTGCACTTCAGCCTTATAAGTTTACACCAATGCAAACAACCAACTCAACAATTCTAAAGCGGAAGTTTTTTACCTTCTTTCTCTTCACTTATCTTCTCAAATGCACCCCATAATACATTAAAACATTGCCATACTTTGTCAACAACAATCAGCCAACCAAAAACACTTAAAACATGACACAATCACTTCATTTAATTGCATCAAAGGGAAGAAATACAAAACTTACCCACTTAGGGACTTGCACAAACTTGTTCACCTTGAACCAAGCCTTAACCTTACAAAAACTCTCTTCTTTTGAGTCCCACAATACCCAAATATCCGCTATCTGTTTCATTTGTACTACACATTTTAGGATATTGTCCGCCATATCGGATATCGATATTGGTATCGGATATTTATAATGGATGCTTACCTAATAACGAAACAGATAAGGTTTTGTTGATATCCGACTGATAATTATATGATATCTGATAGTAAAGATATATATGTAATTTCACTAGTATGGTATATAAAGACTTTAGGAGTTCCGGAGTTAGGTTTTCTAGCTTAAGAACAGACACTCCTCTCTAAATCATACTATAAACTCGTTTGTTACGAAGAGTATAGTTATGGCACTGAAGAATCAGATTACTCAAAGACAATTTTGGAGCTAGATTCTTGTATTCTCATATTATATTAGATCATCACTTTTCGATTCTAAATCTCAAACTGATTTTTCTCAAGGAATAAATCTAAATCTGACTGCTTATTACTCATTTCTTATTGAATACTCAAAGGAATTCTTCAGATTAAGCTATGTAGCATCTTTAGATGCATCTTCGAGGGACTCAATGGCATCTACTACTCTACTAAGGATTTACGGTCGTTAAGAACATATGCCGAGGATAATATATGTTATCCTTTACTAAGATAGTTCTTGTCACATTGCTACTGCCTTTACATTAGAAGCCAATGTGGTCCAAGATAATCTTGCAATAATGTGTATGGAGTCAGTAGAGTCTGCCGATACAACAAGGTAGCCGAATCTAGAGGTGTAAAATGTGCTGGCAAAGCACAGTTCAATTCACGAAGTCACATGCTTAATGTTTCGTGTGTTGTGTTATGTTGTGATGTGTCAGAGATTCAGTCGTGTTGTGACGTGTTAAAAGGCGTGTAACGTTATCTTATGTTGTGCTGTGACAGAAAAATAATTGTCATGTGTGATGCTGTGCTAGCACACCTATTACTTAATAGTGAACCCAAACATTCAAATCTTGTTAGAGAAGGTTTTTCTTGAACATGGTTTAAAGTTTGTTTTGACTCGAGTTAAGTTTCTATTCAACTTGCGCTAAGTAGTCAACTTAAATCATGAACTAATCAATTAAGGATAGTTTTCAGATACCTATCTTGAGGAATCACAAAGTCTAAGACAAAGAGAACTTTGTATAACAAAAAAGAAAAATCAGAAACCATAACTATTGATGTGATTGTAGAAGTGGTACATAGTAATTCGTTACTCGGGCTTGTTAAGATCCCTGATTTAGACCTAATTTGATTTAAACTAGCAAATAAATAAAAGATGATAACAATACTAAGAGAAATTCGAACTCAGAATTCCACCATAAATCATATTTGAGTGATGGATTTATCGATTCTTAACAATCTTAAACCTTTTATAGACTTTATTTCTTTGACAAAAGTAGATTTCTAAAAATATCAATTGTATTAGAAGCATGGTGCATCACCATCAAACAAAATCACAACTACTTAGTGAAAATCATAAATCAATTAAAATAAGTGAAAAAAGTCATAAAAAATCAATAATAGTTACCAAACAATTGTGAAATATTGGTCATAGTGATGGGATTTAGCTCCTCATAGTAAACACTCTTTCAGATTATAAAAATACAGCTCAAAAGTGCTTACAAAGAAGAAAAGATGATGAAAAGATAAATCGGCGAAACTGCAACTTATTTTTCTTCAAATTTCCCTCTCTTCTTCAAGTGTCTTTCCCCCAACTCCTATTTATACCCAGCATAAAAAGACGAGGGTACCAAAATACACCACAATCTTTTAATTTATCCACCTATAAGTCCTTTACCGAATGTGATCGTCTATGGACAACGTCGAGAAAATACAGCTAATTCGGTTCACACTTCGTGTGGTCGTCTATGGGTACGAGATCGAGAAAATATAACAACAAGATCACTTGTATGATTGACTATGGATACAAGATCGAGACGATATAACAACAAAGTGTGTACTTGATAATAGGTTCGGTAATAACCGAAACTCTATATGATCAATATCAAGTATTATATAGTTAATGTACTTGTGTATTTTACTTAATTATAATAACAATTATAATGCAGAAAACAAAGTAAAAGACACCGCAAGATTTTGTTAACGAGGCAACTGCAAATGCAGAAAAACCCTCGGACCTTGTCCAGTTTGAATACTCTCATAATTAAGCCGCTATACAAAATCCAGTACCAACTTCGTATAGTTGAAACCAAGCAGACTATCCCTATCTACTTAGTTCCCTCAGTATACCTGTGTCTTCGACTTCTAGAGTCACGCACGTGAATAACAAGTCCTTTGGATCGTATTCCAAACAACAAAGGAAGAATCTGTTTGGTAACCACTCTAATCAATCTTGCTAAACATATTTGATGAGTCATTGACAAAGGCTCTTCTGTTTAATCGAGAAACTATAAAGCGATGTCGATCTCACACAACTAATCAATCAGATCTATCAAATATAAATTGATTCTAGTTGGATCCCAGCAGATCAAGGTTTGTGCACTAAATCCACAAGATACGAAAACTAATTAGAATTATTTTTCATCTTCAAATCTTCTATTGCCTTCAAATACATGCACAACAACACTTAAATCCTCTTGTGATCAATCACGCACAGAACGAAGTCTATTAACAATGGATTATCACAAGATGTCTTTAGATCCGAAGATGGTTCTAAAGATCCCGTCGATACTTTGATCTACTCTGAGTGAATCTTATATCAAAATAGAAGATTCTCAAGAATAAACAAACTAGGTGCAATAAAAGTTTCAACAACTGTTAGTCAATAAAATAAATAATCGAAAACTAATAACATTGTAATTATCTAGTTTCCCACTAACGGTACTCGTAGAGCTTCTTGATCACACAGAAGTCTTTAAACGTACGGTCGTAAGATATTTCACCTAATTAGGGTATTTTCCTCTCCGAATAGATGGCTCCACCATAAACAACAAGAAATGAAGTTGCCAGGCTCTTAGGATAGTTTGCAAGAAATTCAAACTCAAGTATTTATAGACCAAGGTTGTTTGGAAAACAAGGAAATTTGAAACCGAAAATATTCTCAAGATATGCATTAAAGTACCTAATTTCAGTTTTCCTATTTCCACTTAAATGCCAAACCTATATTTCCGAGAACTCTCATAGAAAACTTCTATTATTAGTCTAACACATTAACTAATAATATTTTCCAGGGGATATGCTTTAATTACTGGTAATTAAAACA
Source organism: Papaver somniferum (assembly GCF_003573695.1). Classification (NCBI taxonomy): domain Eukaryota; kingdom Viridiplantae; phylum Streptophyta; class Magnoliopsida; order Ranunculales; family Papaveraceae; genus Papaver; species Papaver somniferum. Next base: position 38,769,152 of record NC_039363.1, read on the forward strand.
TATATGATGAAAATCATAATTAAATGCTTTTCAATTTTTCGTACCATGGATCACCTTGAGTATCAAGGAATATCTTTGAACAATAATTGATAAGAGTTACGTACATGTTCAAATATGTTGACATCTATAAGTTTCTTAGCAAACCCTAATTCCAAGCTTCACACGAAACTTACAGAGATATGTAAATATTGGAAACTCGGTTTTGCTTCTTGGGATAGGTTGTACCAACCTCACAATGTAAGTTGTGATCGGTTATACCATGTTTCCCAAACCAGGTTGTGACCGGCTACACCTTGCTTCCCAGAGGTAGCTTGTGATCGGTTACACCTTACTTCCTAAGTTAGCTTGTGATCGGTTACACCTTGCTTCCCAAAGATAGCTTGTGATTCGATTACAATTAACTTCCCAATGCATCTTGTGACCGGTTATACCTTGGTTCCAAAAGTAAGTAATGACCGTTTTACAACTTGCATTCCAATATAACTTATGATCGGTCACAACTAGATTTGCAATGAAGCTCATGACCGATTGCAACAAACTATATTATATAGGCTATGACCGGTTATACCATAAATCTCAACAAGTTAAGATAGGTTCTATCAAAGTCATATTTCATTGGTCATTCAAATGATATTCAAAGAATAGCAAGACCAATTATGATTTTCCTTTCGATTATGAAAACAAGTTCATACATCTACTTCCTTAAACTAATATAAAAATACATAGTTTTCTAGGATGAAATCATACCTATATAATGAACAGATAATAAAATAACTATATACAATAGATTATGTTGATGTCGTACTTACGAAGTTCCAAAAGATAAGCGTTCATACTTCGTAATATGTTTTCCTTGACACTGTGATCATACCATTATGACCAGGTCACATCACTAGAGTATTATATACAATATATATAGCTTCGCATGTTATGTTTTCAATACAGAATACTTCTACATTCTTCAGGTCTTCGGAGTAATACTTGTACGTCTCAACATTCCTAGACTATTTTTAGTCTAACCTAAATGAAGTTTACTCTAGTGTTTAATAAAGAGACTCTAGATGGGTTTTAATACTAAAATATGACAACCAAACTTGACATACCAACGCTTGGTGAGTTCAAGCGAGCTATGCTCTAACACAGCACCTCTTATCTTCTCGAATATCTCCTTCCATAACTCCAAAAAAAAAAATTAGTGGAAAATATCTCTGGGAATCATTTTTATTTTATTTTTCACAATGTTTCCTTCTCCAACTTGAACTCGCTGTTAGATAAATCAAATCTTGGAAAGATATTCGCTCTTATTACACGGGATATTCTCTTCTGTTATACAGGATATTCTCTCTTATTACACAGGAAATCTTTCTTTGCTTAAGTAAAATTCCCATAAAAATTCATTTTCGAAAGGAATGAGAAGGGGTGCCACTTATCAAAGACGTGGGTGCCTTTAGTAATTTTCAGGGTGACTATCACTTTTTGAGCCAATTTGTCAACAAAAATTTATTTCCCGAAAATACATGTAAAACACATAATACACTATAATAAGTACAAAAATGAGCATTAACAATACATATATGATTGAGACAAATCAGACATAAAAATTTGTCTATCAACTATCAAGGTAAAGATAGTCGTACCTAGCTTCACGAATCCCTAAGTGAAGTATTTAAGTCCACACATAATTATGTTTCTCATAGAAAACCTACGTCAACAGAGGACGAATCTAGCAATCAACTAGCACACAAAGTGTCAGGATTGAATTTTTCAGTTTAATAAGTGTCTCTATTTATAGATGTTCAATACTGAGGGTTTCTTAGAGTTCAAGCTAAGATAAGTTGAGATTCAAGCAAACACTTTTTCTATATAGATGAAACTCCAATTAGCGTTTCACGTAAGCATGTGAGAAGTTTTTCTTGAAATCACATATAAGAATATACATAGTGGCCCGGTACGTGAACCGTGTATAATGATTGTTCTTGGCAAATATGCGAACTAATAAGAAATATCGTGGTTCATTTATGAACTTAAGATTTTAATCATGATCCACATACACAAGGTGTTTTAGTGGTCATAGATGTCTTAGAGGTATTTATGAGAGTCATAGTAATGCTAAACATATTCTGAAAGATAAGTCTTTGAGCATCAGCTAATATTCACTAAGACCATTGGTGAAACGGTTCGTGAACTATTAGGCAGTTCATGAATTCAGGGCGCTACGGTTTGTGAACTCAGATGTCAATGGTTCATAAACTAGGTTCGCCAACCGTTAGGCCTTTCACCAACTTCAGATCACCATGGTTCGTGAACCGGGTTGGTGAAATGTCCCATTATGGACTTACGATTTGCGAACCAATATTCCAAAAACTCATATATATATATATGGTTTGTGAGATGGTTCGCCAACCTACCATGAGTCCAAATTAGAGTAGTTTCGAATTTCTCTCTTTGATGTTTTAAACCTTCCCAAACGTCATTGATACAAATATCACTGCTTGGGTCCATATGACACAAAAATATTTCTTTGAATAATAAATTGTTTCGAACTAAGATTACTTAGAACCAATGAACATCCATTGCTTGAATCATATCACGAGTTGTACAAGGCAAGATTGACTCGAAATTTCTTGTTTGCAATAAATCTACTAGAAGTCATACGACATAGTCTCATAAAGATAGAATGGTCAAGATTGTGAGTAAATAGAATGGTTCAGTCTTCACATAGATTGTTGATGAAGATCTCCAAATTTCTTCGCGAGGGTTATTCATTGATGTCTGATACTCAATTACCAACTTCTATACCTAGTCCGAGACTTGACTTAGTAGACTAGAAATCAAGATATAGTTTTGTTCATCTTACATTGGCAACAAGATTGAGATATCAAAACTTGTGAGTTCGACCGAGCAGTGCTCTAACAATCTCCCCTTTTGTCAATTTTAGTGACAAAACTGCTCAATACGTATGGATTCAATATAAAATGATCTTTCAACTCAAAATCCACTATGCTTGATTCCTTGGTTATTCAACATCGTATTGAATTCTTTGTACTTCAAGTTCTTCTATGGTTTTGTATGTGTTCGTTAAACACCTTTGTTGTTGACGATCTGTCGTGATAGTTCTCTTGGGTGTACAGAGACATAGATTTCTCCCAACTTATGAGAATACTCTAAAGAGCTTTATTATAATGAAAATCACTTTAATCAATGGTTGTTATCCAGAAACATAGTATTGTTACCTTCCTCAAAGTTCGGTTGCACCACAACTTTTAAGAAATACTATGGTGATATGTTCTCCCGTTAGTTAATACTTACTTCTTTTGCAAAATAGGTAAAAACTATAGACTATGATCCACTCCCCCTTATATAATGGTCTAAATTAAGAAAAAGAGTATCAAGACTAGAGAACACATACCAGCTTTTAGTTTAGATGATTTCACCAAGTAAACTCGACATCTTCATCAAGGAGATATATAGGTACAAGCATTTCCTACAATTATGCATCCACTCTACCCACAAAGATATGACGATTAAGCACAAGTTCAAAAAGAACTCTCCCCTATTTGATGTCATTCCCGAAAGAACAACATAAACGACCTTAATATAATCACAAGAGAAGCATTTTCTTGGACATTAAAAAATTTGCTTGCTAGTTACAAACAAATTAGATTTGTATCCCAATATTTTTCTCTCTTCTCGCCAGTTACGATCAAAGAAAATAAAAATAACGATCTTAATGTTAGAGGCACTAAGACATAAGATTTTCGTGAGAAAAATAATGATCGACAAAAATTATTATTTAGGCCAGTTATGAACAAAGAGGACAATTTATGCAATATAACTCAACATAAGAATTATAACTTTCATATCCATGTATGGATGTAGAGGTTCACCACTCCCTGACGGTTATGCATTCAAGGAGGAAAGCAAATTCTTAGAGAACATCTTGTGGAGTCCCTAGCAGTATATTAACAAAGTTTAACCGTGGAGAGATTAAAACTGCAATTCTCAAAATAGTTTACTCCTATGTTAACAAGAGTTAAGAGTTTAACCTAAGAAAACATATGAGATATGCTTTCTAATCACCAGAAATATGATAACAAAGAACAAATCTCACAAAATAAGCAATATGCATATATAATCCATAAAGATAAAGTATCGCGGGTCATCTTCCAAAATTAAATTAAATTAAATTAAACTTTAAAGGTGTAAGATGATAGTATTTGGAATAGATAACGTAACACATAAAAACTACTCCAAAAGATAATGTTCCTCCTTAAACTAACAATAATTTCCTAAAAGGAGTTAACTAGTAAAAATAAAAGAAGATAGTTAAAAATATCTTATACTGGAGTTGTAGGGGGTGTAATCTTCAACATCTATGTATGCTTTTAATTCTTCCCCAATCAGAGTCAACCTGGATTCAAGGTTCTCGATCCCGTCTTCAATTCTTTTGGAGGAATATTTCACATCTTATTTAAACTCATTAAGATGGAAGCTTGACAGATCATTACAAGGTGTGGCAACAACCTTGTCTTGACTATAGAGTAGATATCAAAATATTCAAAGCGAATCTATTAGTAGGGAACTGTATTGTCCAGTAGTTATCTTCTTCCGAAGTTATACTGGAAGAAGACAACATGATTGGAGGCTTCTTCGATGCAAGAAATTCTTTGAATGAATGAGAGGAGGCTTCTCCCTTTTTATAACCTTCTTAAGTCCATGAATTATTTTCATCCAAATTACGGAACCGTGGTGCATCATCTAATAAAATTCTTGTCGAAAGACATACACTTTTTTTTATCTTTTTAACCTTTCTCTAACCAGTGTTTGAAAAGATTCAAACTTCTAAACTCTAAAAGTAGACCTTTTATGGTAAACAAAATATCCGGAGAAAAGCATTATTAATTTTATATATCAACGTAATGAAGAGAATTTTTATCAGTACATATAGTAAAAACTCCATATATTAATAGTCTTGGGACTTCACAAAATTACTAATATATGGAGTTTATTAATATAGGGAGGTATACCAAAAGAAAAATGACTTTTTTGCTAATTCAAAATATGAAATGACAATGGATACGGATGTATTCCTTAAGCATCCAAATGAGCAACAAGTCGTATATACTTTAATCGAAGAACGATGAAATTAGATGGAGATAATCCTAATGATTATAATACAGAGATACCAAATGTTTCATGCCAAGAAGCGTTAAACATGCTCGACAAGTTGTAAATATTTTGACTTCAACAAGAATGTGTTCACAGTGATGAGGTCTTACGCATCCGCAGATCAAAAGATGCGATAAGAATCCAAAAATTTACATCCTTTTCTCAAACAACTATAGATAAGTATTTTGCTTCATCTTAAATTTTGATGTAAAAAGATCTGTAACGTTTCCAATAGTGACTTATATGGAAGTAAATTTCTTATGACGGGATTAGAAAAACTATTAATACTAAAATGTGGAGGTTATTACTATTTACAACTGGCTCAAGTTGGAATTTTGATATTTTATTAATATATAGAGTTTATTAATATATGGAGTTCTTACTGTACCTTTCGTAACTTCTGTAGATAATCTCATGGATCTTGTTCTCGTCTCTTTCTTATGAGTCAGATAAGCAAGGAGAGTATCACATAAGTAAACAAGACATGTTGATACTCACATCCAGTCATTCCATTTTTAGACTTAAACGTTGTGATTACACCAAGTCAAAATATGACTTACTTCATGGTGTAAGGAAGACTACAAGAATTATCTATAGGAGCATATATCAACTTTTTGAGAAATTCTGAGTTTTATACGAGATATTTTTCACTAGTTTTGTCTTTTTCCTATAGAAGGTAAAATAAAGAGTTTGTTTAGAAAATTCTACCCTCTTTAGGTTGTAGTTCTCACCCAATAGAATGATGAGAACCAAACAAAATATTATTGCAAAGAGAAATTCCTCCCACTAGGTGGTGGGTTGCGAGGTTTCTCAAGAATATAAAATTTCGTTAAGAAATTCTTATTCAATTGGATTTTTTCTATACAAACCGAAGGATCAAGAACAAAATCTGAAGATTTACCTGAAGGAATTTGAATGTCTCTTGCTCGCAACTTGTTCCTTAACACTTTGATAGATCTCCGAAGGTCAAGTATAATATTCTCAATCTCCTTTAAAAGATTTGTCTTTTTCAATGTATGAGATCCCTTCCTCTTCCAAGATTGAGAATTGTGAGAACAAGGATTTTTCAGTTTTTGAATCTCAAAACACATTGATCATCAGAAGAATAATCTCATTCTTTACATAACACTGAGACAAAGGTTTCATGTCTTTACAGATGGACTGATATTCCTCTCAACAAGAGATAAAGGAGTTAGCCCAATAAATATGTTTATAGGAGGTGTACTTATCGACAATTTTTTTGACAGGGGCAGGAACCGATGGGGGCATGGGGTATGAATAGAAATTCGACATTTATTCCCCTATTCCTTGTCGCTTTTAGCTAATTAAGGTCTTCAGCTTTTAAACCTGATTTCCCTTCCACATTTTTTTTAATTAACTGCTAGTGACTTATCCTATATTTATGGACGGAATATTGCCAAGGAAGGAAAAAAAATACTTATCTTCTAACAGTGCAACGTGATCGTTAAATTATGTAAATCTAGAAGGCATGAACAAAGAAACACTCAAAACATATATGATCGAAGAAAGTTAAAAGAAAAAAAATAATGACAATTATCGAACAGTTTATGAGGTAAAATCTATTTTGAAGATCTATCATACGAATTGTTAAAACCATCGGCAATAGCAACTTTAGTCCTCTTCCGAATCTTTTCTCTTTCCTCATCCTATAACTACAGTTTAACTAGGTCTCCATTAGAGATTTAAAAGATTTAATGTTTATTAAATTAAAATGATCAAAGATTGTTTATCCCACTAAGGAACTTCCCCCTCTATATAGATAGCAAAACCTCAAAATTAATTGGACCGATTCGGTTCTTACATCGTCCAATCAACCGAGGAACAAACAGAACAAGGTTGTAAATCGCTATTTTAAATTAGACATCAGTGTTTTTATTCCTTTGATAATATCAGTATTTTAATCTCTATATTAGTCTTAGATCTACACCGAGTTATTGACGTGGATTCTCAAATATCGCATTACCAGGCTCCGTCTAACTTATATTACTTGGATGAATGATTGATCACTCCATAACCTTATTTAAAGCTTCTAATAATTAGAAAATTAATCTTGCCGATTACCCCAAGGAGGATCCGTCTCACCTATATTACTTGGATGAATGATTGATCACACTCCATAACCTTATTTGAAGCTTCTAATAAATACAAAATTAATCTTGCTGATTACCCCAAGTTTTGGAACAATTATACCTCCTTCATCATTAGGTTAGACCTTAATTAAGGTTAGTTAACATTTATAGATACTAATAAGATTTGATCAGATTTGGGGAAGGGTTTAAAAAAAATGTTGATTTGTTAAAAACGGTAAGGAAAAGAGGGACAAATGTCAAATTTTGATTCATCCCCCATGCTCCCATCTTTATTTGCCCCATCAAAAATTTTCTCGTACTTATCGTTCTTATTAGATTTCTCGTCACATATTGATTCTTTTTTTATGAACTTTGAGATCATGAATAAGTTTGTCAGTCCTTGATTGTTCCTTCTTCATTTTATCAAGCTCATGTTCCATGCTTGCAACCTTTTTAGAGATTAGTTCCTTCTCCGGTTGAAATTTAATCTTTGCTGAGTGAATTTCTTCAATCAACAGATTAATTTTTCTTCTGGAGTAGGAAGGTTGTGTTGCAGGAAACAGTCAGAAACGCTAGAGTTAGGAACATGATCATTAGAAGAACTATAGCTCTAACAAAGATTGAACTCTTGTTTTGAAATCACAAGCCTTCAAGAAGGAGCGCTTAGCTATTTTCCACCATATATAAGTAATTTGTGTCATCCAAGGCTGGTGGTACATTAATAGAGATTGTACTCTTGTTCGTAATTCAGATCGCTACAAACGCATACTTCTTAGGTCTAAAGGTTTTTGCCTGCTCTGATACCAATTGAAAATAAGAGGGTACCAAGTGCACCACTAACTTTTTCATTGGAAACTTGTATGGACGAACCTAACACAACTCAAACTAGACCAACTTAGTGATCTTTGACAATATGTGTATAAAGTTTATATCTTTATCTCTTCTCAATCAGAAAGTCTAGACAATGGAGTCTGTGAACCTTTTTTGGGGGGGTCAATTGGAGTCTGTGAACCTTATTGTTAGAGCATTGCTCGGTCGAACTCGCAAGCGTTTCTATCTCAAGCTTGTTTGTCAAGTTTAGTTTCCAAAAACATAAATCTTGATTTCTAGTCTACTTATAGCTAAGTCTCGGATTAGGATAGTAAGTGTAGTTGAGCTTTAGACTCCACGACGTTCATCGAATGAAGACAGAGAACTACTCAAGGGAATTTATGGAGGTTCATCAACAAAAGGTATGTGGAGAATTGAACATATATATCACTCAAAAGTCTATCTACTCTATCTCCTATTTGAGACAAAAGTCGTATTGCTATATGGACTTCAATTATACACATTTGCTATTTCCAGCTGAGTTTATCTCGCTTATCTATTTCTTGAAATATGTGTTGGTAAGATTTCGCTTTAGCCAAGTTCATCTTTACTCGTGACGAAAGTCATGTTGATTATTTCAATAACTTGAAAATCGCTTTGATGTTAATAGTTTGTGAATAACAACTATTTTAACATCCTCTAAGAAAGTTTCAATGATTGAAATGATAGTTTAGAATAAGTAACCATGTTTGGATATAAACATAGTGTGTTCTCATATTTGTGTAAAAGTCCAAAACCGGGAACCTAAACTATGTGTACCCGTACGCGTACCGGAGGTTGTTGGAAATCCGGGTAAGTATGTGTACTCGTACGCATACTGGCGGAAGTGTCACGCCCGTGAATTTCTGCTGGAGTTTTAAAGTAAAAAACAAACTCAATCCGGCTACTTCAGTATGCGTACCCGTTTGCATACTTAAGGAGGTTACTTTCTAAAATCGGTTTGTTATGAACTAAAACTCTTATATAATAAGGAATGCAATCTTTGAAAACCGTGGCTATAATGTTCATGAATTGATTCGAGTGAATCAAAATCGATTTTGCTTCGATTGTGTCTTGTATACTTCTATGAGATCTAAGTAATTGAAAAATTCTCTAACTAGTTTCATTTGAGTCATTTGAACTAGTTATGGTAAATATGAATAAGGTTGATATGAAAGTGCTCATATGGCTAACCATTGGTTAACTATTGTTGAACCGACTACACATTTAGGTACAGTTACTCAAACCTAAATGAAAGTACATTTCATTTGTGTATAACAAGCTAAGTTCGATCTAACGGTTGAAAGATATTAACTTGAATCTAATCAGGTTTTCATCTAACAGTGAATATTGAATGCTTTGTTACCAAGGTAACTTAGATTGAAAATCCTGATTTGAAATCTATATAAAGAAGAACTCTATTAACTAGGAAACCTAATCCTCACACCTCCGGTTTGGGATTGTGAAGCCAGACCCAACTATTTTCCCTGTAGTTGCGTGATCTGATCTTATTGTTTTCTATCGTGATTGAGTATAATCGTAACATTGGCTTGAGATTTATATCTCCGATAGGCAAGATTGAAAAGTAGTCACAAACACATTCGTCTCATCGTTTGTAATTCCACAATATCTTGTTTCGTTAATCGATTAAGATTACTGTGAGGTGATTGATAATACTAGGATGTTCTTCGGGAATATAAGTCCGGGTTATCAATTGGTTCCTGTTCACCTTGATTTATTAAAAGATGGAACAAAAAACTCGTAGGTATATCTGTGGGAGACAGATTTATCTATTCAATAGACTTTTCTGTGTGATACAGATTTGTTTATCAAGTCTTCGACTTTGGGTCGTAGCAACTCTTGGTTGTGGATGAGATCAGCTAAGGGAATCAAGTGCGTAATATCATGCTGGGATCAGAGACGTAAGGAGCACGACTGTACCTTGAATCAGTGTGAGATTGATTAGGGTTCAACTACATTCTATACTGAAGTTAGCTTTGTAGTAGGCTAGTGTTTGTAGCGGCTTAATACAGTGTGGTGTTCAAATCTGGACTAGGTCCTGGGGGTTTTCTACATTTTTGGTTTCCCCGTTAACAAAACTTTTGGTGTCTCTGTTATTTCTTTTCCGCATTATATTTTGTTATGTAATTGAAATATCACAGGTTGTGCGTTGAATCGATGAATTGGTAAATCCAATCCTTGGTTGTTGATTGAAATTGATTGATCCTTGAACATTGGTCTTTGGTACCATTCAAGTTATTTCTCTTATATTCAATCAGGCTCGCAAATTCTTATTTGTTTGATTGCGTATTGAATTGAGAGATTAAGATATAACTCTTTGATATATTTTTATTAAGATTGAGTCTAATTGTCTAGTTGATTCTCTTGAAAGTATATTGGAGTTAGTCCATACAGATTGTTAAGTGAAATATTGGGTGAGGTTGTTAGACCCCCGCTTTTTCTATTGGTATCAGAGCAGGCAAACACGTTCAAGACCTCATAAGTCTGTGTTTGTAGCGATCTGACTCTATGGACTGAAGTATTATCTCAATAAACGTACCACCAGTCTTCGATGGCTCGAATTACTTAGGGTGGAAAATTGCGATGCGTTCCTTTCTTCAAGCACGTGATTTTCAATCACGGCTTTACGTTGTTAATGGCTATAATCCTCCGGTTGTTACTATAGGCACTGTAATTTTTCCAAAGGATATTGGTGATTATGATGCTACCGAGATTCTTGCTGTGAAGCAAAATTCTGACCGTTGAATGCAATCATCTACGCCACCATTACCCCAGATCTTCAGCACCATGTGACTACGTGGACTCGGTCTAAAGATGTTTGGGATATCTTAGAAACTGTATTTGAAAGGAATACTTGTGAAAAAGAAGCTAGGCTTCAAAACCTAAGTTCTGATTGGGAAAACCTTCGTACGGCAGATGAAGATTCATTTGATGAGTTTAATCATAAAGTGTCTGAAATTGTTAATACATCTTTTGCATTGGGTAAGATTATTCCTGAAAAGGACATTGTGATGAAGATTCTCAGATTTATGCCATCTAGATACGATTCTAAGAAACACACCATCATTGAAGGAAATAACCTTGATGTGCTTTCCAGAAATACTCTTGTTGGGAAGTTAAAGATCTTTGATCATGATCATATATCCAAATCGGGAAAGGATATTGCTTCCAAGACACAAAAGAACACTAAATTACTTGATAAAAGTAAAAGTGTTGACATCTCTGATGATGATCTTTCTGAGACTGATTCTTCAGATGAAGATCTTGACAAGTCAGTCTCATTGATCACAAGACAGTTTAGAGATCTTCTTTTGAAGATAAGTAAACGGTTCACTAGAGACAAACCGAAGTCATCAGTTAAACCTTATAATCGTGTTCCTCCTAAAAATAGGGATACTGACAATACTGATGACGAGGATATGCCACAGTGCTTCAAGTGTAAAGGTTTTGGTCATTTTTCAAATGAGTGTCCAAATCGTAGAAAGTACACTGGAAACAAAGGTCTTGCTGTAACTCTTGATGAAATGTCTGACCATTATGATTCTAATAAAGACGAAAAATAAAATGTTGCACTCTTATGTGAAAATGCTGATTTGACAATTGTAGCAATACGTTCATCAATCTCGATATTCTTCCAGAAGAAACTTCAACCACTTTGGAGGATAAAATGGATTTCTCTTTGCTCTCTGGAAATTCTTTTTCTAATTTTGCAGGTTCCACGGTATGTCTAGCATCCTGCACAGATGTGATATATAAACCTTCCTCCAGTTTGACATGTTGTTATTGTACTCTCAGAGGTCATGAGTTGTCAAAATGTTTCAAGTACAAACATAAGATAAGATATGTCAACAAACTTCAACGAAGTGCAAATCGATTAGCTAACAAGCTCAAACTTGTTCAGGAATCGACTAAGGTATGTAATCTTTGTTCCTCTTCAAAGAAGTTAATTTCCAAAGATGTGTCTAGACCATTAAGAAAACGATTTCGGTCTGAACAGTCTGGGAAACAGAGAACTAGGAATTCCATTCAAGAAAGGTATGGCGGACAAATGTAGTTCACCCCAGCACAACATAATTGTGTTGGTTAAGTGTCTTGTCTCACGCGCCTGGTTCAAAAGAGACAAGAGTTGGCATTCCACAGGCTTTAGAAAAGGTGTTCTTTCTTTCTTTGTTTTATTTTATTTTTTTACTGTCTTAGAATTCTTCCATCTTTTCATATCTAATTGATATTGAAAGGACTCGTCTATGTTTTATCAATAAAAGAGGGTGAAAATAGACAATTCTTCCTTTCTTAGGGTAAGAGTTGTGCGTACGTGAATCCATTAAATGTATAAAGGTTCCTTAACCCTACATTCCTTTTTACTTATCTAAGAAACTCTTTTATCACGAGTCTGCTTGTAGAGCTTGTTCTTAGAAATTCCTCTCACTAACCCGTATTGTTATGGAGACTCCAGGCCTCATAACTTCTGATGAAAAAGATGTTAATATGATTGTTAAGCCATCAATCATGAAGGAAAAAGACATTTCACTCAAATTTGAAAAGAAAAAGGAGGAATGTGAGAAAACCAAGGGTTGTCCCTTCAAATCTTCAGAAATTTTCTGGTGTTCTTGAAGAATTGAAGGAATTAAGAAAGTAAGTGCAACAAATAAAGGCTTTTGTGTTTAGGACTCTTGAAATTCAGAAGGCCCTAGTTCGACATCAGTCAAGAAGGTTTGTTGATATCAACTCATATCTTCATGAATCTTATGTCCCAATCGTTATTGATGACAAGGAGTTCGGGGATGATAAAGAATTTTTCAAAGGTCTTAATGTCTAGGAAACTTCTTATGAGAATTTATTCTTATGTTTTAAGAAGGATAACTAGGGTTTGGAATAACAATTATTGTGAGTACACATAGCTATTTCCAACGATTTTCATCTTGAAATGTTTTTAGATTTATTTATTTAAATTCTAAAGTTTATTTGGAAGATGATTTTGAAGTATTAATCTTTATGGTTTTATATATTGAAAATTGTTATGGGATATGTGTTTGCGTCCGTGAACTATGATTATCCCGTACGTGTTCAAAAGTTAACTCTATTATATGTCAGTGTGAAAGTATTGATAAAAGATAGAATGAACTTTTGACAAACAAAAGTTAAGCATATTATGCCATTATGCAAATATTGATGGAAAATAGGATGAATTCTTGTTTACAAAGATTAAAGTCTATTATATGTCATTGTGCAATAGTGATGAAAAATTGAATGAATCTTTGTTTATTCTGCAGTATTGATCTTCCCTGATCCATATCTTTATGTAAATACTGTGCGGCTCCGTAAGTTCTCTTATGTCAACATTTCCGATTAAATTAATTATAAGTTCTCTTGTGGTTAATTTAATTGAGATTTTTGGATACACATTCATGTTTCACGTGATTTGCTAATGTCCAAAGAAATCCTTCTTTTCTCGTGAAAGTACGGTCGCTCTTGTTGTTCTTTCGGGAATGAAATTTTATGGGGGAGAGTTCTTAATTGAACTTGTGTTGTTTTCTTTCTTTTCTTTGATCCCTCTTATACGTTTTCAATCCGTTTTTATGATATGCTTCATTAAAAGTTGTGGAGTTTTTTTAATGGAGTTTTTCTCAAGTTTTAATATATGTTATCTGCGTTTTTAGAAGTCTTATAAATTTAGGTTTATTCTGATCTCTTTGTCAATCATTTCAATCTTCCTAATCTTTCTGCAACTTTCTAATATGATTCAATCTCTTCTCATGGGAAACTAATTTGCAGGTCTTCCTGACTACTTTGTGGGATCCTGTGGTGACATTATATTCAACAATGTGGAATGTTCCTGATTCAAGAACAGTGGTATTGCAAAGATCAAAGCTTACAACAGTGGTGCTAACCATCATCTCTATGATGGTCTATATCAATAGTATCAGTCTAGGAATATTCTTAGATCAAACCCAATCTAGTCAAATCAGAAATCCCTCCCCATACCAGTCCATAGTTAGAAACCTCCATTGCAGAAAAATTCAAATTCAAAAATTACCCCCAAAACTGCTGCGTATGAACAGCCGTAAACAAAGCTTGAGCCATAACTATCATATTATTTCCTTTTCAGAAAAAATATATTATGCTGAATACAAATCCTTGTCAACCAAATTCGCAAGATTTTATTCTACCATATAGGAGGAAAGTTTATTTCCTTAGGAAAGTCTACAGCTACCGCAAGAAAAATTCAACACTAATATATAAGAAATAATATTTTTATTCTAAGAAAGTCTACAGTTATCACAACAAACTTTGTTTAAAAGGCTATATTGATTAGTACCAACTCAATACTTCTCAACTTCGGCATATAAAATACGCCAAAGAAACCTCAAGAAACCCTAATATGGCGACTTCCTCAGAAAACAAAAATCAACTCTCAAGACAACTCAGAAGAGCCAATATTGATCTACCAGAAAGGAGAAGACTAGTAGTATCTTCACAAGTTGTTCAAGATGCTGCAGAGGAGTGGAATTTTGGAATTCTAGGAAAACTTATTTGGAAACACAAGATCGATATGAGAACTATTATATCACACATCAACTCGCTTTGGAGGAGCTACAAGAATAAGCAGATTAGAGTCAATGGAAATAACTTGATGTTGGTGAGACTAAACTCAGAAGAAGAAAGATATGAGGTTATTCAAAACGGTCCTTGGATCGTAGGGGAAGCACTTTTTGCTGTCCAAAAATACACAAATGGAGTACCAATCTCAGAGTATAAGTTTACTCACCAAATATTCACTTTACAGTTCAAATATTTGAAGCTTGAACACCTAAACAGTTTATTTGTGGATTAAGCAATTGGGTTTATTGGGAAGAAAATATCTACACACCCATAAAACTGCAGGCCTAGATATGGAAATTCGGTTAAAGCTAGGTTGGAAATCATTCTCACAGAACCGGTGCGTAGGGGCGGCTGGTGGAACACTGCTACATTTTAGAAAGTTTGGATTAGATACCATTGGGAACTTCAGCCTAAGAAAATCTGTGACAAATGCTTTGTCATAGATCACAATGACAGCAAATGCCTCCATACTCCCATCTCTTGTACCTTGACAATCTTTCAGAAGAAGAATACGCAGAATATCTAAGTAATGAAGTTAATATCTATGAAGGAAATGATGAAAGGAGCATGGTCAAATAAATCTCTTTGTTTGAGATGAATCATGAAGAAGAAGCTAATGGAGCCAGTGATGAATCAAGACAAACAAAGAGAATGAGAAACTCTATCCTAATAATGAACCATCAATGAACCCGCATGATATCCATGTTCAACCACCCACCACTAATGGCAACACTGTAACTACTGTTATAGAAACTCATAAGAACTCGATGATGGAAGCAACGGAATCAGGAACCAACACATCTGAAACCATAATGTCTAGTCAGGAGATGACTGCTTAGGTATACTCAAAACTTTCTAATCAAGTTTTTCCGTATGTTTGTTACAATGCAAGTTTTAGAAATTCTTCGTATTTTACTTTGTTTACTATCTTCAACAATTATTTCTCCAATATGCGCATCATTTCCTGGAACTGCAATGGTTATGCTGCGAAGGATACAAAGAATTATTTATCTGATCTCAATAAAATGATACAGCCTGACATTATTTTTTTGCAGGAAACAAAAATAAACTCAGATAAAATTCTTCAGCATGTTAGACCGTTAGGTTTTCCTATTTTTTTTATGTTGCTTCAATAGTAGAGATAGAGGCATCTGTCTTCTATACAAAGATGGTTTCCAACTGTATATTGTTAATCAATATAGAAACATGTTCCATTGTCTTGTTAAGAATGACCCTGCTAAGCCAAAATGGCTCCTATCTTGTGTTTATGGTTCTCCATACCCACAAGAAAGGAAAGACCAATGGAGCTTTATTAAAAATGTTTGTGAAACCTAAGAAGATGGTTTCAACATAGATGCACCATGGATTTTATTAGGAGACTTAAACATAACTATGCATGTAGATGAGAGAGCTAATAACTCCGACGCTTCTTCTACAGCTTCAAAAATTGTGCAGCTCATTCAAAGTATAGGACTATCTGATTTAGGGTATCATGGTATCCCTTATACCTGGACTAGCAACAAGAATGGCACTGGTAGAATAAAATCTAGGTTAGATAGAGCTCCCATGAATCCTGATTGGATCTTGTCCTTCCCTGATGTTATTCTAAAACATTTACCTTTCCTAGCATCTGATCATTGTCCCATCTTCTTAGATTTTTATCCAAATGAAACAGTAAAATCTAGAATTGGAATTTTTTTGAATGTTACCTTAGGGAGACTTCTTGTAGGGATCAAATTAAAAGATCCTGGTCAAAAGATGTAAATGGCTCTGCTGCTTACAGACTAGACAAAAAACTGTAAAAAGATGTAAATGGCTCTGCTGCTTACAGACTAGACAAAAAACTGTATGCAACTAGAATAGATCTGTCCAAATAGAATAGGGAGACTTTTGGAAATATTCATGATAATATAAAATGCCTACAAGAGAAGTTAACTGATTTGCAACAATCCAATACTTCTAATGACATCACACAACAAGTCAGACAGATTGAGCAAGAAATAAATGAATGGCATGCACGTGAAGAGGAGTTTTACACACAACAGTTTAAAGATACAATGTTTAGAGAAGTTGATCAGAATACCAAGTACTTCCATCAACAAACGAACATGAGAAAATCAAGGAATCGTATTGAATCACTTCTCAAACCCAATGGTACCTGGTGTACTGGTCGGAAAAATATTTATGATCTGCTCACATCACACTTCACCAACATAATGAGTTCAACTAATCTAGAGAGTAATGAATAGCTTTTTAATCTCCTGCCAAACTGCATCACAGAAGATGAAAATATTATCTTCACCAGTGTCCCAAAGGAGGAAGAAATTTTTAATGCTTTACAAAGCATGCATCCGTGGAAAGCGTCAGGCCCATATGGATTCCCACCTGGGTTTTTTCAAACTCAATGGGAAACTACCAAGGATGATGTTATACAAATGATACAAAGCTTCTTTGCAAGTGGAAGAATGCTCCGGAAAATGAACAAGATGAAGCTTTGCTTAATACCAAAAGTTCAACTGCCTCGAACTCCTGGAGATTACAGGCCGATAACTCTATGTAATACCACTTATAATCTTATTACAAAGATTATGGCTCTGTGTCTAAAACCATTGATGGAGAAGCTGATTTCACCAATGCAGGCAGCCTATGTCACTGGAAGGCAGATAGGAGACAACATTACTCTTGCACATGAACTGATACATTGTATGAGAAGAAAAAAAAACAAAAATGGGATATATGGTATTAAATCTAGATATCCTAATTTAATTGGGGCCATAAATATTAAATGGGGGACATGACATTTTATTTGTACCCCAAATTTTCAGGGGCGTATTAATCCGATCGCGAATATATTGTTTTACCCTTGGTTAATATTCTTTTTTTTTCAAACAACGACCCTAATTAACGACCCTTCATAGACATTAACGACAATTTAGAGTCGTCACTGAAAAAATTCCAATACCATGACGACTCTAAAATTTCGTACATTTCCGCCATTAACGACGACGATAACGACTTTTCTAAGAGACTAACGACTGTCTGTAAAGACACTTTTAAAACATTAACGACTGTTTACAGTCATCATACACATAATCAAACCAATAACGACTCTTACAAAGGGTCGTCAGGGAATTGATTATGTTTATGACGACTCAAAACTGTCGTACATTTCCGTCATTAATGAATCTTCGACAGTTTAGAGTCGTCACTGAAACAGTCGAAACATTAACGACTGTTTAGGGTCGTCACTAAATTTTTTTTATACCATGACGACTTTTCATACAAATCTGGGCAAAAAAAAAATCAGTCAAAAAATTGCAGACAAAAAATCTGGAAAAAAAAAATTAAACTCTAATTAAATAAAATTATCACTAATTAATTAAGATTATCACTAATTATTTAGGGGCATTTCAGCCATTTAAAAAAAAATTATAAGGGATGAACCAAATTAGGGTGGGGTGACCTTTTTTGTCCTATAGTGCAGGCCCCCATTTAATTTTTAGGGCCCCCAATTAAACCAGGTTAGATATGTTAAAGGCGTTTGATCGTGTGGAGCGGTTCTTGCAGAAAATAATGGAAAGTATTGGATTTGCTGCTCATTTTTGTGATTTGATACACGAATATATCAGTACTACGGAAGTTCAGATCATGTTGAATGGGTCACCCATGCAAAACATTCAAACCATCTAAGGGGATTCGTCAGGGTGATCCAATATCACCATCTCTTCTTACTTACAATGTAGGTGTTCACAAGAGCTCTGGCCAAAGCAAAAGCAGATAAAAAAAATCCAAAGAATCAAAACAGCAAGGAACGCACCACCAGTGTCACACTTGCTATTTTCTGATGATTGCCTGCTATTTGTGAAAGCAGATCTTCATAATGTCAACAATTTGCTGCAAGTCATTCACGACTTTAGTGATGTGTCAGGTCAACAAATAAACTTCAATAAATCTGCAGTATTCTTCTCCAAGCACCTTCATTCAAGACGCTGCAGAATTTTACTAAGAAGGTTGAAGATGAAGAAGATTTCATTGGATGAAAGGTATTTGGGTATCCCCTTATTTCTCAATAGGAAAAGAGCTACTTCTTTTTCCTCTATTGTGGAAGGAATTAAAATAAGACTACTGAGATGAAATGGTAAATTTTTGAATCAATCAGGAAGGTTTGTGATGGTAAAGCATGTCTTAAATGCTATGCCATCACACCAAATGGGAGTTTTCAGAATTCGGAAAGCAACTATAAAAGAAATGGACAGTGTACAAAGAAAAATATGGTGGAATAAGCGGAATGGAAAAGGAGTTTACTAAACCTCTTGGGACAGGGTAAACAGGAAAAAATAATTTGGTGGAATGGGATTTAGATACTTAGGTGTTTTAATAGAGCACTGCTGGCTAAGTGGAGGTTGTGTCATAATTCTCACCAGGAATGGGCCAAAGCTCTGAAAGTACAGAATTTTCTAGATACTTCAGTTCTGCACTCAAGAAGAAAGAAGAACTCGACATGGGCATGGAAAAGTATTCAAGAGAAGCTAGTTTTGTTCAAAAGTATAATTTCTGAATTCTAGGTGACGGAAAGAATATCATTACATGGAAGGACAACTGGATCATAGGGAAAAATGAACTACCGGTATCCATTGCAGATTTCGAACTGGCAGTGAATTACATCATTGTCAATGATTTTATTGACCATGACACCAAGTCATGGAAAATCACAGTAATTCAGCAGTTGTTCTCTCCTGAGGATGCTAATAACATTCTACATATGCGGATTCCAGTTAACTCACAAGACAAGTTGATATGGACACTGACCAGAAATGGATAGTTCTCTGTCAAATCTGCCTATAGGAAACTCCTAGAGACAAAGACAAATGCAGCTGATGTGTATGATGCTAACATGGCAGCACTGTGGAAGCAGCTTTGGAATCTGGAAACACTGCCGAGAATTAAGACTTTCTTATGGAAGTGTATGAATGATTTGATCCCCTCAAGCGAACGCATGGGCAGAGTCACACAATTTAGTGGAGATCATTGCAGTTTATGTTATCAGGAAGTGGAGACAACTAAGCATATATTATGCGACTGTCCATTTTCTAGAGATGTATGGACCTCAATACCTGGAGCTAGAAGGAGCATGGAGAATGCTGATACAAGTGTAGACAGATGGGTTACAAGCTGGTTCAAAAATGACTTCATCAGACTGGACAGTGACTGGGTGATTAAAATGGCAAATGCAAGCTGGGAAATATGGAAGGAACGCTGTAGAAGTGTTTTTGATGGAAAGAAACCAAAACCTGTAGAAGTTATCCATAACATCCAATATCTGAACAACATGATGATGAGTGCTAAAAAGTGCATTTTTCTATATATTTTTCTTGGCATTTAACTCATCTTTTGTGCATTAATTCTACATTTTATCCCATATTCTGTATTTTCATTGTTTTCAAGAATAAATATTTTTATTAATTAATTTTGCATTTTTAGGTTGTAAATAAAGTTTGGATGAATTACGGAGCAAAAAGAGAAGAAAAGTGGTGGAAGCCAAGAGGAATCACACAAGGAAGCCGCGAAGAATGTTGTGCGCAAGACCAAAAGGCTAGAACTGGGCTTGAAGAGGAAGAATTGTTCTTAAAGAAGATATGGGCTTGGCATATCCAAGGCCAAAACCCTCACCCAAACCCATTTCCAATATCCATACCCGCCTTCAAATTCAGCCGTCAGATTGCATCATCTCAGCATCGTACGGTCGCTTCATCATAGTGCATCAAAATCTGAAGCTCCTGAAAAACACTATAGCACCTAACTCCATCTTGAGCCGTCAGTTTCGTTGTACTTTCGCATCCAACGGTCTCTCCTCGCTTCCTTCCATCTCGTCGTTAGATCGATCCATCATCTCCACATCCCACGGCTCATCCTCGTTGTTCATCCAATTTGCTACAACCGCCCAACACCCGAGTACTAAATATCTATACCCAAACCAAACAACCCCCTTCTCTCTTCGTTCTTCTCTCCCTCACCTCCTCTGCAACCACCATTCCCACCACCTTCTCCTGCTGCCTCCACCAACTCGAGCAGAGCTCGAGAAATCAAATCATCACCACCCTATACCACCAACCCATCACTACCCTATCTCTCTCTAACGTCTACCAATTCCTTTCATTGATTTCCCCTACTGCTAGGGTTTTGAAAATTGGGAACGAGAATTGATGGACGTGGCAGAGAAAAATAGCTGAGGACGGAGAAAAGACAGCAAGCAGAGGAACAACGACGACATGGGTGTGATTTAATTAATCGAATTAGGTGAGTGGAACCCTAATTTTGTCACTGTTGAATTTGGGAATTTGGGGGAAAACATTGTAAACCCTAATTTTGAATTCTGGGTATAAATAGAAGGTGTGGGTATGTGTTGTGGTTATGCCCGGAGTAGCCGGTGCACCAATCCTTAGTAATTAATTTAAGTTTAATTTCACTTTTCTTCATGTTTTAGTTTTCTAACTAGGGTTGATATGAAACCCCTAAATAATTAGAATTGCTTGATTTTGTTCTACTTGTTCTCCATGAATTTATATTGAGAAGCATGATTTAATCTCTGAATTCATAACAATTTACTTTCACCTTGTATGTCATGCATCCTTGGTAGTTTGATCAATTCTTTGTTATGTATTCAAGCTTTGTAAACTGATTTAGTTCAATTTGTGATTGCCTATGCCTTAAACAGATAGGTAATGTTAGGAATTGACACTTATAGTTCAGTCTTTGATTGGTTGTGCTGTAACAAGACTACCAATGCTTGGGTTTGACAGATTTTTGGCTTGAGGTTAAATCATCAATTTGTGCAAGTGATCTATCACATCTTCAAGGTAGTTTGAGGTTAGAACCTCTATAACTCCTTGATTAAAAGAGAACTAGTATATCAAATTAAGGAGTTCTAAACATTTAGGTGGCGGATTCGAAACCGTAGTTATCTTTGTATTTGTTTTACATTTGTTTCTTTAGTATAATCATCAATCCTAGCCGTATCGGCAAACAAAATCCCCTTTGTCACTCTTTCGTCTTTAATTAGTAATCGTAGAACTTAGAAGTTTACCTTCGCATCGTTACAACTCCCTGTGAGATCGACCTGTATTTGCCGTTATCTATGTTATAGACACTGTGCGCTTGCAGTTTATTGTAGGCTTGTTTAAAGTCCTACCAAGTTTTTGGCGCCGCTGCCGGGGAGTTGTCAAACGGTGTAGTTAGATTAATAGGTTCTGTTTTACTAGTTTGTAGTTAGGATTTGTAAATAGTACATTTTTTCTCTTGAATTTGCTTAGTTATTCTTATCTTAGTCTGTTTATTTTGTTTTAGTTTTCGTCTGTAGCTTCTAGCTAAGTACATTTTATAACTTGTAGTCTAATACATTTTTGTATTTTGTTTGGAAATAGTAAACTAGAGTCTGAATTAGTTTTTTGTTGTTGTTTACAAACTGTAGTATATTCATTTTGGTTTAGTGTTCATCCTGCAACCTATCTTTTGATTTCAGTATATATAGATTAGCCTTGCATTTTGTTTTGTTACAGTGATGGCCTTAGCTTTCTGTAGTAGCATAATTTAGTCGTGGTTAAACTTTGTCCTGTACCATTTAGTACTAGTAGGATCTTCTGACATTTCTTGTTGTATTCTTGTTTACATTTTCTGTTGTCTTGTAGCTAGTAATATTTGTTTTTTTTTTTTTTTTAGCTTGTTGGGTCTAGGTGTTAGCGCTTTAACATTTCACTAGTTCACAGTAGGAATTTTGTAACTACATAATTGCATCTAATTAGTTTTCTTAATTTTCCACTTATAGCTTGTCTGTAGGCTGACGTTTTTGTTAGTTAGTGGTAGTATAAGCTCCTTTAGTATATATGTTTGTTAGAGTTCAGTAATTTGAATTTGAAACTGTCAGATTTTGTCACCATACAGTAGTTCAAGTAGTCTTCATGTAGTAGTTGGTAATCTTTTGATTTTATATTTTAGATTAGATCCCATCTAGGCGTTGGTTCTCTTTTCTTTTTCTTTGGTTTCTTATTCATTTGCATATGTAATATATATCTTGTTTGTCCAGTAGCTTTTTAGTGATTTAAAATTTTAACATTTCATTTTTAGTTTGTTACTGCTAGTGTCGATAATTTTTTAGCTTTAGTATTAGGTAGTGGTAGCTTTGTGTACATTCTTTTTAGTTCATAACCATTATAGTCCAGTGCAATCTATTCTTTTTTATTAGTACAATCTAGTTTAGATTTGTCATTTTTCTTATTTGTATCGTGCTTTCATGTCTTGGTACTGATAACATTTCTGGAGCTTAACAGGTAGTCTGCAATATTTTGTGCAAACCAAGAAAAGGGAACTAGCAGGAGGGATATAAAGTTGTTGTACATCTAGTCCCAGTTCTGTACCGGCGGTCTTCTGCAAGCTTTTGTGCAGACCAAAGAAAAGGAAGGCAAGTCCGTTGTGCGACTCTAGCCTGTTGGCAAAGGTGCTGAGAAGACCACTGCATTGGCCAAAGAAAAAGAAGAAAAAGGAAGGCAGGTCATTTTTGCTGTTCATATTCTGGGTCGTTCTCACAGGTAAATACCCTTGTATACTTCTGTGTATGTGTTTGCATCTGTGGTATTAGGGAATCAGAATGAATGCTTGGTTGATGTGTAGACCAGATTGATCTCGTAATTAGTACCCATCTGGACTGCCTAGTTCGACTCCCACTTTCAGCAGTTGATAATCCACCCCAATTTGAAACAATGGATGTTGTAATTGATAGACCCCGTACTCTCCATGAGTACATGTATCCTGCGAGAATAAGTATGTCTTCATGTATTGTCTTATCCCAGACCGATGGTCCATTTGAATTAGATGCAAACATGATACAAATTCTTCCAATATTTCGAGGGGCTGATGCTGAAAACCCCTATCATCATGTAAGAGAGTTTGAGCAAATTTGTAGGACTATGCAATTTAAAAACATGTCCGAGAACTCTTTAAAATTGCGTTTGTTTACATTTTCTTTAAAAGAAAGGGCTAAATCATGGTTTTACATGCTGAGACCGAAGTCGATCACCACTTGGGACCAACTCACAACAGAATTTTTCAAAAAGTTCTTTCCATATCATAGAACCATTAGCATTCGTCGAAGTATAAATTATTTTGTCCAGTTAGATGGAGAGACTCTTTATAATTATTTTGAACGGTTTAATGATTTGTTGGTTGAGTGTCCACACCATAGTTTTGAGAAGTGGAGACTGGTCGCCATTCTTTATGAGGGACTAGACTTTAGTTCTCGATCCATGGTTGAATCCATGTGTAGTGGTGAATTTATTGAAAAAACTGTGGATGATGCATGGTCATTTTTTGCTGAACTAGCAGAACAAACCCATCAATGGGAACCCATTAGGGAAACCAGGATACTATCACATGATATGGGTAACCCCCATGAGTTAGAGTCTGATTTTGACTCTAATACAAACATGAATTGCATGACTAGGAGAGTTGAAGCTCTAGAAAAATGTAGAAATGCAAATGTTATTGTCCCTAGGTCATGTACCCAAACTGAACTCCATGTTTGTATGTCGTGTGATAGCTCAGATCATTTGATTGAAAACTGCCCTGAGTTGCATGGCCTGAGGCAATCTAGAACACATCATGTTGATGCTCTTTATGACACACAAGACACTCACTCACAGACTTGCACTCCAGAATGGAAAAATCCTTGTTACAATGATAATGATGAATTAAATTTTGAAAATAGTGTGTCCAGTCCTACTCATGCAACTGATAATGAATATGAACCTCATGTAGAGAAAAATGAGTGGACTAAGGACACCAAAGCTGTTAATAGGGAAGAGTATGTGTATTACTCTGATGATGATATGAGGTTAGAGGATCTAGTTCTGCATGAAGATTCAATTTTGGAGTCATGTGACTCTGAATTGTTAGACCATAGTGTAGAGACCTCCATTGATAATGTCTCTTCTAATGTTGATATTCATCGCAATCAATATCCTGATGATTTTGGTACTGATTTGGGTCTTGTGCAATTGTTTTGTGAAAGTGAGCATGCTACACAACTTGTTTGTCACTTAGGGAATGCTGAATTTTCTGTCGATACCAATGATAATATGCATGAAAATAACTTTGATGTGTCTGATTCCTTGCCTAGGTTACAACATGATGTTTCTTCTGGTTTTCTTATGCATGAGACTGAATTTTTTGATGATGATGATTCTGAGTTGGGATTTGTTGATTTGTTTAATGAACATGAGCATGATATTGTACTTGTTTCTGACTTAGGGAGTGTTGAATCGTGTAATGATACAAATGAAAATAACCTAGACATATATGTTTTCCTGCTTAAGTCACAACATGATTGCCTTAATGTCGGTCGAGAGCTTATTAAACCCACTTTGTGGACAGTTCCAAGTCTTGGGTTAGATTTGTGTGCTTCACAAGTCCTCTTGGACTATTTTTCGGAAAAATATGATACCTTTGAGGAGCCACAGTTGGAATGTGTATCTCTGCCCGTCCCTAACAATGTCCACTATGAATTAGACCTTGTGCATGATGCACCCCTGAAATTGGTAGATTTTGTGTCCAAAAGTATCTCTGTTGAAAAATCCAGGTTTGGGGGTGGCACATTTAGTTTTGCAGTCTTACTTGCACTTTCATGTTACATATGTGTAAGACTGTTGATGTTTATCCATGTCATTGTTTGGGTTGATCCTCAACTCTTTAGGTTGTATATATATGGTGAATTTTCTTTGTATATAATCCAGTAGGTATATGTTCAATTTCTCTATCTCGAGTCAGTCGAGTCTTATTTTTCTTTTCTTGTATATATTGTGCTAATCCATTATGCTATCAGCTGAGCTCTTGTTGGATTCTAGCATTGAATAATGGAGTTCAAAAATTACTTCCGCCGACATCTGGTAATCTCTTTCCTTTTCTCTACTCAACATGATCGTTTTCGTATGTTGTATTACAATTTTGTTCATCTTTTGAAACATTAAGGACAATGTTTAGTTTAGGTTTGGGGGTAAAGAGTAGATACCACGATAGCATGCAATAATTGAAAACAGAACTCTTTCTTTTTGAAAAAAAAAAAAAAATTAATAAAAATGGAGCTCATTTACCTTGAAATGTTGACTCTTGTGCATGTATGTAAACATAAGGATTCTTAGTCTAGATATTTAGGCACCCTAATTCTAGCACAATTCACATGTGATAAGAAACTTGCACGCGCACGATCTACCAATACATGTATAGCCTCATCCTTGAGGTGTTCTATCGGAAATCATGATTGCCAATCACTTTAGAATACTGAACGAAACTTGACTAGCTTGTTCTTTGGTTGGTTGGGATAGAAGGTGGAGGTTACATTAAGAAAAACAACCATCGAATTTAACTGGGTGCATCAAAAAGGGCTACATCTTGCTAAGAGTCATGTAATTTTTGTTTCCTTTTGTATATGTATCAAAAGTGTTACTCTGTTAAAAAAAATAAAAAAAAATCAAGTATTTATCAATTCCATCCTCTCTTGTTCCAAAAATAAAAGAGAGTAGTCAATGTAAATAAGAGTCATGTAAAGAGTCATCTTTTGTGTTTTTGTGTTATAAGCAAGGAAGGGTGTATGCCATTGATGTACAACGCGAGTAATTGTGAAATACCTCCAACTCATTCACAATTCTCGTAAAGTCCGGACAGCTAGCTAGATTCCGACCTCGGTTCTTAGCCTGAGAAACTATCTCTTGGTGATTAGTAGTCATAACATCCGATCTTTCTTTACACATGTGTAGATACACTTTACACTCTTATCACATGTCTTTATTTGTTATCAGTGCTAGGATTGTGCCTTTGATAGCTAGATTGACATCTCCATTTTGCTGTGAGCTTCTACTGTCTTGCACATGTCACATTTCATGGAATCTGAGCTTATATTTTGTCCTAGAACTTTGTAGGTACGTTCTAAGCAAACCTTCACGAGACTTCACTCGTCCACTAGGGACACTTAGTGGTTTAAAAGGCTTAGTGCATACGCTATATGCATTCGAGAGACCAGCGACAGTGGTATAGGTAGGATTTCCTTAGTTTTGTTTTACTTGAGGACAAGTAAAATTCAGGTTTGGGGGTATTCGATGAGTGCTAAAAAGTGCATTTTTCTATATATTTTTCTTGGCATTTAACTCATCTTTTGTGCATTAATTCTACATTTTATCCCATATTCTGTATTTTCATTGTTTTCAAGAATAAATATTTTTATTAATTAATTTTGCATTTTTAGGTTGTAAACAAAGTTTGGATGAATTACGGAGCAAAAAGAGCAGAAAAGTGGTGGAAGCCAAGAGGAATCACACAAGGAAGCCGCGAAGAATGTTGTGCGCAAGACCAAAAGGCTAGAACTGGGATTGAAGAGAAATAATTGTTCTTAAAGAAGATATGGGCTTGGCATACCCAAGGCCCAAAACCCTCACCCAAACCCATTTCCAATATCCATACCCGCCTTCATATTCAGCTGTCAGATTGGATCATCTCAGCATCGTACGGTCGCTTCATCATAGTGCATCAAAATCTGAAGCTCCTGAAAAACACTATAGCACCTAACTCCATCTTGAGCCGTCAGTTTCGTTGTACTTTCACATCCAACGGTCGCTCCTCGCTTCCTTCCATCTCGTCGTTAGATCGATCCATCATCTCCATATCCCACGGCTCATCCTCGTTGTTCATCCAATTTGCTACAACCGCCCAACACCCGAGTACTAAATATCTATACCCAAACCAAACAACCCCCTTCTCTCTTCGTTATTCTCTCTCTCACCTCCTCTGCAACCACCATTCCCACCACCTTCTCCTGCTGCCTCCACCAACTCGAGCAGAGCTCGAGAAATCAAATCATCACCACCCTATACCACCAACCCATCACTACCCTATCTCTCTCTAACGTCTACCAATTCATTTCACTGATTTCCCCTACTGCTAGGGTTTTGAAAATTGGGAAGGAGAATTGATGGACGTGGCAGAGAAAAATAGCTGAGGACGGAGAAAAGACAGCAAGCAGAGGAACAACGACGACATGGGTGTGATTTAATTAATCGAATTAGGTGAGTGGAACCCTAATTTTGTCACTGTTGAATTTGGGAATTTGGGGGAAAACATTGTAAACCCTAATTTTGAATTCTGGGTATAAATAGAAGGTGTGGGTATGTGTTGTGGTTATGCCCGGAGTAGCCGGTGCACCAATCCTTAGTAATTAATTTAAGTTTAATTTCACTTTTCTTCATGTTTTAGTTTTCTAACTAGGGTTGAGATGAAACCCCTAAATAATTAGAATTTCTTGATTTTGTTCTACTTGTTCTCCATGAATTTATATTGAGAAGCATGATTTAATCTCTGAATTCATAACAATTTACTTTCACCTTGTATGTCATGCATCCTTGATAGTTTGATCAATTCTTTGTTATGTATTCAAGCTTTGTAAACTAATTTAGTTCAATTTGTGATTGCCTATGCCTTAAACAGATAGGTAATGTTAGGAATTGACACTTATAGTTCAGTCTTTGATTGGTTGTGCTGTAACAAGACAACCAATGCTTGGGTTTGACAGATTTTTGGCTTGAGGTTAAATCATCAATTTGTGCAAGTGATCTATCACATCTTCAAGGTAGTTTGAGGCTAGAACCTCTATAACTCCTTGATTAAAAGAGAACTAGTATATCAAATTAAGTAGTTCTAAACATTTAGGTGGCGGATTCGAAACCGTAGTTATCTTTGTATTTGTTTTACATTTGTTTCTTTAGTATAATCATCAATCCTAGCCGTATCGGAAAACAAAATCCCCTTTGTTCACTCTTTCGTCTTTAATTAGTAATCGTAGAACTTAGAAGTTTACCTTCGCATCGTTACAACTCCCTGTGAGATCGACCTGTATTTTTCGTTATCTATGTTATAGACACTGTGCGCTTGCAGTTTATTGTAGGCTTGTTTAAAGTCCTACCACATGACAGGATCATGTATGAGAAAGAAACCCATAAGTAACAATAACCAAAACTCAAGTAACTCTTCACAGGACAAATGGATACCCCCTAATGCACTGACTTACTCAATATGTTGTGATGCTTATTCTAAATCTGTTTTAACTGTTAATCATACATGAATTGGACTAATACTTCGCAATTCCGCAGGTGAATTTGAACAAGGATGTCGCATCCATGAACGTGGACACCTATATGCATAACAAGAAGAGATAGAGGGGCTGATGGAAGCTATATTATTGGCAGGGGAGCTAAAATTACAACAAGTATGCTTTGAACTTGATGCTCAAAATGTGGTGACAGCAGCTAATGGAGCTTACCAAAGGTTAAGATGGGAATCGCAGGCACTGGCTCTTGATATCATTAGTTTTCTTAGTAGACATCCTTTGAGGACTTACGAATCTATTCATAGGAAATTCAATAAACCAGCTGATAAGCTAGCCAAACATTCTCACTTGTTTCAATTTAGTAATAGATGGATGCAATATCCACTAAACTTTATTGTGGAAGCATTATATGCTGATATGAATGGTCTAACCAATTCAACAATCTAATAAAATTTTCTCTTAGTATCAAAAAAATATAATTGAACTTGTGCTTAATTGCCAAATCTTTGTGGGGAGTGCGTCTGTAGAATGTTATAGGGGTTATCTTGTATCTTTATAAACTCCTTGATGAATGCATTTAGTTTAAGCTATATGATTTCATCTAAAAAGTTGATATGTGTTTTTATTTTGTTCATGAAGTATATCTATGGAAATTTCATTAGGATCCCACTAGTTTTCGTACCTTTGCCAATTTTATTGACAAAAAGGGGGAGAAATAATGTGTAGTTCACACTAAACATACATATGGTTTTCTGATCATTAGGTAAGGGAGTGGTTTTCATGTGAGATGAAGTATTGACTAAGGGGGAGTGATACATATCACCATAGTATTGTTGTCTAAGTTGTGATACAATTGAACTTTGATGTTGTGTAATAATACTATGACACTGTATAACAATGATTGAGAGCTATTGTTTTCTCATTGTTATAGCTACGGATCTTCAACAACGATGATGCTGAGTTGAACACATTTAGAATCATTGCAGTACTTGGAAATGACGAAGATTTCGATTAATGTTGAAGAACCAAGGAGATCAAGCATGTGGATGAGAAGCTACAAAGTTTATTTATTTTGTATTCCATAGTATTGATAGTTTTGTCATTGAAATTGACAAAGGAGGAGATTGTTAGAGCATTGCTCGGTCGAACTCGCAAGAGTTGTTATCTCAAGCTTGTTTGTCAAGTTTAGTTGCCATAACTATAACTCTTGATTTCTAGTCTACTTATAGCTAAGTCTCGGATTAGGATAGTAAGTGTGGTTGAGCTTTAGAATCCACGGCATTCATCGAATGAAGACGGAGAACTACTCAAGGGAACTTGTGGAACTTCATCAACAAAAGGTATGTGGATACTTGAACTTATCTATCACTCAAAAGTCTATCTACTCTATCTCCTATTTGAGACAAAAATCGTACTGCTATATAGACTTCAATTATACACATTTGCTATTTCGAGCCGAGTTTATCTCGCTTATCTATTTCTCGAAATATGTGTTGGCAATATTTCTCTTTAGCCAAGTTCATCTTTACTCGTGACGAAAGTTATGGTGATTATTTCAATAACTTGAAATCGCTTTGATGCTAATCATTTGTGAATAAAAACTATTTTAACATCCTCTAAGAAAGTTTCAATGATTGAAATGAGAGTTTAGAACAAGTAACCGTTTTAGGATATAAATATAATGTGTTCTCACATTTGTGTAAAAGTCCAAAACCGGGAACCTAAAGTATGCGTACCCGTACGCTTACCGGCGGTTTTTGGAAATCCGCGTAAGTATGCATACTCGTACGCATGCAGGCGAAAGTTTCACGTTCGTGAATTTCTGCTGGATTTTGAAAGTAAAAAACAAACTCAATCCGACTATTTAAGTATGCGTACCCGTTTGCATACTTAAGGAGGTTATTTTCTAAAATCTGTTTGTTCATGAACTAAAACATTTATATAATAAGGAATGAAATCTTTGCAAACCGCAACTATATTGTTCATGAATTGATTCGAGAGAATCAAAATCGATTTTGCTTCGATTGTGTCTTGTATACTTCTATGAGATCTAAGCAATTGAACAACTCTCTAACTAGTTTCATTTGAGTCGTTTGAACTAGTTATGGTAAAGATGAATAAGGTTGATATGAAAGTGCTCATATGGCTAACCATTGGTTAAATATTGTTGAACCGACTAAGTGTACACGTTTAGGTACGGTTACTCATACCTAAATGAAAGTACATTTTATTTGTCTATAACAAGCTAAGTTCGATCTAACGGTTGAAATATATTAGCTTGAATTTAATCAGGTTTTCATCTAACGGTGAATATTGAATG
This sequence comes from Papaver somniferum, assembly GCF_003573695.1. Lineage (NCBI taxonomy): Eukaryota > Viridiplantae > Streptophyta > Magnoliopsida > Ranunculales > Papaveraceae > Papaver > Papaver somniferum. The sequence continues at coordinate 38,800,341 of NC_039363.1, forward strand.
CTTTGTTACCAAGGTAACTTAGATTGCAAACCCTGATTTGAAATATATATAAAGGAGAACTTTAGCAACTGTGAAACCTAATCCCCACACCTCCTGTGTGATACTAGTTGTATAATCTAGAGTCGATTCTCCTTTAACCTTAGGTTTTTCACGAAACCCTGTAGGTTAACGACTTAAAGACTTCATTGGGATTGTGAAGCCAGACCCAACTATTTTCTCTGTAGTTGCGTGATATGATCTTGCTGTTTTCTATCGTGATTGAGTACAAACGTAAGATTGGCTTGAGATTTATATCTCCGATAGGCAAGATAGAAAATTAATCACAAACACCTTCGTCTCATCGTTTGTGATTCCACAATATCTTGTTTCATTAAACGATTAAAATTATTGTGAGGTGATTGATAAATATAGGTTGTTCTTCGGGAATATAAGTCCCGGTTATCAATTGGTTCATGTTCACCTTAATTTATCAAAAGACGGAACAAAAAACTCATAGGTATATCTATGGGAGACAGATTTATCTATTCAATAGACTTTTTTGTGTGATGTAGATTTGTTTATCAAGTATTCGACTTTGGGTCGTAGCAACTCTTGGTTGTGGGTTAGATCAGCTAAGGGAATCGAGTGCGTAGTATCCTGCTGGGATCAAAGACATAAGGAGCACGACTGTACCTTGAATCAGTGTGAGATTGATTAGGGTTCAACACATTCCATACCGAAGTTAGCTTTGTAGTAGCCTAGTGTTTGTAGCGGCTTAATACAGTATGGTGTTCAAATCTGGACTAGATCCCGGGGTTTTTCTGCATTTGCGGTTTCCTCATAACAAAACTTCTGGTGTCTGTGTTATTTATTTTCCGCATTATATTTAGTTGTATAATTGAAATATCACAGGTTGTATGTTGAATCGATCAATTGGTAAATCCAACCTTTGGTTGTTGATTGAAATTGATTGATCTTTGAACATTGGTCTCTGGTACCGTTCAAGTTATTTCTCTTATATTCAATCAGGCTTGCAAATTCTTATTTGTTTGATTGCGGATTGAATTGAGATATTGAGATATAGCTCTTTGATATACTTTTCTTAAGATTGAGTCTAATTGTCTAGTTGATTCTCTTGAAATGTATATTGGAGTTATTCCATACATATTGCTAAGAGAAATATTGGGTGAGGTTGTTTGACCCCACTTTTTCACTTATTGTTAATAAACGTACTTGGACGATCTCAAAAATAAATATCCAAGATCAATCTAGTCGTATCCAATATATTTAGATCCGAATTCTTCTAAGTATGAACCTTGTTACCTATCTTTCAAGATATGAATTCCACAAGAAACAAGTCTCGTAATTGATCTTAATTATATGGATGTATCTACTAGAATTGAATACACACTACTTGTATAAATTATATTATAATATAAACTATATAATGCGGAAATGGAAAACACAAGACACGTGAAGTTTTGTTAACGTGGAACCGCAATTGCAGAAAACCGAAACTGCAGAAAAATCCCCGGAGCTCGTCTAGATTTGAACACCAAACGGTATTAAGCCGCTACAGACACTACCTGTAGATGGGGAAAACGATTTGCTAGTTTTTACAGAATTGAGGAGATGACCGTGCGGAGACTCATTGAACCGAGCAAATGCTCAACCTCACACAGATGCACTGCAAGAAGGGAATGCTTTAAGTTCGAGAGATCAATCTGTAGGACTCCGGCCTAAACCAAGACAATGGTCGTTCCAGATTCAATTCGGTCACAAGAGAGGATGGGTTGATCTGTAGGAGGGAAGCTGAGAAATGTGTGAGATCAATGGTGATCGAGATTGTAGGTGTGTTGTGTATTCTGCGTAAGAAATTTCTGAATGATTGAATTTACTCAGTTGAGAGTGACTGCTCAGACGATGAGTTCGTGTAGACGAAAGATTGTCTGTATGAACTTGTCGAGAAATTCTTGTCCGTTTCAATCAGGATTCAGAGGCATTTTTATATTGCTGAATTGTAAACACCTTGATCCCATGAAGTGTGACAGTTGCTGGAGTCAAAGAGTGGGGAAGTGGAAAATCATGTCAAAACCAGTTGTTCATCGTGCAGAGACTTGGTTGATTTTCCATCCACTTCTTTGCTAACTCTTCCAGCTGATTGCACGACTTGCTCACGTTCTCATCGGGTGCATGAATACACGTGTCATAGACCTCCAGACCAAACCCTAGTTAATATCCCCCATGTGACACGATTGACATCTCGTGGTTGTGGAGTTAGTTGCTGACTTCATGGGACGATGAGTCCTTGTATTGCTGAGTCGAACGTGATTTGTAAATGTTCTGAGACTCATGAATTGAACATGTCTGTTGAGACACATGTATCATTGCCGAATAAATTTTGATAACCTGAGAAAACTGTGCTGCTGAATCGTTGAATATTGATAGTTGAACCAATATTCCTTAGTCTGAGCAAATATTGCTCATCTGAGCGACTGTTGCTCGTCTGATGAATTGTTGGTGGCAGGACCAAACAAAATATTAATTTAAGATACTGACTGCTAGGCCGAGTATAATAATGAAAGTGTAGATCAACGTAAAATTATTAGTATTTGAATCTACTCATGATTACGTTTTTGCAGAGCTCTGGATTCGAAACCCTAATTTTGATCAATTGCTGATCAATTGATGATTTATTGAAAATCAACCACGGAGTGAAGGAGGGACCGGCTACATGGTATGATGAGTCGACCATGTAACGCCCTTAGCAAAAATACCAAAGTCTCTTGAAGACCAGTTGGTGAAAAGATGATTAAATGCTGGTTTAATCATTTTTTTTAAAATAATGTTCGTGTGAGCGTTAGGTAATAAAACCTAATTATGGAGAGATGAGGGACCGACCAAGAGGGCATGAGACCGGCCCTTGCTGGTTGTGGGACCAGCTGATGGTCGTCTGAGCAAACTCCCAGTTGTTTGAGAAGAGTTTGAACCCAATATGAGCAATTAAGCAAATTAGGTCAAAATTATTAAAACATGTAGGACCGGATATTTGCAAACCTTAGGGCCAGCATTGGTCGGTCAAGGAGACATGCCCGCGTCACCATAATGCCCGTGTCTCATTCCTGAGCATTTCGATATTTTCCGATGCGCGTTTGATCAAAATTTTGAGAAAATATGAAGGATTCAGGGTTTTGCTGAAACTGGGGAATCTTCATGAGATGATGAAAAATAATTAATAAAATTGGGTATTTTCAAGGTGTGGGACCGGCCACGGCTAGGGCATGACTGGCCAGCTAGCAAGCTAGGTCCCGCAGCACCTTTCCCAATTTTATGTATTTTCCCTGATGTGAGGGAAATATCATGAAACTGAGGAATTTCATGAATTTAAAGAATTTCCATGAGATTATGGAAATAATAATATTAAAATAGGGGGTCATGAAGTGTGGGACCGGCTATGGCCAAGGCATGGTCGGCCGGCCAAAGAGCCCATCCCAAGGCACTTTTCACAATTTTATAATATTTTTCATGATTTTAGGGAAATATCATAAAATCAAGAGGTTTGTTGAAACCAAGGAATTTGTTGAAATCAGGGAGCTTCCATGAGATGAGGGAAACATAAAAAATAATAATAATAAAATAAGAGGCGTGTGGGAACTGCTAGAGCTGACCGGACAGCTAGGGCCCGGTCCCACGAGTTTCCCTAATTTTACATTATTTTCATGACTTGAGGGAAATTTTATGAATTCAAGGAATTTTCATGGGATGAGGGAAACAATGATAAAATAATAAGGAGTCATGAGGTGTAGGACCGGCCACGGCTAGGGCATGGCCGCCGGCTAGTGAGTCCGGTCCCACGACATCTTTTCTAATTTATTATTATTTCTTTGATACGAGGAAACACCATGAGACTGGGGAGTTTCCTTAAGACGAAGGAGATTTGCTCAAATGAAGGGATTTTCATGAGATCAGGGGAAATAATAAAAATTTGATAAAATATAAATTGGGCGTGGGACTGGCCACGGCACGACCGGACGGTGGGTCCAGTCTCCTAGGGCCTCGATTAATATTTTATTATTTATTATTTTCTTCCTATTTTGTATAGGTTCATCGTTCCTTCGTGTTTTGGAATGCTCGTTTGTGCATTCAGGTGCTCGTTTGTGCATTATTGCTGAGTACACTTGCACCATTTTGGTCGGGGCTTACTCGAGAGCTCCTCAGATGCCCGTACGTTGGACATTTATCATTAACCCGTGGAATTCTGCTGGGAAGAACCATGAATCGAAGTGAAGAAATATTACGAAGAATCGTAGAATATTGCTGAATATTCGGTTAACGATTAGAGATAATTAATTGATGGCTCTATACTAGCAGGCATGCTGTCTAGGAGCATTAATTATCTGAGAATTGAGAAATATGAGCTTGTTGAAACGTCATATCTCTTTTATATAGTCAGGGAAAACCTTGTTGCATTCTGAAGACGTTATTGCTCTATACTAGCATACAAGCTGTCTAGGAGCCGTCCAATCATAATGATTCTGTACACATGTCTTTTATATAATCAGGGAAAACCTTGTTACATCCTGAAGACGTTATCGCTCTATACTAGCAGGCAAGTTGTCTAGAAGCCGTCCAATCGTTCGATTCTATATAAAGTGATTATTGTAATTGCTCAGTATTCATGAGATATGACGTTTTCTCAGTTGAGAGACTGCACATCTGCATATGCTCTGAGAGACAGTATTCTCGGTCAGAGGTTCTTGCGGCATGAACTTTCATGCTTCAATGAGATACATGAGCCTCAATACTCATCTGATTGCTGGATCAGGAGTATATATAATTATGGTTTTACGATTTTAGCCTTTGTGGAAAATCCACCATCTACACTACCCACTACCATAATTTGGACTGTCATGTAGTTGAGACCGAATCCACCCTCCATACGATTCAGTTACACATACACTCCTTACACGTCTCTTGAACCTCACAAGTCTTTACGCAATTGATTTTCTTAGCTGACGTCCTTTACATCCTAAGAGTTTCTTCAACCTAAGTGAAGACTTTTTATACCAATATTTCTCTAATAGGTAAGCATATTTGATTTCCCTTTAGATCAAAGATCAGGGCTTCGAAGTCTGTCTTCAATAGACAAAGCTAGCAAACCTCACAAATCCGGAACACTTACACTAATCCTGGATTCTTAACCACTTATCAAGAACAATCATGAACTAATAAATTAAGAATAGTTTTTAGATATCCATCTTGAGTAATCACAAAGTCTGAGACCAGGAGAACTTTGTGATTTCTAGTTATCTTGCTTGAAAGAGATTATAGGAACCTCGATAACAGAAAAGCAAGATCGGGATACACGAACTATCAAGGTAAAGATAGTCAGACCTGACTTCACGAATCGCCAAGTGAAGTCTTCAAGTCAGAGACCTAATTATATTTCCAAGAGGAAACCTAGGTCAATAAAGGACGAGTCTAGCAATCAACTAGGACACAAACTGTCAGGGATTTAACTTCTTAGTTGAATGAGTGTCTCTATTTGTAAATGTTAAAGACTGGGAGTTTCTTAGAATTCAAGATAAGATAACTTTACATTCAAGCAAACCCTTTCTCTGTTTACATGAAACTCTAATTAGGGTTTCAAGTAAGCATGTGAAAAGTTTGTCTTCAAATTACATAGAAGAATATACATAGTGGTCATTTAAACACTTAATATTTTAATCATGATCCACATACATAAGGTGTTTTAGTGATCATAAATATCTTGAGGTGTTTATGAGATTCATAGTAATACTAAACATATTTTAAAATATAAGTCTTTGATCATCTGCTAATATTCACTAGGACCGTTGGTGAAACGGTTCGTAAACTGTTAGGAAGTTCATGAATTATGATTCATGAACCATTCGGCGACCCGTGAACTCAAATATCCATAGTTCGTGAACTGGGTCCGCCAACCATTGCCTTTTCACCAATTTCTGATCACCACAGTTCGTGAACCAGATAAGTGAAATATACCTGAATTTCTCTTACCCGAGCACGCTATTCAACCCATTTTGTGCAGCTGTCTTCTTTGTCCTATTATGTTGCCTAATTAAATCAGATTGACATCCTCTACCTCATCACCTTATTCTTTCTCGTCACTACCTTCAGTGACTATGGCGGACAATTTCTCCATTTTAGGAAAATCACGAGCAAGGTGAGGAACCTTACATAAGAAACCCACATTGTCTTAGTTCTTCGAAGCGAAACTATCATCACGCTGATAGCTCTTCTTCTTTGCCTCATAACCTTTCATATTTCCATTATCCTTGAACTTCTTGCATTTTTTCCCTTGCTTTTCTTAGCATCATTTGAGGTGTTAACCAATCTGTAGTCAGCAAGGATGTCTATGGTAGGTCTAGAAACAAGCCTACAATGATAACTCCAAGTGCATAGTGTTTATATGCAACACAGAGCAAGTACAGTTCGATCCTCGGGGACAAGGTGGGTGTAAGGTTGAAGCTATGTTCTTACTATAATTGATTTCAAACAAGAGTAACACAAAGAGGGGGGTTTGCGTCGATAGAACAAAGGTTATGAATGATTATACTACACAAACAAGATTAGAAGGCACCAGGGCAGTCGAATCCACTGCTTAACCTACGCTAGATAATTCAGTTATCGAAATTACTCTTGTCCTTTTAACGAAAAGCGGTGAAGATGCAAGTTTGCCGCGTATTCAAGATGATCTTAATTTGGATAGTTTAATCACAAAAAAAAAATATTAATCCCTAAAATTAGTTGTCTTGTTACGACACAACTAATCACAGACTAATTAGATCATTTAAACATGGGTTGAAACTTGAAACAACAACATATAAATACTCTAACAACCTAGGATGCACAACATACAAGTTAAAAGTTACACATTGAGGTTCAAACATTAAACAATTCCTTGAGCAATTAAGCACACAACAAGAACAACTTCATAACTAAAACCATCTAGTATTAGATTAAGAGTTTCGTCTAAGCCCTAGCTAAGAAATTAGAACATGATTGAATAATACTGAAAATAAACCTAATTACTTCTTGGTGCACCGGATACTCCGGTCTAGAAATCAAATACAACATCCTCTCCTCTTTATATAAAAGTTCTCATCCATTATCAATCAATCCCTATAGTCAACAATTACAAGAGCAGAAATTAGGGATTTGATATGACTACAACTCACCATTGAACCGCCACTCTATTGTTTTCACTGATCTTCTGATGAAGTTGGTGTCGCAAGGAATTCAGTTTTCAGACCTATTTTAACAAACCCAGTTGCTTCTGTTCACCATAGCTTCCTTATTATTGTTCAATTTATATACTAGGTGGGACACGGGAAAATGAGTAAAAATAAGGGATGGGAGTTGTCTGGTTTTGATGTGAAATGATAATGGGTAAAGAGACAATGAGTGGGCGTTGATGGTTTGGTGGTTCTGCAGTAGAGAGGGCTAGGTTAATCAGAGAGAAAGAAAATAGGTTGAGTGGTACTATTGTCGGGTAGAGGAAGAACATGAATTTTTGTTTCTGAGATTGTAAATGTTGATGGGAAGAATGATAAGGGGCATGTTTTGGTGTTCATCGGCAATACCCATCATAGGTATATGATAGCTCCATACACACTTTCTTTTAGACTTCAGTCAATTTGTCCCATTAACCATAAATCACTACAGCTTTTTTGTTCCACTCTTTTGACATTATTGTTTGATCCATCGACTCATATACTGCTGTCTGCAATTCTGCTAACATATTTCGTGCTTCATGGTGTACCATTCCACTCTCCGCAATGACAATCAAACTCTCTTTATTTTCCTACGAACGCAAACAAACTCTAATTATCAATATTTACAACAAAAAGCATTATTGATACCCGACACGCAACATGCATAATTTGATTTAAAATAAGACATTTAAAGTATTTGAGATGTGACAAAAGACAACAAAATGGTCTAGAAATATGCATTACTAGGCACCAATCACACCCCCAAACCTGAATTTTGCTCGTCCACGAGTAAAACTAAGAAAATCCTACCTACACCACTATCGTCGGCCTCTCGATTGCATTTAGAGAATGCAATAAGCCGTTTAAACCACTAAGTGTCACTAGTGGACGAGTTGAAGTCTCGTGAGGGTTTGCTTAGAACATACCCACAAAGTTCTAGGAAAAAATATAAGCTCAGCCATGAAAGTGATACCTGCATTTCAGTTTTAGCTCACAGCAATTGGATATGTCAATCTAACTTTCAAAGGCACAATTCTAGCACTGAAATAACTAAGGACATGTGATTAGAGTGTAAAGTGTATCTACCTTAGACATGCATAGAGAATGATTCACTCTAGGAATTTATGACTTCCAATTACTAAGAGATATTTTTTAGGCTAAGAACTGAATTCAAAGCCAAGCTAACTGTCCGGCTTTACGAAAATTTTGAATGTTCACCATAAGATTGGTGATATTTCAGTTTACCCGCGTTGTACATCGATGGCTACGCCCTCCTTGCTTATTACAATACTATTTACAACATATAACAAAAAAGAACATTGTTTGCATATTTACATTGACTACTCTCTCATTTTGAGGCAAGAGAGAAACATTAATTTTTTTGATTGAAATAGAACACAATAACAGACAATGGATATTTCTTCTTCTTCTTCTTCTTTTTCTTCTTCTTTTTTTTTTATAATTGATTTTGGAATAAGAGATACAAGCACACGATAACTTTACACAAAAACAGAAAAATACATTACATGACACTTTTAGAAAGAGGCAGCCCTTTCCGATGCACCCGGTCAAATTCAATGGTTGCTTTTCTTAATGTATCCTCTAACTTCTATCCCAGCCAACCAAAGAACAAGCTAGTCAAGTCTCATTCAGTATTCTAGATGATTGGAAGCCTAGTTAACCTATGAAACACCGACGCTATACAAGCTTGGTAGATCGTGCATATGCAAATTTTCTATATCACATGTGAATTATGCTAGAATAGGGGTGCCTCATCATCTAGACTAAGAACCCTAAGATATCATACATGCACATGTATCACAAATCAAGGTAAATGAGCTCCATTTTTCATTTTTCCATTTTTCATTTTTTTATAACAAAAAGAAAGAGTTCTATTTCAGAAAATAGCACGGTGACAGTCAATGGTATCTACTTTTCACCCCCAAACCTAAACTAAACATTGTCCTAAATGTTTATAAAGATGAACAAGATTGAATAACACACTAAGAGAACCATGCTGAGCAAAGAAAAGGAAAGATATTAACAGATGTCGGCGAAAGCATTTTCAGAACTCCATTATTCATGGCCAAGGTCCAACAGAAATCAGCTGACATCACATTGGATTAGCACAATATAAACAAAATAAACATAAGGTTCAACTGAAACATTACCTACTGGATTATATACAAGAAAAATTCACCATACACCAGCAATCAGCTGACATCACATTGGATTAGCACAATATAAACAAAATAAACATAAGGTTCAACTGAAACATTACCTACTGGATTATATACAAGAAAAATTCACCATACACCAGCAATCGAAAGAGTTGAGGATCAACCCAAAAGACGAAATGCAGAAATTTCAGTAGCCTCACACAATCATAATAGGACAGAAATGCAAGTGAGACTGCAAAACCAAATGTGCCACCCCCAAACCTGGATTTTTCAACATATATACTTTTGGACACAAAATCTACCAATTTCAGGGGTGCGTCATGCACAAGGTCTAATTCAAAATGGACTTTGCTATGGTCGGGGAGACATACACATTCCAACTGTGACTCATCAAAGGTATCATATTTAGCTGCAAAATAGTCCAAGGGTACTTGTGAGGCACATAGTTCCAATCCTCTTTTTTTCTTTCTAAATCATTAATTTTATTACTCAAAATTTTAACCAAAGGTTACAAAAAATCAGCCAAGTTTAAGGCTAATTATTGAAAAGTAAGCTAAACATTTTTAATACAAAGATATTACATTCAACAACTTTTCTAGGAAAATCTAAAGTAAATGTCTTCTTCATTATCCATTCTTCCAAGAAACTCTGGCTTGTCATCATAGTATAGTACCACACCTCTGTTTAGTAAAGCTCCCTTCTTTGCAATTTTGTCTGCAGAGAAGTTTACTTCCCTGTAAGAGTGTTTCATGCTAATGCTTGGAATCAGTCTCTTTATTCTTTCCCATATGCTTTTTACAATCCAAGGCACCTTGTCCGTTGAGAAAGCAACAAGAACTGCATTTGAATCTAACTGGAAACATACCTCCTGAAATAGCTTACTCACATCCCATTCTCCTGCAACAATGAGGACCATTACTTCTGCTAAGTAATTTGTTTTTATTCCTAAACCACCTGAAGCAGCTCCAACACATACACCTGAACTGGATCTTGCAACAAATCCCAGACCCGCAACACCTGGATTGCCCCTGGATGATCCATCACAACATATTAGAACTTGATTAACCATTGGCAATTGAAAGAAACATTGTATCACTCTTGTAGCTTTAGTTTGAATCCCTTATATGCCAAAGAATAAAATATTTTGTAAATCATACATTGTCCCCCACATTTTCCTTTTCATTCTTGTACTACATTCACCAGTAAGTTTCAGTATTCTGTGCTTGAATTTTTCCACATCAGGTTTCATGCCTTCATGCATTGCGGAATTTCTTGTAAACCAGATTTCCACCATAGTGTTGAAGGTACAATTGTATCATACTTCTTTTATTGCTGATCTTTTACCTATGGATATCATCATTATATTCTCAAAGCATTTTGGAATTATAAAATGAACAATTCCATTTAACCAACGCCATATTTGTGTACTGAATGTACAATGCCAAAGTATATGGTCCATTCTGTCATGATCATTGCCACATAAGTAACACTTTGAAACTGTTGAAAAACCTTTTTTCCTTACAGATTCCTCTGTTGCACAAGCACCTCTTAAGATTTTCCATAGATTGCTTGATGTATAAGGATGAACACAAGGGTTCCATATTTGCTTTGCCCATGGCACAATAACATACTTCATACTTATCATTTGAGATGCACCAGCCACTGAAAATTTACCAGTTATATCTTGATCCCACACTTTCTTGTCAGTTCCATTCATCAGAGTTGGCAATTCACTTTCATGAAAGTAATGTAGCATAGGAGCAGGTATTTTCCATTCACCATATTTAACGAGATCTGATACTTTAAGCTTTGCATGCAGTTTTACATAGTCATCCTCAACATGTCTCTCAATTAAGGCATACTCATTTATTCATTTATCTCTCCACACAGATATCTTTTTGCCATCACCTACCATCCATCTACTGCCTTCATCCATTTATGTTAAACCCATTTCAAACCTTGCCATATAGAAGATTGCTTATAATATTGAATCCATTCTCCATTTTTATCTTTGTATTTAGCCCTTATGAACAGAGTCCATTCTTCATCTACATTTTCTATTTTCCATAACATCTTCATCAGCAAAGCTTTGTTCATGATTTCTAATCTTCTTAGACCCAAACCTCCCTCTTCCACTGGCGCATTTACTTCATCCCACTTAATAGTAATCAATTTCTTCACATTTGGATCACTTGACCACAAAAAATTCATGATAATTCTCTCACAAGTTTGAATGACTGTCTTTGGCCATTTATATACAACCATTGTGTAAATAGGCATACTACATAACACATGTTTCACAAGGGTTAATCTTGAAGAGAATGCTAATAACTTTCCCATCCAACCAGCAAGCATTTTTTTGTATCATCTCAACCATCCCCCAGACCTGTTGTGTTTTTACTCTGCAAGGGTTAAGAATAACACCTAAATACTTATCTTGGAATGATGAAAGATCCATTTGTAAGAAGTCAACAATCTCCTTCTTTCTTGCTACTGAAACTCCCCCCACAAAGCATTTGCTTTTGGCTCTGTTAATCACTTGCCCTGAGTTTTTTTTGTACTGCATTAATAAAGATATCAAATTTTTCAGAGTCTTTTTGTTACCATTGCAGAATATGAAGATGTTGATGTGATTTGTAGATAGTGGTAAAAGTGGTTCGATTCTCAGAATTGTGAAGGATATTAATTAGACTTAAATTCTAATATTAAAATAGAAAACTCACTAAAAATTATAGCAAACTCAATCAAAGTTAATATCAATATTAAAAGAACAATGAGGCTAAGATTCCACTATTTTCCAAATTCAAAGTGATTTAATCCAATATTTATATTCATGCAATTTTCTTGTTCAATTTGATTCTTACTATTGCAACAAGTAGATTTTCTAAAGCAATAATTCTAAATACCAAACATGAAGCATCAAGAGTCTATAAACTAAGCATACTCCATCAAAATAGATCACAATCACTCAAATAAAAATCATATTCAATAATAATCCAAGGCAAATAATCATAATAATAATTGCAATAAATTAAATTAAATAGATTGTACCGCTTTTTGTTGGAAAAATAGCTTCCTCTATCGCCTCAGAAATGGGGTTTAGCTCCTCATATCAAAAACAGGTTCAAAATAATAAATCATGGCTCAAAAGGTGGTTTTATTGAAGAGAATATATAAAACAGCAGATCTGCAACGGTGTATAGATGTTACAGAAGTCACCGTTACAGTTGGTGTTGCAATACTGAAGATATACGTTGCTAATCAACTGTTACAGGATCAGAAATTTAAGACCCTAGAATACGACTGTCCTGCACAGCTTAATGTTCTTCAGTTTTTAAACAACGACACTGTTCTGCGACTGTTTCCCGTGTGTCAATGTTCTTCGCGTTCTTCCTCTTCAGCAGCAGCTGCAGCAGAAACAGAGTTTGGTAAAACTCTGATTTCTTCTTCTCTGGCTCTCCTTAGGTCCCCAAACTCTCGACACACCTTCTATATGACCCAAGCCATCTATTTATATAAAAAAAACGATTAAATCTCTCCCAAATCTTCCAAAATATATTTCCTTCTCTTCACGGCAAAGTTGCGGCAATTTCTTGTTTTAGAATTTCTACGCGTTTCTGAGCTTTCCTTTTTATTCTAAACTCTTCCTTAGATAGATACAAATCTTTGGGAAGGTTTACAACACTTTAATCTCTCTAAAATTCCCTAAAACAGGTCACACACATGACTTTCCATATATTTCTGTTGTGATAAAAATCCGTCGATCGAGCCCAGTCTAATCGATTTAAACACCCATATCAGATTCCTAGACCTATAAGGAGTCTATCCTATGAAAATCAGAGGTTTAATCGACCTCAAACTCCTCCAAATCATGATTGCCATTTCCCGCCAATTTTCTGGATTTGAAACCGTGAAGAAGAAAGGGTGCCTCCTATCCAGAGTAGGGGTGCCTTTAGTAGCTGCCTTAAGGGGTGTCCCGGGGTTGCCCCTTATCCAAGCCGGGGGTCCGAATAGCAAGTGTCCTCCTGGTGCTTTCCGTCAACTTTTCGAGCCAAATTTTTCCAAAAATGTTTATTAGCCAAAAATACCTACAAATAAATAAAACACCATAATAAGTACAAAAATGAGCCCTAAAAATATATAGATTCGAGACAAATCGGACATAAAAATGTGTCTATCAGATGTCATCAGCAAACATTGAATGAGTTGGCTGACAACCACCTCTGCACACTATTTACTGCATTTTACCTTGTTGCACCATTCTTGTAATATTTCTGCTCAGAACTTCTTCAGCTAACACAAAAAGAATTGGTGATAGAGGATCACCCGGCCTCAAACCTCTCCCTACTTCAAAAAAACCCACAAGGACCTCCATTGACAAGCACAAATATCCTAGCTGAGTCAAATATCTTCTTTAACCAATTTATACCAATTTCTGAGAACCCAAATTTTCTCATTACTTCAAACAAAAAATCCCAGCTTAAGGAGTCATATGCCTGTGTTATATCAATTTTGAGGCCAACATTTCCACCCCTCCTTTTAACTTCAAGTTAATTTACTAATTCAGAAGCTAGAACAAACTTGTCTTGAATATTTCTTCCTTTTATAAAAGCTCCTTGTTGTTCTGAAATCATCTCACCAATCAATGTACCAATTCTATTTGTAATGATCCTAGTAATGATCTTAAAATTAAAATTTGTTGGATCAATTGGTCTAAAGTGCTCTGCTTTCTTAGCCCCTTGTATTTTAGGAAGTAGAAACAACAAATTTGAATTGAAACCTTTGGGTATAAATATGTTGCTCCAGCAGTATTGGATAGCTTCAATCAACTCTTTACCAATCACCTCCCATGCAAATTTATAAAAACTTCCAGGAAATCCATCTGGTCCAGGTGCAATATTTGCATTCATTCCAAAAACTGAATTTTTTATTTCAACTTGAGAAGGAACAGCATCAAGAAAACTATTATCCTCTTCAGTTAAAATTCTAGGAATTGCTTCAAAAAGATCTTCATCATACTCTACAGTCTTTCTCTCAAATTTCTTCTGGTAGTGAGACACTAAGATATTAGCAATCTGATCTTGATTTGTCATTAAATTGTCTTCAGTGTCTTCAAGTTCTGAGATATTATTGAAAGTGTTCCTTATTCTCATAGTTGAGTGAAAAAATGCATTGTTGGAACCTCCTTCCTTAACCCATTGAACTCTTGATTTCACCCTCAAAAGTTCATTGTACTGTTGAGAAGCAATCTCATGTTCCCCCCTTGCAGTTACTAGTTTATCTAGTAGTTCAATATTTTCAGGATCAACATCAGACTCCAAAGAAACAGCTAACACTTTCTCTTCTGTAGTTTTTACCTTGATTTTGAGATCCCCAAACACTTCCAAATTCCACTTCTTCAAAAAGTTTTTCAACCTTTTAAGTTTGTAAGTAAAACTAAAAGCTGGATTTCCATTACATTCCTCTTCCCAGGATTCTTGAATAACTTTTAGAAAGTTTGGATGAGTTGTCCACACAGGTTGATATTCAAATGGAGTGTTTTTTGGTTTTGTAAGATTAACAACTCCACCTAAAAGAGCTCCATGATCAGATGTTCCTCTAACATTCACTTTGTAACACCAACCTTTAAATTTCTCAAGCCACTGAATATTGAAAAAAGCTTTGTCTAAATCACACAAAATTCTTTTCTTTCCCACGCTGTTATTGCATCAAGAAAATTGGATACCAGACTTGGGTGCTTGTACTAAATTGCAAGATTCCATACAATTTCTAAATTCCTGCATTGAAATTCTTAAAGGAGGTCTGCCACCTTTTTTCTCCTCATAACTGAGAACCACATTAAAATCTCCTATCACCAGCCATGGCAGATTCAATTCATTCACTGTTATTAGTTCTTCCCATAAAATTCTTTTATCCATAGTAAGACATGTTGCATGAATTCCTGTAACTAATACATCTCCAACTTGAACTGTTATTTCTTGCCTTGTGTTGGAAATAATTGACGGAATAGATAATGAAGAATGCCAAAAAAGCCAGATATTACCTTTGTGTGTATTGTTAGAGTTGTGTATTACCATTTGATTCATACCTGGTAATTTTTTTTGTCTCAAAATACTATTAGTAACTCTTATTTTTGGTTCAGCAACCCAAAGTAATGAAGGACTGGAATTATTTACTAAACTTCTTATCTTATCTTTGGCTTGAGTTCTTCTCAAACCTCTGATATTCCAATACATAACTCTCATTGAGAATGAGAGATTTGGGAATTACTAGAACTCCCTACCGCTGAATTAGATGCTTGCTTCCTTGTAGTTACATTTGGTATCCCTTTTACTGTTTTTCCTTTATTAGGTTTGGCAACTACTCTAGAAAATGATTCTTGTTTTTTCACTACTTCAATAAGGGTATTAAATTTACTAGGAGAAACTGAAATCTTACCACCATCACCTTGAGAATCAACTTTATTGCTTTGGATGCTTTACCAGAAACTTCTTTCCACACTTCATGTTCTCCAACTTCATTATGAATATTTGTTAAAACTTGTGATGTAACAACTTCATCCAATTCAACTGATTAAGCTGAGATCACTTCAACAGTAGAGCTTGGTGGAGGAATACTAGTACTCAAAGCTGGAATCACTTCAACATTAGAGCTTGGTGGAGGAATACTAGTACTCACATCAAGTAATATACCCACTGATAAAGTTGGGAATTCCTGAGTAGATTCCAAAAATCTAGTAAATCCACTATTCTCTTTAGAGCCATTATTTGGTGAGGAACTGTTTACATATTCATCTACATTTGGAACTGATTCAATTTGCTGAGTAGTATGACATATATCAAAAACCACTGAATATTGATTCTGAGTCTTTTTAGGTGTGTATCTCCATTGTTGTTGATGCTTAGTATGAGGGTTCTCCTTCCTACCTTGTTATCTTCTCTTAACACGGCATTCAACTACAAATGACCAATTGTATTTCAATGATTACAGAATTTAGGAATTCTATTAAACTGAAATGCTTGCTCAAATTTCCTATATTTAGTTTCAACCCAATTTTTTTTTGGGATTACCTTTGCTAGATCAACCTCAACCGATATACTAGCATAAAATCCCACCTCCTTCTTTAATGTAGTTTCATCAACACGGATATATCTACCTAATCTGCTTCCCATTTCCATTAAAATATTTTCCTTCCAATATTCAATACATAGACCAGGAAATATTGCCCAGACAAATGCACTAGATGTTTTTTGTAACTCTGGTTTGAAATCTCTTTCCCAAAAACGAACTCTTAACACATGTGATTCAACTTCCCAGTATCCTTCATAAATCATTTTCATATCCTCACCATTTTCTAGCTTGATGATGAAAAACCTCTTCTAATCGGAATGAATTGTCAATTACCCTTTAACACCCATTGGATTCAACAGTTGTTAGTTTTGGGAATTGCTGAGGCTATAGTTTTGAGGGCTGCTATAGGGATGCTAGAGTTGGCCTCAAGATGGTTCAGAATTTGGGAACCAGTTTGAGAGGGATTAGGGGTAATTTCTTGGATTTCCATAAAAACCAAAAAATAGTATAGTATATTTCACGCCAGTCACCAAGGGGGTGTCAGTTCGGTTTGTGGAGAACCATGATGCACGACAGTTAGAGCATGTCTAGTAAGAATTAGATATGGTATCAAGGTTTAGACTGAAGCTATCCCAAACGTCTCTAGTGAAAGGGCAATGCAAAAACACATGTTCTGCAGACTAAATAACATTGTTACACATAGTGCATATAGGATCAATATGGGAGACGAACTTAGAAAGGTGACCGCTAAATGGGAGAAAGTTGGAGTAAAACTTCCAAGCAAAGTGCCGGATTTTGGGTATCGTTTTATCCAGACTTTAGTTGCAGTTTTATCAATAGGTTGAGAACCTTCGTTATCTAACACCTGATACAGTGATTTAAGAGTGAAAATACCTTGTCCAGAGTGATTCCATCTCAAGGTATCAGTCCGACTAGTGTTAGGCGAGATTCTAAGAATACTCCTAATCTGGGTGGGATTTAAGAAGGTGTTAAGAAGATGAATGTTCCAGAATTCTCCAATGAGGAGATAAGAAAACTCCATTAGTATCAACATCCGGTTTTTTTGGATTAAGAGGCTCAAATTTATCCTCAAACCATACATCTATCTTTCCAAATGCTATTACTTTTATCATCCCCACTTTGGCACTTCCCAAGTACAATGATTTTTGAGAATCATGGGACCCTTATGAATGCCTTTCCAAGCCCAAGAGGCATTAGAGTTACAGGAAGAGTGAAACGGATTAGTGAAAAGTAAATACCTAGGTTTCGTACATCTAGCTCATAGGGAGTTTGGCTGCGAAAAGACTCTCCAACCAATTTTGGTTATAAGGGACATGTTCATTTTACCCAAAAAAATTTACGTCGTTGCCGCCATATTCCTTGTCCTTGCATAGGCCAACTACAAGCCTTAATGTAAAAATCTTTCCTGCCAGGCACTTTGCCCATCCAAAAAGTCCCATATAATGCCGGCAACTTTCTTTGAAATAGCTTTTGAAAGAATGAAATGAACATGGCTTATATCAGAATGGATTCAAGAGTGGTTTTCACTAGTATGTTTCTGTCAGCAGATGAGAGATATCTTTTCCATCCTTTAAGTCTCCCATCCATTTTGTCTAAAACACTATCAAAACAAGCAATTTTTAATTTGTGGGTAAAAAGTCGTGCTTCTAAGTACTTATCATCTATGGATATTTTTTTGACATGGAAATGATATTTTTTTACCAAAAAGCTATTACGAACTTAAGGGGAGAAAAAAATCCCAGATTCGAAAAAGCTTATATTTAGACCGAGGTTTTGCCATAGGTTTCTAATGTTTCTAGTAGACCTTTGATATGCTTAATAGAAGCTTTGCAAAAAAATGAAACAGTCATCCGCGAAATGAAGGGATGATAAAGGGGCCTTCAAGGAATATTTTGAAACCAGCAATGATGCCTTTTTTTTCGGCATTAGACAGAAATCTGGAGAAAGACTCCATGATGATTGGTAACAACTTTTTCAAGATACCAGAAGTAACGATAATACCTCACAAGATCCAAGACCCCCTTGTTTTATAGAGTGTGTGAGGAATGTCAGTCCCATTATATGATGTGCGACAGAAGGAAAGCAAGTGATTTTTCCCCTGTCCGCTCATTTGAAGAAACTTTGGCTGAGATCCATGAGGAGTTTACTCTATGGACCTCATCATCCCGCGTTCGTCATGATTGACTAAAGTGTGGAGTAGGAGTATGGTATTACTAGATTGCAAATGCATGAACTTGCTAGATAGTTGAAGTAGTGTGGCTTCAGTCTTTTCAGTTTGCATTTTCTGTTTAAGTTCGTGTTGGGTGAAGCTGATCTTATGATCTTTAAAGATAGCACACGGTGTGTTAGAGTAATTTTCTTTGGTTATTTACTTTCATTAAAGGTCGTGTGTTGACCTTTGATGCATGGGAAGGAGTCCGAAGTCTGGGTAATTTGCTTTGGTTGTTTACTTTCATTAAAGGTCGTGTGTTGACCTTTGATGCATGGGAAGGAGTCTGAAGTCTTTTACGTAAGGTTAATGAATGAAGGTGGTATTTAAACAAAAGTCTTGTCTCTTTTAGCTTAATGTAAACCTAGTCCATTGGGGAAACACTACATAGTACATCAAGCCAAAATATACAATAAAAGACGCCGAAAGTAAAGGCAAAGAAAACCAATTGGTGGCATAGGCAACGACCTCTACTGAGATGATGCCACGTGTACATCAGATTATTTGTACTTACAAAATATAAATTACTAACGATCCCAAATTTGCGTTAAGGAGTAGGTATTTTTTTTTTAGAAAAAGTTAGGCAAGCCTAACAAATAAACATAGATGTTGTAGTACCATTGCCCAATCTGATCGCAGTGTTACTTTCATAGTTCTTACAAGCAATATCGGTGTTTAGAGATTGCAAATTTTGTAATCTATGTATGAGGCTAAGACTAGTTAAGACAAAAGTTACATGACTAATTTTTAAAGGAGTGTCTTCACTGGAGCTTTTCCTTGCTGCGTCATAAGTGTGAGAGAATCTTCCCTTGATAGCTTGATAATAGAGAACTTGGAATCTTAATAGGATTTCATCAGACTCAGCTTGTATTGCAATATTTGTGTGTTGATGTTCCTGTGCCCATTCGTAAGCTAGTTCTGCTCCTCCCGTGGCTCCTCTTTCTCCCAACTGGCCCGAGTATCCTCTGCTATCAATATAGTTTCCTGCAAAATCCAAGATTGTCAGTGCAGAAAAATGTTTAAGAGTAACAGGATCATGTATGGTACATGTTATAATTATGAAACCATAGTCCTGAGGGTTTTGAAGATTAATGTTATTAGAAGTTATTCTATCAACTTGATTTGGATCAGCATCATTAAAGTATATGTTATTGAGAGCATGAGTAGGTAATCCGTGGACTCTGTTAAAGTCACATAAGTGTTGTTTAATGCTAATCGCAGTTTTCTTTGCATGAGGCTTTATACTTTGGAAAACTAGATCGCATCTAGCCTTCCAGATGTACCAACAGATGATGGCATAAGTTGTATGTCTTTCAGAGTTATTTGTGGTTATGAATTCCTGGATCAAACTCTCCATGCGATTCTCCAAGAACTCCATGCCAGACTGCAGTAGCAGCAGGACAGTTAAGGAACATGTGTGTCACATTTTCTTCCCCACTTTTGCAAATTTGGCATATAAGATCAATATAGTGTAGAATACTTGTTGTTTTTGCATTTGTAGGGAGAATTTCATGTGCACGTTTCCAGATAAATATTTTTATCACGTGAGCCACATTTATTTCCAGATAGCATCCCAATTTCTTGAAGTGGGATCATTTTTGTACAAATTGTCTATCTTTGACTTGTACATGGCTTTCACAGAGAATTTGCGAGTATCATTTAAGTTCCAATGTATGTTGGCTTCTTCCCCTGGATGAGTATCCAAAGAACAGATATATATTGCAGTATTGGTGCTGAAAATATGGTGGACTAGCTGGGTATTCCAGCCCCCTTGTGGTGTCATGAGCTGAGAGAGCAGCTCAAGATGCTGAGGACAATGAGATGGTTTTACTAGCTTGTCAGTTGTGTTAGGGATCCAAACATCCTCCCAAACTCTTATTTTGTTCCCTTTGCCAATTTTCCAGGTGCAGAATTGTTTTATATTTTGAATTCCTTCAAGGACCCCTTTCCAGATCCAGGAATCCCCATCTTTGGATTTTGTATCCATGTTTAAAACATTTCTTCCCAGAAGATATTTAGCATCCATTAGTTGATACCAGAGTGAATCCTTGTCTTGTTTCAGTCTCCATCCTATTTTGGTAATCATGGAGTTGTTAAAGAGTTCCATGTTCATGAAGCCTAATCCCTCAAGATCCTTTGGTTTGCAAAGAGATGTCCATGCTTTAGTGTAGTAACCTGTGTGGTTTTCCAGATTTTTGCCCCAAAAGAAATCCCTTTGTAACTTGTTTAGATCTTGACAAATTTGTTTAGGGATTCTGAAGCAATTCATTTGTTATATACTTGTTGTTAATGTGACAGTTTTAATGAGAATCTCCCTGCCAACTGGGTTTAGATGAGTATTTTTCCAACTTGAGAGTCTCAGTTTCATCTTGTCAACTCCAGGTCTAAAAGACTTTATCTTGATTCTATGAGTAAACAAAGGAGATCCCAAGTACTTATCATCCAGCTGTAAATTTTGAACTCCCATTATGTTGCTAATTATTGGAATAAGAGAAGGGTCAGTGTTTTTGCTGAAAAAAACACCTGATTTGCTGAAATTGATTAGTTGGCCAGAAGTATCACCAAACATATTGAGAATATCCTTGAGATTTTGTGCTTCATTTTTATTGGCTCTGCAGAAAACCATGCAATCATCAGCAAACAAGAGATGATTGATAGAGGGTGCACCCTTGCATATCTTGATACCATTGATTATACCAATATCTTCAGCATGAGTAAGAGTTCTAGAAAGAGCTTCCATGCAGAACAGGAACAAGTAAGGGGACAGAGGGTCTCCTTGTCTAAGGCCTCTAGAAGAAGAGAAGAAAGAATCAGGTGAACCATTAATCGGAACAACAGAAGTTGATATGGAAATGCATTGCATTGTTTTTTGGCACCATGAAGTATTGAAACCCATCTTTGTCATAACAGAATTGAGGAAATTCCAGTCTACTCTGTCAAAGGCTTTGGCCATGTCAATTTTTATTCCCATGTTTCCTTTTTCACCTTTGACTCCTCTTTTGGATCTCATAGAATGGATTAGCTCATGAGCTATAGCAATGTTATCTGAAATTTGTCTTCCAGGAATGAAAGCAGGTTGGTATGGGGAAATGATTTTGTTTAGGAAAGGTTTCATTCTTTGAGCTAACAACTTGGATATGATTTTGTAGGTAGGTAGTATTGCAAAGACTTATGGGTCTGAAGTGGCTTGGGGAGGTTGGGTTATCAATCTTGGGGATTAAGGTAATGAAGGTGGAGTTCATCTCTTTTAGAAGGTGACCAGAAATGAAGAAATGTTGCACCATCTATACTATATCCTCTCCAAAAATATCTCAGTTTGCTTTGAAGAAGTTTGGTGGAAAGCCATCTGGTCCTGGAGCTTTGTCTTTTGCCATACTGAAGAGGATAGCTTTAATTTCATTGCAATCAGGTGGTCTGTTTAAATTGATATTATTAGTGTTGGTGATGGTGGTGGGTATAAGGTTTATTATTTCAGGGTTTATAGAAGGTGTTTATGTTGTTGACATCTGTGTGAAGTGATTTGTAAAACATGTCTTCAATTCTACATAGTCAGAAATCCAGTTACCATCATTGTCTTGAATTGTGTCAATCTTGTTTCTCCTAGTTCTACAATTTGTTGCTCTACGGAAGTAATTGGTATTTTTGTCTCCTACTTGATAAATTGATCCCTGCTTTTAATCTTCCAAAAATTTTCCTCAATATCCTGCCACTCACTTAGCTTTTGCCTGGCTGAGCTGACTACAACACTTCTATAAACTCTGAAGTAATTGTCATGCAACCAAGAGAGATATTGTTTACAATCTTCTATGTTAGTTTTGATATTGCCATAAATCTCTTTATTCCAAATCCTGAGTTTTAACTTGATATCCTTGAGTTTCCTGGCTATAAGGTAAGCACTTGAACCAGAGAGACTTCTCTTCCAGCACTCAGCAATTATTTCCTTGCAATCCTTATGGTCCAGCCAAGGACCAAAGAACTTGAAAGGAATTTTACCATTTTCCAGTTGGGATTGGAGTTGAGGAAGATAGGGTGATGGTCTGAACCAATGGCTAGCATATTAGAGATAGTAGTGTTTGGATATAGGAGCAGCCAGCTTTCAGTTGTTAATCCTCTATTCAATCTTTGTTCATTGAGTGCAGGACCACTTCTTCTGTTAGACCAAGTGAAGGGACAGCCCACATTTCCCAGATCAATTAAGTCTAACTCAGAAATTTTGGTGTTGAAAATGTTTGCCTCATTGATGTCCAATGGTTGAGTACTGTACTTCTCAGTATCATGCAATATAATATTAAGATCTCTAATAATCAGCCAAGGTATAGAGTGAGTGAGGGCAGTTTGTTCTAGAACTTTCCAGGACTCAATCTTGCTCTTAGTATCATAAGGGCTACCATTGTAACCAGTAAAAAGCCAAGGGGTACCATTGGTGGGCTTGATTATAGCATTGATATGATTTTGGGAGCAATCTAGAATCTCAACATCAAGATTGCTTTTCCATATCAAGGCTAGTCCTCCAGCAGTACCACTGGTTCCTCAAGGATTAACAAACCAGTAATTTTGGACATTAGCATCATGCATAGTTTTTCTAAGCTTTTCTTGTTTCTGTTTTGTTTCAGATATGAAACAGATATCCGGACCCAGTTTATTTAGCATATCATTGAGGTACTTCTTAGATTTCTTTTCGCCTAAACCTTGACAATTCCATGCCAGGGAGGTACAGAATTGCTAAAAATAAGAGACATGGGGTATTTTGATGTGGGTCTTCTAGCAATGGGGTCATAGTAATACATAGTGCTACTATGATGGTTAAAATGAATCAGGATAGCAGAGATAAATATATATGGTGTGATAAATGATTTACCTCAGAATCAGTGGGGATGTTGCCAGAAGCACCATTGCCATAATCACCATTAGCCAAAAGGGGGATGTTGGAGTCCAAGGGTTCTGCAAGTAAGTCTTCATGGTCCTTGAATCTTTTGAGGCATTCAGGAGCAGTTGAAGAAATGTCCATGGGATTTTCATCAGGAACAGGTTTCTTTCGCTTTGGTTCAGAATTTTTAGCTGCTAGAGATTGAGGGATGTGATCCTCAAAGATATGATTCTTCTTTTTGGCATGCCAAGTTTCCTTATTTTTCTTAGCTATTTCAGCTTCCATCCTTTCCTTAATTTGACTAAGGGTTGGTAGGGTATTGAAAGGATAAAGTTTAGGAGGAGGGATATTTGGGAAAATACCAGTAGTATCAACAACTTGAGTCTTGTTATTGTTAGAAGAGCTAGTATGTTTGCTCTTGTAGCAACTTTCAGTTTTGGAAACTTTTTCTTGTAATTGTTGGCAATTTTTATTGGATAGCTCCAACTTTATGTTTCTTACTTGACATGCTATCACATCAGGGTGTGGAGTATCAGCTTCCTCAGTAGAAGAGGCACCAAAGGTTATAGGATCACTTGAGGTGGAAGCAATGACAACAATATCTTTTTCTAGCTCCAGCTTCTTTGCATTCTTCATTTTGATTTCAAATTCAGCTGCAGCATCAGCATCAGAGTAAGATCTGTGGACTACCTTCCTTTCATATTCCACAGCTTTTTGTTGAGGGGTTTGTGGTGGGGGACTTGGTTAAGGGGTGGGGAACTGGTTGTAGTGGGATTGGGATGGGGTTGGAGGTATGGGACAGGGGGGGCTTGGATGATCCAACACTCTACAAATTTTACAGAACTTGATTCCATTTAGAGCATAGGCAAATTCTAACCAGTGAGAAGTTGTTGGAGTTTCATAAGCTTCTATCCCAAACTTGAGAGGTCTGGTAACATCAATAGTGAATTTTACCTCCAAATTCTTTTCATATATATCTCACCCATAAGCTTTTTTTTTGCAGTTTGGTAGACTCCAACAGGTCTGAGGATGTTTTGAATATCAGGAATAATGTGGGTTGGGATTCTTTTGACGAGGTGCCATATCATCACCTTTGAGAACTGTTCTTCATGTATTAAGTCTGGTCCTCCTATATGGACTCCAACTAACACCATTAGCTTGTCAAAAACTCCCCTTGTTCCTCCATTTCTCAAAGTAGTGTAATCTTCCTCATGGGTTAGTCTGAGAATATAGTAGTTTCTCCTTCTATTCCATATCTCCATTTCAGCTCTGCTTTGTAGTTCCCAATTGTTGTTGATGAAGCTAATGACTCTTGAGGTTTGGAAACATATGTTACTACAAAGTTTACCAATGAAACACCATTTCCAGTCAATTGGTTGTTTGGTTTTGACATTCTTAGGGTTAATAAAGACTTTAGGAAAAAGATCTTCAGGGGTAGTAAGAGCTTTATTCATCTGCGAAACAAGGTTATCTATGGAGGGAGTGGAGGTTGAATTTGAGGAGGAAGCCATAATGAGGAGAAATATGTTTTTGGATGGAAGAAGGATGAATATTGGGTGTTGGTTACTGGTTGTAATGAGGTGAGTATTCCAACCAAAGTGATGGGGCGAGAAATTGCAGGCTTTAATTTGAAATTGTGTCACGGGTGGATTTTGCAGTTCTTTGTTGCTATCCATTCTTTGATGCCCTCCGAGGCATTTGTTGTTTTGCAAGAAGTTAAAGAGAATTATGTAATTTGTGTAGGAAACTGAGTTGCAAGTACTAAGTTTTCCAGGTGGCTAGCAATGAAGCTTGTTGGACTTTGTTGAGCTTTCGCTTTCTCTTGTAGAAGGACTTTCAAAAGCTGAGAGCTGAGATTGATGGCTAATGGGATTTGGCTGGTTTTCCTGTAAAGAGAAAAATAAATATAGCTAGAAAACAAGTTGAGAAATTTACCTTGACGCAGATGCAGAGGTTTTGGACGATAGAATAAGAAGTTGATGACCAGGTTTTTTTTGCACAAGCGAGTTTGATAATGACTAAAGCCTAAGACAGGGTCCATTCCAGCGACAAAAAGGAGGTCAAGAAAACTGGAAGTTATACCAAAAGATCCGTGGGTAGGACCCGAATCCGAGTTTGAACCCGAAAGAGTAAATAGCTTGGGGTTGCCAAATGGTTCAATCTCTGTCGCAAGAGTCAAGGCAATTAGAGTAGGTATGCAGTACCTAATCAAGTGGTCAATAGGCTTGACAAGGCATAATTGCGTCTGACCATAATGTTTAGAGTTTCTTCCCAATTTGGTTAAGAGATAATCATGAGAGATCAACGGTTGAGATGAAAAGGCAGTTGCTCTTCCCAACCAAATTTTCAAAAGAAAAAAACTCTTCAGTTTCTCAAATAGTTTTTTTTTCTTAGAAACACAAAGGAAATTTTTCATTTTCTCAATCAGTTTCTTTCTCTCGGAGACACTGAGAAAACCAGTTCTCATAGCCTTAGCAACAATTGAGCCATGCCGCGTGTTTTGTATTGTGAAGGAGATATTGTAGAGGAGACACCAGAGATACTGATGGAACATACATTGGATTGGTACAATCCTCGTATTCCATTGTCGAGTTTGCCATATGGGATTGCTTTTCCAAATGGAAGAGAAGCCGCCAATTATACCCGGAATTTCAATTGGCATTGGGCTAATTTGCGCCATAATAGAAGAGTCAAGATAGAGCAGGGATGTGATCAAATCCCTCCCGGTCTTGGTCCAATTGTGAAGAGACCCCGGTTCAATTACCCTTTGTCTGATCAGGTAATAAGATTTGGCATGCAAGTATTTGAGATAGTTGTTTGAGTTGTCAAAATTACCCGTTTGATTTTGCATGCCATGTAATTGATTTCTTAGGTTGTTGGTGGAATCAATTCTCCATCCAAATTGCAGGGTAATTCTGGGAGTGATATCAGTGGTGCTTCTGGTGGGCATGTATTTCAAAATAGCGTGAATGAGATTGGGAGTGGCAGTGGGGATGTAGGAAGTAGTGGAGAAGGAATTGGTGGGAATGG
Organism: Papaver somniferum; assembly: GCF_003573695.1. Lineage (NCBI taxonomy): Eukaryota > Viridiplantae > Streptophyta > Magnoliopsida > Ranunculales > Papaveraceae > Papaver > Papaver somniferum. The sequence goes on from NC_039363.1 coordinate 38,826,954, forward strand.
AGGAGCTAATAGTGGTGATAGTGGACAGGCTGCACCTCCACCTCACCCACTCGGGGATAGAGTGTGGGGAGTTAGAGATGGTTGGGTGGTGTTTGCTACTCATCCTCGCCATGGCCGTTTTGTAATCAACGAAGGAGTGGTTGTTGTCGCTGATCGATTTGTTGTTTGTGGTGGGGTTCGTCAGGGATTTTACGGCATTACCATGCCAGCACCAGTAAGAGCAGCTATTCGGGAGGACGCCACTCTGCCTATGCCACCTCATTCTATATATTTCCCCCAATTGGAGATGTTGACACCAGTGATTGCAAGGATTGCAGCAGATGTAGCTGCAATAGCAAATGCAGGTCACGGAGATGTTAACGTCGTGCTTGTCGGGGACGATCTCCCACAAGATATGCCCAATCCCATTCCTGAACCAGAGCCTGTCGATCCCAATCAAGGAGTGGAGCAAGGAGTTGGAGCTGCCCAACCAACTGATAGTACTGCGAAGCAAACTGGTGATATTGCACCTCCATCCCCATTTGCAGATGCAGGGGCAAACTGAAATGGCAAGCAGAATTAAGCTAACCCAGGTAAGGTGAGGTGTAGACCATAAACAAAGATAGCAAATACTTTTGAGTTTTTTGGGAAGCATACTATTTTGGTTTTTTTGAAACAGCTTGAAAACTTGATAATGCTTTTGATGAATAATTTCTCTTAAAGTGAAGTCTGTTATGATGGATTTGGGTTTTAAGTGCCTAATATGAATGTTGTACTTGTTAAAATTATACTTCTTCCTGCCATTAGAGGATTTAGCTTCGATCTTGTGACTTGTACTATTACCAGAGAAAAAGTACTTAGGATTTCTCACATATAATCTTATCAGGGTAGATTGTGAAACCAATTTAACTATGAGGGGAATTAGATTAGTAATACTTACTTGGAGGAGTCTTGGATTAAGACTCCAATCTAAGGGGAAGAAGTATAAGAAGTAGAGGCTTGTCCAAGGAAAATAGCTTAAAGCAGAATGAAATTGCTTGATTAGAGAATTAGAATACTCCCGAATCAGTTCACTTCTTAGGTTCTTCTGAGACAAAAATAAGATAAAGATATTGATTTCTTCAATCAAAGAGTGTTCAGATGTTAAAGAATCCCTATCAGTAGTAGTAGAGCTGCATAAGGGGAGCTTGCTCGGAGATCTTAGAAGAAGATTAGTGTGTTGATAGGACTTCATGGAAGGGGGGTTACCAGCTTCCAGCTCTGTGAAAATAGTGATTTGTATCTGTATCGGACAAGAAACAAAACCTTGAGAACAAATGACTGAAGAAACATTTGTGAACTATCAAATTATCATATCACGACAAGAAACAAATGACTGAAGAAACAAACTCACCTTAGAGGACGATCTGTAAGCGGAAAAACAGCACAAAGAGTTGTCTTGTTGGCAGCCTCTTTACTATTCAGTTTCGGCGAAGGTTCTTCCACACCTTCTTGTTGGAATTGCTGAAACCTCTGCCATTTTCCATCCACCGTTCGGTGATTGTGACACCACAAAACCTTGGGAAGATTTTCAGTGTTCTTGTCTGCACTCTGATACATCAAAAAACATATCATGAAAGTAAATGTGAACTTGCAAATGTAAGTGGCGTGATTCTTCAAGAGAATCTTGATTATTATTTGAACTTATTAATATGAAAAAGACACTTATAAAAGCATAAAACAGCAAATAAGAAAAAAAAAAAAATCTTATAGCAGCAACATGACATTCACGGTCACTTTCTTCAAATTTTAAAGCAATCATGCCAGGATAAAGGAGGAGGGTGGTGATAGGCTTGGTAAGCCAGCGATAGACCAAAAGAGGGAGAGAGCAGTACTAAATTGGGTGACCGCTTGGGAAGTCCTCGTGTTTACTTTGTTTTTTTGGTTGAAAACTAAGCCATTCCTTTTGAAAGGGCGAAAATAGTACTAAGCTGGGTGACCGCTTGGGAAATTCCTGTGTTTCCTTTATAGCCTACCCCAACTTGTTTGGGACTTGTGGCTTAAAAGAAGAAGTAAGTACAACCAAAATCATCAGCTAATCCTCATAAGTGGAGCTTTTTTCATATTTCATGACTAACTTTTGAGATGCCAAACATGTCCAAATAAAACTTGTCACCCGATAACAATATTACTATTATTGCCTCTGGCGGACATAGCATTGGTTTTTTCAAAGGTCAGTAAACTACATATAAAAGAAAGCATTAAACTGAGATCCAAAAAAGGAAGTGAAAATTAAAATCAGTTTGGGCATTTCCTGTAAAGAAAATCAGTTTGGGGATGCCTAATCAAACACGAATTCGGGACATTTTTGGTTTTGCTCAAGTATTTGGGGTTGGTGGTGAAATGAACCGACCTAAAATGGATTTCCTACCTTTCAAATCTACTAATCCATACCACTGCAGTAAGATGTTCATTCCTAACTTCGACCATTGACACACTAAGGTAAACATGAAGTTATAAGAAGTGTATGCCATGCTAATTAGATATTAATATTATGCTTTGGGTATTCAGCGAGATGCTAACAAAAGGCACCTTTCTATTTAGTCCAGTGGGAGAAACATGAACTGTTTGATCCAAAACTCAGATATAAATTGCATTCAGTCCAGCAATATGTTTCAAATAAAATATGATCAATAATTGTTGAATTCAAACCTAAAACTACTTTAGGAGGATTGTTATCAACTTTCAAACAAATCAAGCATCCATAGATGCACCAACTAAAAATCAAGAGACACATTTTAAGTCAGAAGTGTATGAGGAATTTACTGGTTGAAATAATTACTCTAGTGAGAGATTTATATATCCTTGGTAGAACGGATCTTTGAGTCGACGACAATGTATGCACATGGAGTAAAGCTCTTAGCAGCTAGCTAGATGAAATCCCCAAAGCCCATCAACAACAAAAGTATGACTCAATTATCGTGGCAAACTAAACTAAATAATGATGTATAAATCTAAACAACATGAAATCAGGATAGAAATTCCTGACAACACAATGGAGAAAACAATAGAAACATTCCTAATTTTTACTGGTAGTGAACTCAGCCCGTCACTATCTTAAACTTACCAACTAAAGCTCGATTTTGTTGTTGTTGTTTCCACTGTCTCTAACTATCGGCTAAAATTCTAATTCGAAGGTATTTCAGCTTCAACTGAAACCCTAGATTTTGAGTGGAGGGCGAGCAACTTCTTACCTTTCCACTATTGAAGTTTGGAATCAGTGAGGAATTAGATTTGACTTTTATGATTCTTCTAGTTTAGTGTGGGAGGAAAAATTAGAAGTTGGTTCAGAAGGCAGGAAAAACTAGAGAGATAGACTGAGAGTAATGTCCTGAATCATATATTTCATTACAACAACCATTCTACTGATAATAATCCTCACATTTTAAAAAAAAAATTGTTAATAAATCGATATAAGCTATTACTTTCATGGATTGAACATCTCTTATTTAAACAACTTATCCTGTCTGAGATTTCCCATTGCTGAGGCATATAAAACTCTACATAAAGCATGACTTCAATCACTGGTGATATAGTCAAAAACAGTTTCAACTTTCATTAACTGCTTAATGATTCCGACCTAAACCTCATCAAATACGAAATAACATCAAAGATCAATCTAAAATAACATGATTTCGTGCTTATTGAGGGCAACCTCCTGATTGATTTTTTATCTAGCTGCTTTCAGACAAGTCATCTAATACACTAAAATAAGAAATATAGCCAAATGAAATCCAAATTAGGTCATATGGCTGGAACTGTCTTAGGAATGCCTAAACATAACGACATTATGTCCTGTAGAATTTAAAACAAAATGAAAGTAACAGTACCGGAGTTGATGGTTCCTCTTCCTAGTACATTAATTCTGTATCTGTTGATAAGCCTCTTCCGGAAACTTGTCCCAACCTCCCCATACAATTCCGATATGAAGCAGACTTCTTGTAAAAACCTGAAAAATGAAGATTATTACTGTCAATGGGATAATGCTGAAGATTGTTTATTGGTCATGTCTGAGAGTTTGAACCCTTTACCCTACAACTCTTGACTCCATGGCATCTCTCTGCAACATGCAACCATCTTCCGGAAATGCATGGTGTAAAAGAAAGGTTTTTGCCATGATTGTTAATGTTCTGCAAAAGGTGAAACCCAGAGGTTAGGGATATATAAGATGCATTTATTAAATTGCTACAAAATATCTAACAACAACTTCCAAAGATTTAATGAAAATGAAAGCACGCTACATGTATAGATGAAAGAAGAGTTCAAGAAAGTTGTGCAGTGAATCTAAAACAGAAAAGTAAAAACCTATGACAAATGCAGATTTCCATATCTACTCTCTTTTTTTGTAATGAGGGGTGCTTTTAGGAAGATGCCTAAAAGACAATTCCATGATTTTGCAAAGAATCACAAAACATTATTTTTTTCTTTCTTGACCATCTACACCACGTCACCACCAGAAAAAGGGAGTAGGGCGAAAGCTAATGACTGTTAAGTTGTTGACAATAGATCATAGAAGAAAGTTCGCCACAAGCTCCCTTATCAATTACACTTGAATAGAAAACATGCAGACAGCAAACTTTAGAACGACACCCAGAATAAGATGGTTACTACTTTTGGACGGCCGAACATGACAAAACTTGATGTCCACATTATCAAGTTTAACAAAATTCACTCAAGCTAGTGTGCTTAACTGCTCAATAATTTCCTATCACTGTTGGAGTAGTCAATTATAATTTCCACATGACAGAAGTTACAATATGAAAGAAAATTATCTCATATTTAGAATTCACTTCACTACAAGGTAGAGGAATCCCACAAAAATTATGGATATTTTCAAGAAGAATAAGTAATAGCAACATGATGCTACAAACAAAATTGCTTAAACAAAGAACTAGCCAAATTGATTGACATAAAAAGAAATGAGTTCAAGCAATGAATGGTAAAGAATGAAACTCAATTTTGGCAGCATGTTCTAGAACAATTATGATAGTAATGACAAGGAGGTATATTAGTCTGACCTCTGTTAATGAATCTGTAGGCATTTTCTGCATCTTCAATGAAACTGCCATCCATTAGCAAGCACAACGCAGTGGGTTCTTCTAAGATGCTTAGCAGATGATGGCAACATACCTGACGAAAAGATGGAATTTCTTGCAGAGAAATTCATTTGAGATCACAAAAGTGTTAGCTTGGTAGCTGCTTGATCCAATTCCTTCTAACAGCTCCCACCCCCTCGAGCTCCACAAGTCTTAAAGTCCCAGACAATCTTGGATATCTCCTCCTGAGGTAAATCTAAACCTTCTTGTTTCACTGATCTATGCAACTTACAGAAGAACTTCGGGTCTTGCAATCTTGTATACTCATGCAACACTCGCTCATGACCAGGAACCCAATTCTTGGGGAATGGGGTGTAATCACAAGAAGGAATCAATGACATGTGTGAGAACTGAATACCACTTATTGCATCAACAAGTCCCATCCTAAAAAGATCTGAAGATTCAGACGCCCCATTGTTATGGTTCTCTCTCAGTGGACGACTAAGATCACGTGTGGCAATCTTGTAAACCTTCGCCCGCGATTTTAATCTATATCTTGCTGCATAAAGCTTAGCTAGGGAACTGCGTATCACATAAGAACAGAAACCCACCACTTTCTTACGGTTATCTGCGTACCTGTACCAATCTGCCATTGTTTCGAGAAACTTATTCATTTGGGAGTTAGTATGTGCTTGGCTTGAATAGAGCATTGCGGTACAAGGTAGTGGCTGGGGATCCCTGTCACCCTTAACAAATTTAAGCCGCCTAAACTGGTAAATACATTGTGGCAAGCTAGCAGTAACCGAAAGCAAGGTTCCAACTTTTTTTTGGCTTACAATTTTTCCTCCACTTGAAGTGTAACGAAGTGTTGGGTGAATCACTCGGCGGCATATTATATGATCTAGAAACTGAATTCCCCTAGTGATATGTTCTATTTCAAATTCTGAACTGTCTAATCTTAACCCATATTTTGTCTCACAAAATTCAATTAGCTCCTTCATGAGATCTACAGCGTCCTCTCTAGGGCCTCGAATTCCAACCAAGAAATGCCCCCCGTATCGAATAAAATCCATTTTCCTTGTTTTCTCCTTCCCACTCGACGGGACAAACTCTGGCCATGCAGGATTATGACTACCATCGTCAATCGTATCTTTCCAGATTGAATCAAACTTAGAAGGGCAGAAAAAATTAACTATCTTGCCTTCCATCCACGTATCCAATTCATGAAGACATACATTAGAAAGCAATGGACTCAAAATTCCACAGTGACCATACCAGGGGACTCTGATAGCTTCTTCAGGAGCAAAATCAAAGAAGGTTCTTAACCAATATGGATCAGGTTTTGGCTCATCTTCGTTCAAAATTTTCCTCCTAGTTCCCTTCTTCTTGTTCTTCTTCTCCTTATTTGTTCTTTCCACCTCTTGATTTGATTTAGGTCGCGTCCTAGTTCTGTCCACCTCTTTATTAAGTTTAGTTCTCGTCCTAATTGGTGTCGTAACTGCCGATTTTATCAAACTCAATACCTTTTTATCCTTAACACCCTTCTCTAAACAATTCATTAACACATCTTTACCCACATGTTCATAAATCTCACTCAAATCCCCTTTCAAAAACCAAAGGTATCCAGCAAAATTACTACGAATACTCCTAATTACGGTGTGCGCATTCCTACCAGGTCGAAAAGCATGAGACTTAGATGAAAACCGAGGCTCAAAAACAGGTTCTAAAATCAACAACAAAACCTCTTGAACTATACGATCTTGAAAACAAGGTTTATCAGACTGTAACATGGCTAGAAGTTTACGTCTTGAAAACAATCTAGTAATAGGTTTATCATTTGGAGAACGAATAAAGGGATGTGTCTTCATTCCCCATACAAAATGACCATGTAAAACTGCATTTTGTAAAGAGAGAAGGCTGCTTAAGACGTTCGAATGAATAGCATTCCTCTGTGGAAAAGAACCAGTTTCTTCTGCACAAGAACGTTGATAAGCCAAAACCCATAGATCAAATTTCTTCAAAAACCCAGTAAGATTTGTAAAGGGTTTGTTAATTTGGCTCGAAAATGTCCGAAACCATAATTCGCTACATACCTGAATTGGGTCTTCTTTCATTAATGAATAAGGATCTTGCTGCTGCTGCTGCTGTCGTGGCGGTGGTTCATTTTGTTGATGGGTTTGGTCTCTTAAGTTAGGGTTCTGTGAGATTGTCGTAATGGCTCTGAATATGAATGTGCAGGGAAGGTGTTTGATGGTTTTAGTCAAAGACATATTTATTTCCGCAATCATGAAAGTTGGGTTTCGCAGGGAGAAGAAGTTCTGGTCCTCGTGGGAAGTGAGGTTTAGTAAGCATCCGGAGAGAGCAATATTCAGAAGGAAAAAAAAGAGTCCTGTAATGGGAGGGAAAGAATGGATTCGAGGAGGGAAAAATTTCAGGTCAATGATGGGTCAACGTAAAACATAATCGGAATAAACAAATTTTTACGAAATACCAACCCTACCCTCTCTTAATTACTGTACTTAATTGCACGTGCCTTTCGGTTTATAATGTTGTTCTTCCAAAACCCTAACTTTTTCATAATAACGACTGATTGAAACCTTATTTAGTCGAAATTCTTCTAACAGTGATTATTATCTTCGAAATCATGGATAAAGACTTGCTAGGCGAGGAAGATAGTTTAGCTGAGGAAAGTATCCACACTGATGGAGAATCTTCTTGGCCTCCGAGCTTGCCTGTTTATCAACAAGTGCAAAAACCACAGGTAAATTACGTCTTCTGCACGATATAAGTTTATTTTTAACCTTGGAAACATGTTTGTCATGTATTTACTTGTTGGAAATCAAGTTTTGATTTTATTGGAGATTTGATTAAAATTTATTTCTTGTGCCTTAATCATGGTTCAGAGTACTATTAATCTTTGCGAATCCTGTACTTACACAAAATGTACAGGTTGTTCCGGATGAAAATCTCGTTAACTGTGAGGATGTGGTGACACAAGAGTTCCCAGACTTAACACAGTACTTCAAAACCGAAGAGGTTTTCGATTCGAAAATGGAGGCTGCTGCCTGGATTACAGAAACTAGGCTCACTCTCAACTGTGTGATTGTAAAGTCTTCTTCAAAGATCCAAAACATGGTGATGCAATGCGAAAGAAGCCGTAAATATTCCAGTCATTTAAGCAAAACATATGTGCTCAAGACCACAACCAAAAAAGAAAAGAAAGAGCGGTACCCATAAATGTGATTGCCCATTCAAGATTAACAGTAATTCTAACAAAGATGGAAAATGGGTTATTCGGGTGAAATGCGGTTTTCATAATCACCCACTTCCAAAAACATTAACGGGACACTCGTATCCTGGTAGGTTAAATGAAGAAGAAATTGAGCTTGTTAAAGATTTAACTGTTAGTGGTATTGACCCTCGTGGTATATGTTGGGTAAATTACTAATAATGTAATTGAGAAGAAGATACTTAGCTCAAACCGATGTTGCTGGAGATGCACAGAAAATGTAGAGGCACGTATACGATACGCTGTTCTAAAGGCAATATCGCCTGCCACTCCCCTGAGATGCTACAGCAGTTGGCGAGTCACCTCCAGGATACAACTACAGTTAGTACCCCTCAATGTAGCATACAATGAGGGTACCCTTAGAGCTTGGCAGAACTTAAAACAGTAGAAGAGATGTTTACAGAAAAACAGAGGGAGAGTAGAAGAGATGTTTCTCTGTGGTGTGTTATCTGAGCTTACAACTACTCTCTTATATAGTGTTTGTGTAGTTACAAACAAGAAAGAAAACCCATGCTTATGACAGAAATACTGGTAATGTTGGGTTAAAGATAGTGCAAGAAAAGTTGTTTTGTCAGGCATGGAGCAGTGTGTTGCTGCCAAGCCAAATACGTACAGACAAGGGATCCAGGACAAAACACGTACATACAAAGAAGCCAAGACAAGCACGTTCAGACAAAGAAGTCAGGACAAAACACGTACAGACAAAGAAAAGATTCTTCTACTTGTGTGGAAAACACGTACCAAAAATTTCAGCAAAAAGATAGGATATAATGAACCCACACCCACACCCGAACCCGAGCCCGACCGGACGGACGGCGGCGGCATGCTTCTGTGCGAAGCACCGCGCGTACGGGAAAGGCAACCTTGCCCTAGTCTAGGCCTTCCCTCCAAGCACAAAAGTCTAATGACCCAAGGGCCATGCCCTTATAGCCAATTCTATGGTATTTAAGTCTAAAACTCTTTAGATTTTAGTCAATGTGGGACTATTGTTTTATCTATTCAAATGAAAAAACAATTAATGGGCAATAGGTCTAGGGATCAAAACATAGTCCATGGAAAAATTGGTATTTTTAAAGCGTTTTTTCTAACAATCCCCCACATGAATGATAAAACATATCGACGAAATACGAGAAAACATAATACATCAATATTAGGCTAAGGTGTCCCAGAGATTGAACCTTAACTTAGTGAGAGGTTACCGGAACTGCTTGTTGTTACGGTGAACACAATGTCTTGAACCGTCAACAGTGAGTGCAATTCAGAAATAACAACCACACTTTGATGTCTCAAAGAAAGCTGCCAAGCTCTTGCCGTTGTGCCCGTTTTGGTCGTGGGCTAAATCCCGGACTTAATGAATGTCTCTAGAGAAAAAGCTCAAATTCTCATAGGAAGCGGCCCCACTTCCAACATCCACATAGGTGAGTCCATTAAGAGTGTCCTGCCACACTCCGCTTTAAGCAAAGGCATGGAACTCATTAAGATCTTGACAGATCATCCTAAAACATGCAGGCAGCACTATCATACGGTTACACCATAGGGAGGGACAAAGATAGTGCTCTCTCTCGACATCACCAAAAATTAGTTATCTCATTGAACCTTGATCTTGGAGCTCCATTCACAAGGTTGAGTGTCCTTCATGGCGATTTATTCTATGAGCTTGAGTCCCATCCCCTTCGATGTGGATATAACTACCTCTCTAGATAACCCTTTCGTCAAAGGATCTGCAATATTCTCTTTAGACCTTACAAAATCTATAGAGATGATGCCAGTAGAGAGTAGTTGTTTCACTGTCTTGTGTCTTCTTTGAAGATGTATAGACTTTCCGTTGTATACACTATTCTTTGCGCATCCAATAGCAGCTTGACTGTCACAGTGGATTGCGATCGAAGACACAGGCTTGGGCCAGAGTGGAATTCCACCCAGGAAACCTCGTATCCATTCAGCTTCCTCTCCAGCTTTCTCCAAGGCTATAAACTCAGACTCCATGGTGGATCGGGCTATACATGTCTGTTTGGTACAAGTTACCCCTTTTTCATATGGTTTCCCATACATCGACTGGAGATACATTCACAGTTGCAGTTGCCTTTTTGAGTAGAGAACAAGAGGAAAATTATGTATGGGCTTTGGAGTGCGTGAAACGGCTATACATAAATAATGAAGTACCTTCTGTCTTTGTTACCGATAGGGAAATTGCTTTGATTAATGCGGTATAGCATGTTTTTCCACATGGATCTCATCTTCTATGTACATGGCATATTGGAAAGGCAGTGCTTTCACAATGTCAAAAACATTATAAGATTAAGTTAGATCTAGAAGAAAAGGAAGGGAAGAAAACTGAATGTAAGGAAGGCGAACCAGAGATTGTTAAAAGCACGACCCAAAAGGAGATTAACAAAGAAAAAGAGGAGAGACGACAGATATTTCTGGATAGCTTTATTGATGATTGGCAAACAATAACTGTTGGAAAAAATACAGTTTTATGTGAACAAAAATTACTAATAAAAAGGTTTTTCCAAAAAAATAAAAACACCTTCCAAATTTATCTCTTAGTTTTTTACGGGATAAGTTTACTATATATTTTTTGGATTTGGGTTAGGGTTTTATATATGAATAACCTCTTTTTATTGTTGTTATATATAGAAAAACCTCTCATATATCCCCGTGTGTTTTTGAGTACTTCTTCTTCGTTTTTCGATGTTTGATACGAGGGTTTTAAGTGCTAACGATTCGTGAGTTTTTCCGCTGCCAAGTTCTAGAAGGACAAGTTTGAATGTGTTATTCAAGCTTGTTAAGATTGTTGTATCTTGGAGGCAGATGTACCCGTAGGGCTATAGCATCATCTTTTTCAGAGTGTAGCCGGGCATTCTTGTCTTAAGGACAGTATGTTGAACATGCGCCTCAATATACCATTACCGTTTCCTTGTTTCCATGGTGTTTAACAGGATGTTCAAGACATTAACAGTTGACTAAGGAGAACATACAAAAAACAGATAAGTGCCTCTTATATTATTAGTTGATTGATTAATTTTTAATTGTCATTAACCAACAATCTTAAGACAAGAATTTTTTTTTTAATAACAATTTTTCTCTGTCAGTTTCAATATCTAAAGATCATCACGGCCCCTAACGAAGCAAAAAGTCCGAGAGTTTCAAAGTCGGAGATTTCTTCATCGCAGTTATTTTATGAGACTGTGCAAGGTTCTCATGAGTTTAAGATAAACGGATATTCTCATGCAAAGGAATGGGAGTTGGTAAATACAAGTCTAGTGGCAAATTCGCAGTTGGTGGTTATGATTGGAAGATACGTTTTTTTTTTCCAGACGGATGTGATCATGCTAGCGAGGAGTACGTATCCTTTTTCATTGAGCTATCTAGCCCTGGAGAAGTTAAGGGCATCAGTTGAAATCAAACTACTGGACCAACGCCAAGAAGACAATTTCATTCGGGCGCACTTAGACCGAGGCTTCAGAGCTATTACTCCCACCATTGTGATCCAATCTCTTACGCAATACGTGGGCAATGTCGTCAAACTTTTTATTTCTGAAGATGGTACAGCTGAGAACTTTAAGGCTGCAACAAGCTTGGATCTACTTGGTCCATCGGTTTTCCGTATTTGGAATCCGATTACAAACGAGCAAGTACTTCTTGCTCCTAGAAGATATACTCCTGTCTGTGTCTGTGGATTTTACTTCCATCCGCTTAAGAAGGAATACGAAGTGGTTTGTGTATGTACGTCGCGTACTAAACCAAGATGGGACACTTTCAGATATATCAGTCGGTGCTTGAGAAAGAAAGGAGGGGAGATTATCTCGGAAAGACTGTTCAGAAAACAAAGCCTACACAACATAGTGTACGAGAATTGCGAGCACTGGGATTGAAACTTTTTGAACTTTAAAGTGAAGCGTTGGTCTTGATTTTTCATGAGTTGAATTTTTTGAACCCTAATAAGAAAGGATCCTTACGGATGAATGTCAGCAATGGAGTCTTGGAAAGATCTCGAGTAAGAAAACAGAGAAGATGAAGAGTCGTTAGTTTGTGATGACACGGCAGGGTGGTGCTGCTAATACTGATGGCATATAATGAAACTCGAGAGAAAAAAGTCATGGTTTCTGTTTGATACTGGTTAGATTAAAGATGGAGATTGACCGGTGGCTAATGAAGTAGAACATGGAGAAATAGGAGCTCGTGATGAAGAGTTATGCCAATAATTGAGATGTTGGTTCATCAGGGATGCTGTTCATGATGGTAGTAATGTTGGTATACTTCCGGTGATTGCTGGAGTTGATCGTGGTGATGACGAGATCGAGATAAAGTCAGGGAGGCCGAGTCACGATGGAAAGATGAGAATCCCTTGCTTTGTTCCCAGTTGGTGTTCGGTTCATTGATTATCAGAAAGCTACGACATGTCTGGTACCTTCAGAGGTGTATCAACATTTGAACTTGATATTTGGGATACACCAATTGAGAAACTAAGAGTAGTTGCTGATGTTATGACTACTGAGATGTACGCTGGTCTTGCTTCTGAAGGGAAATTTGGTTGAGCAGGCGGCTGCTTATACAGGAGAGGATTTTGTGCAGGGGAATTTGGCTGAGCAGGCGGCTAGTTGTACAGGAGAGGATTTAGATCGACACGATAATTTGCATTACTTAAGGCAGTCGATGTGGTTTGAGCTTACTTCTGGAGAGAGTTATTACCGCCTACAAAAATTCGAGACTTCTAGTAGAAGGTTATTTGCTGTGGAGAAGCTCTACGCAATGACTGAAGACCTATTCGACGTCCGTTCCTATCCTTCTTAAAAATTGACTCTCCAGGCCTATATTGAATTGTTGAGGGTTCCGGACCTGCTGGTTGTACAAAAAATATTATTGTAAAGCGATTGCCGGAGCCATCAGGTGCTATATAGCATTGGCAGGTAGGGTGAGAGAGGCCCAAGTCAGTAAAGTTGTTGGAGCATGTGTTTATTGTCTGTGTTGAAGCGTCCTCGGCTTATAGAATCATTTGATGGTCATGGACTGTCCTAGATGCAACCTTAAACACCGACTTGTATGAGAGTGATATACTGCCTTTTAGTGGAAATGCAATACGAGTTGAGGACGAAAATTTTTGTGAGGTTGAATGTACTTAAGGGGTACAATTTGTTTCAGTTTCTCATAATTGAATACCTTGCGAATTTACTTCAAAGGAAAATTATAGTATTGCTGATTCTAGTCTCTCACGCAAATAAGTGAAATGTTGCTCCAATACATCGGAAATAGTATTCTCAATTTGGAAGGGGTAGGAGGGTGGAGAATGTATCTTCACCCATCACAGCAAACATATTCTCCAGACGGTGCAGCACCAGCTGTTTTTGATGATGAGTACACGCAGCAACCACCTCATGTTTACGCTCAGCAAGGCGCCCTGTCTGGTTATAGTCAACCTACTGCTCATGAAGCACCTGGATATGCTCAAGGTGGTCAGGTTGGTGGTCATGTGCCATATGGGACTACTCAAGCAGGTTACGGTGAGCATCCAGTTCCCAGTAGTAGTGCGGGCTACCGGTATCCTGGGACTGTTGAAGCTGGAAACAACAATTATCCTTATGAATTGTTTGATGATTTTTCAGCTTAATTAACAATTAATCTCTGTGTTGAATCCCTGACTTGTGCTTGTATAAGCTATGCTAGGTGCCACACAGGAAACCACATAAGATCTTGTTAGTCAGGTAAATAAATTGCGTGCAAAGATGAGGCGATGGATGCGGGAACTGGAACACTAGATTGTGTCAATGAAAGTGAGTCCTCCATCATGCAAAAACATACCTGGCAGAACGAGTAAGTTAATTTACAATGCATCTCCTCATGCAAAGGTGCTATGGAAATCACGTTAGGCTTAACAATCATGTGACTATCTTTAAGAAGTTACTTAAGTTTGTACACCTTTAAAGTGATGTTTTGTGCTGAGAATTTCAACGAAAAGAGATGAGGATCATTTTGTGATGATTAGTTGTTGTACCCATTGCTGCTATGCACTAGCTCAAAGCAAGAGGTAAGCCTTAACTAATTTTAAATCATCTAAATGTGGGGGGCTGTCTGTCATAGGAATGCTTAACGTGTTCAAGGCCTTTTGGCCAGTTTGTTTGCAAACGCACATATAAAATTTGCTGGATATTAATGCATATATTTCGGTATTCCATTGTTATATATTTTACAACCACTAACAAATCTTAGATGTTGAAGATTTGGCAGGAAACTAATGTGTTTTAACGTGGTCTAAAGGATCAGTAAGTAATCAAAAGAAATTTTGAGGACATAGTTTCTGTCTAACGTGTTTATGTGTTGTAAAACAGATGTGCATATCCGCGTTTACCCTGGGAAATCACCAGGATGCTCTGATTAGAGGTCGAGAGATTGGAATGCATGAGGTACATGTTTAATTACAAATATGTGATATATATTGCACTAACCTTAATTTTGAGGTAGCTATAAAGAATGTACTAGTGAATAGTACATGTGATTTACGATTTGACTGAAAGACCAAGTTGATTGATATGATCTAAAGGATCTAAGTGAACCAGAAGATATTCTGAAGGAAATTAGTCTTTGTCAAACTCGATGCGGTTAATGTGTGTTGTAAATGTGCAGTATAGCAGGTGTATACAAACACACTAGTATCTCAAAAGAATTACTGGGATAATCTGATCAGAGACTTGTGATATGACTTGTCATACTTGAGGTACATCTTAAATTGTGTATGTAATACATATTGTACTGACCTTAAGAGATGTTGTTGTTTCAGGCGATGAAAAATCTTAGCCTATGTGTGTATCCTCTTAAGGAGTGTTTGTCTAAGGAAGTCCTTAAAACAGACAAGATGAACTTGTATATTGAAGAAATCAAAGTTCGTGTGCTTTAATTCAAGCATAAGAGGAAGACGAATGATTACTAAGATGCTTCTTAGAAGATATTCCTCTGTGACCGAAGCCTGTGGCCATCATTGCAGAAACTCAATTGACTATGTGAGTCTAAAGTAAATGAGCAATGACAAAGTCTAGACATACTCGAAGAAGGCTAATTCGGTAAGACAACTATACTCTTTAATGAAGTAATTTTAGTTGATTCGTGAAGTCAAAAAGAGGTCTCAGTAGACATGTAAAGTCAAAAGAGAACCTCACAGACTTAGGGAAGTCAACAGAAAAATTAGTGGTCCTTTGACGAAAGGATTTTCTAAAGAGATAGTTCGTAATTATACATCGAGGGGGAATGGGACTTAAGCTCATATAAAATAAACTTGCCATGAAGGATACTCAACCTTGCTGACTGGAGATCCCAAGATCAAGGTTTCGAATGAGACAACTAATTTATGGTAGGTAAAGGTAAACACTATCAGAGAATTATATTCTCTCTGTCCCTTCCCTATGGTGTAGATGTGATAGTGTGACTGCATGTGAAGGGTGACTTTTAATAAGTCTTAATGAGTTCCATAGTTTCAATTTAAGATTGAAGTGGGGTGTAGCAGTGAACACTCTTAATGGAACTCACCTATCTGAATGAGGAAGTGGGTCGCTTTCTATGAGAATATGAGCTGATTCTCTAGAGCATTCTGAGAAACAAGACGTCCAGGGCCAAAATGGACACAACGGCGGAGCTTGGCAGCAACCTTGGAGATATCATGTGTGGTTGTTATCGCGAGTTACACCAAATGTTAGACAGTTCAAGACCTAATGGACACTGGCTAATAAGTAGTTCAGGTAACCTCTCACTAAGCAAAGGTTCAAGACCTTATGGACACCTATGCCTATTCGTGATATTTCTTGTTTTCCGTGTTTTATCGTATTTTTATTCATGTGGGGGATTGTTGGAAAAAATACAGTTTTATGTGAATAAAAATTACTAATAAAAAGGTTTTTCCAAAAAAATAAAAACACCTTCCAAATTTATCTCTTAGTTTTTTACGGGATAAGTTTACTATATATTTTTTGGATTTGGGTTAGGGTTTTATATATGAATAACCTCTTTTTATTGCTGTTATATATAGAAAAACCTCTCATATATCCCCGTGTGTTTTTGAGTACTTCTTCTTCGTTTTTCGATGTTTGATACGAGGGTTTTAAGTGCTAACGATTCGTGAGTTTTTCCGCTGCCAAGTTCTAGAAGGACAAGTTTGAATGTGCTATTCAAGCTTGTTAAGATTGTTGTATCTTGGAGGCAGATGTACCTGTAGGGCTATAGCATCATCTTTTTCAGAGTGTAGCCGGGCATTCTTGTCTTAAGGACAGTATGTTGAACATGCGCCTCAATCTACCATTACCGTTTCCTTGTTTCCATGGTGTTTAACAGGATGTTCAAGACATTAACAGTTGAATAAGGAGAACACACAAAAAACAGATAAGTGCCTCTTATATTATTAGTTGATTGATTAATTTTTAATTGTCATTAACCAACAATAACATGGTCTCAAACCAAGAAGGATTATGAAGAAGCGTGTAACAAATTCATTCTTCGATGGGAACCTGAGTATAAGGGTCTGGTTGACTATGTGACATCCACTTGGCTGAAACCCTACAAGGAGAGATTTGTTTGTGCATGGACTAATGAAATAAAACACTTCAGCAACGAGTAGAGTGGAGAGTGCACATCATAAGTTGAAATTGTATCTAGGTTCATCTGGAGGTGCATTTCTTAGTTGTTGGATAAAAGGTCATATAAAACACGAGAATGAGTTTATCGGAGTCTTGGAAAATTTTGAGAAGAGCGCAACACAAATAATGCATGAGCACATGGAGTACCCGATGTTAAAAGAAATTCGGAACTCTGTGTCCCACAAAGCTATTGGTTATGTGATTCATGAGTTCAAGGCAGCTGAGTGGGTTAAGAATGGTTTCCCTTGTGATCATGTCAAGCGGAAAACATTGGGAATACCTTGTGCATGCGAGTTGTTGTTTTTCTTTCTGGAGAACATAACTCCTTCACTTTTATACCAACGCAGACAAAACCAAACCGGAAAACTGAGAAAAGACTGGTATGTATGGCGTTCGTAAATGGCAATCATTTTATTGGTCTTAAGTTTAAAAGAAACTCACCTCTGCCGAACACTCCAAGGTTTGCTTTTTGGGATAAGATTTTCACCGAGAATGCTGCTGAATGGTTGAAGCCCTATGATGCGAGAATCAAAAACTATAGAAGCATCATGGGTACGAAGAAGCAATAATCCATCAAAAATTATAGGGAAAATTGGGAAACTGTCCCAATTTGGACTGCAATCTTGGAAAACTGCCCCAACGTTAAAAAAAGTTGGAAAACTGCCCCACTGTTAGAAATCTTAGTTAACTCCGCGTGTGCGAGTTCTCACGTGCCAAAAAAGACAAAAATATCCCGAACCGCTAAGACAAAAAAAGTTGGAAAACTGACTGGCACTACAATTTCATCTCGATTGAACTCGAAATTCGGGGTATTTTTGTCTTTTTTGGCACGTGAGAACTCGCACACGCGGAGTTAACTGAGATTTCTAACAGTGGGGCAGTTTTCCAACTTTTTTTAACGTTGGGGCAGTTTTCCAAGATTGCAGTCCAAATTGGGGCAGTTTCCCAATTTTCCCAAAATTATATGTCTGCATCCACGAATGTTTTTCCTTTCAATAATGTGAGTACAGTATGCTGCAGTTCAGATGGTTGATGCCTGGGCATATGCCTGCTTTGGTAATGTATTTCAGTCTCCCGTTACCGACGACATTAGTCAAATTTTCTAATTTCCAAGCTATAGTTATGGTACAAGGTTTCTTTGTTTATGAATTGTCTGCAATTGCAACTATCTTAAGCATTATATAATTAATTAAATGGATACTAATTCGAGCAATAACTTGAAGTGTCTGTACCTTGGACTTCTCTTTGGCTTGTTTTCTCTTAGCATTTTCACAGCTTGAGCTTATACTTAGCGGGTTGTTAATTACTTTCCTTGCTAGTAACTTGCACTTGTATAAGATCGACAATAGGATGCAAGTACTGCTAGCATTCATGTGGTTACGGAAACTAATATTGAATGTGCACTTATTAGGGGTTTCAGTAGGGGTTTCAGGTTGTAATTGCAGTAGGAGACTTAAGCCGAAAAGTGATCAGCCAAATAGAATGATCGGTTAAATAGAAAAAGGAGTTCAGGAGAAGGAAAAATGAAAGTGGATTGGTTGAATACTATGAGGTTTTATTAGTCCATTTGTTAACTGTTGCTTATTTTTGATCTTCCATTACTGTATGTATCACAACTTTATGAGATCAATTAAGATAGAACTTTAACTATAAGTTTTGGATCATCTTATTTCAATGGTGGGTTAGGATGTTTAGTGTTTGTTGGTTTATGCCTTTTCTGTTCTTATTTTTTCGCGTTCTGTGATGGTAATGCTCACACGAACATGTGGTTGCGATACTCATCCACGAACTGCTCTAATGTGTTTTTGATTAAATAGTTAGGTACCTGTTTGGTTAGTGAAATTAACTAGGATATTTTAGACATTTCATCCATCTTTTAGAAAGTCAATCCCTCCCCTAAAAGTAAGGATTCCCTCACCAAAATCCTTCCCTCCTCAAATCAATTCTTTCCCTCCCATTAACAGGACTCAAAAAAAAAACTGGAATTTGAAAACAAAACTAGTCACAAAAACTCAAGGTGACCAAACTTGTGGTACAAAAACCCACTCAAATGTTGGGATCCATTAAAACTCCATCGTAAACAAAATTAATACAAAATCCCAAATTTTTAAAATTTGATACAAAAACCCCAAATTTTAATATTGGTTTCATCAAATTTTATTTTGGTTTCATCAAATTTTGTATTACTTTTGTTTTTTTTTATTTTTGTGTTACATTTGTTTTCATGGGTTTTTTGTGGATGGATAGTGACACCTTTGGAGTTATAACTCGTGGACCGATTTGGAAATATAATAAAGTAACTTGTTATAGGGGCGTCATGGTTTATTAGAGAGGCGGCAGTGTGATAATACTGTCCCTCTAGTTGGTTAGGAGGTGTCCAAATGGTTTTGTAAATTGTCTAGATTATCCTCCCCATATTTTAACCTAAATCAAACTAAATTGAAAATCTGTTTTCTTTCTTCTTCTATTCTCCTTCCATCAACCGTAACCTCCATTAAAACTGAAAATTTCATCGTCTTCGATTAATCAGCGATTCGAAAATTAATCAAGTATAATGACTTATATGAGGTGTGTTATGAAAAACCCAGTTAGGTTTAGTTTATTTTGTTCGATTTAAGTTTAATTTCTATCAGAAATTAGGGTTTTAGGTGAAAATTGAAATTCAAATTTCTGGGTTTACGTGAGTTACGGTTGATTTTATCTCTATTACGAACCGTAACTGGAGAATTTGATGTTGTTACGGTTGGTAATAGAACTATTACCAACCGTATATTCTTGTATCTGAGAATTTTCTTCAGTTACGGTTGGTATCGAGCATTTGGTTACCAACCGTAACTGAGTTACGGT
Organism: Papaver somniferum; assembly: GCF_003573695.1. Classification (NCBI taxonomy): domain Eukaryota; kingdom Viridiplantae; phylum Streptophyta; class Magnoliopsida; order Ranunculales; family Papaveraceae; genus Papaver; species Papaver somniferum. The sequence goes on from NC_039363.1 coordinate 38,846,765, forward strand.
TCGTATCGAGCATTTAGTTACCAACCGTAACTGCTTTTACAATTGGGTTTTCCCCAAATTTAACCAGTTACGGTTCGTAGTTCATCTTTTACGAACCGTAACTATGAATTACGGTTGGTTACGAGCAAAATGCCAACCGTAATTAGCTCTAAAAATGTAAGAAATTGAATTCTTTTACGTATTTGAGCAACAAAAAGCTAGTTGGGACTAATTTAGAAGTATACCTGGTCATTTTCAGGCATTGGGTTTCATTTTGTTGGTTAATTTCTTCAATTGTTTGAGATTGACCTTCACTTTGGGTTAAAACTTCTCTACCATCTCCAAATTTTATTTTATTTCTAAACTCTAAAATCTGATTTTGTTTTGATTTTGAGTTAATATAAGTGAAATTAATCATTAACATTAAACTTGATTATCATCACTAAACTAGGTTATCAATTATGAGGGTTAATTTGTCATTTCCAGTTTTTTTTATAAGGGACACCTTGAATGATCATGTAATGACCCTTTTTGTCCTATTAGAATGCCGCCCCTCTAATTAACCATGCCTCCCCTATAACGGGTTACATAATAAAAGAAGTAACTTACGAAGTTAGTAGCCCCGATTACAGATGAACTAGAGCCATCTAATGTGGTACAACCTGCCAAACATTGTTAATGCAAGATGGTGGGGAAAGATTTTAATTTAAATTACAATTGAAATGTTTAGCTTCCTTTGCTAACAGGTCTGCTACGCTATATTTGTCTATTTAGGTATAAAAAAAACCTCGAAAATTTGGACAGTCACCAATTTCCTGTCGAAATTCATCCATGATAGCTTGACTTTTTGCTAAGAAATGGGTGATAGTTTCCCATTGAAATAGTCAAAAAGATTTTTGCAGTCTCCTTTTATATTTAAGTTGGTAAGTTGTAACTCTCTTTCCTATTGCGCTACCTGAAGCATCCCTACTGCCTCCGCTTCTTCTGCTCTGGTTGGTCCTGCTCTGCCCTGTTCAAATTCACCTGCATCATATCTAAGGATTAAAGCAAACTCTGAGGTTTATTTTGAGAAATCCAAGCTGCATCCATATTTATTTTATGTTGTTGGTTTTCAGGAAATTTTCAGATTTCTTTATGGTTATGTGTAAGGCTTTTCTTTGTCAACTTTTGTGTTCTATCCTTAGGACCATTCTGCCAAAATTAAATATGTATCTGAATGTCTAAAGCTAGTTGATTAGATGATTTATGTTTATCTTGGAAGGTTATATTGGATATTTCTTTCTATAGGAACCATATTTTAGTCAGAATGGCTTCTATGATTATAAAGTTGCTTGGTTTTCTGCTTGATTACAAATGTCTAGGAAGGTGACATCATTATTAAAAGAGAATTGCACTAGACTATGTGCTAAAAGCCCGGAAGTATTTTGCAAAATTACAATGAAAGAAGAGATGTTTAAAAGTCTCATCTTCATCACAACCAAATGTACATTTTGGTGAGACATCTTTAAGTATCTTAACCAGTTTAAAGTTAGTAGAAACTGCATTACGTAAACATTTCCAAGTGGAGATTTTGATTCTTTGGAAGACATTTAGATTCCATGGGTCTTTCCAAATTAAGATTGTTGGAATTGACACTTCTCTCGGTCAGTTTTCGTGCATATAGTTCACAGTAAATTCCTCGGAATTAGTCAGAAGTCATCTCAGTCTATCTGCTTTAGGTGTATTTACCTTGCTCGGTGAGATCCTAACTTTACATATCTTTTCAGCAATATTGGTGTCAAACATAGAGGTAATCAAAGAAATATTCCACTTTTTGGTAATTGGATCTATGAGATCAACCACAAGTGCTAAATGGTTGTTGGTACTGTATTTATATTGAACCAAAGAGCTTCCTAGGTTTGGTATCCAATAATCCTCCCAAATACTTATGTTGTTGCCATCTCCTACATCCTAGATACTATTTTGTTGTACAAGGGTTATTCCTTTTGTTAATACCTTTCCACATCCATGAGCTGGTTGGAGATATTTTAACCCTAAAAGTGAATATTTTTTTTCTGAAATATTTAGGTTTTAATTGAAAATCCCAGGGTGAGTCTGGTTCATTTAAAAGACGCAAAGATAATTTATCTATCATAGCTAGATTAGTGTCATGTGCACTTCTAAAACCCAATCCAAGTTTATGTATTGGCTTTCATAGATAAGTATAGGCCTTTGGGTGGTATCCTCTGGAGTTGGTTTATTTCCCCCACCAGTATCCATCTGTATAGCATCAATTTTGTTGGTTATCTTTTTTGGTAAGACAAAGCAACCCATTTGGAAATTAGCCATACTTGTTAGGACTGATTTATTTAAAACCATTTTACTAGTTTGAGGTAAGACCTTTCCTTTCCATCGTTAAGACCTATGTTCTATTTTCTCCACAATTATATCGAAAGTTTTAATCTTAGCTTTGTTTATAAATAGTGGGGCACCTAGATAAGAGCCCTTTAGTATAATCTTTTTTATTTTAAGAAGCTTGGACATCATCCTTTGATGTTTTGGGTGGACTTTCTTACTGAAATAGACACTTGATTTATCTAAGTTAATAAACTTACCTGAAGCTTTACTAAATATTTCACTAGTGTTTAAGATGTTCTTATATTCATTTACATCTGTTTATGAAAAGAAAACGGTTGTCTGCACAAAAAAAGAGGATGTGAAATAGGGTTGTTTTTACGTGTTAATTTGACTCCATGAATTAGTTTTTCAGATTCATGATAAATGATAAGTCTGGAAAAAATCTCCATACAAATGATGTAAAGAAAGAGAGATAGCGGATCTCCCTATCTCAGGCCCCTTGTAGGTTTAAGAAAATCCCTCGGATATCCATTTAACAGGACTGTAATGGAAGAGGTTGAGATGCATCGGTTAATGAGGTTACAGAAAAAAGAGTTAAAACCAAAAGCCTTTAGGGATGCTAGCAAATCCTGGTTGACCCTGTCAAAAGCTTTTGACATGTCAATTTTAATACCTAAACCTCTTGTTCTTGTTTTTGTTTTTGTTATGAAAGAATGGATAATTTCATGTGTTATCACTATGTTATCAGAGATTTGTCTTTTAGAAATGAAGGTAGCTCGGAAAGGGGAATTTATATTTTCTAAGAGATTTTTCATGTTGTTAGCTATAACTTTTGTTATTAATTTGTAAGTGGTATTAAAAATACCAGTATGTCTGAATTGACTAGGGTTTTTAGGATGTTTAGTTTTTGGTATGAGAAATAGGAAAGTTTTATTTATATTCGGATGCGTAGCTCCATATTCAAAAAATTGTCGGATACTGAGGGTTACTTGGTCTCTCACAGTGTCCCAATTCTGCTTGAAAAAATTTGCTGAAAATCCATCTGGTCCTGGGGATTTATTGGGTTTCATATTTTTTTTTTAAAACACTAATATTTCATCTTTAGAGGGAGGAAGAATCAGTTTAGCATTTTCAGTATCGGTAACACTAGATTGAATTGAATTTAAATGGGGATCATGATGAGATTTATTAATTGGGTCAGCAGTAAATAACTTTTGGAAATAATCATCTAATATGACATGAATTTCTTTTATGTTGAAAGTTACATCATCATTGCTATATTTTAGGCATTTTATAGCATTACACTTGCTTCTCCAAAGAGTTACAATATGAAAATAGTTTGTATTTTTTTCCTTATAAAGCTACGACGTTGTCTTTAGATTGTTACTTAACTATAACTTCTTGTGTATCATGTAGTTTTTAAAATTGAGTTAGTTTATCTTGGATCGGTTCTTTTTTTTCTTTTGTAAAGGTGGTGCGAAGCATTTAAATTTTTAATTTGTCTTAGTAATTTTTTTATCTGCTTTGATGGAAGTCCAGAGATGTTTCTCAATAAATTTATACGGGGTAAATATTCTGAATAACATTTTCCTATGACTTAGTCGTAAAATTTCTAGGACTCCTCTTCTTTCTGACGGGACGGGTGTTGAGATAGCATATCGACCGGCGGCTTTGAATCTTCGGATAAGCATGAGATTTAGCCAAGCAATGTACTGGAAGCTAGTACCATCTTATACTTTGTCGCGTTCTGGTCATGATCCTATGAAACATGAAAACGACAAGATGCATCTCGGCTGACGATTTATGACCTTATATAGATCTACAACGTTTTTTTCTAGGTCACGAGTTCTTTGGAGACTTTCCAAGTTTCTGTTAAGTTTATCTTGTAGACGACGAAAAGACAAATCCGACGGAAAAAAACTAGGTCAACCAGATACATAATGAAAGAGCTATAAGTAAAAAAGTAAAGTGAAGTAAACTTCATGAGTGTCTTGTGACCAGGTTGAGGGCCCTTGACCTAAACGAATTTTGGAGAAAATATTCGTCAGAATCTCCAAGTTTAGAGCATCATCTGGTCCTTGAGAGTGATAAAGTCGACTGGATGGTTCCTCTTTGCTCTGTCGCGTTCATAACGAGCTTCATCTTCTCCAGTGAGTGGATTGTAGACAGATTGGATCTTTTCTGTACTATTTTCATCAGTTTTAGTACCCCTTATTTAGGAATCGTGTGCGCGATCTGACTTGTTGGATCTATCCCTAATGGTAACTCTAAAGGCGTTTTCAGATAAGTCTAGATGTTGATCTGAGATTTTGCAAGATTCTGTTGAGTCCCCAGGAGCTCGACTTGGTCCTTACCCAACGTTATGCAGGAAGAGATTCAGACGATCCATAACTTCATTAACCTATTCACTAAGGTCGAAAATTAGTCTGAGAGGGAAAAGTACTGGTAAGGATAACTCTCTCGACTAAGTATGTAATTGATTTACGGAGACTGAATCAATGGAACGTTTTTATGTTTGGATAGGTGGAATCGACTTCTTTCCTAATAGTGGCCATGATTGAGACCTGTAACTGAGTGAACAACCTCCCATTGTGGTCGCCAAAATGTAGTTACCTAAAATCTGAGAGAGGTTAGAAATGAGATTCTCAGGGTTTCTTAAAGTGAGTTACGGGAAGTTGAGCACGAACAGTCTTCGCCTAAACCACACATAGTGGCCGCTCAAAGGCTTCTTCAGTCACATGAGAGGTTTAGGGATGGTCTTAGGAAGGGAAGCAGACAAATAGAGAGATCATAGAATTCTAGGATTTGAAGAAGAATTGCTCTGAGAGGTTATGAGAAAGATCGTGATAGCTTGGAGAAATAGAAGACCTATTTATAGATGAATTCTCTAATCTCAGGTCGGTGAAGATAAGGATTGCTTTTCGTGCTGTGCGGAGCAATTCTCACGTCTCTTCAGGAATAGATAGAGATAAACTAGGTTGAGTTTATCTCATTATTCCACCGCCTTTACTCTCTTCTGCTGTGAGAAATAAGCCGGGTATTTCTCACACGTGTCGTAGACCGCCAGACCAAAACCTAATTGTTATCACCCTATTTGTGTGAAGCTGAGTCAGCCTTTGTGATGATGCGTTGAGAGAGAGAAATATTCTCTCTAGCTGAGTTGGCCAAGATAAAGAGATATTCTCTCATTATGAGAATGACTAGGATAAGTCACGTGAAAAGGCATGAAATACCTCAAGAATCGTGTGCAGAGTGTGAGAGGAGCTGAGGTTGATCTCCCTCTCTCCATGGACGATCACGTATGTCATGTAGAGACCGTATTATTGATTTTGGGTCCCTTTGTTGAGCATGCGGAGCTCAAGAGAGCTTATCCATGTTTTGGGATAAACATATTGAGTTCAGGATCAATTTACTAGCCGTGAGTGTGTTTAAGAGGCTGAGAAATAGTCTTGAGCCCTGGGTAAGGCGTGTGCCTACTATGGGGAATATCGGCCCTGTCTGAGATTTCCCGAGAGATTTGAATCTCACTGAGATTTTACGGAGAGATGTAAATCTATATTGGATTGTGAAAAGAGATGTGAATCTCTTTGAGATTTTGTGGAGATATATGAATCTCTCCGGTATTTTTAGAAGAGATGTGAATCTCTTTGAGATTTTGCAGAGAGATGTGAATCATTCCAAGATTTGGCGTAGAGATTCACATCTCTCCGGGATTTTGCAAAGAGATTTGAATCTCTCTGAGATAGATTTTGTAGAGAGATGTGAATCTCTCCGAGATTTTGCTGACGGATCAAAATCTCTACGAAGATTTTTTTAACAGATCCAAATCTCTTTGTGGTCAGCTGGAAATCGTCCTGAAGAGAGAGAAAAGGCTTTGTATGCCCGATCAATGTCACCACGCGACTTTGGCTTACTTGTCTTTGACCAGCGTATCTTGCAGAGATGTGATAGGAATAAATTGTGTATTTATTCATGGGGACGACAAGACCAATGTATCTCGGAAGGATATTCTAGGAGTCTGACGAAAGGGCCTAGAGGCAGAATAACCAGTGTATCTCGCAGGGATGTACTAGGAATTATTCGGAAGCCTCGGTAAGTCGAGTCAGAGCCTAGAGTAGACATGACCAGTGTATCTCGCGATGATGTACTGAGAATCAGTCCTTGATCTCAAATAGGGTGAGTCGTGCTTACAGGAGAATGTATGTATCATAAGTCCGTCAGGGACGTTTTTACGCATCTACAGAGCCTACATGATCAGCAATATCTCGTCGAGGATGTATACTAGGAATCATGGCATCACAATCAGCTACGTCTGGCGAAGACATGCTGGAATTGTGGTTGTTCTGGTTCATAGGTCTACTGGGGACGTTTTGCGCTCTATAAAACTTACGTAACAAGCAGTATCTCGTAGAGGATGTGCACTAGGAGTCATGGCATCACGACTAGCGGTGTCTCGCGAGGACGTATACTAGAAATCGTGGCTATGAGTGCCTTGAGGACCAATGGCTTAATCTCTCACGTGAGAGTTGAATTCTGTCTATGGTATTGAAATAACACTTTTGCCCCTTGTCCAAATTTCACCATCTACAACAGTCATAAACAACCACACTTCTCATAGTCTACCACTTTGATCTCAACATTTTTTTTACTTCCCTCCCTAAGACCAACCCTTCTCTTTCCTTTGTGACAAAAACAAGCCTGGAGCGACCATTTCTTGGTTCAGGCCATAATTGTACATAATGATCTCTCGAATCTAAAGTACTCATATCTAGTACATTTATTTAGTGCTTAAACATGTTTCTCATCAAGCTACCCCATTTTACCATTTTCGACATAATCAGTTTTTTCCCTACTACAAAGGGATACCAATTTACTTGTGGGGTATACCAATCCACATGAAATGGATGTTTCATTTTAAATAAATTTTGGTACACCCCAAGCAAATTGATACTTCCCAATAGCACCCGCCCATCAAGTGAAACCTAAATTCCAATACTTACCCTAATGGAGAGCCATGATTCAACTTTTTAGGGGAAAAGCGTGTCCTTTTTCCCTTGAATCAAAAAACGCCCTTCAATTTCGTAGGTTGTGATATGAAATCAACATCGGGACGCCTAATGGTTTGGCGTCCTAAAAATTCCAAAAACGCCAAATGGTTAGCCGTCTGGAAGAATATTCTCTCGAAAATGCGGGGGGACGTCTAACCAACGGCCTTTCATTCGTCGATTTCCTACTTTTTATGTAATTAACCAGGTGAGAGATACGTATGGTACATTCCTTTGATTCATAACCCCCACATTTCAAGTTATTTGCCTTTCTGTAACCCAAATGATTTAACACACTCCAGAAATTCCTATTATCCAGAGCTTCAGATTCTGCAGGCGTGAATATGTCATTGGGAGTTTGTGGAATTTCCTTACCTCCTCTGATTGGAATAACCGTCAATCGAAAGAAATGTAAATTGGGTCAAACCCATCTCAAACTGCCGAAAATGAAAAGTTTTAGTCTACTTCCACCACCTCTCACCGATAGCTTCACATAATCCTTGATCAATACCATTGCTTGAGGGTTATCTTTACCACTATATTGTATAACTCATTCACACTTGACCAACTGCTCCTAAATTTAAACTTTCGTAAACCCAAACTATGGCACGGCTATGATCTGGTCCGGCCACATACTTCAATTATGTGCCCCTCTTTAAATGGTGACACGTCATATAAAGTAGGAGAAAATCTGAAAACCAATTTTACTACGTAACTGTTTATCATTTTTATTTTATTTTAACTTCCTACTTTTTCTCAAAAAGTAGAGCGGTTGAGGGGAGGGGGCAGGTATTTTAGTTAGATATGTGTCAAAAAAATAAAGAGGGTCCACATACAAAATATATGTGGCCCGATCACATCGTATCCGGGGAGCCCAAACTATCACATTTATGCTGGATTGACCCGTTTCTTTTGGATAATGTCTTAAACAAATACAAATCGATTTCCTCCATATTCTATTCAAGCAAACATTAAAGGATGTACAATCAACAATATGAAAAACTCCAAACAAAATCATATTACAACATCAATTTCACTACCTTAAGCAATAACAAAACAACACAAATATAATTATTCCTCAAACTCGTGAGAGAACACTAAAAAATACCCAAATGAATCATGTTTACTATATATCAAATTACAACTATTAATCATATCAAATTACATACATATGAATCAAACCAATTCCCTAAATCAAGTATCATTGCATAACTATCACTCAAGTTCCATAAAAAATTTATTCCCTAATTAAACCACAACTTCATATCACAAAGTTTCAACTCAATTAACACCTCTAATTGAAACCTTATGCAACTCCTATATAACATCATATTCAACCCAATAAATTTATTCAAAACCTAAAACGAAATCATAAGATCGATAAAATCAATCAAAAGTTTACATCTCATACCTTGAGTTAGTTAATTGATGAAAATCGACCAAAATACCACCGGTAGAACCTCCACAATAACTAGATCAAACCCTTTAAGACTACGCAGCAAAAACGGCCTGAGACCTCATCAATTTCGCCATGCAAAATCGTATTTTCATCTAGAGGAATAAGAAGAGGAAAGAAAAGAGAGAATGGAGACAAGGTCAAGCGCCCAACGGTTTGGCGTCTGCGGAAACTTGTTTGGACGCCTGACCTGTTGGCGTCTGACGCCAAATGGTTTGGCGTTTTTACTCTCAATCTTGGATCCCCGCTAAGCTTCAACGTTGAATTTCGATGACGTGTCATGGGTTAAAAGTTGAAACTTGGAGGACAACTAGACTAAGGGAAAAAAAAATTGCTTCCGTAGTGCGGGAGCCTTTTTGAACTAGCAGTTTCTTGGATGTAGGATTTAGGAAGCTAAGCCGCCACGTAACAGCGAGATAACCCCAGTTTTCCCATTGACTAATAATAGTCAAATTGAGAACTCTTCAGATCTTAACAGATAGTTGTGTTAGTTAATCATATTATTTACACAGAATCAACTATCTTTAATCATAACAAAAAAAATTTCTCATCATCGACAAAGCAACCAACAAAAATCCTTTGATTTGCTCCCATAATTTTATCCGTGCAAAGCATATTAATGTTTACATACCATAGTAGAATTTGTTTTGTCATTACCTACATCTCGATGATCTAGCTTATTTTATGAAATACGGATTTATGTAGTTTTCTGAATAGGATATTAGGTTAATCAATAAAGACTTATAGATCACGATCAACAACGATAATTAACAACAATTAATGATTCATTATTGTTTTGAATTGTATAAAAATTTGGGTTTATTGATTTTTATCATCATGGCCAGTGCAATTCAACTTGAATTTATCATGAGTGAGGTAGTCAAGGTCTTCATAGTCAACTTGATATTTACTTATGGACCTTACGGTTATTATCGATCATCAACATCAACAAACATGCATCATCATCATTAACAACATTCAGCTTTTCTATCTCTACTTTTACTAGAGATTTTCACAGAGAAATTCTCTAGGTTCCAAAAAACCTATACATTATTTTGGAAAAGAAGAAAACAAAATTTTCGTTTTAAATACTCTGATTGGTCAAACATCTGTTGAATAACTGGGGTTATCTTGCTGTTAGGTGACGTCATATCTTCCTAAATCCTACGTCTACGAACCAATAACAATGGTAACTTGGTGTGCATCTTTTGTGGAAGTTGTTTTGTCTGATTTAAAGACCAAATTTTCCTTATTTTGAGGAGATGAAAGAAAAACATCTCCAACCAGAAACTGTATTGCTTTAGTTTTGAACCTTTTAAACCATTGATCCAAATTATATATTTAAATTATAACCATAGATAATTATGTAGGATGTTCACATCCTCTAAGAGAACCTCTAAGATTAGAAGATAGCTTTGAGGATGTCTACATAACTACCAGCCACATCATCTTTACTTTCTCCCTTCACGTTCCCATTTGAGGCGATTTATTTAGTTAAATCATTGAAAATCTATGTGGCCTTATATTTACTTGTACTTGGCTAGTTTGGGGCCTGTTAAATCAAAAAGGGTCATTAAGAAGTAATCTCTAGAAACCCCTTATCCAACTATTGTAGTTAATGGCTAATTTCCCCCAGATTGATTAGCGTTAATTTAGTTGATAAGTAGTAAAAATATCGTGTTAGATGTGAAATTAATTTGTGTTAATGAATCATCAAAACATGAAAAGAATTTAAAATTTTGAATTTTTTTAAGAACACCAACCAAAAATCGGTTTATGTTGACATTGATATCGATTGTAACTCCACAAAAATACATAATTTTTTGAAATTTGCTTTTACCCAAAATCGGTTTATATGGACATGAAAATCAACCGATTATCCGGAATCGGTTTATACGGACATGAACATAAACCGATTCTGGGTAAATTTTTCTTTTTGATCGGATTATGTGTATTAAACATCAGATATAACTAACATTATACTCGAGTATAAAATTATACTCGTTTTCAATTTTTAATTCGAGTATAAATTATACTCGTTTACAAATTGGGTGCCAAATTCATACGCATTTTCAATTCGGGTATAAAATTATTTTCACCTGCACTCGAACTGAAATCGAGTATGATTTCATACTCATTCTGTGATCGAGTATTAACTGGGAAAAAAATGGGTGAACCAGAATCGGTTTATGTGATGTTTCACATAATCCGATTCTAGCAAAAAAAACATACAAAAAAGTTGGTATTTCTCATAATCGGTTTATATGTGAGGCACATAAAGACCGATTCTTGATTTCTCTACAAATCCAAACTTGGACCCAAAATCGGTTTATGTGTGAATTAACATAAATCGATTGTAGTTGATGTTCATCACATCAATCCAGAATCGGTTTATGTATGTGTACAACAAAAATCGATTCCTGGTAACATCAACTACAATCGATTTACGCTGGTGCACACATAAACCGATTTTAGGTTGATTTTCAGAAAATTTGTTGAAGAAATTTCAGAGATTTATGATTAAATCATTCTCTTAAAAGGAACAGATTAAAGAGATTTAACTCAATTACTTGAATTGTTTGTTTTCGAATTTTCTTTCAGAACCCAAGAAAAATGAGAATTCAATTGTTGTTTGTGATTGATTAGGTTTTAATTTTTGATTTTGATGGAAATTGAAAAAAAATTGATTTTGATTTTGATTAAAGATTTTTGTATTTGTTATTGAGCGATTATGATTTTATATTTGGCTGAGAATGATTGAGGTTATTTTTAGAGGGTGATTTCATATTTTCCCATATTTTAGACACCCCATATCCCTTTCTCTTGGTTGGTTGAAGAAATTCATAGGCCCCAAATAAACACACTAGGTCCCAAGCTAAAGTATACTTACGACATTTCCAATATCTTATCGGATTCGGAGATGCTCCAAGCCTAATACCATCGATCGTCGTAGAAAGGAGAAAGTGCATCGGGCGCCAAGTCCGCTTATAAAATAGTTTCCAAAAGCTACTTGTAAGAGCAGGAGAGAGAAGAGGTGCTCAACTCGAGTGTGTTGAAGAAAGGAAGAAGGAGTCTTTTCTCTGGCCGCTTCTTCTTTTCTTCACTGCGATGGAAGGCGGCCTAGGCGAAGAGATCGCCACCACCACCTACATCATCGGTTCTTCTCCTCATCCTCTTTCTGATCCTCATCTTGATGGAGTAGAAGAAGAAGAAATCTTAACCGCCGGATCCCCAACTGAGGATCTAGGGATTCATGAAGAAGTAGCAGAAGACGCAGCGGCGCCTACTGTACTCGATAACCCATCATCCTCAACATCAGAGAACATCGCCCTTACTGATGAACTCCGAGATAAGATCATTAGACAGGCATGGCATCTTATATGACCTAAAATCAATTTGTTTTGCTTTTTTTTTTCTTCTAGTTCAATAGATGATGTAAAGATCAATTACACTTAATTCACTTCTAGAAAATATTTGAATGCTTAAAACACATGCTATTGTTAACGATTAACGGATTTGATAGAATCTTGACAGTGACTTGAGAAGATAAAAAGTACATCCACCTGCTAATTACAGATTTCCCCTTTTTATTTTAAGTAATTAATGTATTCAATTTTTGGTGTTACTGCAGGTAGAATATTATTTTAGTGATGAGAATCTGCCTACCGATAAGTTTCTGATGAAATTCTTGAAGAAAAACAAACAAGGGTTCAGTAAGTACAAAACATCCTGCCTTGTGAATTTACATCAGATTCTGTTCAGTACACTACAAACATTTTTGTGTAGATCTTCATTGCATATCCAGAAAGTTGAGTTGACTGTCGTATCCAGAAAATTACGTATTATAGTAGTTGCTGAGGTTTTTCTTGCAGTATTACAGTAGTTGTTGAGTAAGGGGTTTACCTGTATTTTTACCTCTTCTGGATGTTGTGAGTTGAAGACCATGAAGAAATAAACTATATATCTGACACTGGTCCATTTAGTTGCTCAGCTTATTGCTGCTGGTGGCTTCACTTGTGGCAGGTTTTGATGTTTTCTTACTCATCTGACTGTCTTCCTTTATCTCTTTGATTCCTTTATTTTCAAAACTTAAATTTCATGTTTTCTGGATCTAAGATTACTTCACAGTGATAAGTATTTATCTATTTGATTCTGTATTCTGTATCAAATGAACAGTTCTTAATAAAGTAATAGAGTGATGAAGGTGATGAATTAAGCAGGTACTTAAGACAGGTTGTCCTGTCTTGTTGTTTCTCCTGGTGCAGCTTAAATGTAGCTGTGCCGAGCATCTGGACAGGTCTGAATGACTTCTCAACAAACCGCTTTCTGATTCGCTCTCTATTCTCGTTTTGATTCACCACCTTTTCTTTTTCTATACTTCTTTGCCTTCAGTATGCCACGTGCTTTATAAATTCTTGTAGTCCCTTTTATGTTTGAAACTTAGCTCCAGCAGTAGTTTTCTATACTTCTGGATATGTCTGAATGACTTCTCAACAAACCGCTTTCTGATTTGCTCTCTATTCTCATTTTGATTCACCACTTTTTTCTTTTTCTATACTTCTATACCTTCAGTATGCCATGTGCTTTATAAATTCTTGCAGTCCCTTTTATGTGTAAAACTTAGTTGCAGCAGTAGTTTTCATCTGCTGGAATTTTGGCAGTGTCCAGGCATATAAAATTTGCATGTATTATTGTTTTTGCAACATTTAATCTGATATTTGCTGTGTTGCAACGATACGGATACGGTGTCGGATACAAGATACCAATACGCTACTATGATACACCAACTTGAAAAACTAAAATACGGCGATACGGCATACTCAATATTGATCAGTAGTTTAAGATAAATACATTATATATAAGATAGAAACTTAACAAAATACATACATGTGTTTGCATGATTGAAATATGATATGTATGATTACTGGAGAGAAAAAGTATGGGTAAGAAGTAAGAAAGTCTAGAGCAAGATCAGTGGACAGATTTGGAACTAATATTTTGTCACTATGGTTATTCTCATAGAATCTAGAAAAATATCTAATTTTCTAATATTAAGGTATTGAGATTTATCTTGACAGTTGTTGATATCTAATATTTAGTCAAAGTTTTCTAACTGAGTTGTATCTTGAAGTATTAGTACGCATATCCGTGTAAATACGTATCGACACGGCTGAATATTTTTTTTAGGCGTATCGTTGTAACACAGGATATTTGGTAATGCATTTTAATTTCTGCCATTGGCATCTTGGTATTTTGCTAATTTCTATTGTGGTTTTCTGCTTAATGGATCTTCTTTTGTGGTTTTCTGCTTAATGGATCTATATTGTGCTGACGATACATATGGCCTTATGACTCGTGCAGTCCCTGTTGGAGTTATCGCGTCATTTAGGAAAATGAAAAAGCTTACACAAAACAATGAATTGGTGGTGGCTGCTCTCCGGGAGTCATCTCTGCTTGTGAGTTTGTTACCATCTTATAAAAGAACTTAATGGCCTCCTTTTGCTTCTCTCTCTGAGATGTTGTATTCGTCTTTTGATTAAAATTTGTTTACAGATTTGACCCCCTGTATAATTTGTTTGCGAACTGTTGTCCTGCCATTCAGGTTGTAAGTTCAGATGGGAAGAAAGTAAAACGGGCTCGTCCTTTGCCTGTTATAGATGATGTCAAGGAGGGACAGGTATCTTTTGTTATTTTAGAAATCAGCCTTTTTCACTCGCCTTATAAATTAAAAGATTGTCTCTGATATTTAATTTGCAACTCTAGTCACGCACTGTTGTAGTAGAGAATTTGCCAGCGAATCAATCAACAGATAATCTTCAGAAAATTTTTGGTGATGCCGGAAAGTATGCCCTTTCAACGATTTTGATTCCTTTATTAGAGATTTGTACTGACAAACATTAACAACTGCTGTGCCTTACTGAATTATCAGTATAAAGAGTATCTGCATCCGGGATCCTCATGACATTGAATCAACAAAGAGCACCAAAGCAGAAACAACTGTCAGCGGAAAGGTATGGATATAACTGATTCATTTTCAATTTGTTGTTATTGTGATCATTTACAGTTCAAAATACTGGAGTGGTTTGCATTCTTTCATTGCCTTATTGAGGAAGCTTTGTCAATCTAATTTTGTATACTTCAGATTATAACATTGTGTTATATTGTGATACTGTGTATTAATAATATTAAATCTTGTTGGTTTTGGTTACTTATGCAGATGCATGCTCTTGTAGAGTATGAGACAGTGGAGGCAGCTGAGAAAGCTGTGAGTATCAAGTTTTTTGCTCCTTCAGTCCTGGAATGTAAAATATATGAATAAGTTGAGGGGAGAGTTTGGGGGAGGAACCCAATCATTATTCTTTTAAGCTTTTATAATTGTTTCCAGGTATTAACATTAAATGATGAAAAGAATTGGAGAAGTGGCATGAGGGTTGAAATTTTACTGAGTCGAATGGTAAGTATTTGTCCTCATTTCTTCTTTTTTCTGTTGCTCACTGGTTAGCGTGTAGTTTAGCTTACTAACTACTTTCTATACAGAGCAAGTATGGGTTACCAAAAAGAAGTGGGAAAGGCCCTGAATACCCTGAGAAGAACAATGACGCCCAAGTGTCTGAGCAGAACCGTAATTCTCATGATCACCATAATGAGCAGCAATCTGGTGGTCAAGAGGTCAGTAGTTTTCTGTTCCCAAATTGTTGCTAATTATCATTCCGTGCTGATGCTTATTTGACGCACAAAACATTTTCCTACCTTTCTATTTCAGTCAGAAGTCCTTTGAGTTCAAATTGGTAACCACTTACTGGTGGACTGCAGTAGAGTTGCCCTTCAGTAAGGGATTTTGCTTCTTAAAACAGAGTCTGCTATGATATGCTAGTAAACGAGAGAATTCTTGTTGGTGTAATATATTAGATGAACTAGTAACTGCGAGAAGTCTTACAATTTGTTTTGACAGAATACAATATTTCTCTCTAGGAGTAGAATATGTGGTTCACTACGTTACTTTTCTTCTGATGCTCATGATGACTACAGGAAGAAGAGCACTTACCAAGTGAGAAGCAGGGGCGAAAAAATCGCAATCGAGGCCGACCTAAGGCTCACAAACAGCACAATGGGAGTGGTTATGGTCATGGTACTTACAAAACCAGCCATCGACTTTCAATCATATTAGCTAATTGTAGTTATTAAAAGCTTAATATTTAGTATAAAATTTGTTGATTATATTTTGAATTCCTCTTCTACTTTCCAGGACATGGATATGCCCACTCTGCAACCGGAACTCAAGGTTTGAGTGTGAACAAGCCACCTCCTGGCCCGAAAATGCCGGATGGAACCAAGGGATTCACCGTGGGTCGTGGTCGGCCTATGGTAGGGTAATATGTTTATATGAAAAAGGAGAGAAGTATACAAGGAGGACAAAAAACTCGCACAAAGGAGAAGAAAAGAAAGGGATTATGTTTTAAGATTAACATGTGTTAAGTATTTATCCATCTGTTAAGTATTGCAGAGTAAAGTGCATTTGTCTTTTAGATTTACCAGTGTGTGCAAGTTCATGGAATTATGGTCTTAAATCCCGTCAGAAATGAAGTTTCTGATTCTCTAGGTTAATCCATCCTCATTTGCGGAAATTGGCATTTTCAGAAGGAAAAACATGAAATAATATCTATCATTGGCTTGGCCTTCCTTAACAGATTTGCCCTAGAGTACATGAATAATCTCATCATACTCTGGGACAATCTCATACTGCATGTATATTTTTTTGTTTACCTGGTTTATACGGAAGAAAAAAGAAACACTTTTGTTATAGGGAGGGAGTTTTTGGATCATGGGAGTGGGAAAATCAATGTGAACTTATCAACTCCAACAGAGTCTAAAATATCCACACTCGAGCACCACACAAACATATAGCACGGTTTCTTATAAGACCAAACAAAAAATTCCTTCTTCTTCACCTCCAATCGGGATGAATAAACCCTAGAATTTTATATTATTTTACGAAATGTTGGTAAAATATTTTGGCACGGTGGAAATTAATTTATTTGGTGATGTTTTCCCCTGATTCTAATTGATTTCATTCTACTTAGTCGAACACCTTTGCATGCTTCTATCAACGACTTGAATAGCTAACTGTGTTACACTAAATCAATAGAGCAAGTAATGAAGGTACTAAATCAATAGAGTAAGTGATGAATAAATATATAATCAGATGGACTTGTCTTAAGAACTGCAATCGGTAAACCAAAATCTGTACTGTGTTGTATTTCTCCGTCAATGGAATGGCAGTGACTTGTTGCACTTCACCGTCTCTCGGGTGGTAGTGAAATGTTGCATTTCACTGCCTTATGTATTGTAGAGAAATTTATTCCAGGTTTCGAATTGGGAACGTGAATGATTCATTTATCTTCTAGCGATAGGAACACAAGATGTAGCTTGCAGTATTTAACCTGCTTGTATTTATGGATTTCAACCTTATTGGCTTTATGTTATTTTCCCATGCAGTAATGTTGGGAAGTGACAAAGAGTGACCTCACCTTAAGATCCTACTCCATTCATCAAAGTAAAAGGATATGCGGTATTTCTTATTAACCGTATGTTTGAGTTCTTGGGATTCTTCAGTCAACAAACTCAAAAACATTTGAGGACAAAGAAGCACAAAATCTTACAATTGATTCTCTTCGCTTTGAAAATGGAAAAAGAAGTGTTAAGGATCCTGATGATTTTACATCAAAAGATCATATATGATATTGGGTTTTTAGTGATCTAATCATTGAAAGTTTATGACATGAAACTAAAATCAACACTAAACATATATAACGCATTCATAGCCGGTCGAAAAAAATAAATATATAACGCATTCATGTACAGCGTCTCTGGATTAAGATAGTTAAAGGGATATTTTGGTCCAAAAATAATTGAAATTCAACTCATTCATAAATCAGTGGGTTGGATACGAATTTCCGACTCCCTTTGATCCAAAAACCCCTTCCTATAACAAAAGTGAAAAAGAAATGAAAAAAACATTCAGATATTAATTGGTAAATGACAGTCACTATTTTTCTAATAATCAATATAATCTTGGTATTTAACAACCTAAAATAAAATAGGATTAATACATATACACTGGTTAACTAATTTTGCCAAAAGGAACGTGTTTTCTTATCAACAAGAAAGAATAAACGTAGCTTGTTTGAAGTACGATTCTAGATTATTATTTTTTGGAGTAATAATAAGAAAGAAGCGGAAGAGAGAACAACTTTCTATTAATTAGAGAGGCAACCCAATTACATAGGTATAATTTTCTATTTATACAAGAAAAGGGGAAACCCCTGGTATTCTAATGGATTGCACGTCCATGAGCCGTAGGTCCTATAACCCCCCACCCCACCCCCCTGTGCGGTTCAAGAGTGGAACTTCAAATGTGTTGTCTCATTAAAACCTTGACAAGGAAAACCCAATGGGACAAAACCTCGACGAAGGGAAAAGAGTACAACGTGTTGAGTCATAGTAAAGTTGCTTCATACAGTTGACCACTTCTCTAATTGCTTCAGAAATTCCTAAAATATAAAAACCCCGTGGGAAAATAAAATCCTCAATCGAGTAATTATAATCTTGGTGTCGTCTCATTAAAAACCTTGCCGAGTAATAAAACCCAGTAGGAAAAGTAATCTCGGTGAAGGAAAAATGAGTTCAACACACCAAGCTAGATGTCGACATCATATCATAAGATACTCCCCCTGATATCGCCATCTCCCTCTGATTGCACTCAAGGGAGCTCGAACAATTTACTTAGTCCAGTACTCTTTACATGCTTTTTACATAAGGACTTAGGAAGTGACTCAGTAAATAAGTGCCACATTCTCATAAGACGGTACTTTGTTGACTTGAATGTTTAAGAGGCACTGTTGTTGCTGATTGTAAAAGAACTTTGGTGAAATATGTTTCGTATTATCACCCTTGATATATCCTTGCTTCATCTGTTCGATACAAGCTGCATTATCTTCATAAGTGCATGTCGACTCTTCAGTGGTAGAATTCAAACCACTGGTCCCTCGAATATGTGTAATGATAGACCTTAACCATATACACTCACGAACCACTTCATGTAGGGCAATGATCTCCGAGTGGTTCGTGGAGGTAGCCACAAGAGTTTGCTTGGTCGATCTCCAAGATATCGCCTTTGTTCCCTATGGTGAATACATAACCAATTCGGGCTCGAGCTTTATGTCGGTCTAAAAGGTATCCAGCGTCAGTAAAACCAACCAAAACATTGTTTGGGGTTTCAGTGTAAGGGGTTGTCTTAGCATGACGCTGCGTTGGTGCTGAGCTATATCTATCTAACAAGTTCACTGAGAATGATATACCAGGTCGAGTACATTGCGCTAAGTACAATAATGCGCCTATTGCACTTAGGTAGGGAATTTCATCTCCCAATACCTCTTCGTCATCTTCCTTGGAAAGAAATGGATCTTTTTGTACATCTAAACTTCGACCAATCATGGGAGTGCTAGAAGGTTGCACCTTGTCCGTATTGAATTGCCTGAGTATCTTATGGACATATGCAGACTGGTGGATTAATATTCCACATGCTCGGTGTTCTAGTTCAAGTCCTAGACAAAACTGAGTTTTCCCAAGATCTTTCATCTCAAATTCAGATTTCAGATAAGCTTGTGGTTTCTCTTATTTCATCAAGAGTACCTATTATGTTCATATCGTCAACATAAACAACTATAATTGCAAATCCGGAATTCGTTTTCTTTATAAATCGCAGGGGCATAACTCGTTATTTGTATTTCCCTTCCTAATCAAATAATCACTTATACGGGTATACCACATCCGCCCGGATTGCTTTAATCCGTAAAGTGAGCGTTTCAACTTAAGTGAAAATGCACTCGGTGGTTTAGAGTTACTTGATTCGGGCAGTGGAAGGCCATCAAACACTTTTATGTATATCTCTGAATCAATATCCCCATAGAGATATGATGTAACCACATATATAAGCTGTATTTCAAGTCCTTATGAAATTACCAAGATAACTAAGTAGCGGAACGTTATGACGTCCATTACGGGAGAGTATGTTTCCTCATAATGAATTCCAGGGCATTATGAGAAACCTTGCGCCACAAGGCGAGCCTTATACCTCAAGACTTAATTCTTCTCATTACACTTTCTGACAAATACCCATTTATATCCTACAGGCTTTACCTAGTGGGGTTAGAACTACCGCACCAAATACCAATCTATTTGCTAGTGAATTTAATTCTTCCTGGATTGCAACTTCCCATTTAGGCCATCCTGCTCTTCTTTGACATTCTGCAATAGAGCGTGGTTCGATGTCATCGTGCTCAATGATCTCTTGAGCAGCAGTGTATGCAAATACATCATCAATCTGCGTGGAAGATCTTTCCATCAACACGTATGCCTTCTCATAATCCATAGAGATTTCTTTGTTCTTTGGAATCATTTCAAAAATCGGAGCGTTCTCCATTAATGATTCATGGACATAACTATAGTCAGAGACAATCTCATGAGGTGGATTATCTGCATTGACGATACATGGATTATTTTGCACCTTACTCACTCTTTTCTTCCTTGAGTGAGTATCCATCAAACCAGGTGGTCTTCCCCTCTTCCTTTGGGAGGCCACGTCCTCAGCTACACTTCCACCAAGTATAGGTTTGACACCTATATATAGGGTGCCTTTCCCCATATGAGGGATTTTTAACCTTGTATGCACGTTTGCAGCCGGTATGTGTGATCTCGTCACTTTAGCGATATCAATGAATGCATCAGGCAATGAGTTTGCCACATTTTGAAGATCAATAATTCTTTTCACTTCACTTTCACATTGTGAGGTGCGGGGATCAAGATGAGACAAAGTGGGAACATACCACGACAATTCATGTCGTTCTCTTATGACATCATTTTCTATACCTCCTCCTAACGACGGGAAGGTTGTCTCATCAAAGTGACAGTCCGCAAATCTAGCGGTAAAGAGATCGCCTGACAAAGGTTCCAAATAACGGATAATCGTTGGGGATTTATATCCAATATAAATACTTAATCGTATTTGGGGACCCATTTTAGTACGTTGTGGGGCGTAATAGGCACTATACAACATAACCACATATGCGTAAATGTGAAATATCAGGCTCATATCTAGTTACCAACTGGTACGCAGAAAATGGTTGGCTAATAGTGGGTCTAAAGAGAATAAGTAATGATGCATGCAATATGACGTACCCCCATGTAATAATAGGCAGGTCGGGCGCATAACCAATGCCCTATCTATCATATGTAACCTTTTGATGGCAGCTTTTGCGAGACCATTTTGAATGTGTACGTGGGATACGGGGTGCTCTATGTCAATTCCGATAGACATATATAAATCATCAAATCCTTTAGATGTAAATTTTCCAACATTATCAAGTCTGACAGACTTGATTGGATAATCGGGGTGGTGATCCCTCAAACGTATAAGTTGTTCCAGGAGCTTTGCAAATGCATCATCTCCTGTGGAAAATAATGCAACGTGTGACCAACGGGTTGAAGCATATACCAGAACCATAAAATGCATGAATGGTACGCACTCTGGATGTATAGGTCCACAAATATCACCTTACATTCTTTTTTAAAAACAAAATGTTTTGTTTTGTATCTTTAGCATAGGATGGTCTCGCTCTTATCTTTGCTAAAGAACAAGCTTTTCCAAATGAGTGGTGTACTTTTGACAAAGTCCACGAAGTAGAATGAGAGAGTGGTTGCTCATCAGTTTCTTTGGATGGCAGTGGTTGTGTTGAAACAACACTTTGACCAGTTAGTGGCAGGCAGACGCTGTCACTTTGCACTGTAACTGTCTTTTGTCCCATTTTATTTTTCACTCAAAAGAAAGGATTTCCATGTGAGTTATTTAAAACATGGATCATCATATCACGACCTGGTTCCCCCAAGCGGTCATGCCAAAGCTTGTATAAGTCATTGTTCAACAGTTCATCGTTGGTATCATAATGGGATTCAATAATTCGAATAATAGTAGTGTACAAACCACTAGAGTGACTCACTAACTTCTCTAAAATGTGTTTCCTTCTGCATGTATCAGAGATAACATTGATATATTCAATTCCATTTTCACAGTGAGTTTCCAAATGATAACCATTTGCACATATATCTTTAAAACTTAACAAGGTACGGTTAGCTCTTGGTACATATAGAGCTTCTGTATTGAGCGTTATCTCTCCCAATAATCACTTGTGATGTTCCAATCATCGTAGTCACAAAGGATTTATAAGGAATTAAGTCAACAAATAATTACTTATTTCATAAAATAGTGTGTGTGGTGCCACTATCATCTAGGCGCTCAATCTATTATAGAGACGACATTCCTACAAGTAAATGGTAGTGTTATAAAATCCGAACAATTTATCTCATGTATTTCAGAGAGCTCGGTCACACCATTTAATCATGCAATAAATTATTAATTTTTTTTAAATCCAAAGAATAATAAATACCCATAAGAAAATAACAAAAATAAAAACTACTGTTCCATCAAGTAAAACTATAATTTAAGACTATTTAACATAATTTAAGTCATCAAAAAAAAATATTTAAACCAAAGTCTGCTAAATCATAAAGCAAGAAAATAAACAAAAGTCCAAGATTAAATGATAACTAAAAACAATAATCAATCAAAATCACGAGTTTCCATTAGGGCATGATTCTTGTTGCTAAAATGGTGAAGTTGATCTCTGGGGAATAATCATGTTCTTGCACACAGTGAGATTCTTGATCTCTAGATTCCCGGTACTTTTTTTTAGCTGGCTGCTACTTTGGCACTAACCTTGCATCGTTGGTACCAATGTCCGGTGAATCCGCACCTGTAACAAGATGCATTTCCATTCTCGAGGTTCCTAGTTGGGGGGTTCTGATGTGTTTTTTCAACAGTGTTGCCCCTACCACTAGGTCCGGAAGTAACATCTCTGGACCTGTATTAGAATGACCTCCACGCCCACGGCCCCTTCCACGATGGCTCTTTTTTCCCTTTCCACGTGGATTATTATCTTCACGTGAGTATGGTGCATGAGAATATGAATCAACATGTTTAACCCTCTTTTCTTTGGGGTGTTTTCCTTTATTATCCTTGCCATAGTTAGCCTCGGGAAGTTTCTTTTTCCCGACTGCTCTAGCATTGTTTAGAATTTCATTGTGCCTTTCGGACATTAGTATGACCAATTACGGTACCATCATTCAAGAACCAAATTTCTTTTTTTAGAAACCAAATTTATTTATGGTCAAAATGAATTTCTTTTCTAGAAACCAAATTTCTTAATGGTTCTAAAAATGAATCGGTCAAGTCAAAGTCCAATAATCAATGATTATTAACCCTGTTAACAATCGAAAATACTTAGTCAATCACCAGCAATAATGTAAAATTTAAAAATAAAATAAAATTACGATTTCAAAAATATTTGATACAGTAAGCACATAAAGTTCACAAAGAATATATACAAGGTACATAAGTATTCTCATTAAAGGATACGTTACAATTAATAAAATTTTAGTAAATATAGACGGACACATTAAGGAAATAGTGCAAAGACACAACACAAAAATAAAAGAAATTAATTATAGGCAGGGAGTTGGTATGAGAATCGGTAATGGAGACCCGACAACAAAAATACATGATCACAAACAGATAAAAGATCATCATATATTGGTTAATCATCATAGAATCATACAATTACAAGCAACATTAGATTTAGTTTTCTCTACAGATCATTATATATTGATTAATTCACCGACAAAAATGATATAAATTTCATGAACCCAATTAAAATCAGAACAGACAAAATTTATGAGTATACGATGTGATTTTAAAAATAAATAAATATATAGTATATCATATAATCTAACAGAAGCCCTATGACTAATCACTATTCAAAACATCAATTCCATAATCAATCATAGTTCAAAGGTGAGATAAAAGAACAAAACACAAAAGATTTATAAAATAGACATAGCATTTCTTTTATAAAGTTATGCAAGATATATAACAAACACATATAGGACCACATCATAGATACATGAGAGACATAACATGATACCAAGGAAAACAATTTAAAATCAAGGCATAAACTATAATATGGGAAACCATCTCTCTAGGTACATAGCAAACAGATGACAAACAGATTAAAAAAATATTAAAATACGTACTTTCATGAATAGACAAAATATGGTTGATTTTGAATGGTATTAAACAAATCATATAAGGCTAAACAACATACATGGAGGAGATTGAAAATGGAGAAAAAAAACGTACAATCATGATAGTCAATTCACAATAGTATATTTATATTTATAATACTTAGGGTATTTGTTTTTCGGAAAAGAGGCATGCCTCAAACTTTAACATTGATAATAAGCCGATTTAGAATCAGACGAGTTACATTACCAATCTGGGTATTTTTATCAGACTTAACAAGTTCAAACAAACAACAAATTACAACCAGAAAATATACAATTTTTGACAACCTAACAACACATATGCAAATCAGAATATGAAGAAGACAACTAACCCTTCCAAGCCAATTCCAAAGTAACATGACAAGTTTAAATGGTCTGTTTTGGATAGAGATTAACTCATCCAAATCTCTTAACAACTCTATAGACATAGAGATGCTGGGATCCATAGATCCAACCATTTCTCAGGTTTTTTTCCCATAGTTATAGTAACACATATGATAACGGTATAATAGAACCCATAGATTTCACCACTAAAAACCGTTTTTCATCAAAGATAAGGTAAAACAAGTAAAAGAGATAATCAAAATGGGATCTCTTGAGGTTGAGTTAGGTTGAATCGGTCTGAGGCTTCACCTGACTCTGTCTTATGTATATATTTGTTGCTGGTGTCTTCATTGTTTCTAGTATCTTTGTTGCTTTTGAGGCAGTTCTTGTTGCTGCTGATGTTGGAATTCCATTGATGTACTTGATCATTAAAAAGAAAAAAATCATTGAAAATCCCTAAAATCCGAATCCAAAAAGAAAAAAAAAACTAATATAAAGATTAGCCTTAAGCAAAGAAAAGGGAAACAACTAGTAAAGGTTAGATCTAAAATCATACGGATGCAAACCTTATCAAATCTAAGTGCCTAAAACGGTGAAAAGAGAAAATAAAGAGGCAAGTTAAAGATCACAAAGATTGAGATGAGAATTTCCTGCTCAAATCTGCTCAGAAAGAGAAAATCTGAGCAGATGGAGATTAGCAGGCGGAGGTAGTTCTCTGATACTTAGGGTACAAATACTACAATAACACTGATTTGCGAGGAAAAAAAAATATAATAATCACAACAGTATACAAAAGACTCATCCATCAAAAAATCATGATTTCAGTGTAGCAAACAACTTCTCATCCATCAAAAATCTTTGTTAGAAAACAATTAAAAAAATGAAAAGAAAGAGAAGTTTAGGGGTACCATAGGTTTTTTCAATTACTTGGTGCAATCCAAAAAAAAACTTGCCGTAGGAAAGAGCTCATGCTTGATAACATTTTGTAGTAATAATAAGAAAAAGAGAAGAGGAAGAGAGAACAACTTTCTATTAATTAGAGAGGCAACCCAATTACATAGGTATAGCATTCTATTTATACAAGAGAAGTGGAAAACCCTAGT
Organism: Papaver somniferum; assembly: GCF_003573695.1. Lineage (NCBI taxonomy): Eukaryota > Viridiplantae > Streptophyta > Magnoliopsida > Ranunculales > Papaveraceae > Papaver > Papaver somniferum. The sequence goes on from NC_039363.1 coordinate 38,872,243, forward strand.
ATTCTGATGGACCGCACATCCATGGGCCTTAGGCCCTATACCATTTGTTTTAGGGATATGACTAATGTCCCTTTGAGCATTATCGTTATTTTTTATTCTTCGTGCATCTCTAATTGTTACAAACAACATGACATAGTAATCAACAAATTCACGGTACTTAAAATCAACCTCAACGACAACACCCTAAGCCAATGGGAGCGACATAATACATGGAGTATTTTAGAAATGATTTGTTTCGTTTCACCGTTGATTGGGTTTGATATGTCACATTGTCAGCATAAGAATCTGCACGCCAATTAAAAAGACCGGGAAAAAACACATTACAATACTGAAAGCAACTTCCTACTATGATGAATATATTGGAATAGGAACCAACGATTATTGTTGAACGTGAAATCTAAGGACCACTCTTAAGTCACATGATCCTATCAGATATACATCCAAAATTTGAATCTAAAACCCAATATGATATAGGACGTAGAGTTGTACGTTAAAAATAATATCACAAAAGAATTCTTCTTAGCCAGACCTTTTACTGAAAACAAATTATAATCCATGATTGGTGAAAATGAAAAATCATATTTAACTTATACACATTGTGGGCAGTTTGGCCAATAAGAATGTGTTTCTCTTACCACAGTTGTGGATACGTAATTCTCCCTTTGTGCCACTTATATAGGCGGAAAATGCAAAATCTCTTAGATTAAGAAGTTTTTTTGGTTTTATAAGTATCCATTTTTTTTTCTTGTTTTGCCCTTATTCTATTTCTAATGTTGTAAACATTGTCCAAATTGCCTCTGTTGATCTGAATAAGGTCATATTGGATACGCAGAGAATGATTAACACTTATGTTTCTCCTCAGTCTCCCACAAATATTTCTCTTAGTGATAAAAAGATCCCTATTGCAGAGGTGGATCATTTTATGTTTATTTATGGTTCGTTCAAATATTTTAATATGGGTTTGGGTGTTATTTGGTGTGACATTGCAGGAAATGTAAGAAGTTCTCGTTCGGACTATGGTTTGATGACAGATGCAGTAGGTGCTGAAGCTGCTGCTCTAATTTTGTCCATCTCTTGGACAGAAGATATGAATTCCAGAGTCGTGTTTGTTAGTGACTGTCTTCAGCTTGTGAATTTCAGTAATGGTGTCGGTACTAATATTGCTTGGAGAAGTAGTGATCTTATTGAGAAATGCAGGATTTTAATTTCTAGTTTAGTGTCCTTTAAAATTATTTACATTAAGCGTGTGAAAAATCTCCTAGCAGACCGTCTTGCACGTCGGGCTAGAAGGCTCAGTCTTAAGTGTCTTTGGGTCTCTGTTCCTCCTTTTTTGAACTCGCTTATTAGGAAGGAGAACCTAAATGAAGTCTGTAATTCTCTTCTTTCTTAATATAATGTTGGTTTTCTTAGCAAAAAAATAAACATTGTCCAAATTATGGTGATACCAATGTATATTCAATAAGGTGATATGTGAAAAAACTCATCTTGAAAAAATCAAAATCAAAACTAGTCCCAAATGACTTGATTTTTGTCTATTTTGTGTATGAATCATATAACGAGAGAGGAGCTCAAGTTAGTTCAATATCCAGCGACTGCATCAACTACTTAATAAGAAGTATAAAATTTGGAAATAAGGACTCTAAGCTTTCACCAAAAAATTTCCAGAGTGTAGATGGTCGATTTTCAACAAGGATTAAAATCGTAAAACCATAATTGTAATGCTCCTGATCCAACAATCGTATGAGTATTGAGGCTCATGTCTCTCATCGAAGCATGAAAGCTCATGCCGCATGAATCTCTGACTGAGAATACTATCTCTCAGAGTATACACAGATATACAGTCTCTAAGCTGAGGCAACGACGTATCTCATAAATACTGAGCAATTTCAGTAATTACTTCTATATAGAATCGAAAGATTAGACGGCTCCTAGACGACTTACCTGCTAGTATAGAGCAATAACGTCTTCAGGATGTAACAATGTTTTCCCTGACTATGTAAAGAAAATATGACGCTTCAACAAGCTCATATCGCTCAATTCTCAGATAATTAATGCTCCTAGACAGCATGCCTGCTAGTATAGAACCATCAATTAATTACTTATAATCTTTAAATTCATTAGCTGAATATTTGGAAACATTCTATGTTCTTCATAATATTTCATTACTTCAATTCATGGTTTTCCCAGCAGAATTCCATGGGTTAGTAATAAATATTCAACGAACGGGCGTCTGAGCCGATATCGAGTAAGCCCCGACCAAATGGTGCAAGTGTACTCAGCAATAATGCACAAACGAGCACCTGAATGCACGAACGAGCATTCCAAAACACTAAGGAACGATGAACCTATGCAAAATAGGAAGAAAAATAATAATAAAAAAATATTAGCAAAGGCGCTAGGGGACTGGGCCCACCGGACGGCCGGTCACGCCGTGGCCAGTCCCAGGCCCAATTATATATTTTATCATATTTTATTATTTTTCCCTGATCTCATGAAAATCCCTTCATTTGAGCAAATCTCCTTCATCTCAAGGAAACTCCCCAGTCTCATGGTGTTTCCTCGTATCAAAGAAATAATAAAAATTAGGAAAAGTGTCGTGGGACCGGACCCACTAGCCGGCAGGCCATGCCCTAGCCGTGGCAGGTCCCATACCTCATGATTCCTTATTATTATTTACCTCATCCCGGGAAAATTCCCAGATTTCATGATATATCCCTCAACTCATGAAAATAACATAAGATTAAGGAAAAGCTCATGGGACCGGGCTCATTGGCCGGTGTAGATGGTGGATTTTCAACAAAGGGAAAAAAACATAAAATCATGAGGCATGTTTTTGACACGGCTTTCAGGCATGCAAGGATTCATATTTTACGAAGCCATGATGAATATGTTTTCGAAAAGCCTCCACCAGCTGAGCGTTCGATCCCTGGCATTTCGTCGTGACCTCTATGCGAAATAAAGTGTTTGGGCGGTTCTCCGTAGATTGAGAGCTTAACGCTTTCAGGACGTCGGTGATATTCACTGTTCCCTGACTGCAGGAGAGAGACCCACCTCCACATAGAATAATAGTTGGGCGGCGGACGCCTTCAGGACGTCGGTGACACTCACCGTTCCATGATTATGTGGAGAGACTGTGCATAGATTCAGGCGGTTCTCCGTAGATTGAAAACACTAATGCCTTCAGGTCGTAAAAAACATCGTGACTCCCTGACTATGCACCATTCAGAATAGATATGACGCTTTAAATGGCTAATATCTTTTCTGCAATAGATTAATCCAGCCGTGACATTCACTACTGAATTCCCAGAATAATCTATTATTGCTCCTATACCATGGTCGAATCCAAGGCCTGATCCCATGAAATGGCAATAAAAATTACTCTTATTCCATGGTCGAATCCACGACCTGATCCCATGGAATGGCAATAACAATTGCTCCTATTCCATGGTTGAATCCATGACTTGATCTCATAGAACGGCAATAAAACAACTTTGCTATCTCATTACTCCGATTTCATGATCAAATCCACTGATCTCATGAAATGGTAATAGATAATCTTAATTACTCTGATTCTATGGTCGAATCCACGATCCCATAGGATGGTAATGCTTGTTTTATTATTCTGAATTCACAGTCGAATCCATAGCTGATCCTGCGAATTAATAATGAACAACTATTCATTTTTATTACTCAGTTTCATGGATTATTCTCCACTGAATTCATAGATTAGTAATAGATACTCAACAACCGGGCATCCGGACCATCACTGAGTAAGCCCCACAAAAATGGTGCGAGTGTACTCGACAATGATGCACGACTGAGCACCCGGATGCACGAACGAGTGTCCAAAAATACGAAATAATGAGGAATCCTTCGCAAAACAGGAGAAAACAGTAAATATTAATAAAATAATAAGAGACGCCTAGGGCCGGGACCACCAGCCGGCCGTGTCCTAGCCATGGTCGGTCCGTGCCTCTCCCATTATCTTCCTTATTTTTTGTTATTTCGTGAACTCACGAAAACTCCTTGGTTTTAGCAACTTTCCTTGTTTTTGCAAAACTCGTGAATTCTCCATAACTTGGTGGATTCACGAAATAATATTATAAAATAAGGAGAGGTGTGCGGGACCGGGCAACCTAACCGGTCGGTCATGCCTAAGCCGTGGCCGGTCCCACACCTCACAATTCTTACCTTTTTATAATTATTATTCCTTAATCTTACGAAACTCCTCCGTTTCAACAAAAACTCGTGGATTCTCCATAACTTCAAGGATTCTCCGTAACTTCAAGGATTCATGAAAAATAATAAAATAGGGAAAGGAGTGCGGGACCGGGAAACCTAGCCGACCGGCCATGCCCTAGCCATGGCCGGTCCCACACCTTGCAATTCCTAATCTTTCATAATTATTATTTTGCTTAATTCATGAAACTCCTGGGGTTTGAGCAAAATTCATGATTTCTCCATATTTTCTCGAATATTGCTCAAATCACGAAAAACCAAAAACCAACATAGTCATACGACTGGATGGCCTCTCATGAAAATTTTAAATATTAAAACACTTTTATTTTAATATTCTCAAAATATTGATGAATTGAGCATACATGCTCATTCCAACAAAAATCGAGAATTCTCTGTCAAGATGAAACTCTTCTGAAAATTCACTATGTTGCTCGAACGCGCATCAGAAAATACTGAAACTCTTAGTATGGAAACACAGACACCACGGAAACATGTGCATGCCTTGATGACCGACCAGAGTCATTCCTAGGTCTTTCATAAAGCCGGTCTCACAGGTTTTCATAATTCTGACCTAATTTGCTCAATTGCTCATACTGGGCCCGAACTCTCTCCAACCAACTAGGGGATTCTCCAAATGACCAACAACTGGTCCCGTGACCACCAAGAGCCGGTCCCATGCTCTCTTGGTCGGTCCTCATCTCTCATACCTAGGTTTTATCACCTAATGATGAATCCAGCAATATTTCAATAAATGATGAAACCTGCATTTAATCATCGTTCTTTCACCAACTCTCAAACTGAGAACCCTGGTGCGTGCTCACTCGAGCACTGGTAACCCATGGACGCTCATCATCCCATGTGTTCGGTCCCTCCTCACTCATGACTAATTTTCAGCAATTCACCAATTGATGAAGGATTGATAAAAATTAGGGTTTCGAACAAACGCTTCACGAATCACCATTCTGAGCAAGTTCAAACACAAAATAATGTTGATTCAGCAATCAACATCCAAATTAATAATATTCGGTAATTCACCAATATTTTTGATTAATATTTTATTGGGTCACGACACCAGTAAATAATTCGTCGAATTGAGCAATACTTGCTCAGTTGCTCGAATATTGATCCAACCATCAATGTTCAGTAATTCATCAGTAGTTTGTTGAATTGAGCAACACTTGCTCAGTTGCACGCCAAAATTATCAAATTCGTCGAATTGAGCAATACTTGCTCAATTGCTCGACAAACTCTCAATATTCAACAATTCGTCGAGTTGAGCAATACTTGCTCAGTCGTCTAGTCAGTAATTCATTGACATCTCAGAGAACTACATGTTCAATCCATGAATCACTGAGCATTCACCACTTATGCTCGATTCAACAAAACTAGACTCACAGTCTAAATCAGTCAACAACTGACTAACTAATACACGTCTACCTTGCAGACTCCACGATTCGTGAAATATCAATCACGTCACAAATGGGGGGATGTCACTTAGGGTTTTGGTCTGGCGGTCTACGACACGTGGATTCATCCACAACGAGAAATGTGCGTAAGTCGTGTAAATGGTTGAAGGAGTTAGCAAAGTAGTGGGTGCACGATCAGTCAAGTGTCCGCACGACATGTAACTGACTTTACCACGATCTCCCACTTTCCCACTCTTTCACTCAAGAAACCGTCACACTTACAGGGATCAGTGGTACATCATTCTTGCAATAAAAATAAGTCTAAATAGAGGATATCAGGATATCATCAATTATCATCATTATCCGTCAACAACTCGATATAAACTTATTCACAGAACTCAACTTCAGCAGTTCAACAATATTGCAGAAACCTTCAACACACCCACAATCCTTGATCATCACTGATCCCACACAACTCTCAGCTTCCCTCCTACAGATCAACCCGTCTTCCTCTTTGCGACCGAATTGACTCTGGAACGGCCATTGTCATGGTTTAGGCCGGAGTCATACAGATTGTTTACCGAATCTAAGCACCCCCTTTGCAGCGGTGCATCTGTGTGAGGTTCAGCAGTTCGCTCGGTTGAGGAGTCCCGACAGCACGCTCGACTCTCCACTTTCCTAGAAAACCAGCAAACCGTTTTCCCCATCTACAGCCGGCCGGCCATGCCCTAGCCGTGGACGGTCCCACACGCCCTTGTCTTATTATTTTAATATTATTTTTTCCCCTCATCTCATGGAAACTCCTTCACTTCAAGGAAACTCCTTAGTTTCAACAAACTCCTTGATTTCATGATATTTCCCTAAAACCATGAAAATAATATAAAATTACGGAAAGTCCCATGGGACCGTGCTCATTGGCCGCCCGGCCATGCCTTTCCATAGCCAGTCCCACACTTCATGAATTCCTATTTTATTATTTCCATAATCTCATGGAAATTCCTTAACCTCATGAAATTCCTCAGTTTCATGGTATTTGCTTCACATCAGGGAAAATACATAAAATTGGGAAATGTGTTGCGGGATCGAGCTTGCTAGCTGGACGACCATGCTCTAGCCGAGGCCAGTCCAACACTTTGCAATCCCCTATTTTATTAATTTTTTTCATCATCTCATGAAGATTCCTCAGTTTCATCAAAACACTGAATCCTTCATATTTTCTCAAAATGTTGCTCAAACGCGCCTCAGAAAATATTGAAACTCTCAGGACTGAGACACGGACATTATGGTGACACGGGCATGTCTCCTTGACCGACCAAGGCCGGCCCTAAGGTTTGCAAAGAGCCGGTCCCACATGTTTTAACAATTTTGACCTAATTTGCTCAATTGCTCATATTGGGTCCAAACTCTTCTCAAACAACTTGGAGTTTGCTCAAACGACCATCATCTGGTCCCAAGATCATCAATGGAAGGTCTCATGCCCTCTTGGACGGTCCCTCATCTCTGCATAATTAGGTTTCATCACCTGAAACTGAGACGAGTACTATTTTAATAAATGATTAAACCAGCATTTAATCATCTTTCACCTGGTCTTCAAGATACTTTGGTATTTGCTCACTCGAGCATACATGCACTACATGGATGGTCCATCATCCCACGTAGGCGGTCTCTCCTTCACTCCGTGATTGATTTTCATTAAATCATCAATTGATCAAAAATTAGGGTTTCGAATCCAGAGCTCTGCAAAAACATAATTCTGACCAGATTCAAACACTAATAATTTTACGTTGATCCTGTGATCAACACTTTTATTATTATGCTCGGCCTAGTTGTCAGTATCTTAAATTAATATTTTATTTGGTCCTTCCACCAACAATTCATCAGATGAGCAATATTTTCTTAGACTAAGGAATATTGGTTCAACTATCAATATTCAACAATTCAGTAACAGATTGCTCGTCTTAAGTTATCAACATTTATTCGACAATGATACATTCGTATCAACAAACATGTTCAATTCATGAGGCTCAAAACATTTGCAAATCAAGACTCAGCAATACAAGGACTCATCGTCACATAAAGTCAGCAGATGACTCCACAATCACGAGACATCAATCGTGTCACATGGGAGATATTAACTATGGTTTCGGTATGGCGTTCTACGGCAAGTGTGTTCATATACACAACGAGAATGTGAGCAAGTCGTGCAATCAGTTAGAGGAGTTAGCAAAGTAGTGGGTAGAAAATCAACCAAGTCTCCGCACGATGAGCAACTGGTTTTAACACGATTTCCACTTCCCCACTCTTTGACTCCAACAACTATCACACTTCATGGGATCAAGGTGTTTACAATTCTAGCAATATAAATAAGTCTCTGAATTATGATTAAAACAACAGACAATTCTCTATAGACAGTGTTTCGTCTATATCGTCTTAGCAATTTGAGTAAACTCGATCATTCAGAAACTATTTTCACGTAAAATACACAACACACCAGCAATCCTTGATCACCATTGATCTCACACATTTCTCAGCTTCCCCTACAGATCGAACCATCTTCTCTTGTGACCGAATTGACTCTGGAACGACCATTGTCTTGGTTTAGGCCGTAGTCCTACATATTGATCTCTCGAACTTAAAGCACTCCCTTCTTGCAGTGCATCTGTGTGAGGTGAAACATTTTGCTCAGTTCAAGGAGACTCCTCCGCACGGTCATCTCCTCAATTCCGTAAAAACCAGCAAATCGTTTTTCCCCATCTACAGTTTGGCAACCACAGTGGGAGATCATTCTCTCGGTTGCAATATCACATTTTCATAAGATGGATGGTCTTAGGTCTGGTTAGTTACAAATGCAAACGACGCTAGCACTAGCAACAATAGCAATGATGGTATTCCAGAAACTATTTCTGCTTCTGACAATGGTGGCGATGTTACTCCTCCTCAGCCCAATGCTGGAAATCATCCTCTCTTTGGACGGCATCCTGAGGAAGTTAGAGAAAATCCGCATACCATAGGTGATCTCATGAAAGTGCAGGAAACTCTTTCCAAGAATCAGACTGATATGGATGCGACTCAGAAGGAATTATTCAATTATCTCAAGACTCTTACAGACAAGGTGTCATAGAAAACTCGGGAGAAAGGAAAAGCTAAACAAAAAACTTCAGACACTAATCCCGAAGTCACTCCGATCCATGAAGTAGATGTTGAGGAGGTTCCTAAAGCTAAAGCTGCAGAGTCGAAGGAACCGACCAGTTTCATCACCCGTGAAGACTTGGAGCGCCTCTTGGAAGATCGTGTAAAGGATAAGGCGTCCTCTTCTGTTCACCGTCACCAACCCCCATACCCTGCCGATACACAAAAGATTCCTATGCCAAAAGGTTATGTTTCTCCAACGTTCACCCTTTATGATGGAACAAGAAATGCTCGAGAATATGTTTCTCGGTTTCTAGAAGCTTTGGGCGAACATGAACATAACCATATTGTCTGCCTCAAGGAATTTTCAAAATCTTTGAAAGGAAGAACATACACCTGGTACAACAACATCGCACCAGGAACTATCAAAAGTTGGGGAGAAATGATTAATACTTTCTACATAAAATATTTCTTCGTTTCAGAGCAAATCACTCTCTCTGACCTCGGAAGGATGTTTCAAAGAAGCAACGAACATCCTATTGATTATGTGAAAAGGTTTAGGGTTCAAGCCATGGATTGTCATGATCCAAATGTCACGAAGCAACTTGTGGACTTGTGCATCAATGGAATGATCCCGGTCTACAGAGCTTTACTGGAAAATCTACGCTTCCAGACCTTTTCATAACTTCATGAAGCCGCTAAGAGATCGGCAACTACCGCACCCGCTTTACTAGAAAAGGCTAAGGCTACAAAAACTGAAGAACCACGAGAAACTCGAGGTAGAAGACGTTTAATCAACAAGCAGTACAATCTCCAACCCTGCACAAATGTTGTCACAGAAGGGAGCAAACGGAAATCCGAGCCACCCAAGCATACCTCAGCTCCTTCAAAAGCACAAAGAAAGGATAAGAAAGATGCACAAGCCCCTGACCAACACACATGAACTGATCAAGAAGCACCTGACTTCCCCTTTTCCATTGAAGAGGTGATCGAACTGCTGGATGTCTGGATCCAAGATGGTGCAATCAAGTTGCCATATGTCAAGAAAGAACCAACTGAAGAGGACATGGAAAGTCCTCGTTACTTCCGCTTCCACAGATTCGTCAATCATCCCAAAAGTGACTTCAGAGTTTTGAAACGCATATTCAGGGAAAAGGTTGAATCAGGAGAGCTTAACTTGGGGACTGAAAGAGTACACATAGATCCCCTCCCAGTCAGAATTTTCAATCTCTCTGAACCACCTGTCAAGGAAGAAGTTCAATCCTTAATTGAACATGCCTGTGAATTTCTATACCTATCAAAGGCTCAAAGGAAAGACATGTTTGCTGCACTAAACCACATCGTGTCAGGAAAGCTTTTGATGATCCAGGAGATGCTCTCTGAGCCTTCAGTAACAGACAAAAAAATGTACGACTGGGGACTTCTCACGACAGTCCATCTCAAAGGAAACGAGTTCAAACAAGTGTTGATTGATGTTGGCACTGCTGTCAATGTTATCCCTCTAAAAATTCTCAGAGCTGCGGGCATCACTCGACAAGGAGCTATCCATTCTCCAACCTCAATTATGGATTATGAAGGGATGCCCAGAGACGCCTATAGCTACATCACTCTCAAGATGAAGGTGGACTCAACCTGGACAGAGACCAAATTTTACATAATCCGGGAAGATCCAGTATATGATATGATCCTTGGGCGTACGTGGATTCATACTGGAAAGGTAACTCCAACACCTTCACTTGCACATTTCTCCGTTGAAGAAAGCTCTGATTCGGAAGAAATAGAGGATGCTCCACCATTTGAGCATGTCTAAGCTTTAATGGAACTAACACAAAAGCCGGAAGAAAATGCAAACGCCTTCGTCAAAAGGTTCCGCGCTCAGGCAAGTCTTATTCCTCCTAATGTGTCTATTTTGTCAGTTTTCAACTATACTTCTTGGGTCCGAGGGCTTCGTCCTATCAACACCGTAGCTATTACAAAATGCTATGAGTGGATGACCTTACCTCAGCAATATTACGCCAAATGGCTGAATATGGAGCTCCTTCAAATTGAACATTCCATCAGAAGGTTTATTGCTGAAGATATGGTTTAACATGACAAGCAGTATTCTGGATACCTTTCTTTGTGTGAATGTTCATATGTGCCCCAAGACTGGAAGGCCCCACAACCATGGAGCTCCACTGCACGAGGAATTCCTAATCAACAGAAGATATTCAAGGCGCGAACGATCAAGTCTAACAAATTTCATGAAGGAGATTTAATTCTTAAAGAATCTAAGCGCAATCTTCATTTCGCAAGGAACTCTAATTGGGAAGGACCTGTTATGGTCGCTAAATCCATAGCTGGAGGATACTACAAGCTAATCAACACGGATGGAAAGACTGTACCAGTGATACATGAGAATTGGCTCAAAGCATTTGACGCCTGAGATCGTTAGATATTTGAGGTATTAGACGTTTGAACATTCATGACGTCTGGATTTGGCATCTAGGATTTCCTTTCATTGTATTTCAATTCCTCCAAAACGTTTGCAATACTTGCATTCAGAATTTGAATTCAGCAATTTATCTTCAGTTCAGTTTACTTAAAAAAATCTTTATCAAATCCAAAGAAAATCCTCAATCCTCTACTTATCCAAAACCAAGAAATAAAATCTCACATCTCTCAGAAGTTTAGAAATTCAGGAGATTATGAAAAATAAATCAAAGAAAATCAGCAAAGAAAGATTTTCGCTCCTCTGCATCCTTCAAGACTTGCAAAGCCGCCTTCTCCGTGTTCATCTCTTCAGTCATCCTAGCAATCTTGTCTTCCTTTTCCTTCACAGCATCATTGGGAAAGGGTATGTTGTTCTCGCATGAGTCTTTGATAGCATCTATCTTCTTATGAAGCCATTTCACGTTGAAGCCAAGTCTTTCAGAATTCTCCAAGTTGAACTCCCAATCAAAGAGTACATCTGGAGTAACAGTATTTCTGGCCCTGGTGCGTATATCATTTACAACACGCAAGATAACACTTACTTTCATGGTTAAAGAATAAGCACGCTCAGGGTCTCTGGTAATGATGATGTGTCCAAACTTCTTCCAAATATTGTCATACAAACCGACATATCCAATAGGAACACTGAATCCACCAACTAGTTGGTGATATGGGAGCGATGCATAAAATGGAGGATCAAAAGAAATCCCTTCACTTGGATATTCATGCACCACTATACGATTCTCAACCACTGGAGCGACTTCTACAGTCATGTCGACAGCTTCCTCAGTGTCTTCTACCTGCGGTTCAGCTTCTTCAGTCATTAAAGCGACAACAATCAAAGTCTCGGTCTCCTTAACGGCTTCGATAACGACCCTCTCATGGCCTTGAAGTGAAGATATGGTTGTCCCTTCATCAATAACCTCTGGTATTCTCGAGTTATCATTGTTGGTTTCAGTATTTCCAACTTCGGTATTTAGCACCTAATACGAAGATTACATAAGATTAGAGTAATCAAAATGAGGAAACCAAATGGAATCATAAACTACAGCATCTAAGTGGTCTAAGATTATCAAATTTCACCATTATACATTCAAGGAATGAACAAATAGCGTGGAAGTCATAAAACACGTTTTGGCAACAAACTCGTCTGAAAAGATTCACACTGCCCTGCATAAGATGACGAACTGGGAGCAATTGGTGTAGAATTTAAAGTTTAGTTATATACCATTTTCTTCGTATGGATGTTCTCTACAACATATCAAAATTTCGTAGCTATTGGATGAGCGAGTAAAACTATGTGACCAAAACATCGAACTACACACCAGTTGAGAAATTTCTGAAAGTCTCCTGGAAGTTTACTGTTTCGCTGATTTCGACCCCTAAATGTGCTCAAAACCTCAAAATATTCTTTTCTAAAGATGGGAAATTTTCTGTGCATGAAGGTACATGGGTAGATCGCGAAAATCTGACATCGGACGAAGATTTTATGGCTTTTTTTCTAAAAGACTGAGTTCTGAATTTTCTGGTGACGTATTTCGGAAAAGTTTTTCGTGTATTCACATGGATTCTCATTCATTCATTCATTCATTCATAAATCAACAATTTTATGCTTCTATGGATAAAATGTAATGGAAATACTTACTTGGGTGGTCTCTGAAACGCTCAAGGAATCAGAATTCCCCGTGTCAACATCAAGAGTATCATTACTTCCATTCGATTTTGAACCCCGGGAATTTTCTTTATCTCCATCCTCCGAAGATGAACGAGCATCAGTACTCTCCACTTCCATGGCGACATTCTCCTGGATATATTCTCAAACAATTAACATTTTATCTACGAAGCATCATATTTGATTATATGAAGAGATACTCACGTCATTCTCTTCTTCAGCACTCAAGTCAGGAACCGTTTGCCCAGCAGCAGAGAATTGAAGGCCGTCAATACTTGATGGAGTAAAATTATGTAACCAAATAACGAATATTGGTTTTATGATCCTAATAACATTGATAGGAAAGAGTCACTGCGGAAAAAATATTGACAACTCACCAAATAAACAACTGGGGACTTTATGGTGTTCGCAAACATCTTGCAATTCTTGTTCCTGCCCTCTCCACCGTGAATAACTGTTTCTGCTTCTGAGAAGTTTACTTCGATTCGAGGTCTCACAGTACGACCATCCTGCAAAATAAATTGATGCGATAATCAAAAAGCAATTATTTTAATTTTATGAAGATTACGCAAAAGATACATACTGGTGAACATCCTAGAGATGCCTTTCGCTTATCTCCGCTAAAGATATGTTTCAATCTTGGTCGAGAAGCAATCATCTCAGTAGAAGGAGGCTCTTTCACTAAAGGTTGTCCAACCATTACAAAATCGTGTAAACCCTCAAGCTGTTGATCTCAGAAATCTATGTAACTTGGAGTTACATATGAAATTCGTTCAGAACAAGGGAACCAATAAGAGATTCCTTCCACATGTGTGCGATATAAACAGATCTTAATCTGTTCCACTGATGGTTTCCTCATTCAAAAAGTTGGAACACATTGATCCATACCCATTTGACGAGATGCTCTATCGATGTTGTATTCTTCTACTGAAAAATATCCATACATTGCTGATATCAAATGAACCGGAGTACAACTCAACATGAAGGATCTCTCGCCATCACTCAAGTCAGCACCAGATTTCAAAGTCACGCTTTCATCAGTATTGAAGGTTGACAACTGAGAAACATAAGAAGGAATTGACACCCAGGGGCGAAAATTAAACTCAGATTCATTGTCTAACACATCAATGAGATGTGTCTTGGATTGAGGTTGCTTTGTAGACCAGCGCATAATCCTGACATTATCCTTCTCAGGAAAAATACAGCGAGCATCAACATCATTCAGTCCTTGCAAGGTATTACGAGGAATAGGTGCATAATTCTTGAATCGTTCCCACATCAAGGCTTGGAGAAACATCGTATTATCGTAGCATTCAATCTTCATAAAGGCGTTCGAAACGCTGGAGTCTATAACCAAGGAGTCTAGGTTAGAGTACAAAGAACCCAAGAATAGACTACCTATGAGAAGTTGTTCACCTTGAGCCATCTTAATGGCAAAAGGAATTACAAAAGGCTTTAGCAAAGTTCCAGTATCTTCAAATACGTCCCTGGACAGTCATAAACACAAGAAAGCAACAATAGATAACATACCATCAACAGGTCTATCAAGAGGGGTATCTCTCGGTCACCAGTGTGTTAACTAGTGGGCATAACAACCTTTGCCATATGATTTATTAATTATCTTCATCTCGGCTGTCAAGATGTTGGAAACTGTTGTCTCCTCTGCTGAAAGATTTATAGAAAAGTTACCCGTGATTGGGAGATGCAACAAAGCAACTACATCCTCCAAAGTGATGGTAAACTCTCCCCATCTGCATATCAAATTATGAGTTGGAATGCACCAACGAGCAAGAAGATCTACAATACCTCTCGCGTCATGAAAAATGAACAAGTATCTAGATAATAGGATGGCCCTTGTCACCTGTGCACTGTCCAACATGGCTCTAACACGAGGAAAACCCAGCATATGTCTCGCCCATCCAGAGAATTTTCTAAAGGTCGCCGAGAAAGTTTGAATTCTATAATCGACGCAAGAAAAATTCCTCGTTCAAGACAAAATCAAATAGCTACTCGAGGAGCCACCAATTTCTTCTGAACAACCTCTTTGGGATTTATCAGAAGACGAAATGCTGGAGTTTTGAGGCGTTTTTCAATTCCCTGTTGAACCGTGAAGAATGCATCATATATATTTGGGACGTTTTTGATTCCAGGTGTTTCTTCTTCTTCTTCACCAACGGAAATCTCATCCATACATGTATCGTCTCTGGAGGCGTCATTTTCTTGGGAGTCAGACATCCTTGCGAAGTAGCTGTAATGTGCACAAAACATTCTACTTCAGTATATCATCATACAAAATGCAAACTTCGACAATATGATGGACTTATACAATCTGATGACAAAATACTCATGCAAGCATTCACAAAATGGTAACTCTTAACTCTTACCTTTTTACGATTCCACTAATAATAGTGATGGTAATGCAAGAGTTAACACTCCAAAATTTGCTCGTTTCTTCGAATCGACAAAAGACGAGCAAAACTCAGGTTTTGATAAAATCATGAACACTTACATCATACGATGATACGAACATTAATCATCGAATTATGAAAACTAAACAAATATTTCATCATAAATAATTATTTGCTGTTAATATTGCTCAAAGTCAGGCTTTGGTTTTCGGATATATATATATATAAATAAATAACGTGATTAACTCAAGTAAATTATAAAAAAATAATTGACGTGAGCGCAAGGTCACGTGGTTTTATCAAAATTTTTTTTTTGGATACTCCACGGTTTGATTAAAAAAAAAAGAAGGGTCTCTTTTCCTTCGTACGATTGTCCGTCTTTGAAACAGAGGTTTATTTTGGTTTTGTGAAAAGTTCACACCTTTTAAGATAAAGTTTTGGTTTCCATGAAAGCTCATAAACAAAATTTTATCACTGGATATAGGTCTATTTCAAAAAAAAAATCTCTCAAGCTAGAGATTATTGCTAGTCTTTCGAACTAACGATCGAACGAACATACGTTTAATAAAATAAGGGCTTTCTACGAAACTCACACTTAAAATATGCACATGTATATGATTTTAACATGAACAACTCATGAAAAAATCACCAAGTTTCTGGAAAAAAAAACACGCTTACCTAATCGGTGTCGGCCGTACGGTGGCGGCGCCGGTCGACGCTGGCGGCTCTGGCGGAATTTTCCGCTCTTATTCCTACTGCTGATGTGAAGGGGGAGAGGGATGAAGGTGGTGGTCGGTCGTGGAGAAGAAACAAAAAAAAGGGAGAAGATTAATTCCTTTTATATCAAATTTTGTTTCCAAAACCTAATTTCACAAGGATTTCTTTTCTTGGGCCCGGACACGTGAATCCTAAACCGACCAAGGTTCCATCACTAAATCAGCGGGCCTACATCAATTTAGACTCGTTGGACAGCTCTCTATCATGCCACTGGGTTCTTTGTTCAAGCCATGGTTTGCTAACGCAATCGAAAATCCGGTAACATCTTATTTTACGACTAAGTTCAATTACTTACTTCGTCTATAATTAGAAAATCACCATCCAGTGTTGACTGAGGAACATGACTGTCCCCCACTAAGAAGGGGACTTAATGTAGATGGTGGATTTTCAACAAGGTTAAAATCGTAAAACCATAATTGTAATGCTCCTGATCCAGCAATCCGATGAGTATTCAGGCTCATGTCTCTCATCGAAGCATGAAAGCTCATGCCGCATGAATCTCTGACTGAGAATATTATCTCTCAGAGTATACACAGATGTGCAGTCTCTTAGATGAGGCAACTGAGTATCTCATAAATACTGATCAATTTCAGTAATTACTTCTATATAGAATCAAAAGATTATACGGCTCCTAGACGACTGACCTGCTAGTATAGAGCAATAACGTCTTCAGCAATAAGGACTCTAAGCTTTCACCAAAAAATTTCCAGAGTGTAGATGGTCGATTTTCAACAAGGATTAAAATCGTAAAACCATAATTGTAATGCTCCTGATCCAACAATCGTATGAGTATTGAGGCTCATGTCTCTCATCGAAGCATGAAAGCTCATGCCGCATGAATCTCTGACTGAGAATACTATCTCTCAGAGTATACACAGATATACAGTCTCTAAGCTGAGGCAACGACGTATCTCATAAATACTGAGCAATTTCAGTAATTACTTCTATGTAGAATCGAAAGATTAGACGGCTCCTAGACGACTTACCTGCTAGTATAGAGCAATAACGTCTTCAGGATGTAACAATGTTTTCCCTGACTATGTAAAGAAAATATGACGCTTCAACAAGCTCATATCGCTCAATTCTCAGATAATTAATGCTCCTAGACAGCATGCCTGCTAGTATAGAACCATCAATTAATTACTTATAATCTTTAAATTCATTAGCTGAATATTTGGAAACATTCTATGTTCTTCATAATATTTCATTACTTCAATTCATGGTTTTCCCAGCAGAATTCCATGGGTTAGTAATAGATATTCAACGAACGGGCGTCTGAGCCGATATCGAGTAAGCCCCGACCAAATGGTGCAAGTGTACTCAGCAATAATGCACAAACGAGCACCTGAATGCACGAATGAGCATTCCAAAACACTAAGGAACGATGAACCTATGCAAAATAGGAAGAAAAATAATAATAAAAAAAATATTAGCAAAGGCGCTAGGGGACTGGGCCCACCGGCCGGCCGGTCACGCCGTGGCCAGTCCCAGGCCCAATTATATATTTTATCATATTTTATTATTTTTCCCTGATCTCATGAAAATCCCTTCATTTGAGCAAATCTGCTTCTTCTTAAGGAAACTCCCCAGTCTCATGGTGTTTCCTCGTATCAAAGAAATAATAAAAATTAGGAAAGTGTCGTGGGACCGAATCCACTAGCCGGCTGGCCATGCCCTAGCCGTGGCCGGTCCCACACCTCATGATTCCTTATTATTATTTCCTTCATCCCAGAAAAATTCCCAGATTTCATGATATTTCCCTCAACTCATGAAAATAACATAAGATTAAGGAAAATCTCACGGGACCGGGCTCATTGGCCACCCGGCCATGCCCTAGTCGTGGCCGGTCCCACAAGCTCTTGTCTTATTATTTTAATATTATTTGTTTCCCCCATCTCATGGAAACTCCTTCATTTCAAGGAAACTCCTTAGTTTCAACAAACTCCTTGATTTCATGATATTTCCCTAAAACCATGAAAATAATATAAAATTAGAGAAAGTGCCATGGGACCGTGCTCATTGGTCGACCATGCCTTGCCATAGTCGGTCCCACACTTCATGAATTCCTATTTTATTATTTCCATAATCTCATGGAAATTCCTTAACCTCATGAAATTCCTCGGTTTCATGGTATTTGCTTCACATCGGGGAAAATACATAAAATTATATAAAATTGGGAAAGGTGTTGCGGGATCGAGCATGCTAGATGGTCGGCCATGCCCTAGCCGTGGCCGGCCCCACACCTTGCAATCCCCTATTTTATTAATTGTTTTCATCATCTCATGAAGATTCACAGTTTCAGCAAAACCCTGAATCCTTCATATTTTCTCAAAATGTTGCTCAAACGCGCCTCAGAAAATATCGAAACTCTTAGGACCGAGACACGGACATTATGGTGACACGGGAATGTCTCCTTGACCGACCAAGGACGGCCCTAGGGTTTGCAAAGAGCCGGTCCCACATGTTTTAACAATTTTGACCTAATTTGCTCAATTGCTCATATTGGGTCCAAACTCTTCTCAAACAACTTGGAGTTTGCTCAAACTACCATCAGCTGGTCCCACGACCATCAAGGGTCGGTCTCATGCCCTCTTGGACGGTCCCTCATCTCTTCATAATTAGGTTTCATCACCTGAAGCTGAGACGAGTACTATTTTAATAAATGATTAAACCAACATTTAATCATCTTTTCACCTGGTCTTCAAGAGACTTTGGTATTTTTTCACTCGAGCATACAGGCACTACATGAATGGTCCATCATCCCACGTAGGTAGTCTCTCCTTCACTCCGTGATTTATTTTCAATAAATCATCAATTGATCAAAAATTAGGTTTTCAAATCCAGAGCTCTGCAAAAACATAATTTTGAGCAGATTCAAACACTAATAATTTTACGTTGATCCTGTGATCAACACTTTTATTATTATGCTCGGCCTAGTTGTCAGTATCTTAAATTAATATTTTTTTTGGTCCTGCCACCAATATTTGCTCAGATGAGCAATATTTTCTTAGACTAAGGAATATTGGTTCAACTATCAATATTCAACAATTCAGTAACAGTTTGCTCGTCTTAAGTTATCAATATTTATTCGACAATGATACCTTCGCCTCAACAGACATGTTCAATTCATGAGTCTCTGAACATTTGCAAATCAAGACTCGGCAATACAAGGACTCATCGTCCCATAGAGTCAACTGACCCCACAATCACGAGACATCAATCGTGTCACATGGGGGATATTAACTAGGGTTTTGGTATGGCGGTCTACGACACGTGCGTTCATACACACTACGAGAATGTGAGCAACTCGTGCAATCAGTTGGAGGAGTTAGCAAAGTAATGGGTAGAAAATCAACCAAGTCTCCGCACGATGAGCAACTGGTTTTAACACGATTTCCACTTCCCCACTCTTTGACTCCAACAACTATCACACTTCATGTGATCAAGGTGTTTACAATTCTAGCAATATAAATAAGTCTCTGAATCATGATTGAAACAACAGACAATTCTCCATAGACAGTGTTTCGTCTACATCGTCTTAGCAATTACTCTCAATTGAGTAAACTCGATCATTCAGAAACTATTTTCACGTAAAATACACAACACACCAGCAATCCTTGATCACCATTGATCTCACACATTTCTCAGCTTCCCTCCTACAGATCGACCCATCCTCTCTTATGACCGAATTGACTCTGGAACGGCCATTGTCTTGGTTTAGGACGGAGTCCTACAGATTGATCTCTCGAACTTAAAGCACTCCCTTCTTGCAGTGCATCTGTGTGAGGTGAAATATTTCGCTCGGTTCAAGGAGACTCCTCCGCACAGTCGTCTCCTCAATTCCGTAAAAACCAACAAATCGTTTTTCCCCATCTACACAGAGATAAAACTGTCATGGTTATATATTCCCGAGATAATCTTCTAGAGATAAAACTGTTATGATGTCTCGGTCCCAGCCGAGAATATGTGTCTCGGCTAAACTCGAAAACAGTTTGCCCGTCTCGACGGGTTTTTCCATCCAATCCGTTTCGCCGAGAAAATTCGCCTGCGAGACCTTGGCTGTCTTGGCCGAGGTTGACTCCATGGGATTGTACCAGCAATGAAGTTTTGGACCAAAATGGTATTTATAACATTCCCACAAATGGGATACTCTACTCTTTTTTTTTTCCTGATAGACAGTGATCGAAAAGATTTAGGTTTTGGTATAAATTCCGATCAAATCTCTGCGTTTTCACACATTTGTCGAGCAGATAATTCTTCCGATCAGACAAAAAATGTCAACTAAAAATGGTGGTGAGAATCGATTCCCATTGGAAGCCCGAAACATTCGAGATCACAAATGCAGATTACTGGCAGAGAAATATGAAATGAAACGAATTTTCCATAAAGCAATGAGTAAAGATAACAGTTTACCAAGTGAATTGAGAGACGAACATCGTATTCAGTTATCGAAGTTACCAAGAAACAGTTCATTTACAAGAATTGTTAATCGATGTGTTTTTACTGGTCGTGCTCGTGCTGTTTATAACATGTTTCGTATGTCTAGAATTGTGTTTCGTGATTTAGCTGATAAAGGGGCTCTGACTGGTGTTAAGAAATCTTCTTGGTAGAAGGCTTCAGAGATTCAGTTTTCAGTGCGGCGGTGAAGGTCGTAAACTACTTGTTCAATCAACCCAAACACTAATTAAGGGTTTATATGTAATGGGTTAGGTTTACATTTTCCCACTGCTACTTTGTGTTTATGTTAGTACGTCGTTGAAGTTTCAATACGATTCAATTTCAAACAATCTACATAGAAATTTGTTTCGATTATGTTTAAAATTGTCTATCAGCTCTGTGTTTGATAAATTGCCTAAGTGAGTAGCTTTTTCAATTGTGTTTAAAATAGTTTGCGAGTTAAGTGTTTCATAATTTGGCTGAGTTTTTTTTATCATAGGTAAAGTGCTTATGAATTGCCTAACTGGATGTGTGAGAAGAAGAGAAGATGACAATAGAACAAGTTGACAACGGGCAATGTTTTCTTATCTTCTTTTGATGCATTTAATTATATCTAATCGAGTTCACAAATTGGTAATTCTAGTGTAAATATTTACACATGGTTGTTCTAATGGACAAAATTATATACATAAAACTGGTATGCTCTTCAAGAAAAGAAAAAACTCTAAGTTGAGCAACACAAACAACTTTAAACTGATGTAAGTCTTACTTACTTAACCCACTTTTTGCGTTCCTGAATCTAGCTTTTAGATCAAGTGTCCCCCTTTGCATCAATCCCCTTTATGCTTCTAAGTCGCCAATAAGGGAACCTTTTAATTAAGCTTTCCTGGCCCATTCTTGCTGAAGTTTGTCTGACTATGTTACTTATAATTCTTGGAAATACTACCAAGAAATCTGCATCATCAGACTTTTGAGTTCTGATAAATCTACGTACCGCAGTTGAAAACAACTTTCCATATAAATGCATTTCCATACACCTTGTGTTCAAGCGCTGGTGGCATTTATATTGCAGTATGCATTATCCTCCGAAACTAGGAACACTGCAGATAGTGCCAAGATGAAGGAATAAGAAACTAGCATTGAGTGAACTCTTCCACCAACCCTTTTTACCCTTCTCCTTTTCTAAGTCAGTTTTGTCTTCTCCCTGGTCCACCTCCAGGCATTTTGTTCTCAGGAAACTATATGCTTATATACACATGGCCCAGTCGGACAGCCTGTGCACACTGTTTGTCATTTTGAGATTGCTGTCCCAGACACCCAATCGGTGCCAAACCCGTTCAGTACCCATATCATCATTAAGCAGGTTCAAAACTGGACCCAGAATCAGTTTTTCAAACCTAACTTGATGAATAATACTTGGTGAGGTTTGAAATCCATTCTGTAAGAATCATCTTTTCAACTATGGGCTATCTAAAACTGCTGCTGATCCTGAATCATTGTTACGTTTCTTAGACCATTTTCGAGATAGGACATTCTTTATCATGCCTTTTGCGTTAATGGCTTTCAACTTTCCCTTACTTAAACTCGCTCCTCCATTTTTCCCAGGGCTTAGACATTCTTTCTCTGATTTAAAACCTTCAGCAGCCTCACAATCTAGTGGTTTATCTGTATCGCGGTTTCCATTTACTTCTGTCATGCCATTGACATTAATCTTGCCTGAAGTACCAATCACATTTCCCCAAGGGCTTGCAAGCTCCTTTTCTGCTTTGAAATCCTTCACAGTACTACCAATTTTCCGAGGACTCAACTCATCATCTGCTTTAAAACCCTCGACACCCTCATGATTTTTCACATTCATTGGTTGAGGACTCGAGCATTTCTTGTCTACTTTCAACTCCTTGACAGTATTGAAATTTAGCACATCTGAGGCAACCTCTTTCATGATTCCCTTGTCTGTACTACCAACCATTTTCATCTCAGGGCTACTTGAGCATGGCTTGCTCGTACCAAAACCTCCGATAGCCTCGCACATTTCGTCATCTACAATAACTTTCAGCTTTGTTGTCCTCTCATTGACAGCTCGTATGTTCGGACGTGGTGTGGGTGATGGACTTGGAGATATGATTCTGGAATCTTTTCTTGTATGGATCTTATTGAACGCTAAACTCAACTTCCGTAAACCCCTCCTAACTGTAAGAAGTGACTTAGAGTTGCTCATTTCTTCATTTTCATTACTATCGTTACCACTCTTTTGGTTCCATCCAGTTTCTGCTGAGGTGTTAGTGGAAGTGTTCTCCACTCTATGAATTTTTATATCAGCTAGCCTATTGTTCCTTTTTCTAGGCTCCCATATCTGGGGAACATCACTCCCTGGATGATGAACCCATATCCCTGTCTGTTGCCGACCTTCAATTTTTATTGGTTCGTATTTATCCACCATTTTTTCCGCTTTTACTGGAAAAATAGTTGGATCCGAGAGAGTCTGACCAGTTACAGTTGTTGTAGAGTCTGTGCTTGCTGCTGTATTTGATGTTTCCACGAAATATGGATCACCTCCATCCTGTCCAAATTATATTGAAGTTATATTCAGGTCATATCACGCTGAGTAAGTCTGAGTTATAAAATATACTGAGTACCTTCCTGTAAGCTTCAAGAAGAGTTACTGCAAGATGAAGCCTTCCCATTTTAATGTTTTGAAGAGGCAACCACATGTCATGTCTCTGCATGCTCCTGTAGTCGGTGATATTTACAGAGCAATCCCTGTTAATAATAAAGACACATGCATATTTAGAAAGCGGCGCAACAAGTGCAAGAAGGTGCTTTGCCAACCATACACACAACCCCAAATGTGCCCTGATGGGCGTGGAACTTAACTTGACCAAATCCCAGGCTGATATTTAAGATTGTTAAAACCATTGATGTAAATTCAAATTCAACTCTGTTGGTTCTAATAGTCAGAATCTTCTGGATGTTTTGAAAATCAATATAAACCAACATCAAGGACTTTCTTGGAGGCAGAGTGAGTTGTGAGGGTCATGAGATTCAAAGTTAAATAAGTTCGGCCTAACTTCAATATGTAAGAGTCAGAAATGCTGACCCAAGGGTGTCATCACGAAAGTGGTCTTTGTCACAAACTTCAAGAGTTAAGACATTAGGTGATTCCCATGTGCAGATAGGGATCCTAAATTCCTCGATCCATTTTGGAGATAGTGTTTTCTTTTGGGTCTTTGTTCGAAATCTGTAAGGCCCCAGTTGTCCTTTTACGTAAGGATCAGCCAATCCTGCAAGATAGCATTCATCAGTACGCAGCAATTCTCAGTGAAATCAGGTAACAGTCTAAAATTTCAAAAGCCAAGCTAACCATTGGGATCTGAGGGTTTCATGTCAGCTCCTTCAACAATTTCCACCTTCACATAAGCAACAGGGTCTTTTTCATCCACAGAGAACCAATTTTCTGGAAGAAAAATGAGGACATTTTCATGAGGTGTATTGGCTTCTTTACAGAGTGTATCAATCAACTATATATATATATATAAATATTGCAGCATCAAATGAACCCTGCATCCTTTAGTTAAGATAAACTCAGAGAAACGCGTAGTTAATTACACTGTGCAGTAAAACATATTCAAGGATAATATATGCTCAACTAGTCACACAATCAGTTTTTGTTACTAGTAGCTGTGCTACATCGAATATGAACTGTATCCGACAATATAACATAACATAGAATTGTATTCGACAAAAATGTGACAGTAACCGCGAACATGCGCCTGTCCTAAGATGATGTACAAAGAAAGCGCAGAAGATCTAGAATAACTAGGAAATAAGACGGCATTTAAAATAAGAACACCATCTATGAAGGGTATTGGCTTGGATATTGGCTAAAGTCAACAAAATAATCACTGCTTCGGTATTGATGTACTAGATCCAGCCTACTTCTTGGCCATCAGCTCACTAAGCTAAACAGCTAATCAAAATATCAATAAAGGTTGATTAAGGTTATTTCTGCTGAGCAGTAGGTAGGACAGTCCAGAACACAAGTGGCAAATTGTACAAATTTCCCCACCCCCTTCATTTTTTTTTTTTTTTTTTTTTTTTAAAATTCATTATATACCTGTTGTTGCTGAAGCAAATTTCTCCACGTCAACAACCAGCATATTGGGCTGCAACATAGTGAAATTAAGTCAGGTAAAATTAGCTAGCAATTATTGCCGATATTTTGAAATCCTTTGACCTTTGGATTATGGAAGAAGAGACAAATGGTCAGCCAAGACTTCTTGGTTACCATAGGCAAATTTAGATCAAATTAAGTTGGGTTTAAGGGTGATCCATGAACAAGTTTACTATTTAGAACTAACCTCAACAAGTGTCTGCTCAAACACAATCCCCAGAAGCTTATCCTGCCCAGAGTAGGGGAGAGAAAACATAACATGATCAATTCCAAAAAAGGTCCATGTACAAGTCGATTTCTGACTAATAACTTACCATCCATCCAGCGATTCCGGGAAATTCAGTAACATCAATCCCGTGATTAAAAATAGGTTTTACTGTCATTTGAAAATATGGTGGTTCAGCAAAGCATAGACGCAAACGTCCAAGGTAAGGATATTGACGAATAAACTTCAAACCAACCAAAATCTACAATAGAAAGGATTAACCTCAGTTAATACTTAACTTCTCTAAAAGAACATTATTTATTGTAAATGAGCTACTCTAACACTCAGACTACCAGTGTATAGCATGTTGTCCATATCAATCGCCTCTAGAAGTGTTCCAAGAACAAAAATGTTCTTCTAAGAATATTGAGATTGTGCTAGTGCAAAAACAAAACAAAAAAGAATAACTGGGAAGGTATTATTTTTTAAACTGCAGGAAGGTGTTGATGGTTTTTCAAATAGTGATTGTAGTTGAAGTGGTAAAACGGATTCGTATCAGACTTGTGAAGAAAACAGTTTTTAGATTTAAATTTAAACAGGCAAATAAAAAGAGTTGTTCAAAGTTATAGAGAAAAACACCAAGACTAGGATTCCACCAATGACCATTTTAATAGTAAACTCTAAATAGTTCTTATGCAATTTTATCTTTAAAATCAATTCTAATATTTGCCTCAAATAAGTTTTTGAAGTAATAATTGTAATTAAAAAGTATAAAACATCAAAAGTTACTAAAACCCAGCATGCTTCATCAAGTCAATTCACAATTACTCAATAAGAACTATTAATTCAATTTTAATTCATGCAAATAATCAAATAATAATATTGCAAATAAATGTAAAAATTAGAATTATACCAATAAATTTTGTGCCAATGGCTTCCTCCATCGTCTCGGCTAATGGGTTTAGCTCCTCATCCCAAAAACACACTCACAAGATAAATTCATGGCTAAAATAGGTGTTTTATTGATGATATATGATGAAATAGGAATTAGCAACGTTGTAGAAGTGTTACAGCGTCACTGTTACAAATGGTGTAAGTGCTGAGAAGAAACGATAGAACTAAAGTGCTGTAAATAGCGACACAGGGTGTAAGCTGCTGGAAAGAACGATACAAGCCGTGTGCTGTAAACAGCGACACAGCGTGTTCTGGTTTTAAGACTGATGAAGAACGACTGCCTTAGCAGGTCTGTTCTTCCTCTTCTTCTTCCTCCTTGAACAGCAGCAGCAACAACAACAATCAATGGTATCTTCCTCGTTTCGGCTCTGAACTCTCTCCTATTTGTCTCTAAACTTTTCTAACCCCTCTAAGACTCGAAAACCACCTATATATAGCCTTCAGATTCCCTAGAAACTCGATCAAATTCGAGAATAAATCTCTTATTCTTCACGTGCAGTTTTAAAAATAATTCTATCTGTCGATCTTTGTATGCGTCTGTTAGCTATTCTATTGCTCCCAAAATCTTCTCTGACTTGAAATCAACTGTTTTGAAGTATATCCCACGCAAGAATCTCTCCCAAATCTTTCAAACCAATTCAAAACCCTAAACAGGGACCGTGTGCACTGTCTTGACTTTGTGTGGATTTTCTGACTTATCCAGCCCAATTAGATGGGTCTAATCACTTCTAACAGGTCCCTTATGTCTTGTAGAGTACGTGGGTACCAAATTTGCCCATTGAATCGCCTGCTAGGTCGCTCAAATCCTTGATCCAAAACTGTTGACGATGCTGCCTTTTTTCCCGCCAAAATCCAGTTTTGAAACTTTGAAGATGACCTCCCCCTATCCAGTTACGGTCTCCCTTTAGCAGATGCCTGGAAATGGGTCACCCCTTAGTAATTAGGTTACCCCTTATCCAAAATGAGAGTCCGTATAATAATTTTCTCCCACGGGCGCAAAAACCATTTTTTAGCCAATTTCGCCGCAAAAGCTTTATTCTTCCAAAAACACCTACAAATACATAAAATAACCGAATAAGTACAATATCGAGTACTAACAATATATACAAATGAGCTATATTAGACACATAAATGCGTCTATCAAATACCCCTAAACTTATTATTTGCTAGTCCCGAGCAAATCAAAACTACAAAATAAAATCCTAACTCACTGTCGCAGGCATCGTCGATTGCATTTAGCGTATGCAATAAGCCTTTAAACCCCTAGGTGGCCCTAGTGGCCGAGTTATAGTCTCGGGAGGGCTTACCAGAGATATACCCACAAAACCTGTACTCCAGACCTTAGCTATCTACGCATAACCTTGGAAGGCACTAAAGAATCTCCTTGGTTGGAATACTTATTGACTACAGGAAGAAGTACCCTGATGCGAAATTCCAATTGCTGTACACGAGTTTGCACTCAAGCATACTAAAATTCATATAAAGTGACAGAGCTCTACTCAGATAGTTGCACTATGGACATCATATTCGGAGTCAAAACTAATCACATGGATAGATCAAGAAGATGGATATAGAAAAACATGTATGGTTTTGATGTTTACTAAGTGAACGACGTTTCCCATATCTGTCTGAAGGCCTCCGCCAAGATGAACCTATCCTAATGGATTGAGATACTAGTCTGACTAATATCAACACACTGGCATATACAAGGGTACCAGTGGTCGATAACCTAACTCTAGGTCAACACAACTGGCATATACAAGGGTACCAATGGTCGACTTTATTGAATTTATTCCTTTTGGTCAGATAGTCTGGTCTCAATTTCTTTCTTTCTTTTTTTTTATTTTTTTTTTATTTTTTTTTATTTTTTTTTTTTTTTTTTTTTTTTTTTTTTTTTTCATCTTTTTGTTTTTTTTTTTCATGGTATCTCAATCACTCTAATTCACCCTAGCATTGGTAACAACTTGAATCGTGGGCCCCACCTATCACTTAGAGAAACATAGTTTAAAAACAAAATAAAATAAAAATAGAAGTGAAAAGGACTCAACGAGATATGGTGAAACTATCATGTTATTTCTAACATCTGAGCTCTGTGCTTTTATGAATAGACTCTTTGATGTTTCCATCTAATCAGATTGGTTCCTCAAACTCCTACAATCAAAATGCTTCCATCCACTTAGATTAGTTAGTGCAATCCTCAAGGCATAAATTTCTAGGCTCTGGAGTTTATTTATTGCAACTAAAAGCTAACAAAAAGTGTTTCTTCCCCCCCCCAAACTTAAATCTTACATTGTCCTCAATGTTCTAAGGATGAAAATAAAAGCATGAACAAGGAGAAACTATTACCACTGGAGGGAAAAGAAATAAGGAAGGATATTACCGTATCACATGAACGCGGGAGCCTCCCAGTAAATGCTAAATTTATAGTCATTAGCTAGACATCAAATACCTCAAAAAGAATTTTCACCTTCCAAAGTCGTATACCAATAGTCGAAATAATTGTGGGTCCATAAGACCAAATAGAACTGCCACAAATAGGAGACAAATGCTCAAGATCAGAAAAATGAGCAGATAGAGCACAACCTGATCTAAAGTTTCTCGCAAGACAACTGGATTTATCTGAGGTGCCCACTTGGGCTTCATATGAGTGTCTCGGCAAACAGATTCATCCGAAAAACGGGTCTCTAACATTGGATTTTCTCCTGGACATTATCAGGCGGATCAGGTTGTGGAGTCTGAATACACTCAAGCGATACCTCAGATGCACTAGGCTTGAGTCCCAAGTTAGGGACTTCTATTGGGGATAATTGACAATCTCTACCCCAAACTTAGAATTTTGGGTGCCTCTACAATGACTAGTCACAATGTTCCTAATTTCTAGACCATCGGGTTCTTGAAAAAGGTCAATTGCTTTCTCTAAGTCATAATCAGGTGGTTCATCCTCAGCTTGCTTCATATCTTCTATGGTCCACTCTAAGGCTTCCTTATTTTCTTGAAGCACGGTCTCTGGACTACTTTCCTGATCACTATCCAAATCGGAGGCTATAATCACAGGGAAAGACTCGGGTGGGCCTAAAAATGTATAATTAGACTCCAACTCAGGAGGCTCTTTTAAATAAGGTATTAAGATAGACTCAGAAGCTAGTAATGGTTCGAACCTATCTTTCCATATATCAATATCTAACATAGGAACAGAATCCAACAGAGCATTTACTTGTTCAATGTTACTATCATCGTCGAAATCCAGGCTAAAATGGGATAAACAACTCTCCAATGTATTTTCCGGTACGATGTTTGGTAATGACTCCTGAACTAAGGTTCCTATCATGTTCACCTCTTCAATACATGTGCTATCTAGCTCAGAATGTAGCTTGTTTACATTAAAAATATTCAGCTCAATAGTCATATTACCAAAAGATAGATTCATAATACCATTTCGACAGTTTATGATCGCATTAGACGTAGCTAAGAATGGGCGACCTAAAATCACAGGTATTTGGTTCTCTGGGTCGGGGACAGGTTGGGTATCTAGGACCACGAAATCCACTGGATAAATAAACTTGTCGACCTCAATAAGAACATCCTCGATCACACCACGAGGGATTTTAACGGACCTATCAGCTAACTGGAGTGTTATCTGGGTAGGTTTCATCTCACCAAGTCCTAGCTTAAGGTACACATGGTATGGCAGTAAGTTCACACTGGCTCCTAAGTCAAGCAACGCTTTCTCAACACGGTACTTACCTATTGTACAAGAAATGGTAGGGGACCCTGGGTCTTTATACTTAGGAGTAGTGGTATTCTGAATAATAGAACTCACATGACTAGCTATGAAGGCTTTCTTCTGGACACTGAGCTTACGCTTTCGCGTACACAAGTCCTTAAGGAACTTGGCATAAGAGGGAATCTGCCTAATTGCATCTAATAATGGAAGGTTGATATTAACCTGCTTAAAAACCTCCAATATATCATTAAAGTTGGACTCCCTCTTAGTCGGAACTAGCAGCTGGGGAAACGGGGCTCTGGGAACAAAGTGAGGGCTCAACAGGACCCTCATTGGTCTCTTTGGAGACTCTATCAGTCTCCTCATTTTCTGGCTCAGCAGGGTGAACTACAGCATGTTCACTATCAGGCATGGCGACCTTGTTGTCAACTTTCTTTCCACTCTTAGGGTTGTGACAGCATTCACATGATTGTACGATTTTCTCCTTTGGGTTAGGATCAGTATGACTAGGGAACCTTCCATCTTCTCTCTCACTTATAACTTAGCTATTTGTCCTACTTGAAGTTCTAACTTGGCAAGACTCTGGGAAGTATTCTTCAATTCTTGCCTAGTTTCTTGTTGAAAGCTCATGTGGTTCTTTGTAGCATCATGGTTACTTACTAACATAGTGATAGCTTCCTCTAAGGTAGAGATCTTTTTCTCGGAAGTGTTCTGAAACTGGGTTTGACCTGAAGAGTTCTTAAAACCAAAACCTGGGGGAGGCTGAGAATTGCTAGACTGGCCTTGACTCTGGCCCTTAGACCAAGAGAAATTAGGATGGTTTCTCCAACCAGGGTTGTAGGTTTCTGAGTATGGGTCAAACTTCTGACGGTTCTCAAACCTAGAGTTGTTATAGACAGCATGGGCTTGCCTTCACTAACCTGACCTTCCCAAAATGAATTATCGGGCTCTATTCCACAACTAGAGACTTGAGAGGCTCTATTAGGTTCAACAAGGGACCTATTTTTAGACTGACCCATTTCTAAAGCTTCTAACCTCTAGATAAAGCAGCAAACTTAGCATCTGAACCAAAACTCGTATCTACCAATTGGTGCTGCTTCTATTGACTAAGAGTCTTTTAGGGGGTTCAACACAAGATTCCCACTGTTGGGATTTTTCAGCGATAGCTCCTAAGAAGGTAAAAGCATCATCAGCATTTTTACTAGTGAACTCACCAGCGCACATAGACTCAACCATGGCTTTGGTCGAATAGTCTAAACCATCATAAATAATTGTAAGTTTCATATTATCAAATCCATGGTGAGGACACTGAGATAGGAGATCATTGAATCGCTCTAAAAACCTATAAAGAGACTCTCCCTCTTGTTGCACACTAGCACTAATTTTCTGCCTAACAGCTGCAGTTTTATGCTTAGGGTAGAATTTCATATAGAAGGCAGCGATAAGTTCCTGCCATGTTTCTATGGATTCAGACGGTAGGTTGTTCAGCCAGGTCTTGGCTTTGTCTCTCAAGAAAAGGGAAACATTTAAGTTCAAGACTTCATCGGTAAGGTCTTTATCTAATTGTCCCACAGATTTCCTCAAAGTCCCTAATATGAAAATAAGGGTTCTCATCATCTTTCCTAAGAATATAGGGATCATCATTGAAGAATACTAGGTTTTATCTCGAAATTAGCCGTAGTGGCTGGCAATTTAATGCATGAAGCTCGGTTGGTCCTAGTTGGGAACATGTAATCTTTCAAAGTTGCCATCGCTGGCACAACTGGAGTACTAGGGGTACTTTTGTCACTCAGAGATAAATTCTCAAAACTGAAGTTTCCAAAAACAGGGCTCTCCAAAGAAGAGTCTTCGAGCTCCCTGCTTAAATCAGAAGAACTACTAGGTTTTTCGCTAATCAATCGACCTAGAGTATCTCTTTTCCAAGCCCTATTAACAAAATCGGGCATACACTAAATAGAATTCAAAAGAAAAAATAAAAGAAAAAAAAAAATTGATGGTTTCTCAAATAGTGATTGTAGTTGAAGTGGTAAACGGATTCGTATCAGACTTGTGAAGAAAACAGTTTTTAGATTTAAATTTAAACAGGCAAATAAAAAGAGTTGTTCAAAGTTATAGAGAAAAACACCAAGACTAGGATTCCACCAATGACCATTTTAATAGTAAACTCTAAATAGTTCTTATGCAATTTTATCTTTAAAATCAATTCTAATATTTGCCTCAAATAAGTTTTTGAAGTAATAATTGTAATTAAAAAGTATAAAACATCAAAAGTTACTAAAACCCAGCATGCTTCATCAAGTCAATTCACAATTACTCAATAAAAACTATTAATTCAATTTTAATTCATGCAAATAATCAAATAATAATATTGCAAATAAATGTAAAAATTAGAATTATACCAATAAATTTTGTGCCAATGGCTTCCTCCATCGTCTCGGCTAATGGGTTTAGCTCCTCATCCCAAAAACACACTCACAAGATAAATTCATGGCTAAAATAGGTGTTTTTATTGATGATTATATGATGAAATAGGAATTAGCAACGTTGTAGAAGTGTTACAGCGTCACTGTTACAAATGGTGTAAGTGCTGAGAAGAAACGATAGAACTAAAGTGCTGTAAATAGCGACACAGGGTGTAAGCTGCTGGAAAGAACGATACAAGCCGTGTGCTGTAAACAGCGACACAGCGTGTTCTGGTTTTAAGACTGATGAAGAACGACTGCCTTAGCAGGTCTGTTCTTCCTCTTCTTCTTCCTCCTTGAACAGCAGCAGCAACAGCAACAATCAATGGTATCTTCCTCGTTTCGGCTCTGAACTCTCTCCTATTTGTCTCTAAACTTTTCTAACCCCTCTAAGACTCGAAAACCACCTATATATAGCCTTCAGATTCCCTAGAAACTCGATCAAATTCGAGAATAAATCTCTTATTCTTCACGTGCAGTTTTAACAATAATTCCATCTGTCGATCTTTGTATGCGTCTGTTAGCTATTCTATTGCTCCCAAAATCTTCTCTGACTTGAACTCAACTGTTTTGAAGTATATCCCACGCAAGAATCTCTCCCAAATCTTTCAAACCAATTCAAAACCCTAAACAGGGACCGTGTGCACTGTCTTGACTTTGTGTGGATTTTCTGACTTATCCAGCCCAATTAGATGGGTCTAATCGCTTCTAACAGGTCCCTTATGTCTTGTAGAGTCCGTGGGTACCAAATTTGCCCATTGAATCGCCTGCTAGGTCGCTCAAATCCTTGATCCAAAACTGTTGACGCTGCTGCCTTTTTTCCCGCCAAAATCCAGTTTTGAAACTTTGAAGATGACCTCCCCCTATCCAGTTCCGGTCTCCCTTTAGCAGATGCCTGGAAATGGGTCACCCCTTAGTAATTAGGTTACCCCTTATCCAAAATGAGAGTCCGTATAGTAATTTTCTCCCACGGGCGCAAAAACCATTTTTTAGCCAATTTCGCCGCAAAAGCTTTATTCTTCCAAAAACACCTACAAATACATAAAATAACCGAATAAGTACAATATCGAGTACTAACAATATATACAAATGAGCTATATTAGACACATAAATGCGTCTATCAAATACCCCCAAACTTATTATTTGCTAGTCCCGAGCAAATCAAAACTACAAAATAAAATCCTAACTCACTGTCGCAGGCATCGTCGATTGCATTTAGCGTATGCAATAAGCCTTTAAACCCCTAGGTGGCCCTAGTGGCCGAGTTATAGTCTCGGGAGGGCTTACCAGAGATATACCCACAAAACCTGTACTCCAGACCTTAGCTATCTACGCAGAACCTTGGAAGGCACTAAAGAATCTCCTTGGTTGGCATACTTATTGACTACAGGAAGAAGTACCCTGATGCGAAATTCCAATTGTGTACACGAGTTTGCACTCAAGCATACTAAAATTCATATAAAGTGACAGAGCTCTACTCAGATAGTTGCACTATGGACATCATATTCGGAGTCAAAACTAATCACATGGATAGATCAAGAAGATGGATATAGAAAAACATGTATGGTTTTGATGTTTACTAAGTGAACGACGTTTCCCATATCTGTCTGAAGGCCTCCGCCAAAATGAACCTATCCTAATGGATTGAGATACTAGTCTGACTAATATCAACACACTGGCATATACAAGGGTACCAGTGGTCGATAACCTAACTCTAGGTCAACACAACTGGCATATACAAGGGTACCAGTGGTCGACTTTATTGAATTTATTCCTTTTGGTCAAATGGTCTGGTCTCAATTTCTTCTTCTTTTTTTTTTTTTTTTTTTTTTTTTTTTTTTTATTTTTTTTTTTCATCTTTTTTTTTTTCACTCTTTTTTTTTTTTTTTTTTCATTTTTTTTCATGGTATCTCAATCACTCTAATTCACCCTAGCATTGGTAACAACTTGAATCGTGGGCCCCACCTATCACTTAGAGAAACATAGTTTAAAAACAAAATAAAATAAAAATAGAAGTGAAAAGGACTCAACGAGATATGGTGAAACTATCATGTTATTTCTAACATCTGAGCTCTGTGCTTTTATGAATAGACTCTTTAGATGTTTCCATCTAATCAGATTGGTTCCTCAAACTCCTACAATCAAAATGCTTCCATCCACTTAGATTAGTTAGTGCAATCCTCAATAGGCATAAATTTCTAGGCTCTGGAGTTTATTTATTGCAACTAAAAGCTAACAAAAAGTGTTTCTTCCCCACCCCCAAACTTAAATCTTACATTGTCCTCAATGTTCTAAGGATGAAAATAAAAGCATGAACAAGGAGAAACTATTACCACTGGAGGGAAAAGAAATAAGGAAGGATATTACCGTATCACATGAACGCGGGAGCCTCCCAGTAAATGCTAAATTTATAGTCATTAGCTAGACATCAAATACCTCAAAAAGAATTTTCACCTTCCAAAGTCGTATACCAATAGTCGAAATAATTGTGGGTCCATAAGACCAAATAGAACTGCCACAAATAGGAGACAAATGCTCAAGATCAGAAAAATGAGCAGATAGAGCACAACCTGATCTAAAGTTTCTCGCAAGACAACTGGATTTATCTGAGGTGCCCACTTGGGCTTCATATGAGTGTCTCGGCAAACAGATTCATCCGAAAAACGGGTCTCTAACATATGGATTTTCTCCTGGACATTATCAGGCGGATCAGGTTGTGGAGTCTGAATACACTCAAGCGATACCTCAGATGCACTAGGCTTGAGTCCCAAGTTAGGGACTTCTATTGGGGATAATTGACAATCTCTACCCCCAAACTTAGAATTTTGGGTGCCTCTACAATGACTAGTCACAATGTTCCTAATTTCTAGACCATCGGGTTCTTGAAAAAGGTCAATTGCTTTCTCTAAGTCATAATCAGGTGGTTCATCCTCAGCTTGCTTCATATCTTCTATGGTCCACTCTAAGGCTTCCTTATTTTCTTGAAGCACGGTCTCTGGACTACTTTCCTGATCACTATCCAAATCGGAGGCTATAATCACAGGGAAAGACTCGGGTGGGCCTAAAAATGTATAATTAGACTCCAACTCAGGAGGCTCTTTTAAATAAGGTATTAAGATAGACTCAGAAGCTAGTAATGGTTCGAACCTATCTTTCCATATATCAATATCTAACATAGGAACAGAATCCAACAGAGCATTTACTTGTTCAATGTTACTATCATCGTCGAAATCCAGGCTAA